>NW_026728768.1:0-600000 GCF_030684315.1 Stegostoma tigrinum
TACAGGTTTTCTTGTTCCAAGATTGGGGAGGAAATGGCCAAGTGGTATTATTACTGGACTGTTAATTCAGAGACTTAGATCACATTCTGGGGACCTGTGTTCAAATCCCAGCACAGCAGGTGGTGGAATTTGAATTGAATATAAAAGAAAATCATCAATGTAGAATCTCATGATGACCATGAATCCATTGCCAAATGTCAGAAAAACCCACCTGGTTCACTGATGTCCTTTAGAAAAGGAAACTGCCATCCTTACATGGTCTGGCCTACATGTGACTGCAGACCCACAGCCATATGATTGACTCTGAACTGACCCCAGGGCAATTAGGGATGGACAACAAACACTGCGTAGCTAGTGATGTCCTCCTCCCGTTAACAAATAAATACAATTGGATTCTACGTCTTCCGATCGAAGATCGTTTCTTGTTCTCACAGTAATTTCATGGCTGACAGTCAGTTTTCCTCCTGCCTGTCTTTTTGGAATGTCACGTCGCCCTGCACATTTACCTCCAGTGTTGATCTCCTTATAACCATGTCTTTGTAATAGCTCTCAAATCATGCCCGCCAACCTGTATGTGTGCTATTAATTTGTTGATTTTGTTCTGAATACAATGAGCATGTAAGCAAAGAGCCACTAATTTAGCTCTCTAACTTTATTTCACCTCTTGACAGTATTTACAGCTGTTTTCTGTTTGTACATGCTGTCTTTTCCAATCCCACACTGAGTATTGTTATCTCAATAGTTCTTGAATGTCAGATCGTGTGTATTCCTGGGCGACTCTGCTCGTGTGGTCTATGGAGTTGTGGAGGTCACAGTTCTAGGACAGCCATTTCATAGGCCTATGCTGCAGGTTAGAAGAAAAGACAATCTCTTGCTCTGAGCTCTGCAAACCAGGGCAATGTCAAAAAGGAAACAAGGTCAAAAGAATTTCAACAAGAATCTCAAAATTAACTGCTGAATTCATATAAGCATTCCGGGGATCGCCCAACTTAGTGGCCACAACATCCCACTTTCTATTCTTCACAAACAATCCAAAGGCTGAACTATCCGTATCCCTCTTAACGGTTATGTTTTTTGAGCTAATTTCTTGTTTCTAACTTGTGTGTATTTGTGGTGCCTTCTGACTTCTTGCATTTAGCAATTGATAAACTCACTCTCTCACTAATTTAGTAAAACCTGGTTTTATAGAATCCCCGGTGTGGAAACAGGCCATTCAGTTCAACAAGTCCGCAGCAACCTTGCAAAGAGCATCCCACCCAGACCCATCCCCATTCCCTACTCTATCCCTGTCAGCCTGCATTTCCCATGGCTAATATACCTAACGTACACGTATGTGGGCACTGTGGGTAATTCAGCATTCCCAATCCACCTAACCTGCACATCTCTGGACTGGTCAAAACAATGATTCAATATGAATTAGTTATAATGCAGCTGTTAACAGCAATCCTCCGTCCCTGTGTTGGAGCGAGATTTAACATTCAAGATCCAAAATGATACACTTGAACAAGGTAGTTCAAAACAGCCAGCTCTCTGATTGAGGTTGTTGACTTGCTCGCTGAGCTGGCTTGTTTTCATTGAGACGTTTCGTCACCATGATGTGTGACATCATCAGTAAAGCCTCCAGCGAAACAATGTTACTCTACTCTGTCTGGAATTTATACTGTCCGGTCTGTTACCATGAGTACTGTCATTTCGGGTTTTGATCTGTATGGTTTTGTATGTGGGGGTCCAATTGTATCTGTTTGTTGGCTGCATTATGGGTGGAGGATCACGCCTCTCATACGAAACTGGGACAAGGTAACCATAGTAGCCCAAGCCAAGCATAGACCCGCAGAGGGATTCTCGAGGCATGGTTCTCCACCCATTCTCCAATCTCACATTCTTGGTCTCTTCAGTTTGAATATGATCACTCAACCATAGCCTTTATGACAAACAACGTAGTCTTAGTTCCCATAATCTTCAAACAGGACTGTCCCGACAGATCCACTTGTTCTCATGATTTCGTCTTCTGTTGGAGGGATTCTGAAATGTCTGCATTCTTCCTCAACTGAGTATTCCTTGCGTTTGTGGTTGACAGAGCTCTCAGCTGTGTCCAACCCATCTCCTACACTTTGGCCTCACCCCTGATGATGTGCACTGGTCCTCAAAGCCCAACCCATCAATATCCACATCTAGAAGAACATCAGCCACGATTTCCAACAAGATTCCACCCCCAGGCAAATATTCCCCTCCCCTCTCTTGTCAGCCTTCCGCATAGACCATTCCGTCAGGACACCTCAGTCCACTCTTTATCCATTCGCAACACCTCCCCATTACCCGACAGCACTTTCCATGCCACCACAGAAGGCATAATATCTGTCCATTTACTTCCTCCCGCTTCACTATCCAAGGCTTCCAGGAGAAGCAGCGATTTACCCACACTTCACTCAATCTAGTCTACTGTATTCACTGCTCACAATATGGTCTCCCTCTGCATCGGGGAGACGAAACACAGACTGACCAACCACTTGGCAGAACACCTATATTCTGTCCATAAAAATGGCCCCAGGTTTCCAATTGCCTGTCACTTGAGCACTCCATCATGATCCCTGGGCAAAATCTCTGTCTCAGGCTTGCTGCAGTGCTCCAGTGAGTGCAAGCTAGAAGGAAAAAATCTCATGTTTGCGTTGCAGAACACCTCCGCTCGGTTTGCAATAAAGAACAGCACCTCCCAGTCGCGAACCATTTTAACTCCCCCTCCCATTCCTCAGACGACCTGTCCATCGTGGGCCTCCTGCAGTGCCACAATGGTGCCACCCAAAGAGTGCAGGAACAGCAACTCATATTCCGCTTGGGAACCCTGCAGCCCAATCGTATCGATGTGAAGTTCCCAAGCTTCAAAATCTCCCCTCCCCGACTGCATCCCAAAACGAGCCCAACTCATCCCCTCCCCCCACTGCATCCCAAAACCAGCCCAGCTTGTCCCGCCTCCCTAACCTGTTCTTCCTCTCACCTATCTCCTCCTCCCACCTCAAGCCGCACTTCTATTTCCTCCTGACTAACCTCATCCCGTTTGCTTGACCTGTCCGTCCTCCCTGGACTGACCTATCCTCTCCCGACCTTCCCACCGATACTCTCCTCTCCACCTATCTTCTTTTGTCTCCATCTTCGGTCCGCTTCCCCGTCTCTCTCCCTATTTATTTCGGAGCCCTCTCCCCAACACCCTCTCTGATGAACGGTCTAGGCCCGAAACGTCAGCTTTTGTGCTCCTGAGATGCTGCTTGGCCTGCTGTGTTCATCCAGCTTCACACTTTGTTATCTTGGATTCTCCAGCATCTGCAGTTCCCATTATCTCTGGATTAAGGAGAAGATAGGTGGAGAGGAGACAGACAGGTTAAAGAGGCGGTGGATGGAGCCAGTCAAGATGAGTGTACGTGGGGAGTTAGGGAGGGGATCGGTCAGTCCAGGGAGGACAAACAGGCTAAGGGGGTGGGATGAGGCTGGTAGGTAGGAGATGGGGGTAGGGCTTGAGGTGGGAGAGTGGATAGGTGGGAGGAAGTACAGGTTAGGGAGGTGAGGATGAGCTGGGCTGGTTTTGGGATGTAGGTGGGGAGGGGAAATTTTGAAGCTTGTGAAATCCACACTGATACCATTAGGCTGCAGGGTTCCCAAGCAAAATAAGTGGTACTGTTCCTGCAACCTTTGGGTGCCATCGTTGTGGCACTGCAGGAGGCCCAGGATGGACAGTCCATCTGAGGATTGGGAGGGGTAGTTAAAATGGTTGGCGACTGGGACGTGCAGTTGTTTAGTGTGAACCAAGCCTCCGCTTGGTTTCCCTGACGTAGAGGAGGACCACACAGGTAGTGGGAACTGCCGATGCTGGGGAGTCTGAGATAACAAAGTGTAGAGCTGGATGAATCAAGGGCTATGGGGAGAGTACAGGGAAGTGGAGTTGAAATGCCCATCAGCCATGATTCAGATGCCAGAGTGGACTTGATGGGCCAAATAGCCTTACTTCCACTCCTCTGTCTTATGGTCTTATGAACACAACAAGCCAAGCAGCATCATCCAGCTCTAAGATAATAAAATGTGAGGCTGGATGAACACAGCAGGCCAAGCAGCATCTCAGGCTCCTGAGATGCTGCTTGGCCTGCTGTGTTCATCCAGCCTCATTTTATTATCTTGGAATTCTCCAGCATCTGCAGTTCCCATTATCTCTCATCATCCAGCTCTACACCTGTTATCTCAGATTCTTTTGTGTCCAATTCCTGACAAAAGATCTGGACCAAAAACGTCAGCTTTCCTACTCCTCTGATGCTGCTCAGCCTGCTGTGCTCATTCAGCTCGACACCTTGTTATCATAGAGACAGCACATGTTAGGTGTCTTTGCTACATCAAGTTTTCTGAGTGTCATAACCTATATGACAATGTGTATCAGCTCTGAACTTATTTGTATGTTGAAGCCATTCATGTAATTTGCATGTGAATAAATTTACATTTGGACTCTGGTGAAATACAAAGAAACCTAGACTTGTTTGAAAATTAAATCGACTTAATTAATTCAGTCATATAATTGGCATAAAAATATAAGAAATTAATCCTACTCAAAATCTTGGAGATGTGTTTGTTTGGCATTAGGGTATTGAAGGTGGAGATGTGGTCAATAAGTAGGAGCTTGATGTAGATGCCCTTGTTATCTGGACGTTCCAGAGATGTGTGTAAAGCCAAAGAGAGGACATCGACGATGGATCTGCTGCATCAGTCGGTGAATTGCAGTGGATCAAGGTAATGTGGGAGGGTGGAGTTGATGTGACCCATGACCAACCTCTCAAAGCACTTCATAGTGATGAAAATGGATGTAAGAGCCACTGGGCAGCAGTCATTTGAGGCTTCTGGAAAAATTTGCTGATGTTCAGTGCGGGGATCTTAAAGCTTTAGCATGAACATCAGAAAATTGGAGAAGCCTCGAGCATATGAGCACAGGTAGCTGAGGGTAGGGAGGGCGGGAATTCCAGAAATCAAAGAGGGCAAGACACAGAGAGAGAGAGAGAGAGACGGAGATCATAGTGAAGAAATGATTAGCCTGGTAGGCAGTGGAAAATACATGATTTTCCATGGAACATGCAGACATCTTCGAAAAACAGGACATTGAGTTTTCAAAGTTTTGGAAATTAGTGTTATAGTTGATTTAGAGTGAATCAAATTGCTGTTCACACCATTGCCATCACCTTGCCCTTGTCAAGACAGACATGGATAAAGTTCTCAAAGCTGATAGAAAATTGAAAGCACTGGCATCCTGTGACGATGGTACGTTTCCTTCCTTTAAAAATAATGCTTGCAGCTTAATTGGCATAATAAAGAGCACAGGGGCTCTGTTTGACGCTGCCGCCTCACGGCACCAGCAACTTGGGTTCAATTCCACCCTTTGACTATCTGTGTGGAGTTTGCACATTCTTCATGTGTCCGCATGGGTTTTCTCTGGGTGCTCCAGTTTCCTCCCACAGTCAAAAGACGTGCAAGGTCGGTGGATTGGCCATGCTAAATTTCCCAAGGTGTTCAGTGATGTGTAGGTTAGGTGAGTTATGGGTGGATGGGTCTCGGTGGGATGCTTTGAGGGGCAGTGTGGTTGTGTTGGACTGACGGACCTGTTTCCACACTGTAAGGATTCTCTGATTCATGATTCTATGATTTTACTGAGCACAAAGGTACAATATTAGCCCGTCATATTTGTCTCACCTCTTGACACATTGACAAGAAAGCTTTAATTTCAGTTTCTGTGCATTTTCAATGTGTCTGCTGTCTCTAACAAGGCTTGACTGTATCTCCTTCTCGAATGCACATCTCCTGTCCCCTAACAAGTAGAGGTGTCACTTGCTTTTCATTCAGTACCATCAGTAAAACAATAGCCTCCATATTATAAGATAATAAAATGTGAGGCTGGATGAACACAGCAGGCCAAGCAGCATCTCAGGAGCACAAAAGCTGACGTTTCGGGCCTAGACCCTTCATGAAGGGTCTAGGCCCGAAACGTCAGCTTTTGTGCTCCTGAGATGCTGCTTGGCCTGCTGTGTTCATCCAGCCTCACAATTTATTATCTTGGAATTCTCCAGCATCTGCAGTTCCCATTATCTCTGATACTATTTTAGCCTCCATATTCTATCCAGCGGCTTCTATTAACACTCTCACACTGTTCTTTTTTACCTCCAGGTATTGACCACTCATCATTTCTTATTCCTCTCCTCATCTCATCTCTCTCACATACGCTCTCTCGATCTCTCCTCTCCCTATTCTCCCCCAACACTTCACTCAGGCACAAACAGAAGTTCACAGTCACACTATGTTGCACATGCATATCCTATCCCTCATGCACAAACATACTATCCACACACACTGACCACGGACAGACACACGCGGGCAGACACACACGGACAGACACACACACACAGAGTTACGTTCTCACTCATTCATACTCCATACTGTCATACAATCATGCATGGTCT
This sequence comes from Stegostoma tigrinum, assembly GCF_030684315.1. Classification (NCBI taxonomy): domain Eukaryota; kingdom Metazoa; phylum Chordata; class Chondrichthyes; order Orectolobiformes; family Stegostomatidae; genus Stegostoma; species Stegostoma tigrinum. Next base: position 6,480 of record NW_026728768.1, read on the forward strand.
TGCACACATTCCGTGGCACACTTGCATGCCCTGTTCGCAGGATCTTTTGCCAATGTTCATACACTCAACTACACACAGACACACACACACAAAACTCTCCCTCACACACTTGGGGTTACAAATTCACTTGCTCTCAAGCTCACTCGTTCTCACAGACACTCTCACTGCCTCATGCATGCTGTTACACTCGCTTTTGTGCTGACTCTCGTTTACACACTCTTGAGCACAGTCACTGGTGCACACATTCTGTCCTGCGCACGCTCACACTTTCGTGCACTGTCTTTGCACTCTTGAACACAATCATATGTTCACCTCTCTCTTGCACACAGTCAATTTGATTAGAGTATTCATTATTACATATGCCTAGGTACAGTGAAAAGTTCTGTGATGCATGCAGTATAGACAGATCATACCATACAAGGTGCATTAGTGAAATGGAACATAATGACAGCAACAGAGAAGATGCACAGAGAGCAAGATCAAAATTAGATTTAAAATTTTAAGTGTTCTATTCAGATGTCCAATAACAGTGGTGAAGAAGCTTTTCTGGGATCTGTTCACACATGAATACAAAGTTTTTGACACCTTCCCTTCAGAAAACGGTAGAAGAGAGTGTAATTGGCGGGTGAGAAAGACCTTTGATTATTTCAGTTGCTTTCCCGAGGCAGCAGGAAGTATAGGTGGAATGAATGAGTGGAAGGCTGATTTGCATGATGCACTGTGCTGTGTTCATGACTCTGGAGTCTGTTGTTTTCTTAGGAAGAACAGTTGCCAAACCATGCTATGATATGCATCCAGATAGGATGCTTTCTCTGGTACATCAATGAAAGTTGCCCTTTATATTTGAATTGCCTTAGTCTCCTGGGAAGTAGAGACATTGGTGTGCTTTTTTGCCCATTGCGACGATCTGGGTAGACCAGATTTTTCACAGTCATTGATGTGACTCCATTATGGCGTGTTAACCAGATCAACAATGTCATTAAAAATATCCTGAAGGAGGAGGACTGTAAGACGCAGCTCGATGTACACTTTGGTAAGATGAGTGATGAGGTCTTGCATCAAGTGTTCCGAGAGCTAGGCAGTGGATTAAATAGCAGAACCTCTAAAGTTGCAATCTCTGGATTATTCCTGGTGCCACATGCTGAGAAGGCAAGAAAAAGGGGTAGAAAACAGATGAATGCTTGGCTCAAGTGTTTGTGTTTGGGGAGGGATTTAGACACATGGATCTGAAGGACAATTTGTGGGGATGGTATATCCTCTGCAAGTTGGCTGGTCTGCAGCTGAAGCAGAAAGGAACCAAAATCCTTGCACAAGGGTTTGCTAATGTGGTGAGGAATTTAAGCTGTCGGCCTCCAAGCAGTGGGCAATTGAAGAGCAGGTAATTCACTGAGGGGTGAGAAAATAATAATATAAAGATTATATTAGGGGATTTCAACTGCACAACATTAATTGAGATAACATAAAAGTTTGACTTGGGAAATAATTCTTTAAATACATTTGAGAGATTATTTAACATCACCATGTAGACGAGCTTGTAAGGGACGGTGCAATGCTGGACCTACTTCTGGGACACAAAGGCAGTGTTCAAGGTGACAGTGGCTCAGTGCTTTAGTGTTAGTGACCATGACAACAGACTTTTCAACATGGGAGAGGAGATCTGTTTAAAAAAAAATGTTTTTGGTTTGGGGAAAGGCATATTTGACTGAAACAAGGCAGGATCTGGGTGTAATATTTTGGGAAGTTAGTTGAGGGCGAATCTACAGCAGAAAAGGAACTGGGAGAGTAAAGGCCAGCTATGTTCCGTTTTGGGTGAAATTTATGATCAACAAGCCTGGAGAACCCTGGATCTTGAGGAATGTTCAGGACATGTTTATGACAAGTGCAAAGGGAGCAAATGAATGGATGACTAGTGGCGTATAAAAATGAAGTGTGAAGAAACGGTGGTGGCCAAGATTGGAAAGAATATCAAGATATTCTGCAGGCATATCAAGCAGGAGAATAACCAGGGAAAGAGTAGGGCCAATTAGAAACCGGGGTGTACGAAGGGTGATGGGGCAATCTGTGTTCAGAACTGAAGAGCATCGATACAGTCGACAAGTACCTCCCATCTGTCCTCCCTTCAAGGAGGAGCATTGATGTCTATAAAGCAGGAAGATGCAGTGTGAAATTGAAATTATTGGCTGGTTTAAAAGTGAAAAAATCCCCACGCCCATATGAGTTGTTTCCAAGACTGCTGTGGGAGAAGAGAAAGAAAATCTCTTCAGAGATAGTAGGAACTGCAGATGCTGGATAATCTGAAGAAACAAGGTGTAGAGCTGGATGAGTGCAGCAGGCCAAGCAGCATTAGAGGAACAGGACGGCTGATGTTTTGAATCTGGACCCTTCTTCAGAAATGGAGCAGGGGAAGGGGATTCTGAAATAAATATGGAGAGAGGGGGAGGCGGATTGAAGATGGATAGCTGAGAAGATAGTTCGAGAGGAGACAGACAGTTCGAAGCGGCGAGGATGAAACCAGTGAAGATGAGTGCTGGTGGAGGGTAAGAACATAGAACGATACAGCGCAGAACAGGCCCTTCGGGCTTTGTTGTTGCACAGACCAGTGAACTAATATAAGCCCACCCCGCTACACCAGCCCATCAGCACTCATCTGCTTACCCAAGGACTGTTTAAATGCCCCGAATGTGGCTGAGTGAACCACATTGGCCGGCAGGGCGATCCACGCCCTTACCACTCTCTGAGTAAAGAACCTGCCTCTGACATCTGTCTCAAATCTATTATCCCTGAATGTGTAGCTGTGCCCCTTTGTACAAGCTGAAGTCATCATCCTCGGAAAAAGACTCCCACTGCCCACCCTATCTAATCCACTGATCATCTTGTATGTCTCTATTAAATCCCCTCTTAACCTTCTTCTCTCCAATGAGAACAGACCCAAGTCCCTCAGCCTTAATTCATAAGACCTTCACTCCAGACCAGGCAACATCCTGGTAAATCTCCTCTGAACCTTTTCCAATGCTTCCACATCCTTCCTGTAATGGGGCGACCTGAACTGCACGCGGTATTTCAAGTAAGGCCGCACTAGCTACATCTTTTAATATACTAGCACAGAGTACATGAGGTCCCAGATACCTATCGACCTTTAACCCCATTAGTTTCCCGAGCACCTTTTCTCTGGTGATATTTCTTGTCTGCTTTTTGCTCTTTGTTCACTAAATATTTTTGAGATGGTATTTGTGCCTTTTGCTGTGAAGACTGACATAAAGTATTTATTTGTCTCATTTGCCATTTCCTGATTCCCCATTATTATTTTTGCAGCCTCCATTCTTTAAGGGATCTGCGTTCACTTTGACCTCTTCCTTCCTTTTCATTTGTTTAAATAAGCTCTTATTGTCGGTTTCTTTTCTATTTCTCGGCTTTGAAATCTTTCCTTATTTCTGGTTTCCCACTAACCTTGGGCACTGACTGTTGAATTGGCAGAACATTGGAGAGAATGCTGAGGATATGAAAGTTTTGGTCTGGTGAATAGTACTCGACATGGTGCTGTTGCCCCCACTCCTGCTCAGGTGTCTCCCAGTTGAAATGCCAAATGGGACCCTGCCCGTGCTCTTCACAGCTGCCCTGCAGCATTAAATGGCTGGAGGCAGGACATGGGGCGCCCTCTTGGATGGAAGTTCTACCTTGTAGAACTCCTGGCCACTTAGAGCCCAGAAGAGTCTGAAGTTGCTGATGGCTGGATGGCAGGTCCCGGACTAGAGATGCGGAGTGGTCGAGGGTTGTTCGGGGTTGTTGAAACGTTGGATGAGAATTTAAGGGTGTGAAGTGCCTTGGATCAGGCCAAGGGGCCTGTGGATGAGGATCCCCTACCAACTCAGTTTTTCGAGGCTGGATTGTGCATGTAAAGCTGACTGCCTTCCTGATTGACATCTATCTCCTTACGCAATAGAGGGGATCCCTTAAATTGCCATCAATTAGTCTCAGGAGGTCAAAGGATAGGCAGGCTGCTTGACAGTTCCCCAGAACTTCCACACATGTACACACAGTGCCCTCCAGATTTTATGTGTTTCTTCCCACCTTCGTATCTGTGGGATGGGGCTTTATAATGTAGCTCATGCAGTGCTAAAACAAAGAAGTTATCCTGAACCTTGAAATAGGACTGGAATGATGCACCCAAATCTGGGACTAAACTTCAAGAGTAATAATTTTGGTAATATTGAGTAATAATGATGAAATTTACCCAACCTGTTTTAGGATTGTGACATTTTATCAACAAATTTAGCTAACGCTATTTTCATTGGAGTACAGGGGATTAATAAGTAGTGAATGGAGACATAAAGGATTATGATTGGTTGGGATAAGATAAACGTGGAGAGGCTGTGTTCCCATGGCTGGTGGATGATGTTACAAGGAGAAGGGAATGCATTGATGTTTTGGGGAAAAGATGTAGGGCGATGTCGAGGGGAATATTTTTCAAGCAGTGAAGGTTCATGGGCCAGGATCTCTCTGCCTGTGAAAGGGTTAGAAGCCGAGAAAATCAACGATTTCACTCAGATGAATGCATATCTCTGGGAGCTTCATTCCTCATATTGCCAATAGATTTTATTTATGGAGGTTCTGTTGTATTTGGAGTGGTTCGATTGGCATTCCATGTTTTGACCATGTTTGCCAGATTTTGTTGGCATCATGTGAACTAAAATTGAATTGATACTTGTTTAACTACTAATTGTTTTTGGTAGACGCTGTAGAACATACCATGTGTATGACAAAAGAGCAAAATTATAAGAGAAATCTAGTTCAAAACCGAGGTAACAGAGCGCCTTTTTAAAATGAACAAGAATGTGTGATTAACACACTTCATAGCTGCAACCTAGTGTGATTTAAATGAATGCTGATTACCAGCAGTGAAATAGGGGTTGTAAGATCCACTATTTGAAACGAGTAAAGAGCCAATTAGTTTGTACTTTGGATTTGGATGTAGTGAGAATGCACGTCGGTTGAAAGAGATGGATGTTTTAGTTTAAATTGTACTGAGTCCTGCTTCATAAATATAAAGGAGGGCTTCATAACATACAAAGCTACTGTTCCTCCACCATTGTTCTGCAGAAATTACTGAACCAAACGACAGAATATGACCAGCATCATAAGACCATAAGACATAGGAGTGGAAGTGAGGCCATTCGGCCCATCAAGTCCACTCTGCCATTTAAATCATGGCTGATGGGCATTTCAACACCACTTCCCTGCACTCTCCCCCTAGCCCTTGATTCCTTTTGGGATCAAGAATTTGTCGATCTCTGCCTGGAAGGCATCCAACGTCCTGGCCTCCACTGCAATCTGCGGCAATGAATTCACAAGCCCACCACTCTGGCTGAAGACGTGTCGTCTCATTTCAGTTTTAAATTTACCCCCTCTAATTTTAAGGCTGTGCCCACGGGTCCTAGTCTCCCCGCCTAACGGAAACAACTTCCTAGTGTCCACCCCTTCTAAACCATACATTATCACTGACGGTTCCCTAGTTAGATTTGACATCGTTCATTTGAGAAGGAAATGGCCTGTTTCCTTCATTCCAGAGTACTTTTGTGAATCATTGTATTTATTTCTAGGCCAAATACAGGAATTAATTTTATTTGATAGCTCAATAAGTTAAAATTGTAATCAAAGTTAGTTTTCTTCCTCCTTTGTAGTGGATCTGTTGGAGTTGCACACAGCGCAACGCGTCTTTGATCAACACAAATTGACACAAACCGAGCAACTTCTGAATGTGACTGAAGTAATCAACTGTTTAACGTCCATTTATGATGTTTTGGAACAAAACCACAAGGACTTGGTCAATGTGCCACTCTGTGTCGACATGTGTCTGAACTGGCTGCTGAACGTATTTGATACGTATGTATGATTTACACTTTAATGTAGTATGTTTAGATTCTCCTAAGGTGCATTTAAACTGCATCCGACATATTGGATTTTGATATGTACATGATCCGTTCAGTGAAGATGAAGATTGTCGACTGATTAAAATCAATCCTGGTATTGTTGACAGAAGGTTTCAGTATGTTCTAATTTCATTTCACTTAAACAGATAAAGTAGTTGAAAGTTTTAGCGATTTTTGTTTTAAATCGTAAAATTGAAACTGATATACTTTGGAATCCATTTGGTCAGATCTGTACAGGATCATGTAGACATCTCGACACTCTGATTGTAATGCTCTTCACGGTGACAAATGTTAGTGCTGGAGAAAGACGTGTATAAAGTACACAATATGAACATCATCCAGTGAATGTCAAGGAATAAACGGCCAGATGTAGAATAAATTTTTATGTGACCCTCAATCTCGTCGAGTCATACAGCATAGAAACACCGTGTCTATGCCTCCCAACATACACCAAGCTGCACTAATCTCATTTATCTGCACTTGTTCCACAGCCTACTTGACCGAGCATTTTAAATGCTCATCCCAGATGCTTTTTAAATGTTGAGAATACCTGCCTCAACTACCCTCTCAGGCAGCGTGCTCCATATGTCTACCACTTTTTAGATGAAAAAGCTTTTCCTCAGACTTCCTCCAAAGCATTTAATCCTCACCGTAAACTTGTGCCATCTGGTCTTAGACACATGTGCCATGGAGAAAGGATTCTCACAATGTATTCTGCCCGTGCCTGTCATAATTTTCTTTGCCTCAATCAGATCCCAACCCCAACCTCAGCCTCCTCTGCTCCAAGGAAAACAAACCCAGCATACCAGTCTATCTCATAACTGAGACTTTTTAACCTCGCCAGTATCTTGAAGAGCATTAACTGTGCCATTGTGGTATTTTCCAGACTAATTGTCGTTCAGCTTATCTCAGTCAGATTGTTTAGTAAACTCCATTCCGGAATAATGTTATGCACTTCACTTGGAAATGTATTAGGACTGTGACAGTATATTGGGGAATCCTTGCAAGCGGAGAGAATTTTATTTTCTTTCAGTCCAGGCTGGATACAATTCTAGGACTTGGCAATGGACGTCCAGGGTTAAACTTTCGGTGTCCTCCTATCCACCCCAATCACCTTGAATTTACCATTAATATAAAATTGAGCTTTGTCTGCATGAGATGTGTTCCAATATTAAATTGTTATTGCGACTGTCAATTTTGACATTCTTCATTAGGTGCGTACCCTTCATATTGATAGCAGCTCAAGCTGCTTCAGGATGTCAAAACCAAAATGTTGCCTTTTCCAGGGAAATTGTAGATATTGAGCTGAAATTCTTGCTAGGGAGCACTGAACGACATGCACTATTTCTCAGTACCACCCTCATTAGTACTTATTCCCTTTTTCTACCTGCCAGACAGAAACTGGATGCTCCGAATTAACAACATGAAATTCTGAGTGGGTGTGTGGTGCTTCCACATTGCTCAATGCTCCTCTGCACCTCCAACTTGGGCACTAGTCCGCAGCATCTGCAGCCACACCCATCAGGAGCACCCCATGTCCACAGTTTTGACATGTGACATGTTCCAGCCTCAGCACATCATGGCACATCACAGATCTGCTTTCAGTACTCTTCTGTACTTCATTGCTGCATTCTGGATTGCAGCAGCCCCCCTCATTGCAGTGCTACTGCCAGGGCACTTTTGGATGCAGGGACAGGCACCCATTCGTGTATTGGGCCACGTTACACATCAGGACACGTTGCTTGAGCTCTCAACTCTCATTGTGTCCCTGCATGAATGCTAACAGCTCCTCTGCCTTGTCTTCATTTGCCTTGTCTTCTTAAGGTTAGCCCCTCCGCCACATCTAACAGACTCATAACGCGACTATGTTGATTAACTTTTTAGCATCGAGACCAAGCCAGACAGCTTGTCATGCTTGTCAGCAGTCATCAATCAAAGGAGTGGATGTGTTGCCGTTCAGCACCGTGATATGTTGATCTCACACCTGCAGTCTGTGCCAGCTGCAGAAGCACAGAAGGCATTGCATTGTCTCCAACCACATGGTCATGCTTCATGTTCTGAGGGGAATGGTCTCCAGTCAAGCGAGGCACTTTCAGGCAGCAGATCTAGGTAACTCCAGGGCATTGTCTGATATCACTCGAGGGGCTTGGATGCAATCAGTTGGCTGCTCAGAATGACCATGGTCAGGACACTGTCGTCATAGGTTGTGAGAAGTCAAACATTAGACACCTCACTACCTGTGTTAGCTCTTTCTGCCCTACTGTGGGCTGTTTTTCCTGGAATGAAACAAAGGGAGGAATTGAGTGAGATGAAATGAGCTGGTGCATTTGTTAGTGCTCATGTATATTTGGGAAGGGAGGTGAGGTCTCCTGGGTGAGAGCAAGAGGCACAGAGAACAAACAGGAATAATAGCCTTGGGGCCTCAAGTAGACGAGAGCAAGCGAAGACAGACATTGAATGCTTTGGTGAGAATGGTATTACATGAGCTGTGCTGAAGGGTGGTGCAGAATTAGAGAGAGTGTGAATGTGAGGTAGCACAGACCAATGAGGATCCTCTTCAATTGGAGCAGAGGTCACTGATCCTGCAGCACTGCTGTATGGTTCTTTTGGTGGTTGAGACTGCATTGACACTGGACAGCCTCAGATGAGTCTGGCTGAATATTGTGTTGTGGCCTCCTGTGCTTGTGCTTGGGAAAGAGGACAGTCCTCCACTGCACCAATCCATCCACCAGGACCTCCAGGTCCCTAACTGTAAATAAGGTGCTAATTTCCCCTTTCCTGCCCTGTCTGGGACAATTGCTATGAACTGTACAAGGAAGTTCTGGATTCTGGGTATTTTACTGGTTCACAATAGCCTTTAAACATGGCACTAGTGCCAGTAATACCGGGATGTTTCAGTGGTGGCAAACACGTGCAGTTACGATGAGTGTAGAACTAACTAGCGTCGGCTGAGGGAGGCACTATAGGAGCATTGTTGCTAGTTATTGAATATGTTTGCAACAACAGAGTGGGAAAATTTGTTAGGTGTTTTGGAGAGATACTGTCCTTGCAGTGCAATAAAAATAACACTGAACTAACATTCCAGTGTTTTAGACCTTCAGATTTCAGAACAGATTTAGACCATTCAGCCCATTGAGTGGGATCTGTCATTCTCAACCTCCTGTGTCCTCACTAAGCAAGAACATATCTATCTATGCCTGAAATCAACTCTGACTTGGCCTCCACAGCTTTCTGCATCAATGAGTTCCACAGATTCACAACTTTCTGACTGAAGAAATTCCTCCTCACCTCCATCCTGAAAGGTGGTCCCTTTGACTCTGAGGCTGTGCCCTCAGGTCCTGGTCTCTCCTACTCGTGGAAACATCATCTCCATGTCCACTCTATCCAGGCCTGACTGACCTTCAGTGTGACCCCCTTCGTCCTTCTAAACTCCATCGAGTACAGACCCAGAGTTCTCAGCCATTCCTCACATGACAGTCCCTTCATCCCCAGGATTATGTTTGAGAACCTCCTCCAGACCCTGACAAAGGCCAGCACATCCATCTTTAGATAGATGGCCAAAAACTGCTCTTAATATTCCAAATGCAAGATAACCAGAGCCTTACACAGCCTCAGCAATACATCTCTGCTCTTATATTTTTGCCGTCTTGAAATGAATGCTGACATTGCATTTGCCTTCCCAACTGCCAACTGAACCTGCATGTTAAAAGAATCCTGAACTGATGCATCTTTGTGGTTCAGATTTCTGAAGCCTTTCCCCATTTAGAAAATAGTCTATGCCTGTACTTGCCCATCTCTACAGACTCTCTGTGACCTCCCCACTTTCTCAACACTACTTGCCTCTCCACCTATCGAAATGTCATCTGCAGACTTAGCAACAACGCCCTGTGGACAACAATACCATCAGTTCCTTTGTCGAGATTGCTAATGTATAACGTGAATGGCTGTAGTCTGATCTCTGATGAGTGCGGAAGTCCTGTAGTTGCTGGCTGCCATCCTGAAAAAGACCCTTTTATTGCCACTCTCTGCATTCTGCCAGTTAGCCGATCCTCTGTCCATGCCAGTACCTACTCCCGAACACCATAAGCTCATTTTTTATTTTGAAGACTCCTGTGTGTCACCTTGTCAAAGGCTTTCTGGAATTCCAAATAGATAAAGTTCAATGGCTCTCTTTGGTTTTGACTCACTGGTTACATTCCCAAAGAATCTAACAGAGACCTTCCCTTGACAAAGTTGTGTTTTCTCAGCCCAATTTACCATGTATTTCCAAGTATTGCCATGTACTTCCAAGCATTGTCCGGTCTCATCCTTAATAATAGACTCTGAAATCTGACCCAATGACCAGCGCCAGGCTAACAGGTCTGTAATTTCTCATCTTTTGCCTCCCTCCATTTTAAACAGGGGTGTTATATTTGCCATTTTGCACTCCTTTGGGACCCACCCTGACTCCAGTCATTCCTGAAAGATCACCAATGGTCTTCTCACTTATCTCCTTCAGAACTCTGGGGGACAGTCCATCTGGTCCATGTAATTTACCATCTTCTCTGAATTATAGAATTCCTACAGAGCGGAAAGAGGCCATTGGGTCTGCACCACCTCCGCAAAGAACATCCCACCAAGACCCAGCCCTGTACTGTTTCCCGGCAAGCTCACATTTGCCACGGCTGATCCACCTTGCCTGCACATCTTTGGACTGTGGATGGAAATCAGAGCACCTGGCGGAGACACATGCAGACATGGAGAGAATGTACAAATTCCACACAGACCCTTCAGCTTCCCCTGTACCTTCTCCTTAGTGATGGCCACTGCACTCACTTCTGCTTCAGACTCCCTTAAAGCTCTACTACTGGTGCCTTCCAACCTCAAGACTGATGCAAAATACTTGTTCAGTTCCTCTGCCATTTCTTTGTTCCCCAACACTACTTATTTGGCCCCTCTTGAAATTTTCTTTGCATTTTCAGGGGTGTTTACAATAACAATATCTACTTTATAGTGTTGACAAATGGATTGTTTAGATCATCACAGAAACAATAAGCAAAATTCATCAGTATTCTCATTTAACAATTATATATATTAATATCACAGTCAATGCATTTCCATCAGGTAAGCGCGTAGCTGGAACTTTCTAACCCGGCAGTTTTCACTTTTCTGTTCTTAACAAGAATACCTATTTATTACAACAGCATAGATTCTAGCTACAGACAGATGTTTACAAACATTGGACATATATCTGTATGAATTAAAACTGTAAACCCCCTGTCAACTCATCTTCCTGCAGACAAACATAGAGTGGAGATGGATAAACCATGGATATTATAGGTGGAAAAAAATGCGAAGTAAGTCCTAACGAAGTGGTCCCGGTTCACAGGATTTGCCAAGATGATCTTGAGAATGAAAAACAAATGAATAAATATCGCAGAGTGACTTATTATCTATTAAAGCATGTGTTGATGATATGGCATTGCTGTGATCATAAAATAGAAAATTGTCCAATTTCCTGTGAGCATTACCGTAGTTTTCATTTGTATTCTCCATGTCGGGAACATATTTATTTGGTACTTTACTGACTAAGTGACGCTCGCTCATCTACAGTGTTCGGTTGCAAACAGCCAATATTTTATTATTCTAATTGAGTAACCATGGTTTGGAATTTTGTCATGGAAATGTATTTCACTTATGTTACTCTGCGTAATTGTAGCCAATCCTCCATTGGCAAGGAAACACACAACTACAGCAGTTAATAAAAGAAAGAACTGCATTTATGTAGCACATTTTATGGTCTCAGGCATAAAAAGTACTTTATAGGCAGCTAAACTACCTTTGAAATGTCGTCACTGATGTAGCATAAGAAAACCTGTTGTATTTAAAATAGTCAGAAGTAAAGAAATATGAAATGAAGTAATAATAAAAATAGTGAAAAAATATGAAATTATGAATGTGAAGAAATATAAAATCTCCAGTCCCTTGCGAGTGGAGACATAGAATCAGGAGATGTAGAGTCAGTATGGAGCGTACCAGGGAGGAGGCCATCCTGGATCTGGTGTTGTGCAACCAACCGGATTTGATCAGGGACCTCGAAGTAAAGGAGCCATGAGGAGGTAGTGACCATAATACAATAATTTTTGATCTGCAGTTTGAGAGGGAGAAGGGAGAATTGGAAGTGTCAGTATTGTAGGAACTAGGGAGCTATGAGGGAGGAGCTGGCCAAAGTTCAATGGTTCAATACCCTCGCCGGGATGGCAGTGAAACAACAATGGCAGGTATTTCTGGATATAATGCAAAAGATGCAGGATCAGTTCATTCCAAGGAGGAAAAAAGATCCTAAGGGGAGGCAGGGATGGCCATGGCTGACGAGAGAAGTTAAGGACTCTATAAAGATAAAAGAGAAGTAGTATAACCGAGCAAAGATTAGCGGGAAGCCGGAGGACTGGGAAGCTTTTCAAGAGCAACAGAAGATAACTAAAAAGGCAATACGCAGAGAATAAAATGAGGTACGAAGGAAAACTGGCGAAAAATATAAAGGAGGATAGTAAAAGTTTTTTTTAGGTGTGTGGAAAAAAAATGGTTAAGACTAAAATTGAGCCCTTGAAGACAGAAACGAGTGAATTTATTTAATGGGAACAAGGAAATGGCAGAAGAGTTGAATAGGTACTTTGGATCTGTCTTCACTAGGCAAGACACAAGCAATCTCCCAGATGTAATCGTGGCTGAAGGAGCTAGGGTAATGGATGAACTGAAGGATATTTATATTAGGCAAGAAATGGTGTTGGATAGACTGTTGGGTCTGAAGGCTGATACGTCCTGATGGTCTGCATCCCAGGGTACTTAAGGAGGTGGCTCTAGAAATCGTGAACACATTGGTAATCATTTTCCAATGTTCTCTAGATTCAGGATCAGTTCCTGCGGATTGGAGGGTGGCTAATGTTGTCCCACTTTTCAAGAAAGGAGGGAGAGAGAAAATGGAAATTATCGACCGGTTAGCCAGACGTCAGTGGTGGGAAAGAATTATAAAATTAAATTGCGATTCATTTGGACAGCAGCAACAGGATAGGTCAGAGTCAGCATGGATTTCCGAAGGGGAAATTGTGCTTGACTTATCTTCTGGAATTTTTTGAGAACGTAACTATGAAAATGGACGAGGGAAAACTCGTGGATGTCGTCTACCTGGACTTTCAGAAAGCCTTTGATAAAGTCCCACTTAGGAGATTAGTGAGCAAAATTCGGGCACATGGTATTGTGGGCAAAATACTGACTTTGGTTGTAAACTGGCTGTCTGACAGGAAGCAAAGACTAGTGATAAACGGGTCCCTTTCAGAATGGCAGGTGGTGACCAGTGGGGTACCACAAGGTTCGGTGCTGGGACAGCAGCTGTTTACAATATACATTAATGATATAGATGAAGGCATGAAAAGTAATGTTAGCAAATTTGCCAATGACACATAGCTGGGTGGCAGTGTGAAATATGAGGAGGATGTTATGAGAATACAGGGTGACTTCGACAGGCTAGGTGAGTGGACGGATGCATGACAGATGCTGTTTAATGTGGATAAATGTGTGGTTATCCACTTTGGTGACAAGAACAAGAAGGCAGATTACTATCGAAATGGAGTCAAGTTAGGTCAAGGGGAAGTACAACAAGATGCAGGTGTTCTTGTACATCAGTCAATGAACGCAAGCATGCAGGTACAGCAGGCAGTGAAGAAAGCCAATGGCATGCTGGCCTTCAAGAGGAATTGAGTATCGGAGCAAAGAGGTCCATCTGCAGCTGTACCGGGACATGGCTTAGAAGGATGAGAAGGGGTCTGATTGAGACATATAAGATTATGAAAGGATTAGACACTCTGGAGGCAGGAACCATGTTTCTGCTGATGATTGAGTCCAGAACCAGAGGACACAGTATAAAAATAAGGGATAGGGCATTTAGAACAGAGTTGAGGAAAAACTTCTTCACCCAGAAAGTGGTGGATATATGGAATGCTCTGCCCCAGAAGGCAGTGGAGGGCAAGTCTCTGGACACTTTCAAGAAGAGATAGATACAGCTTTTAAAGATAGTGGAATCAAGGGTTATGGAGATAAGGCAGGGACAGGATACTGATTGTGGATGATCAGCCATGATTATAATGAATGGTGGTGCTGGCTCGAAGGGCCGAATGGCCTTATCCTGCCCCTGTTGTCTATTGTAAAAGTTAATTGTATAAGAATGATTAAGACGGTCCCTTTATGTATGGTGTTGGCAGCTTGTTCAGATAGGGAAAACAACATGGCTGATCTTGATTCCGCTCCTATTTGTGACACAGAAGCCTCTTCGAGCAATAATTCTTGAATGTTGATGGGACGTTGAAACACAGGTAGATTATCGTGATCACTTGTTGAAAATGGATAGCAGCTAGTAGTTCTCTTTCCACTCAACTAGTGACCAGTCGGCAATGGTCAAACAGTGCATAACCCAGAGATCACAAGCTCCCCTGAGACATGATGTCAGTTGAGTCTCATGAATAACTACCTGCAGATGGACTATCTATAGATTAAACATGGTATTAAATCTCACATATACTGCTCTCAACCATTTTAATCAAAGTGTTTATCACTCGTTGCATCGAAACAGATCACACAAACTGAAATGGCATATGCACAAATACCAACATACAAGTTCTATATAGTGGCATTTTGTTTAAAGTTGTATTTATTAAATGAAAGGGTGGAGTATAATTTTCACAAATCATATTAAGGTGCTATAGAAATCTATGGAAGTGAGAAATTTGTTTTTTGATTCAATACATGTCTGACAAATGACAATTCAAAGAGATCTTTGTTTCAGCTCGAGTGGGTCGCGGAGTCGTCCTCATTAGGGGCATTTAAGTGACTATTAGACAGGCATATGGATGGTAGTTTAAGATAGGGGTGGAGGTTAGGTAGACCTGAGGTTTAGGGTAAAAGTTCGGCAGAACATTGTGGGCTGAAGGGCCTGTACTGTTCGATGTTCTATGTATGTTATGCTGTATTCAAATAAGTAAAGTCAGTCATGACATTCTACAACTTCCTTTTCCAGGGGTATGAGTGGAAGAATCAGAGTGCTTTCTTTGAAAATTGGCTTGACGTGACTCTTCAAGGATCATCTGGAGGAAAAATACAAGTGTCAGTACTAAATCTATCATTGCTGATACACATGTAAACTGTAGATTTAACTGTATGTAAACTTTGTTTAACAAACTAGCACACTCAATAAACTGACAAAAATTATACACCAGATGTTTACTGTATTCTCATAATCTCTGTGATGTCTGGTGAGGGTGCAAGTGAGAAGGCTCCCTGCCAGTAAGTTTTAGTTAAGGCAAAGTTGCTTCATTACTGAAGTTATTTATACTGTAAATGAAGGAGAACAGTGATGCATATATCCTGTGCATTATGTTCCAATTATTGAGTGTGTTTTTTTGTGCGTGTGCACCTATTGATCAACTGAGGACTGGAGAGAGGCAAAAGTAATTCCTCTCTTCAAGAAAGGAAATAGGGAAATCCCCGGCAATTATAGACCGGTAAGTCTCACGTCTGTCGTCTGCAAGGTGTTAGAAAGGATTCTGAGGGATAAGATTTATGACCATCTGGAAGAGCATGGCTTGATCAAATACAGTCAACACGGCTTTGTGAGGGGTAGGTCATGCCTTACAAACCTTATTGAGTTTTTTGAGGATGTGACTAGTAAGGTTGATGAGGGTCAAGCTGTGGATGTGGTGTATATGGACTTCAGTAAGGCATTTGATAAGGTTCCCCATGGAAGGCTCATTCAGAAGGTCAGGAGGAATGGGATACAGGGGAACTTAGCTGCTTGGATACAGAATTGGCTGGCCAACAGAAGACAGCGAGTGGTAGTAGAAGGAAAATATTCTGCCTGGAAGTCAGTGGTGAGTGGGGTTCCACAGGGCTCTGTCCTTGGGCCTCTACTGTTTGTAATTTTTATTAATGACTTGGACGAGGGAATTGAAGGATGGGTCAGCAAGTTTGCAGACGACACAAAGGTCGGAGGTGTCGTTGACAGTGTAGAGGGCTGTTGTAGGCTGCAGCGGGACATTGACAGGATGCAGAGATGGGCTGAGAGGTGGCAGATGGAGTTCAACCTGGATAAATGCGAGGTGATGCATTTTGGAAGGTCGAATTTGAAAGCTGAGTACAGGATTAAGGATAGGATTCTTGGCAGCGTGGAGGAACAGAGGGATCTTGGTGTGCAGATACATAGATCCCTTAAAATGGCCACCCAAGTGGACAGGGTTGTTAAGAAAGCATATGGTGTTTTGGCTTTCATTAACAGGGGGATTGAGTTTAAGAGTCGTGAGATCTTGTTGCAGCTCTATAAAACTTTGGTTAGACCGCACTTGGAATACTGCGTCCAGTTCTGGGCGCCCTATTATAGGAAAGATGTGGATGCTTTGGAGAGGGTTCAGAGGAGGTTTACCAGGATGCTGCCTGGACTGGAGGGCTTATCTTATGAAGAGAGGTTGACTGAGCTCGGTCTCTTTTCATTGGAGAAAAGGAGGAGGAGAGGGGACCTAATTGAGGTATACAAGATAATGAGAGGCATAGATAGAGTCGATAGCCAGAGACTATTTCCCAGGGCAGAAATGGCTAGCACGAGGGGTCATAGTTTTAAGCTGGTTGGTGGAAAGTATAGAGGGGATGTCAGAGGCAGGTTCTTTACGCAGAGAGTTGTGAGAGCATGGAATGCGTTGCCGGCAGCAGTTGTGGAAGCAAGGTCATTGGGGTCATTTAAGAGACTGCTGGACATGCATATGGTCACAGAAATTTGAGGGTGCATCCATGAGGATCAATGGTCGGCACAACATTGTGGGCTGAAGGGCCTGTTCTGTGCTGTACTGTTCTATGTTCTATGTTCTAACTGGAATTTTTGATTACTCAGCACATTCCTGGTACCACGGGTGCTGTTGAACAAAAGGTTTGCTGTATTAGTATATTTCTGTAATTAGTCATTACCACTATGAGTGTTAAGTCATAACTTGGTCTGTGCAGAATCTGCACAGTGCATTCCTGCAAGATAAATGATGCGCTTCATATGTATGATGCTATTGTTTCTCAAAGACACTAACCTTAGCAGCTGTTTTTGTTCCCAATCATGTTTTCATCATTAGAATACTGGGAAAAATATTCAGAAGTGTGGTATGACTCAAGTGCTCAGTTGCAGCAGTGGTAACACTTAGTGTGAGGTTATGTTTTTGCCCATTTGTTGTGCTGTTTGTCAACAATGTATCTCACAAACTAATGGGCATATTTCATTGAAAGCTGGTACGTATGGGTATGGTCAAAGGAAGAACTGATTAGTTTTTGACAGATCCAGATTTATTTCTCTATTTTTTTAAAGCATCAGTTAAAATCGGTCGGATCAGCAAATGGTCATCTTTCTGGAATATTGTTGATTGATTTCGAATGTTGTGGATTGTGTCAGCCCTGACAGTAGAATTTGTCCCAACTATCAAAATATGAGCAGATCTTTGAGAGCAGATTATCAAATTGGCCTGAAGCTTTCTCAGTGAGATGGAAGCTTTCAATAAAAAGGATTTATTTTGTTAGCCTTGCTTTTACAAAGAATCAGTCAAGTGGAGAAATGCCTCCAAGAAAAGCTGTGTAATTATAGACTCATGGATGTTTGTTGCACAGGAGGAGGCCGTGTGGTCTGTAGTTCCTGCACTACTCAACAAAGATCTGTCTACATTGAACTCACATGGCATTGATTTCCTTTTTGACTGTTTGGCCCATAGCCTTGGAGCCTACGGCAACACAAGTGAACATCTAAATACTGCTTAAATATTCAGACACTTTCTGAATCAGTCACACTTTCAGTCAGTGAGCTCAGGACTCCCACCACACTGGGGTAAATAGGTTCTCCTCAACTCCCCTCCCCTGTCTACGAATGGAAAAAGCAACTTCCAGTTATCCTTTCTATGCCCTTCAAAATCTTAAACACCTTTACCAGGTCCCCTTGTCTGCTCCACTCTTGGCATCGGTCAGTTGGGCAGGTCAGTGGCAAATTGATATAGCCTGAAGAAGGAATAAGATAAGAGTACTTCATGTGGCAAAGCCTGTCATGCCCGATGGAGGACAGCAACGGCCGTCAGCAGTGAAGTCCACTGGCAAGGATGGGCGGGCCTGAGCCCAGCACAGGGGAATACGAGCCGTCACTGTGGAACCCTCGTTCAGAGTGTCTGCAAACTCGTGGCTTCAGAAAGGACTGTAATGTTTGACTTTTTAAACTTTTGTTTTTATTTTTCTGCTGTTATATTAAGAAGACTGTCGTGCTGAACTTGTTAACTTATTCATTTATTTTTCTAACATAGAACATGGAACGGTACAGCACAGTACAGGCCCTTCGGCCCACGATGTTGTACCGAACTTTTACCGTCATCCTATGGTCTATCTAACCTCCACTCCTACCTTATACTGTCATTCATGTGCTTGACTAATAGCCGATTAAATGCCCCTAATGAGGCTGACTCCACTCTGGTCTACAGACCTCTCCAGCATTGCATTCCACTCCCCTACGACTCTGAGTAAAGAAGGATGGATAAATTTTCTACATCTGCATCTAAAATTTCGTACCGAGGTACTTTGTACCTGAGATGGCACCGTCTGAGGTGACATTGTACTCTTGTACCCTGTATTGAATACATGTGATAATAAAACCTAAATCTAAATCTAATGCATAGCAGGACACTGGGAAGCTTAGAGGAGAAAAGGGATCCTGGGGTACTTGTTCATAAATTCCTGAAGGGGTCAGGTCAGGCTAGTAAGGGTTGTTACAAAGACATATAGGACATCTCCCTTTATCAGTCGTGGCATAGATTGTAAGAGTGGGGAGGTCACTTTGGAGCTGTTTAAAAGTTTGGTTAGGCCACAGCTGGAGTCACGTGTGGAGTTTTGGTCACCACCCATTAGGAAGGATGTGATTGTACTGGAGGGAATGAAAAGGATGTTGCATGTGTTGGAGCATTTTAGCTGTGAAGAAAGGCTGGAAAAATTCAGATTATTTTCTGTGAAGCAGAGAACGTTTGGCGGGGTGAGTGGAGGTCCTGATAGAGGCATAGAAGATTATGAGAGGTATAGATAGGTTGAGTAGAAAGCATTGTTCCCCTTAGTTAAAGCATCAATAACAACAGGGCACAATTTTAAAGAGAAAGACAGGAAATTTAGAGGAGCTTTGCGGAAAATCATTTTCATCCAGAATGTGGTAAAGGTCTGGAATGCATTGCCTGGGAGGGAAGTTGAAACAGGAAACCGTACAACCTTTGAAAAGTACTTGGATGAGCACTTGTAATGTCATAATATTTTTGAGAATGGTCTAGTGTGTAAAAATGGGACTAGTATATGTCGCAGTGTATTTTTAGAGGTACAGCCTTCGTGGGCTGTAGGACCTCTTCTGTCCTCTATGATTCCATGAGAACCCCCAGCCCAGGCAGCATCTTGGTTTTTTCAGTAATCTCCAGGATCACACCCTTCATAGTGTGATCCCTTGCCTTGTTAGCCCTCCCGAGTTCGTTAGCTCACACTTTTCCTGGTTGAGTTCCAATTGCTGTGTCCCGCTGACCAGTCTGTTGATCTCCTCCTGAAGTTTATTCTTCCTGTCTGTCAGCCAATTTGCCAATTTGCCTTTGATCCCATGGCTGTTATTTACATGACCATTCCACCGATATCCACCTCACTGAATTAATGATTTGCTAGCGACACGGTCATACAAATTGTGTTTAAGCGCAAATGAAGAATATACATGACAAACTTCAAGGGTCCTTGTGGCAAGCCCTGCACAACCCCACTGAAAGCAAACATCCTGTCAAATAGACATCCCTCTACCATCAATCACCCTGTGCTCTCTGCCTCAGCCAGTTTTGGCTCCAGTGTGCCTCTTTGCCTTTGATCCCGTTGACTGTTGCTTTCTTGATCAGTCTGCCAAGGGGGACTTTACTAAGTCAACATCAAATGCAGAAGTTCATCAATCTTCCAACATCTCCTCAAATTTGGATCAAATTTCTGAAATGTGACCTCATCTTAACAAATCCATACTGACTATCCCTGATTAATTCATGCAAGTACATTCTACCCCTAAGAATGCCTCTTTGTAGCTTCTCCAGTGCTGAGATTATTCTGACTGGTCTTTAATTTCCTGGTCTGTTTCTTTGTCCGTTTGATAATAGTGGGACAATGTTAATAGTCCTTCATGACTTCACGTGTGATTGACAAGGGTTTGAAAATTGCTGCCAGGGGCCCAGATATCTCCTCCCTCACTTCCCTCGCTAACTGGTATACGTTTCAGTTCGGCCTGCAGATGTATCCACTTTTAAAGTTGCTAAACCAGCTGCATCTCCCTATGTCTTAACCTCTGATGTTCCGAGGTCCTCTGCCCTGATATCTATACTTGCAGTGTCCTTCTCCGTTGTAAAGATTGACGCAAAATATTCATTGAGGACAGTGCCCATGTTTTCCAGGTCCACACAAAGATTACCTCTGTGAAATGAATGAGGAGATATCAGAGAGTTTTGAGATTTACAATCAACAAAGAAATTGACAAAATGACTTCCTTGGAGAATCATACAACATACATTGTCCATTGTTGTAAACAAACAGAAGTTTTTGTTTCCACAGTTGTTTGCAAATAGCCAATCAAGATCATAAAATAATCTTTTAACATAATTTACAAAACAAGGCAATTGAGGAAGATGTATTGGATGTATTGAACTCTCAACTACCTCCCTTAAGTTGAGGAATATCAATATTTTTCTTCTGGATAACTTTGGCAGATCTCTTCAAACAAGTCGCTGAACCCACAGATTTATGTGACCAACGAAGCCTGAGTCTTTTGCTTTACGATGCAGTCCAGATCCCTTGGCAGCTGGGTGAGGTAGCTTCATTTGGAGGCTGCAACATTGAACCAAGTATCCGCAGTTGCTTCCAACATGTAAGTGTGCTCTGCACCAATTCATAAGGTCAAGCGGGTCCACTTGCCAGTATGATTTTTGTGCTCATTTTTGGTTTGAATTGGTTCCAGAGGCCAACATGTACCACCACTAATCCAAGGCTATCATGTTGATAAGTAGTCAATGTTTTTATTAGATTAATGACAAAAAACAATGTCAGAAACCCCAGTGATAGTGTATGAGATACCATATCACTGAGGATAGCGGACGTAAGCTTGACATAATTAATCATGCAGCTGATCTTTTATTTCCCTCCAGGGCCAGAACAAACCAGAGATTGATGTTGAACGCTTTGTCGAGTGGATGAGATTGGAGCCTCAGTCCATGGTGTGGCTGCCTGTTCGACACCGTGTGGCAGCTGCTGAAACTGCAAAACATCAGGCAAAGTGTAACATCTGCAAAGAGTACCCAATCGTAGGTTTCAGGTGAGATGTGCAAACCAGCAGAAAGTTAGTGGGAATTAGTTTTTAAAGAAAGCTTTAACTTTAGATGTTCTATTGGAAACTCTGTCAGTAAATGATAACTGAAATCGTCAAAAATCCCAACAAATTTATGGACCAGAGAAGTAATTCGGATAAATTAAGTATCAACTTCTTTACCTTAATTTTTGTGAGAGGTGAATGCTGCATGTTTATGGTATTTTGTTCACAGTTGCATTGATCACAGACACTGTGGCTCAGAACGGATTGTAACTCGACTTGCGGTTGCTTCTGTAATTTGCAATTATTGGGAATTTACAGAAAGGCCTTTTTATTAGTCCTGTAATCAGTGTGTGTGCATCCTATGAAAGTGATTGCTGTGATGTTGCTAAATGATCGATAAAACTTCTTGTCCATAATTAGTAAATTAAAATGCATATTTGGACAGGATTTCTAAGGGGTAATTGAACCTTTTTGGTTAACTATTCTCCTACATTTCTACGATTGACCATCTTGGAAAAGGTGCATGTTACTGCCATTGATCTGACCAAACAACTCCCTGTCTAAGAAGTGAGACCCCAACTGTGGATGAAACTATGACTGCCATATCTAAGTAAAGAGCAACAGCGACCCGGAGTCAATTGAATTCCATCTGAAGCTTGAGGAATGGTGGCCTAACTCTGAAGGCCAAGATCTGTTAGCTTTTCATGGACTATGAGGAACAGGGCAGGATTTCACAGAATCTTTAAGATGCCATATCTTGTACAAAACTGAAGGAGAAATGTCAGATTGCTCAAAGAACCATGGGATCACCAACCTTTCCATTGCTGGGAAGATTCTGGCAAGGTTACTTCTGAATAGGTTTATGCCACCATGGCAGATGAAAACCTTCCATGTGAAGGGAACTTTGTGAAAATGTTGGAGACAGAGCAGGACCAAATTACAGGAATGATTCCAGGGATGAGATATTTCATTATGAAAATTGACTGGGGGAGTTGGGACAGTTTTCCCCGACTTTCCTAGCATTTGTTTCTCCCCAAACAATTTACCGTTTCTTCAAAATAAAAAGAAATATGTAATTTAACTACTTAACTTGCATTCCTTCAAAGGTTGAAAATATCTAAACAAAAATGAACATTTCTCTTACTTCTTGTTCTTTCTTTATAGGTACCGCAGTCTCAAGCACTTCAATTCTGACATCTGCCAAAGCTGTTTCTTTTCGGGGCGCACATCAAAGGGACACAAGTTACATTGCCCCATGGTGGAGTACTGCACTCCGGTGAGTAATATATTATTCCACTTGATAGAATTGTTCCAATCAGTGGAAACTTAGGGATTTAACCATTTAAATACAATCTTCCCTCAAAGTTGAAGTAGTTTGCTAAAATGATAAAAGGCCAACAGCTTAAATCAGGCTTCAATACCAGAAATGCAATATTGTGCAGAAGCTCTTGGAGGTCAAGTTGAGGCTCAAGGAAGAATGTGTCATCACGCCCACCCTTTTCTCCAGCTTTGTCACCGCCATTCTTAATCTCGTGAAGAACAAGCTTCCCAGTGGCCTGGACAGGATTGATGGAAAACCTTTTAACCTCAACCAGTTGAAATCGAAGAAGAAAATGACACTGACCTCGCATATGGAACTTCAGTATGTGGTTCACAATGTCATTTCCGCTCTCAGAAGTCTTCAAATCTCCCTTAAGGCCTTTGCAGAAGTATACTGAAGAATTAGCCTCAACCTTAAATTTGCCACCCAGGTTGATCGGGTTGTTAAGAAGGCATACGGTGTGTTAGCTTTTATTCGTAGAGGGATTGAGTTTCAGAGCCATGAGGGCATGTTGCAGCTGTACAAAACTCTGGTGCAGCTGCACTTGGAGTATTACCTACAGTTCTGGTCACCGCATCACAGGAAGGATGTGGAAGCATTGGAAAAGGTGCAGAGGAGATTTATCATGATGTTGCCTGGTATGGAGGGAAGGCGTTTTGAGGAAAGGCTGAGGGACTTGAGGCTGTTTTCGTTCGAGAGAAGAAAATTAAGAGGCAACTTAATGGAACCGTACTAGATGATCAGAGCATTAGATAGGGTGGACAGTGAGAATCTTTTGGCTCGGATGGCCATGTTTGACACGGGCTGGACAAAGCTTCAAATTGAGGGGTGATAGATGTAGGACAGAGGTCAGAGGTAGGTTCTTTACTCAGAGAGTAGTAAGGGCGTGGAATGCCCTGCCTGCAACAGTAGTAGACTTGCCAACTTTTAGGGCATTTAAATGGTTGTTGGATAAACATATTGATGATAATGGAATAGTGTAGGTTTGTTGGGCTTCAGGTTGGTTTCACAACATCAAGGCCGAAAGGACCTGTACTGCGCTGTTATGTTCTGTGTTCGAACCTCAAGATGACTCAAATCCTTTGCCAATCTGTCATGTTGTGGCCCATCTTTTCATCAAAATTAATAGAGAAATCCTCCCAAATGTAGAACATTTCCCTTAGATGGGACGCTCTCTCTCTTTTAAGGCTGACATCGATACAGAGATTCTAACATTACGTCCAATCTGCGAGTGGCACCTTTGGACTCCAGAGGATGAGAATGCACAATTGTGACATCTGTGCTGATCGCAAGATCCTTGAGTTCAAGGCATGCATCGTTCAGCCTCTTCTATATGACTGTGAAACCTGGATAACACAGAGCTGCCACTTCAAGACCCTTTCAGCACAGTTTTGTCATGGATTCTCCACATCAGCTAGGAGGAAAAACCTCCCAGCATCAGCATTGACGCCATGATGATTTGAAACAAACCTCATTGGGATTGCCATGTACTTGGGATGCCTAAGTTATGACTACCGAAGTAAATTTTTGCCAACTCAAGGAAGGCATCTGAACAAGAAGAAGTCAAAGGAAGCATTTCAAAGACCTTGAAATGTTCCTTCAAGAAGTAGTACTTGGAGGTCAAAGTATGGATATCCCCATTCAGAAGAAACCAACTTGGGGGAATCTCCTGTATGAAGGCACATAATTCTTCATGAACACCAGACAAGAAGTTGAAGTGTGGGAAAGGAACTGGAGAAAGGAATGCCAATGTTCTCAAGGCCGAAACCACTTCCACCACTCCGAAAGACCTCCTGAACGTGTGGTCAGATATGTGGCTCCAGTTCAGGCTAATCAACCCGCACAGAGCTCAGGACCTGTGATATGGAATTTCCTAGCTGGGCAATCATACTCATCAGCCAGTGATGGTTCTTAATATTGTGCAGACTATGATTTGATCACAACTGAGTACTGTGTGTAGCTTTGAGCATTGCTATAGAAAGACCAGGTTTTATAGATTAATCAGAATGGTGCTGCATGAGAAACTGGAATTAAGAGGAGGTAGGTGATACTTAATTGTTATTTGTTTCTGGGCCACTGGCATCACTAACTGGGCCAGCATTTACTTCCCATCCTTAGTTACCCTTGTCATTGTTGAATCATTGTAGTCCATGTGCTGTAGGTAGACTCAGTCAGTCAGGGGCGAATTTCCAGGACTTTGACCCAGTGATAGTGAAAGAACAGCAATATATTTCCAAGTTGAGATGGTGAGTGGCTTAGACAAGGTGTTGTAGGTGGTGCTGTTCTCATATATCTGTTACCCTTGCCCTTGTAGCTGAAATTTGTCATAGGTTTGGAAAGTCCTATCTCAGGATCTTTTGCAGATTTCTCAGTGCATCTCATAGATGGTACACACTGCTGCTTTTGAGCACTGGAGGGAGGAGGTTGCTTTTTCCTGGATGGTGTTGAACTTGTTGAGTGCTTTTGCATCTGCACCCATCTAGGCAAGTGGGGAGTATTCCACCATTCTTCTGACTTGTTCCTGTAGCTGGTAGACAGGCCTGGGGAATCAGGAGGTGAGTTACTTGATGCAGTAATCCGAACTTTGGGCCTGCTCTTGTAGCCACTGCATTTAAATAGGAAGTCCAGTTGAATTTCTGTTCACTGGTAAAACCTGGGATTTTGATAGCGGACAATTCAGTGATGGTTACACCATTGAATGTCGAGGGACAATTTATGGATTTTCTCTTACTGGAGATGGTCATTACCTAGTATTTGTAAAGTATAAATGCGACTTGCCACTTAGCAGCCCAAGCCTAGACATCGTTCTGGCCTTGTTGCATTTGGACATGGACAGGTTCACTATCTGAGGAGTGGTGAATGATGCTGAATATTCTGCTATCTCTGGTGAACATCCCCACTTCTGAGCTTATGATGGAGAGAAGGTCATTGATAAGGCAGCTGAAGATGGTTAGGCTTAGGACTGTACTCTCAGGACCTCCTGCAGGTGACCTCCAACAACCAAAATGCCTCCCTTTAGGAGAGGCGATGACCTAATGGTATTATGACTGGACTATTAATCCAAACACTCAGGTAATGTGCTGAGGACTTGGTTCAAATTCCACGATGGCACATAATGGAATTTGAATTCAATGAAAATCTGGAATTAAGAGTCTAATGATGACCGTAAATCCATTGTCAATTGTTGGAAAAACCCATCTGATTCACTGATGTTCTTTAGGGAAGGAAGCTGCGTCGCCTGGTGTGGCCGACATGGAACTCCAGATATCAGTTATGCAATTTGAGATGGGCAATAAAAGCTGGTCTAACCCGCAATGCCCTCTTTCCCATGAAAGAATGGCAAAAATATCGTCCTCTGTGCAGATATTATTCGAACCAGTGGTGAGTTTCTGCTGGATTCCCATCAGCTCCAGTTTTGGTAGTGCTCCTTGATGCCACACTCGGTCAAATGTAGCCATCCTTAGCTCACCTCCGGAATTCAACTCTTTCGACCATGTTTGAACAAAAGCTGTAATGAAGTCAGGAACTGATGAGGTGGCAGAATTGAGGATCTTGTACAGGGATCCGAGGGATGTGGCATATTGAGATTTCCAGAAAGAATTTGACCAGTTGCTGCATAAAAATGTGAATCAGAACGTTAGATCCAAGGGGATGAAGGGTAGAATATTGGTTTGAATAAAGGCCTGGCTAACTGACAGAAAGCTGAGTGTCAGGATAAATGAGTCTTTGCCTGGATGGTGAATTGTCACTAGTGGGGTGCTGCGGGTTCAGTTCTCTGACCTCAACTATTTGTAACCTATACAAATGATATGTAAGCAGAGACAAAATGTAACATAACAGAATGCATGGATGATTCTGAAATAGGTGGGACAACAGCCTGTGATGTGAAATAGAACATACAGAGCGGAACATTGACAGGCGAGGAGAATGGACCAGAATCTGGCAGGTGGTTTATGTGGATAAGCACAAGGCTTGCCTGTTTTGCCCAGGGGAAAAAAGGGCGAATTATTATTTAAATGGAAGGAAGATTCAAAGTCTGTTATCTGGCTGCCTTTGTGCATGAATAGCCGAAAGTGGGTATGCAGGTATAGCATAGCATAAGATAGGCAGATGGAACTCTGGCATTTGTCACAAAAGGACTGGATCATTAAAGTAACAAAGTGTTTTTCCTCATACATTGGGCATTGGTGAGACCAGAGTGTTGTGTCCAGTTTAGATCCCCTCACTGAGGATGGATACGTTTGTACTGGAGGCAGTTCGGAGGAGGTTTAACTGATTGATTCCAGGGATGAAAGGGCTGTCATATGAGAAGTGGCTGAGTAGCTTGCGCTTGTACTTGCTGGCGTTCGAAAGAGTGAGGGGGTGGTTCTGATTGAGGTATATAAAATAGTAAAGGGGATTGAAAAGATGGGCATTGAGCACATGTTCTGCATTGTGGAACAGTCTCAAACAAGAAGCTGTGGCTGTTGAGTGAGAGATGGAATGTTCAAAATGGAGATGAGGAGAGGGTTGTGAATCTGTGGAATTCATTGCCTCTGAATGCAATGGAGGCAGCACCAATCGACCGATCCAGGAAAGAAATAAATATGTTTCTGATGAAAAATAGGGATCAAGGGCCATGGGGAGCTGGCAGGAGAGTGGAGTTGAGATCAGGAAAAGATCAGCAACCACGACTAACAAGATAAGTCAGGGACAGGATGAAAGCAAAAGAAAAAGGATAAAATGTGGTGTAGGTGAGTGGGAAGCCAGAGGATTGGGAAGCCTTTCGAAAACTAGCAGAGGACAACTAAAAAGGCAATAAGGGGGAAGATGATGAAATATGAGGGCAATATTAATGAGGGTAATATTAAAAAAAAATTGCAGGAGTTTTTTTTCACCTATAAAGGTAAGAGAGAGGCAAGAGTACAAATAAAGAGAAGAAAGAAAATTACAGCACAGGAACAGGCCCTTCGGCCCTCCAAGCCTGCGCCGATCGAGATCCTCTGTCTAACCTGTCACCTATTTTCTAAGGGTCTGTGTCCATTTGCTCCCTGCCCATGCATGTACCTGTCCATAAGACCTTAAGACAGAGGAGTGGAAGTAAGGCCATTCGGCCCATCTGGTCCACTCCACCATTTAAATCATGCCTGATGGGCATTTCAACACCACTTGGCTGCACTCTCCCTATAGCCCTTGATTCCTTTTGAGATCAAGAATTTGTTGATCTCTGCCTTGAAGGCATCTCACGTCCCGGCCTCCACTGCACTCTGCGGCAATGAATTCCACAAGCCCACCACTCTCTGGCTGAAGAAATGCCGTCTCATTTCAGTTTTAAATTTACCCCCTCTAATTTTAAGGCTGTGCCCACGTGTCCTAGTCTCCCCGCCTAACGGAAACAACTTCCGAGCGTCCACCCCTTCTAAACCATACATTATCTTGTAAGTTTCTATTAGATCGCCCCTCAACCTTCTGAACTCTAATGAGGACAATCCCAGGATCCTTAGCCGTTCATCATACATTAAACCTAGCATTCCAGGGATCATCCGTGTGAACCTCCGCTGGACACGCTCCAGGGCTAGTATGTCCTTCCTGAGGTGTTGGGCTCAAAATTGGACACAGTTTTCTAAATGGGGCCTAACTAGAGCCTTATAAAGCCTCAGAAGCACATGGCTGCTTTTATATTCCAACTCTCTTGAGATAAACGCCAACATTACATTCGCTTTCTTAATTACGGACTCGACCTTCAAGTTAACTTGTAGAGAATCCTGGACCAACACTCCCAGATCCCTTTGCACTTCTGATTTGCAAATTTTCTCACCATTTAGAAAATAGTCCATGCCTGTATTCTTTTTACCAAAGTGCAAAACCTCACATTTACTCACATTGAATTTCATCAGCCATTTCGTAGACCACTCTCCTAAACTGTCTACATCTTTCTGCAGCTTCCCCACCTCCTCAGTAGGACCTGTCTGTCCACCTATCTTCGTATCTTCGGCAAACTTCGCCAGAATGCCCCCAGTCCCTTCATCCAGATCAGTAACATATAAGGCGAACAGCTGTGGCCCCAAAACTGAACCCTGCGGGACAGCACTCGTCACCGGTTGCCATTCCGAAAAAGAGCCTTTTATCCCAACTCTCTGCCTTCTGTCAGACAGCCAATCCTCAATCCAACCCAGTATCTCACCTCGAACACCATGGGCCCTCACCTTGCTCAGCAGCCTCCCATGAGGCACTGTATCAAAGGCCTTTTGGAAGTCTAGATGGACAACATTTACTGAGTTTCCCTGGTCTAACATACTTGTCACCTCTTCAAAGAATTCGAATAGGCATGACCTCCCCTGACTAAATCCATGCTGACTTGTTTTAATCTGACCCTGCACTTCCAGGAATTTAGAAATCTCATCCTTGACAATGGATTCTAGAATTTTACCAACAAC
Source organism: Stegostoma tigrinum (assembly GCF_030684315.1). Taxonomy (NCBI): domain Eukaryota; kingdom Metazoa; phylum Chordata; class Chondrichthyes; order Orectolobiformes; family Stegostomatidae; genus Stegostoma; species Stegostoma tigrinum. The sequence continues at coordinate 35,538 of NW_026728768.1, forward strand.
CGAGATTAGGCTAATCGGCCTGTAATTTTCCATCTTTTGCCTTGATCCTTTCTTAAACAAGGGAGTTACAACAGAAATTTTCCAATCATCTGGGACTTTCCCTGACTCCAGTGACTTTTGAAAGATCACGACCAAAGCCTCTGCGATTTCCTCAGCCACCTCCCACCGAACTCTAGGATGTAGCCCATCGGGGCCAGGAGATTTATCAGTTTTTAGACCCTTGAGCTCTTCTAGCACTTGCTCTTTTGTAATGCCTACTGTACTCAACTCTGCCCCCGGCTCTCCCTGATTGTTGGCATACTACTCATGTCTTCCATTGTGAAGACTGACGCAAAGTACTTATTAAGGTCTTCAGCTATTTCCTTTTCTCCCATCAATAGCCTTCCAGAATCAATCTGGAGCGGCCCAATATCATCTTTTGCCTCTCGTTTGCTTCTTATGTATTGAAAAAAGCTTTGACTGTCATTTCTAATATTACTAGCTTGCCTACCTTCATATATGATCTTCTGCTTCCTGATTGCTCTCTTTGTTATCCTCTGTCTGTTTTTGTGGCCTTCCCAATCTTCTGATTTCCCAGTGCTCTTGGCCATTTTATAGGCTGTCTCTTTTTCTTTGATATGTTTCCTGACTTCCTTTGTCAGATGTCCAATAGCAGCGGTGAAGAAGCTGCTGTTGGGGAAATAGAGGCATTGGTGTGCTGTTTTCACTCATTGCAACGATCTGGGTGGACCAGGAGAGATCGTTGGTGATCGTCACTCTCAACTATCTCCACCTCAGCAACATCTCTCACACTGTCTGATGCAGGCACTCACACGCTCACATTCTGTCGCCCATTCTGTCTGTCTGACTGTCTCTCTCTCTCCCTCATCGCCCATCTCTCTCTCTGTCCCTGTCTCCCTCCACCCCCCCCCGACCAACCTCTCTGTCTTTGTCTCTCTCTCTCTCTCTCTCTCTCTCTCTCTCTCTCTCTCACACCAACTCATTGCTCAGTATTCCATGGTATCTCAATTGTTGGAAGAATTAACTTGGACTGAGCATGGATTTTCTCCCAATGTAGTTATGATAAAGCAGAACCAATTCTGCCTTGAAGAAGAAAGGCAGGAGCCATAATAACTTGTGATTGTTTAGCTGAAGGAACCGTGCTGTGATATGCATCCAGATAGGATGCTTTCTGTGGTACATCAGTGAAAGTTGTCCTTGTGGACGCACAGAATTACCTTAGCCTCCTGGGAAGTAGAGACAATGGTGTGCTTTTTTGCCCATTGCAACGATCTGGGCGGACCGGTGAACTAATCTAAGCCCATCCCCCTACATGATCCCATTATCATCCATATCCAAGGACTGTTTAAATGCCCCTAATGTGGCTGAGCTAACTACATTGGCAGGCAGGGGGTTCCACGTCCTTACCACTCTGAGTAAAGAACCTGCCTCTGACATCTATCTCAAATCTATCACCCCTCAATGTTTAGCTGTGCCCCCTCATACAAGCTGACATCATCATCCTCGGATAAAGACCCGCACTGTCCACCCTATCTAATCCACTGATCATCTTGTATGTCTCTATTCAATCCCCTCTGAACCATCTTCTCTCCAACGAGAACAGACCCAAGTCCCTCAGCCTTTCTTCAGAAGTCCTTCACTCCAGACCAGGCAACATCCTGGTAAATCTCCTCTGCACCTTTCCAATGTTTCCACATCCTTCCTGGAATGGGGTGACCAGAACTGTACACAGTATTCCAAGTGAGACCGCACTAGCTTTTTGGACAGATGCAGCATGACATCACGGCTCTGGAACTCAATCCCTCGACCAATAAAACCTAATACACCGTAAGCCGCCTTAACAGCACTATCAAACTGGGTGGCAATTTTCAGGGATCTACGTACATGAACACCAAGATCCCTCTGCACAGCAACACTACCAAGAATCTTTCCATTGACCCAATATTCTGCCTTCCTATTATTCCTCCCAAAGTGAATCACCTCACATTTATCCACATTGTACTCCATTTGCCACCTTTCAGCCCAATTCTGCAGTTCATCCAAGTTTCCATGCAACCTGCAACATTCTTCCACATTGTCCACCACTCCACCGACTTTAGTGTCATCTGCAAACTTAGTAACCCATCTACCAATGCCTCCGTCCAAGTCATTTGTGAAAAGGACAAACAGCAGTGGTCCCAAAACAGATCCTTGAGACACACCACTAGTAATCAGACTCCAGGCTGAATATTTTCCATCAACCACGACTGGTTGCCTTCTTACTGAAAGCCAGTTTCTAATCCAACCTGCTAAATCTCCCTCAATCCCATGTCTCCATGTTTTCTCCAGTAGCCTACCATGTAGAACCTTATCAAAGGCTTTACTGAAGTCCATGTCCACCACGTCAACTGCCCGACCCTCATCCACATGCTTCGTCAGCTTCTAAAATGACTCAGTGAGGTTTGTGAGACATGACTTGCCCTTGACAAATCCATGTTGACTATCTCCAATCAAATTGGTGCTTGCTTGATGATTATAATACCTATCTCTTATAACCCTTTCCAAAACATTTCCGACAACAGATGTAATGCTCAATGGTTTATAATTACCTGGGTCATCTCTACTGCCCTTCTTGAACAAAGGCACAACATTTGCAACCCTCCATTCCTCTGGTACTAAACCTGTAGACAATGAGGACTCAAAGATGAAGGCCAAAGGCTCCACCACCTCCTCCGTAGCCTCCCAGAGAATATCAAAGTTTCGAAGGAACTGATGCGTTGTATCCGGAGGTTGGTGGGGTGGTACGTGAGGACGAGGAAGACTTTGTTTTGGTTGTTGTTGTGGGGTGGGGTGAGACGGATTTGTTGCAGGAAATGCTGGAGACACGGTCGAGGGCGTTATCAACCACTGAGCGGGGGAAGTTGTGGTCCTTGAAAAATGAGGACATCTGAGATATACGAGAGTAGAATACCTCATCCTGGGAGCAGATGCAGAGTCAAAGGAATGGGGAAAGTGGATGAATTGTTGCGGGAATTTGGTGGGAGTTGGTGGACTTGAAATGGATATTTGTTTCTTGGTGGTTGGAAATAGAGAGGTCCAGGAAGGAGAGAGAGGTATCAGAGATTGTCCAGGTGAACTTAAAGTTCGGGAGGAAGGTGTTGCTGAAGTGGATGTTAGAGCCCCTTGTGGGAGCACGAGGCAGTGCCGATACAGTCATCAATGTAACGGAGGAAGACGTGGGGTTGAGGGCCAGTGTAGGTACGGAAGAGGGAGCGTTCCATGTAACCTACAAAGCGGCAGGCATAGCTTGGGCCCAGGTGGGTACACTGGCCACCCGCTTTGTCTGTAGGAAGTGGGAGGAATTGAAAGAGAAATTGTTGAGGGTTGTTCAAGAACCACAACATCCCCCTCCTCAATAGTCAAAAACGCCCTCAACCGTGTCACCCGCATTTCCCACAACTCATCCCTCATACCCGCTCCCCATAATAACTACCAAAACAGTGTCCTCCTCACCCTCACCTACCACCACACCAACCTCCGGATTCCATGCATCGTCCGCCGACACTTCTGCCATCTGCGATCCGACCCCACACCAAAGACATTTTTCCCTCCACACTTCGGTGACTCCCTTATCCGCTCCACACTCGCCTCCAGCACCCCCTACACCCAGCACTTTTCCCTATATATCCACAAATATTGTCATCATAATGTTTAAAATTCACTTGTCCCAATACCTCCCCCCTCACCCCCATCCCAGACCCCAGGAAGAATTTCCACATCAAACAGATGTTTACCTGCACATCTGCTAATGTGGTATACTGTATCCGCTGATCCCTTTGTGGCCCCCTCTACATCGGGAAAACCAAATGGAGGTTTGGGGCCTGCTTTGCAAATCACCTATGCTCAATGCACTAAAGAACTGCACCTCCCAGTCGTGAACTGTTTTGACTCTCCCAATCCTCAGATAGGATGTCCATCCTGGGCCTCCTGCAGTGCCACAACGATGCCACCTGAAGGTTGCAGGAGCAGCACCTCGTATTGCGCTTGGGAACCCTGCGTCTCCGTGGAATCAATGTCGACTTCACAAGCTTCGAAATCTCCCCTCCCCCTCCCGCATCCCAAAACCAGCCCACCCTGCCACCTCAAGCCCCACCCCCATCTCCTACTTCCGAACCTCTTCCCGCCCCGGAGACCTGTTCGTCCTCCCCGGACTGACCTCTCCCCTCCCTACCTCCCCACCTACACTCACATTTGCTGGCTCCATCCCCACCTCTTTAACTTGTCTGTCTCCTCTCCACCTATCTTCTCCTCTATCTATCTTCGATCCGCCTCCCTCCTCTCCCTATTTATTTCAGAACCCTCTCCCCTCCCCCTTTTCTGATGAAAGGTCTCGGTCCAACATGTCAGCCTTTGTGCACCTAAGATGCTGCTTGGCCTGCTGTGTTCATCCAGCTGCACACTTTGTTGTGTCTATATCTCTTAAGAACCTCATTAAGTGAGTTCTAGAGAGAACTATGCAGGGTAGACTTTGGGTTTATCGTTCTAACTTGCCAGCCCTGAAAGATGAAAGTTGGTTTATGTTGGATGTTTGTTTCATAGCTACGAAAGAGATCCTGAAAGGATTGTTCGTATCTTTTGTTGAGAATTTTACCCATTTAGTCACTCGAATCCTTCTCCTTTTTTAAAGTTTCCTTGGGAGTCATAAATTTCAAATATCTGCAGAATTTTATTTGGCTTGGCATTGGCTCTCCGTGATTCCCTGTTAATGGCTCCGCGACCTGCTAGCTAATTAGAGAATTTATCATTGATGTGCCTGTCATAAAATCTTGAGTCTTATACTTTCTATTCCCAATTTCAGGAGAAAGTCCAGAGAGACCTTTTAGAGGAAAGGGGTTTAGAAAGAAAACTTAAGTTCTATAGATCAAAGTCATGAATAGTTGATAAATTATTTGCACTTCATATTTCCAGAACCTACCCCGGAAGAGAGAGCCCAGAGAATTGCCAAAGCTGTCCGCAAACAGTCAATAGAAGTGAAGGAAACTTGGGAGCAATTGAAAACCCATGCGAGCAACTGGCAGAAACAGGTGGAAAAGGTGTTGGAGAAACTTCAAGAACTGCAGAAAGCTCTGGATGATCTTGAGGCTCATGTGATAACAGCTGAAGGGGTCCGCACTGATTGACAACCTGTGGGTGAACTGCTTATTGACTCATTGCAGGATCACATTGATAAAACCACAGTAAGTGCAATTACATTACACTTCACTTATGAACAGATGTAACCACAATGTTGTATCGAGACGATCAGTAATATGAGTAGTGAAGTAATATTGATTGAATGGTTGTTAACTTAATTTGCAAATTAAAACTTCGTTGAGCATGCATTCTGATGATATCACATCGGTAATATGAGTATAATTGAGGATTCTATTAGTCAGTGACATCAGCTGAGTTATCTGCTTGTTGCCATGTTATCAGGATTAAAGGTAAAGCCTTACCACGCCATTTGGCCACTCCTTAGAGAGACACAACTGGTTATGATTTAACCTGAAGATCACCATGCCTCAGGCAAGTAGAGCGGTTGAGGCGAAGACCCTTTGTGGTAAGGTCACTGGTGTGGCAATTGAGCCCTCTCTGCAGGGCATCACTCTGCATCACAAACCAACCGTTCAGCCAACTGAATTTGAATAGAGTTTAGGATTGGAGAGCAATCCATGCAATTCTATTTTTTTGAATGAATGTTTCTCGCTGGGACTATCTCACTGGCAAACTTTTTAAAAGCCAGCTCAGCCATACAGGCGAGATCAGTTCCTGATCTCAGCTGAATTTTTTGACCTGGGGTGGGTCAGCGTTAGGAGTTCAGTGATTGGAATGAATTCTCATGAAGTTAGCGAGAGGGATGCTACACGTGAATAAATCGATGTTTTGAAAAGCGGATGAGATATGAGCAATAGTTTAATTGATGTGGAAGACCAGCCACAATCATCATCAACGGTGGAGCAGGCTTGAGCGGCCATGCAACATTGTGCTGCTGCTATTTGACTTGTTCTGTGGAAAGGAAGGAAAATGGTCAAAGTGTCAAAAATGCTGAAGACCGCATCATTCTACAACCTCAAAATTTGATTGTGTTCAGCATATTATCACTACTGGTACCCCTAAATCCTGGTCTATCATCTCAGCAGCTCGACTCTGCCCAAAAGCTGGTTACTTGTGACATTTTTGAAGGATCTTCCCAAGTCTGAAACTCATTTTTGCTTTTGTAGAATCAGAGTTGGCGTGTGGAAGGAGGTCTCCTGGCATATCATAGCTCTTTGAAATAACTCCCCAATTCGTCCCCCTCTGCTTGGCAATGACTTCAACCACTTATGTAATCTCTTTATTGGAGAGAAACTTTGAAGACATCTGAAAGGAGTATTAACGATCCCAGAATACAACTGAGCCTTATTAAGTTGTTAGTTCTGATGATCAAGAGCTTGATCAAAGAGGATTCTTTTAAAAAGTGCCTTAAAAGAGGAAATGTACAGAGGCTAAGAGGTGTCGGAAGTTAGTGAGTTTTGCGAAGATTTGTTGCTCAGGTTGAGGTTCTGGATGTGAGTTTGCTCGCTGAAGGTGTAGGAAGTCTCTTCTTGGGTTTGAAGCCTACACAATTAAATGTTTGGCAACCAGTAGTGGGCCGTTTGAAATCAAGAGTGGGCAAGAGGACATAATTAGACGAGTGCAGATATCCTGAATTATGGTTGGACTGGTGGAGATTACGAAAATAGCGATTGGCAGAGCCAAGGAACGATTTGGAAACAAAAATGAGAATTTAATAAAATTACTGTTAATACTATCAGTCAGGTAGAAAGTACAGAGAATAGGATTTGGTTCAAGATGAGACTCGGGCAGTGGAGATTTAGACGACATCAAGCTTTCAATGGGCAAATGTGGGACTCAAACAGGGAATGCATTGGAGTTGTCAGGTCCAGAAGTGAAGTAGTTCCAGATGAAGGTTTCACTGCTAATGAGTCAAGACAAGAGACAGGTAGGCAGTATTAAAAAGATGTAAAGAGACAGCTTTAGGGATTGCATGAATGTGTGGTCGGACGTTCATCGTGGGATAAACAAGATGCCAAGGTTGTGCTGAGACAAGTGTAACATAACATTGTTGCCAAGGAGGAGTAATGCAGTCCGTAGGTAGTGAATAGAGATTGGTGTGGGGACCACAAACAGTGGTCTTCCCACTTTTAAATTGTTATCTCTACGTAGTTGCGCAACTTTATGTTCTGTTCAAAAGGCTTTACTGACAAGAAAGCAGAAGTTAGCCATTTGTTTACTTGTCAATATATCTTGATTTTTCCACCATCTTCTCCAATTATGAACACAACATGTGCAGTGTACTAAGTGAACCATTCAAACCTTCAAAGGAAATGTTAAAATTGTGGAATATAAAGTTAAATTTATTTTATTGAAAATTTAAATAAATTACATGAAGGTTTGACCAAGACTGAAAGGAATTAGATGGAACACCAGATGAATAAAACAAGCAGTAGTAAGATGGTATTAGCTGGATGTTCCTGAAGAAAGAGAACACAGCCAACCTTTCTTCCATCAGGGGGATTAATTGTGAGGTGTCAAACACAGTCGATTAAATCATTCGTTCTGTCTTTACTGCCAGACTGTACAATGAACATAGAACATAGAACAGTACAGCACAGCACAGCACAGGCCCTTCAGCCCACAATGTTGTGCCGACCATTGATCCTCATGTATGCACCCTCACATTTCTGTGACTATATGCATGTCCAGCAGTCTCTTAAATGACCCCAATGACCTTGCTTCCACAACTGCTGCTGGCAACGCATTCCATGCTCTCACAACTCTCTGTGTAAAGAACCCGCCTCTGACATCCCCTCTATACTTTCCACCAACCAGCTTAAAACTATGACCCGTCGTGCTAGCCATTTCTGCCCTGGGAAATAGTCTCTGGCTATCGACTCTATCTATGCCTCTCATTATCTTGTATACCTCAATTAGGTCCCCTCTCCTCCTCCTTTTCTCCAATGAAAAGAGACCGAGCTCAGTCAACCTCTCTTCATAAGATAAGCCCTCCAGTCCAGCCAGGACCCTGGTAAACCTCCTCGGAACCCTCTCCAAAGCATCCACATCTTTCCTATAATAGGGCGACCAGAACTGGATGCACTATTCCAAGTGCGGTCTCACCAAAGTTTTACAGAGCTGCAACAAGATCTCACGACTCTTAAACTCAATCCCCCTGTTAATGAAAGCCAAAACACCATATGCTTTCTTAACAACCCTGTCCACTTGGGCGGCCATTTTAAGGGATCTCTGTATCTGCACACCAAGATCCCTCTGTTCCTCCACTCTGCCAAGAATCCTATCCTTAATCCTGTACTCAGCTTTCAAATTCGACCTTGCAAAATGCATCACCTCGCATTTATCCAGGTTGAACTCCATCTGCCACCTCTCAGCCCATCTCTGCATCCTGTCAATGTCTCGCTGCAGCCTACAACAGCCCTCTATACTGTCAACGACACCTCCGACCTTTGTGTCATCTGCAAACTTGCTGACCCATCCTTCGATCCCCTCATCCAAGTCATTAATAAAAATTACAAACAGTAGAGGCCCAAGGACAGAGCCCTGTGGAACCCCACTCACCACTGACTTCCAGGCAGAATATTTTCCTTCTACTACCACTCGCTGTCTTCTGTTGGCCAGCCAATTCTGTATCCCAGCAGCTACGTTCCCCTGTATCCCATTCCTCCTGACCTTCTGAATGAGCCTACCATGGGGAATACTATGGTTGTAATATTTCCTTTTTTAAAGGCTCAAGGTTAGACATACTTCTCATTTTATAAATTTTAAGTTGGCTTATTGTCAAGTCATGGTAGGATTGAAAACATATCCTACAACTGTGTGAAGTCAGAAGTCACATGACACCAGCTTATCGTCCAACAGGTTCATTTCAATTCACACAAGCTATTGGAGTTCAGCCCCTTCATCAGGTGCAGTTCGTGAGGTGACCACACAGACACACAGCTTATAAGCAGAGAGATCAAAAGATCATAGAATTGGCCTGAGTGGAGTGTCAGATAATAACTCTTTCCAGGCGACCAAGAGTGTTAAAGGCAAGGAGAGTGTTTATAAAGTCAATGTCAGTGCTGTGTTGTCATGATAATCAGGCAGCGCAACAGGAATGTACAAAAGGTGACATCTCAGGTCAGACTCTGACTTGTAGTTTAGAGGCTTGTGTTCAGAATCTGTCGTAGAGTTTTAAACTTTATTTCAAAAGCAAGAATTTATAAGATACCACACTGACTGTAACTACAAGTTGTGTGCTTCTTCAACAAAATATCTGCAAATAAACAAACGTCCTGGATGAAGACTTATTATCTGACACTCCACTCACACCAGTTGTATGATCTTTTGATCTCTCTGCTTATAAATTGTGTGTCTGTGTGTTTTCCTCTCTGACCGCATGTGATGAAGGGACTGCACTTCAAATCTTGTGTGATTTCAAATAAACCTGTCAGATTATAACCTGATGCCATGTGGCTTCTGACTTTGTCTATCCTAGTCCAACACCAGCACCTCCACATTATAAGTGTTTGGAACCAAGTCAGTGCAACAGGTACATGTCAAACATTTGACTTCGGAAGGATGCCTAGTGCCGACAAATTCATTAATAACAAAGGATTTCTCCATTATGCCATCTATCGTAACATGCTGCGTCTCACAGTCATAATGAAAGGATGCCCACTTTAATTTAGCACGGCCAAGAATAGTTATGGACATTTTTAGCATGGGAGGAGGCCATTCAACCTATTTTATCTGTACCAGCTCTCTCCCAGAGCAACAAAATTAATCCTTTTCTCGAACTCATTCCACATATTTCACAGAATTGAAATATATAGGTACATAGTTAAGAGATTTTAACATCAAGTGAGCAGTTCTTGCACTTCACCTTGTCACTAAAAATGGAAAACGTGACTTCGAAAGAGTGGGTCTTTATTTTGTTCTGTTGTGATGATGAAGAAGATGCAAGTCCAAGTGCTGGAACTGGCCTCTTGAACTTTTCAACGTGTATAAAATGAATTCTGTGCGCATCGACTAAAAACAGTTTTATGGAAGGAAAAGGTACCAAAGAAGATTTGGTGTATTGTACTTGATGCTATTATACTCCAACCTGTGAAAACAGAACTCTACGACTGTGAGTGTTGAGATCTGAGAGGTTGCTATCTTGTTTGAATTTACATTGCTAAGTCTAGGCCTATTTTCCCAACAGCAAAATTGGTAATCCAGAAAGAAATGGATATTTCTCGCATTTGTTAGCTCTAAGTGTCTGGTCAAAGTTTGAGTACAGTTTCCTCATATTCAGGTGCTTAACCTGCTTTTACAGTTTGAACATTTGTTGTGCCAATGAAAATTGTTTGAATGGATTCACCTCCAGTTTTCTTTTTACATATTTAGTATTTTTCCATGGTGAGGACTGTCTGCAAAATCTGACATTGGGTTTTGAAAGACATCAGCCTTTATTTTGGAGAGATAATGGTAACTGCAGATGCTGGAGAATGCGAGATAACAATATGTCGAGCTGGATGAACACAGCAGGCCAAGCAGCATCTTAGGAGCACAAAATCTCACGTTTCGGGCCTCGACCCTTCATCAGAGAGGCTGAAGGGTCTAGACCCGAAACATCAGCTTTTGTGCTCCAGGGATGCTGCTTGGACTGCTGTGTTCATCCAGCTCCACACTTTGTTGTCTTAGATAGACTGGGCTTGTTTTTGCTGAGGTTGAGAAGAGTAAGGAGGTGATTTCCTTGAAGTATATATGATTCCGAATGGTCTTCATGAGGAATATGTAGAAAGATTTTTCCTATACTTTGGCGAGCGCTGAACTCGGGACACTTATGCAAAATTTGGACTTGCCACTTCAGGACAGATGAGCAGAGCATTTTTTCTCTGATAGTTGTATGACATTGGAACTAGCTGCCTCATAAGATGACAGAGTTGGGGTCATTGAATATTTTAAGGTGGACTTAGATTCTTGTAAGGCAGGGAAAAGGTCTTTGTTAATTGGAGTCATACCAAGCACAAAGGAAAACGTTTGTGATTGTTAGACATAGTCATTTCACCTCCAGAACATCTCTTTCAGCGTTCGTCAGGGCAGCATCCAAGGCCCAAACATCTGTGCTGCTTCAGCTTCTCTCTATAAAGTCAGAAGTGGGGATGTTCACTGATGACTCCACAATGTTCAGTACCATTTCCAACTCCTTAGATAATAAAGCAGTCCATGTTTAAATGCAGCAAGACCAGTATATTATCCAGGCTTAGGCTGATAAGTGCTCGGTAATATTTGCACCACACAAGTGCCAAGCAATGGCCATCTCCAACAAGGGAGAATTTAGCCATCATCTCTTGATATTTATTGCTGTTACCATCGCTGCATCCCCCACTGTCAACATCAGAGGTGTTACTATTAACCAGAAACTGAACAAGATCGGCTACATAAATACTATGGATTCAAGAACAGGCCACCCCGTTGTAGAACATAGAACATAGAACATAGAACAGTACAGCACAGAACAGGCCCTTCAGCCCACAATGTTGTGCCGACCATTGATCCTCATGTATGCACCCTCAAATTTCTGTGACCAGCAGTCTCTTAAATGACCCCAATGACCTTGCTTCCACAACTGCTGCTGGCAACGCATTCCATGCTCTCACAACTCTCTGCGTAAAGAACCTGCCTCTGACATCCCCTCTATACTTTCCACCAACCAGCTTAAAACTATGACCCCTCGTGCTAGCCATTTCTGCCCTGGGAAATAGTCTCTGGCTATCAACTCTATCTATGCCTCTCATTATCTTGTATACCTCAATTAGGTCCCCTCTCCTCCTCCTTTTCTCCAATGAAAAGAGACCGAGCTCAGTCAACCTCTCTTCATAAGATAAGCCCTCCAGTCCAGGCAGCATCCTGGTAAACCTCCTCTGAACCCTCTCCAAAGCATCCACATCTTTCCTATAATAGGGCGCCCAGAACTGGATGCACTATTCCAAGTGCGGTCTAACCAAAGTTTTATAGAGCTGCAACAAGATCTCACGACTCTTAAACTCAATCCCCCTGTTAATGAAAGCCAAAACACCATATGCTTTCTTAACAACCCTGTCCACTTGGGTGGCCATTTTAAGGGATCTATGTATCTGCACACCAAGATCCCTCTGTTCCTCCACGCTGCCAAGAATCCTATCCTTAATCCTGTACTCAGCTTTCAAATTCGACCTTGCAAAATGCATCACCTCGCATTTATCCAGGTTGAACTCCATCTGCCACCTCTCAGCCCATCTCTGCATCCTGTCAATGTCCCGCTGCAGCCTACAACAGCCCTTTACACTGTCAACGACACCTCTGACCTTTGTGTCGTCTGCAAACTTGCTGACCCATCCTTCAATTCCCTCGTCCAAGTCATTAATAAAAATTACAAACAGTGGAGGCCCAAGGACAGAGCCCTGTGGAACTCCACTCACCACTGACTTCCAGGCAGAATATTTTCCTTCTACTACCACTCGCTGTCTTCTGTTGGCCAGCCAATTCTGTATCCAAGCAGCTAAGTTCCCCTGTATCCCATTCTTCCTGACCTTCTGAATGAGCCTACCATGGGGAACCTTATCAAATGCCTTACTGAAGTCCATATACACCACATCCACAGCTCGACCCTCATCAACTTTTCTAGTCACATCCTCAAAAAACTCGATAAGGTTTGTAAGGCATGACCTACCCCTCACAAAGCCGTGTTGACTGTATTTGATCAAGCCATGCTCTTCCAGATGGTCATAAATCTTATCCCTCAGAATCCTTTCTAACACCTTGCAGACGACAGACGTGAGACTTACCGGTCTATAATTGCCGGGGATTTCCCTATTTCCTTTCTTGAAGAGAGGAATTACATTTGCCTCTCTCCAGTCCTCAGGTACGACTCCAGTGGAGAGCGAGGATGCAAAGATCTTCGCAAGTGGCGAAGCAATTGCATTTCTCGCTTCCCAAAGCAGCCGAGGACAAATCTGATCCGGGCCTGGCGACTCGTCAATCTTAATGTTTGACAAAATTTTCAGCACATCAGCTTCGTCTATCTCTATCCATTCCAGCATGCACACCTGCTCTTCAAAGGTTTCATTCACTACAAAGTTCGTTTCTTTCGTAAAGACAGAAGCAAAAAACTCATTTAGGGCTTCCCCTACCTCGTCAGGCTCCACACACAAGTTCCCTATGCTATCCCTGATCGGCCCTACTCTTTCTTTGATCATTCTCTTATTCCTCACGTAAGTGTAAAATGCCTTTGTGTTTTCCCGGATTCCTTCTGCCAAGCCTTTCTCGTGCCTCCTCCTGGCTCTCCTCAGACCATTTTTGAGCTCCTTCCTTGCCTGCATGTAATCCTCTCAAGCTGAACTTGACCTCCACCTTATGTAAGCTACCTTCTTCCTTTTCACTAGAAGCTCCACCGCTCTCGTCATCCAAGGTTCCTTAATCTTACCCCTTCTTGCCTGTCTCAGAGGGACATATTTACTCATCACTCCCAACAACTGTTCCTTTAACCATCTCCACATGTCTATAGTTCCCTTACCATGGAACAACTGCTCCCAGTCCATGCTTCCTAACTCATGTCTAATCACATCATAGTTTCCTCTTCCCCAATTAAATATCCTCCCATTTTGCCTAATCCTCTCCTTCTCCATAGCTATGCAGAACGTGAGGCAGTTATGGTCACTATCACCAAAATGCTCTCCCACCACAAGATCTGATACCTGCCCCGGCTCGTTTCCGAGCACCAAGTCTAGAATGGCCTCTCCCCTCGTCGGCCTGTCAACGTACTGCGGTAGGAAACCCTCCTGAACACACCTTACAAAAACAGCTCCATTCAAATCTTCTGCTCGAAGGAGGTTCCAATCAATATTAGGAAAGTTAAAGTCACCCATTACAACAACCCTACTGCGTCCACACTTTTCCAAAATCTGTCGACCTATGCTTTCTTCAATCTCCCTGCTGCTATTGGGGGGCCTGTAGTAAACCCCTAACGAGGTGACTACTCCCTTGCTGTTCCTAATTTCCACCCATACTGTCTCAGTAGGCAGATCTTCCTCGACAATGGAAGTTTCTGTAGCTGTGATCCCCTCTCTGATTAGTAGTGCTACACCCCCTCCTCTTTCTCCCCCCTCCCTATTCTTTTTAAATGTTCTAAACCCTGGAAGATCCAGCAACCATTCCTGCCCATGAGAAACCCATGTCTCTGTTATGGCCACAACATCATAGCACCAGGTACTGATCCATGCTCTAAGTTCATCACTTTTATTCCTGATACTCCTTGCATTAAAGCAAACACACTTTAACCGATCCCTTGGTTCCTTCCCAGGAAAATCCTTCCCACTAGCTGGTCTACCTCCTGTTACTGCCTCACCTGCATCAACGCTCACCTCTGGTATACAGCTCAGGTTTAAACCCTCTCGAACTACTCGAGCAAACCTTCCACCCAGGACATTGGTCCCCTTCCAGTTCAGATGCAACCCGTCCTTCTTGTACAGGTCCCACCTTCCCCAGAAGGCATCCCAATTATCAACATATCTGAAGCCCTCCCTCCTACACCAGCTGCGTAGCCACGTGTTCAGCTGCGCCCGCTCCCCGTTCCTCACCTCGCTATCTCGTGGCACCGGTAGTAAACCAGAGAACACTACTCTGTTCGTCCTGTTCTGCAGCTTCCATCCTAACTCCCTGAAATCACTTTTTATATCCTCAAACCTATTTCTGGCTATATCATTTGTGCCAATATGTAACACGATTTCTGGCTGTTCACCCTCCCGTTTTAGAACCTTATACACCCGATCGGAGACGTCCCGGACCCTGGCACCAGGGAGGCAACATACCTTCCGGGAATCCCGATCTTGCCCACAAAATCTCTGTCGATTCCCCTAACTATCGAGTCCCCTACCACGAGTACTTTTCTATTCTGCCCCCTTCCCTTCTTTGCCACAGTGTCAGGCTCAGTGCCAGAGAACTGACTACTATGGCTTTCCTCTGGTAGGTCATTCCCCCCCAGCAGTATCCAAAACGGTATACTTATTGCTGAGGGGAATGCCCACAGGGGATCTCTGCACTGTCTGTCTGTCCCCTTTCCTCCCCCTAACTGTAACCCATCTATCCTCGTCCTGAGCCTTAGGAGTGACCAACTCCCGGTAACTCCTCTCAATTACCCCCTCTGCCTCACGAATGATCCGTAGTTCATCCAGCTCCAGCTCCATTTCCCTAACACGCCTTGCTGATATATATGGTCACTGCTTTCCTTCCCGGCTGCCCCTCTGGTCCTCGTCACTTCCTCTGCTGCTCCCGCTCCTTCTCTGAAAGAGGAAAAACACCGCTGCCCGCTACCAGTAAGTAATTTTAAAAATAAACTGCTTTACCTTAGCTGCAGTCTTCCGGGTCCGTCTTGCCTCCGCTGCTGCTCGCACTCTGTGTGCAGATGATTTTCGTCACTCCATTTTTACCAAGATTTAACTGGAAATTTGGGATTTGTCATATTTCTGAAGAGTCGAACAGCAGCATGCTTTTCTTTTCGTTAATTCTTTGTAATTTATTGCAATTAAAACTTCTGTTGCCAGAAAAAGAAATGATGTTGCTGAGCGACTTTTTTCTTATGTCTTGTGAGAAGTGCCATTCAGAGGTGGTCACATTGTTACCTTCTGATCAGTCTGGATCAGTCAGGCTGGATATGAGATGAGGCTGGGGGTGGGAAGATTTTGAAGCAGGTACTTGAGAGAAAGCAGCCTCTCCCTACAGTCAAACCCTTCAACCCTGGCAATGTTCTTGTAAATCTTTTCTGAACCCTTTCAAATTTCACGACAACTTTCCTATAGCAAGGAAACCTGAATTGAATGCAGTATTCCAAAAATGGCCTAACCAATGTCCTTTGTAGCTGCAACATGACTTCCCAACTTCTATATTTAGTGCTGTGACCAAGAAAAGCAAGCATATTAAACGCCTTCTTCTCTACCTGCAACTCCACTTTCAAGGAACTCTGAACCTGCTCCCCAAGTTTGTTTGGCGACACTGCTGAGGACCTCACCATTAAGTGTATAAGTTCTGCCCTGATTTTGCCAACCAAAACCTAAAACCGTTTCTGCATTAAACCTAATTGTCTGCTATTTGCTTGGTGGTATATATAAAAAGGGAAGAGTTTATGCTTGTTCAGGCAACGCATACCCGACATCCAGAGGTTGATTTCCTAATGGCTTGAATTGGAACTGGTTAACAGATTGAGTTTTGGGATGCCTCAGGATGTCTTTATGTGTGATGTGCATCAGGCAGGTGTCAAATTGTAATTTCAAATGCAGCTCTGCATACAGATAGCATAAAGTAAGGAAGAAGAACAGGACTTAGTAGTATTATCCTTCAAAGCCTTTTTGAGTTGTTTTGTCCTGTTTTGTTACTTACTTCGACATTTATTAAATCCACTTTTTTTTAAAGCATTCTTTCACAGGATGAGAGCACTGCTGGCAAGGCTAACATTCATTTCCCATCCAGGAATGGCTTGGTGGGCCATTTTGGAAGTCAGTAGAGAGTCAGCCATATCCCAGTGAATTTGAAGTCATTTACCAGAATTGCTGAGGAAGGCAGATTCCCTTCCCTGAAGAATAGTTTAGTGAATTCAGTTTTCTGTTACAACAATTTATGATAGTTTCATCATCACTGTTACTTTTAACTCGAGATCTTTATTAATTGAATGTCATTTTCAGCAGATGCTTTTGTATTTTGTATTTAATATTAGGATGTTAGTTTTAATTTAATTTCTTCTTTACATTTAATCATTAATTTCAGGATATTTCTCAGATTTTATACGCTTCCTCTCCATTAGGTTTTTAAAGAAGAAATTGCCCCAGTCAAACAAGAAGTCAAAATATTAAATGATCTGGCCAGTCAGTTATCTCCACTTGATGTCTCTTTCTCTCCAAAGATTTCTCACCAGCTTGATGACTTAAATATGAGGTTGAAATTTATACAAGTAACAGTGAAAACATTTTCTAAACTAGCCAATCTGTTGTAGAAAGCATGTCCAAATAATTTGGCTTCAAATATATGAGCAAGATAAAGAACCCTTTCAATTTAAGCAAGCAATTAATATTTTATTATCATGGTTCATGAAGTTATTTAGTTTTATAATATTTCTTTTCCAAAAATACAATGTTCTGGTCTGTAGTCTGCACTTTAGAATGTAATCGCAAAACAAAATCCAAATAGTGAGAGATGTGAGCATCCGAACTACAGTCTGAAATGGTTCAGGACTGGAACAATTTGAATATATTCATGATGAAGCTGCAGGTAGCAGATATTTTTCCCGATCCATCTAAAAGTATTTGGAATTGGACCATTGTGCTCACTGCTGTACACTTCAGTATTATGTATTGTTTCATATTTTAAGTCCCTGAGAAAGACAAACTTTAATGAATTACAACAAAGATATACTTGATACATTGAAGGAAAGAATGACATAAAATTGTGTGAACTGAATGTATTTCTTTCAATTGAGCAGATTTTGATTGATGTCAGCAAAGTAGTACATGAAAATATTCTTTATCCCATAAAGCCTCATGAAATGTTTTATTGAGCAAATTATTTCAGTCTTGTTCTGTGTCAGTAGCTTGCTTGGCCATTTAGCACAATAAAACTCCTTATCAGTTCTAGAAAGCAGACAAAAACATAAGAAATAGCACCAGGATCTGGATGTTCTACCTCTCGACCCTGCCTCACCATCCTTTAAGAACATGGCTGACCTGCCCAGGACTCAACTCCTCTTCCATATCAGCTTCTCAGAGCCCTCAACTTCTCTATTTCAAAAATCTTATCGACCACCTTGTTTAAATTCTTTCAGTGATGTACCTTTCACAATTCTCTTGTATTCTAAACAATCGCTACCTGCTGAGAGAAGAAATTCCTTTGCATCTCCGGTTTCAATAAATGTTCCCTTCTTCTGTAACTATGTTGCTGAGTTTGAGATTTCCACACTAATGGAAACATTGTCTTCACATCTAGCCTGTCAAGCCCCCTCAAAATTTTGTGTTTCAGTAAGATCACCCCTCATTCTTCTAAACTTGAATGAATAAAGACCTTCTGTGTAACCATTCTTGATAAATCATGATCCGACGAATCAGCCCAGTGAATCTCTTTTGAACTGCTTCCCATGGCTGTGTATCCTTTCTTGTATGTCTCCAAGTGTGACCTCCTCGATAGCCTGATCAGTTGCAAAAAAACTTGCCCATTTTTGAACTAAAACCTCCTTCCAATAAAGGCCAAAATTCCATTTGCCTTCTAAATTACTTGCATCACCATCGTCATGGCTCACATCAACTCCAACCTACCAAAGTGCTTTGATCCTTTGCAATTCACCTACCACTGCAACAGGTCTCCAGCTGATACCGTCTCCCTGGCCTGACAGTCATCCCTGGAATGTCTGGATAACAAGGATACCTACATCAGGCTGTTACTTATTGATCAGAGCACCACCTTCCACACTGTAATTCCAAACAATCTCCTCTCTAAACTCTGAGACCTCCGCCTCAGCATCCCTCTCTGTAACAGGATTCTCGACTTCCTGACCCAGAGACCACAATCAGTAAGGATAGATGACAACACTTCCTCCACCGTAAGCCTCAACACCGGTGCCCAGCAGAGCTGCCCCTACTCTATACTCCTTATGGAATCATGACTGTGTGGCCCCAACTCCGTTTACAAGTTTGCTGATGATGCTTCCATTGTAGGTCGGACCTCAAACAACAATAAGTCAGATTACAGGAAAAACAATTGAGTGCTTGCTGGCATGATGGAAAGATAACAATCTGTCCATCAACATAGCAGAATGAAGGAGCTGGATATTGATTTCAGGAAGCTTCTGTCTGCAGCAATGGTGCTGAGGTGCAGATGGTTGATAGTGTGAAGCTCCTGGGAATGTTGCTCACCAACAATGTGTCCTGGTCTACCCATGTCAACATGATGGTCAAGGAGGCTAAGGAAATTCAGCATGTCCATGAGGACCCTACCTAATTTTGTAGATGCATCCTATCTGGATGCATCTCTGTGTGGTATGGCAGTTGCTGTTCCCAAGACTGCAAGAAGCTAAAGAGAATCATGAGCACAGCCCAATCCATCACGCAAACTAGCCTTCCATCCATTGACTCCATCTACACTTCCCACTGCCTTGGGAAAGCAACCAACATAATCAAAATACCCCCTCACTCTGGTTATACTTTCTTCCATCCTCTTCTGTCGGGCAGAGGATATTAGTTTGAATAAGCGTACAAATAGATTTAAGAACAGCCTCTTTCCTGTTGTGACTATTGAACGGACCTCTCAAATGTTAATTCTGATCTCTCTCTCTCAGCATCTTCTCTGTGGCTGTAAACACTGTATTCTGCACTTTGTACGGTATGATTCGCCTCTCCAGCATGCAAATCAACACTTTTCACAGTATCTCAGTACATGTGACAGCGATAAAGCAATCAGTCACCTGCATGCTGTTATGTGTTTTATGGACGAGAGCATCCAAGTCCCCTACCCTGCATTTTTTTAGAGTCCCCCTCTATTTAAGTAAGAGTCTATCTTTTGATTCCTCCTACCAAAGTGTACTTTCCTACATTAAACTCTCTCTGCCAACTTTTTTCCGACTTGCTTGACCTGTCTATCCCCTTGCAGATTCTTTCTGTCCTCATGACAACATTCCCTTACTCTATTTTTGTAGCATCAGCAAATTTGGATGGATTTATGCCTTGTCCCCTCCTCTAAGTTATGAACGTAGATAGTAAATAATTGTCGTCTTGGGACTGATCCCTGTGGCACTCCACTAGTTATGGCTTTCCGGCCTGATAAAGATGGTGGTTAGAAAATAACTGGCTGAACCACTGAAATGAAAAATGTGAAAAATATGCACTTTCATTGTTTGTGAAATACTTAAATCAGATTGTATATATAAAATATAAATATTACAGTAGTTCTTGATGAATACAGTTTATCATTGAGCTTTCTGAGAATTCTGAATATAGTTCCTGATTTATGATAGCATCAGTTTTCATGCATCTTTATCTGAGAATTCAGCAGAACATCTCCGCTCAGTTCGCAACAAACAACTGCACCTCCCAGTCGCAAACCATTTCCACTCCCCCTCCCATTCTCTCGATGACATGTCCATCATGGGCCTCCTGCAGTGCCACAATGATGCCACCCGAAGGTTGCAGGAACAGCAACTCATATTCCGCCTGGGAACCCTGCAGCCTAATGGTATCACCAGTTTCAAAATCTCCCCTTCCCCTACTGCATCCCTAAACCAGCCCAGTTCGTCCCCTCCCCCCACTGCACCACACAACCAGCCCAGCTCTTCCCCCCCACCCACTGCATCCCAAAACCAGTCCAACCTGTCTCTGCCTCCCTAACCTGTTTTTCCTCTCACCCATCCCTTCCTCCCACGCCAAGCCGCACCCCCATCTACCTACTAACCTCATCCCACCTCCTTGACCTGTCCGTCTTCCCTGGACTGAACTATCCCCTCCCTACCTCCCCACCTATACTCTCTCCACCTATCTTCTTTACTCTCCATCTTCGGTCCGCCTCCCCCTCTCTCCCTATTTATTCCAGTTCCCTCTCCCCATCCCCCTCTCTGATGAAGGGTCTAGGCCCGAAACGTCAGCTTTTGTGCTCCTGAGATGCTGCTTGGCCTGCTGTGTTCATCCAGCCTCACATTTTATTATCTTGGAACCCTCCAGCATCTGCAGTTCCCATTATCTCTGAGAATTCAGATTTGTTTTGTCAAAAATTGTGCTGTGCCACACATGATATTTGCTAAATCTGTCCGGTCCCAGCAGTTCAACTTGTTCAGTTTTGAGATAACTTTTGTAAGGACCCCACAGTTGAGCGACCTTGCGTTGATAGCGCACTACACACTTCTTGCATTGAAACAAATGCACCTCAGACCACCTGTCCGTCTGCATTCATCATCTGCTCTGTGTCTACTCTTCCTCTTAGTCACACTGACTTCGTTATCTAGTTCCTTACAGGCTGCAGTTATTATCTTGTTACTGCCCACTAACCTGTGCATTTGGCTCCCATCCCCCTGCCACATTAGTTTAAATCCTCTCCAACAGCGTTAGCAAAAGCAGCCCCGAGGACATTGGCTCCCGGTGTAGACGGTCCAATTTGTAATAGTCCCGCCTCCCCCAGAACCGGTCCCAATGTCCCAAAAATCTGAACCCCTCCCTCCTGCACCATCTCTCAAGCCACTCACTTGTCCTGCCTATTTCTTCATTTCTACTCTGACTAGCATGTGGCACTGGTAGCAATCCTGAGATTACTACCTCCTGAGGTCCTACCTTTTAACTTGGCTCCTAACTCCCTAAATTCTGCATGTAGAACCTCATTGTGTGTTTTTTTTAACCCATGTCATTGATGCCTATATGCACCATTACAGCTGGTTGTTCACCCTCCCCCTTTGGAATGTCCTGCAGTCGATCTGACACATCTCTGACCGGTGGACCTGGGAGGCAACATAGCATGTTTTTGACCATAGAACCGCCTATCTCCTCCCCTTACAATAGAATCCCCTGTGGCTATAGCCCTTCCACTCTTTTTCCTGTCCTTCCTGTTTTGGAGGGAGATGGCCACAGGGGACACCACTGCCTTCCTGCTTTTTTTTCTGCCTTTTGGTCACCCATTCCCTTTCTCCCTCAGCTATCCTCATTAGCGATATGACCAATTTGCTGAATGTGCTATCGTGGATGCTCCAAAGTGAGTCCATCCACAGCTCCAGAGCCATCATGTGGTCTAACGAGAGCTGCAGCTGGACACACTTCCTGCCCGTGAAGGAGTCACGGACATCAGCCACGTCCTTGAGCTCCCACATTGAGTAAGAGCAGCATAACACAGGTCTGGGATCTCCTGCCATTTTTAGTCTTCAGCTCTACTTAGTGCTGCTATAATATCAAATATTAGATTAACGAAATGAATAAAATTGTACCATGTACACAGATCCTTGAAAGTTGCCAACCAGGTTGAGAGGGCTGTTAAGAAGGCATACAGTGTTTTAGCTTTTAATAATAGAGGGATCGAGTTCCGGAACCAAGAGGTTATGGTGAAGCGGTACAAAGCTCTGGTGCGGCTGCACTTGGAGAATTGTGTACAGTTCTGGTCACTGCATTATCAGAAGGACGTGGAAGCTTTGGAAAGGGTGCAGAGGAGATTTACTAGGATGTTGCCTGGTATGGAGGGAAGGTCTTAGGAAAGGCTGAGGGACTTGAGGCTGTTTTCATTAGATAGAAGAAGGCTGAGAGGTGACTTAATTGAAGCATATAAAATAATCAGAGGGTTAGATAGGGTGGATAGGGAGAGCCTTTTTCCTGGGATGGTGACGGCAAGCACGATGGGGCATAGTTTTAAATTGAGGGGTGAAAGATACAGGCCAGATGTCAGAGGTAGTTCCTCTACTCAGAGTAGTAAGGGAATGGAACGCTTTGTCTGCAACGGTAGTAGATTTGCCAACTTCAGGTACATTGAAGTCGTCATTGGATAAGCATATGGACGTACATGGAATAGTGTTGGTTAGATGGGCTTGAGATCGGTATGATAGGTCGACACAACATCGAGGGCCAAAGGGCCTGTACTGTGCTGTAATGTTCTCTGTTCTGTGTTCTATTTATTGTTGAATAGCAGCAGGAGGTGAGGAGGCAGAGACTGCATCCCTGAGGTCACGGAGGGAAGGAAAAGAGGCTGTTACTTAGAGATTGAGAAGCAGGAGAGGGCACAACCCAAAGGTTTGGGAGTGGAGAGAGGCTGCAAGTTAGAGGTCAAGGTGAGGAGAGGCACCAGTTGATGTAGTACATTAAATGTAATACAGAAAATTGTGAAGTGGTTAAGTTCGGTCGGAAAAACAGTACATAAAATGGAAGGAACCATTCTGAATGGGTGCAGAAACCTTCCATGCTGAGGGAACTTTGTGAAAATGTTGGAGACAGAGCAGGACCAAATTACAATAATGATTGCAGTGATGTGATATCTCATGAAAATTGATTAGAGGAATTGGGACAGCTTTCCTCGAAGATGCTAAGACTTAGAAGAGATTATGTTGAATCTTGCAAAATCATTTGAGGTCTGGTCAGAGCAGACGACGGGAAGACTTTGCTACCTTGTGACAGAATTGAGAATTGGATGCAGAGGTTTGCAGTGATTGACAAAAGAAGTAACTGCCCTGTAAGAAATAGCTTTATCACAGTCTATAGAATGCATTACCTGGAGGAGGCAGTTTCAGCAAAAGATGCAAGAGAGCATTAGTTGATTAATGAAAGAAAAATAATGTGCAGGGTAAGGAAAAGGCACAAATTTGTGATATGTATTTGGAGAGCTAGTTCAAACATGATGGACCAAATGGCTTCCTTTTACCGTGATTTGGACTGAAAATTTGTTTAAAGTAAAGTGTAATTGGCTCTGGGGCACGGCGGAAAAGGGTAAGGTAAACAGGACGTGAGTGATCGGAGACTTGATCGTTCGAGGGACAGATAGATGAGTTTGTAGCCACAATCAGGAATCCAAACACAGAACTTGCATGAAAGAACAAAGAAGAGGAATAGATTCAGTTGCCCCCAGTGAAGACTGTGACCACACCTTCACCCGCTGTGGGAGAATCTGCCTGATATGAACGAAGCAACCACCAACATGTCCGCAACCCATGAGCACAACTTTCCTCGAGTGTTCATCCAGTGAGAAGCACCAAGAGGAAGGCAGCCTTTTTCCTACATTTTGTAAGCTTGACCATTTTGGAAGAGAGCCCCCCCTTCTCCGACATTCTGTTCTATAAAGATCAAATGTATTCATTCCTGATGTTGCATGAGGCCAGAGAACTTCTACAATTCTACCACACTGTTGCTTCCAAACCTGTTTCTTTACTTACCATCTCCTCAATGTTTCATATTCTCAATCTGCCCTCTGCCTGTCTTTATTCAGAACGTTGTTCAGAAAAGTAATTCCTTTCATCCCTTTAACTTCCAAATTATGTTTGTTCCTCATGGAAACTGGTATTCTGCTTCACTTTATCTATTGCCTCGAAAATTCTGGACTAATGTGTAATTGACAGTGAGTTTCAGTGCTATTTATAATAGGATTAACTGAACTTAACCACTTCAGGGCATAATTTAATATTGCCTTGCACATCTCCAAAAAATTTTAAGAGCCTGCTGTTTGTACTTTTATGTTGGTTTTCATGGCTATTTAGTTTCTGCTCATACATTAATGAGTGCCCTAACTGCTTGCTGAGTCTTCGAGTTTGCCTTAATGACAGGAATCCTGAAAGCAATATCCTCTGTTTTGCACCATCTCATCATATTGATGAACTGCATTCTGTGTCCAATTCTATCCATTCATCTGTTGATAATTTCACACTACATTGATCAAGTCCTTCCATTTCATTATAACATGTTCCATTCTTGCAAGGGATGTGGCTATCACCGGTGAAGGTATCATTTGTTGTCCTTCACTAATTGCTGTTGAACTGAGTGGATGGCTGGGAGGGTGGTTCAGAGCTACCTACATTGCTGTGGCTCTGCAGCCACATGTAGATCAGATGGGGTAAGGATGATCAAATTCTCCCCAAAAAGACATGAGTGGATCAGATGGATTTTTACCAACAATTGTTGATAGTTTCATGATAGCGTTACTGGAAATAACTTTTAGTTCTGGGTATTTTTTTAATGAATTGTAAATTTGACCAGCTACAGTGTTTGAACATGAACCTACATTCTCCAGAGCATCAGCCTGGGTCTCTGGATTTTTAGTTCACTGTATTTGCCACTTGCCCACTGTCTCTCAGCCATTATTACAGTTTATTTCTTTGCTATTTTTTTCTCTTTCCATGGAGAACTTCCCTTCTGCTGTCTGAGCTGAAAATGTGTATTGTTGCCTTTACAGCTTCACATGTTAGAATTGCTGCTCGTCAGATTTACCTTTTCCAGGAAGATTCTGGCAAGGTTACTTCTAAATAGGTTTATGCCACCATGGCAGATGAAAACCTCCAATACTATGGGAATGTTGTGAATATGTTGGATGCAGAGCAGAAGCAATTTACAATAATTCCAGGGATGTGATATCCCATGATGAAAATTGACTAGGGGAGTTGAGACAGTTTTCCTTGACTTTCCTAGCATTTGTTTCCTCCCAAACATTTTTCAGTTTCTTCAAAATAAAAAAATACATAATTAAACTACTAAACTTATAAAAGTAAGCGATGAGTGCAACTGGATAAAAGTAAAAGCAAAATGCAGATGAGCCTCTGAATTATTTGTGAGGAGCAAGTGCAAAGATGTAGCAGCTGTGATTGGATTGGGCCAGTAGCGTTGACCTTGATAGTTGAGCTGACAGTTTTGATGTTGATTTTGTAATCAAAATTCCTTTGTGATTACTTTTGAACTCACTGACAGCATGTGGAGGAAGAAGGGGTGATTCTATGTTTTTTCTGGTAGGATAGGGCTGTTAAAAATCGCTATTCTCAAAGCTGTGTCCCTCAGCACTCTGGGCCATATACCAGGACATTTTCTGCTAATAGTGACAGGCTCATTGTTGCATTCACTTTTTAACCTCTTTTTCATACATTTCTGGAGGCTAACACAGATATGCCTGAAAGAGGTGGCTGTTTGCTGACAGGGGTGCAGTCAGCCCCTCGGTCTGTCTTTTTAGGAGGTCTGTCCCTGTTTGAAATTTCTGTGATTCTTTACAGCATTACGTGGGCTTCTTGTAGGATCTTTTCAGTGAGTTCACATTTACAGTTTATACTTTCTGTAGCAGTCCTG
This sequence comes from Stegostoma tigrinum, assembly GCF_030684315.1. Classification (NCBI taxonomy): domain Eukaryota; kingdom Metazoa; phylum Chordata; class Chondrichthyes; order Orectolobiformes; family Stegostomatidae; genus Stegostoma; species Stegostoma tigrinum. The sequence goes on from NW_026728768.1 coordinate 61,373, forward strand.
TTTTTCTTTCAAAAGTGAGTAATTTTGAAATGCGAAGTGAAAAGAGGCCTGTTTGTATTTTGAAGCTCTGATCCACTGTCATAACACTGGTTTTGTTTTAAACATTCATTGAAAGTTTTATAATTCTGATCAGGTCAGGTATGAGTTGGTTGTGACATATATCTAACTAGAAGTTTGATATTTGACTATCGAAAATGTAAATTATTTTTATTCCTGTAATTGTATAAAGGGAATTAATTTCCAATGTTTAGGTACAAGGTATTGAGGAGTTAAGGGGACATTAGGAGAGAGTAAATATGTTATATCGTCTGTCATAGTGAGATTTGAAGCCAAGTCCCAAGGACATTAGCTTGTGGGTCTGGATTAATAGTCCGATGATATCACTACTCCACCCCCACCTGTAGAATTTTGTGTCTCTTGTTTGTCCACGATAGTTGTCCACCCTTAAAAATAAAATGATTTGACAACTTGAAGAGAAAATTATCTTTGCAGTATTGTATTCTCAGCTGATTCCTTTGAAGGATTCTTTCTGATATGTTTTGACAGCCTTTCTAATAACAAACGGTATTGGAGTTAATAAAACTGCCAAGGAATGAATGGGTCTTTATGCTATATTTATGGTCGAGTGGTCAAGCCACTACCAAACTGCTAGAATTTTAATCTGGGCCGGCCTAGAGCAGCTAATCATTTTTGATGAAAATTACACTTGCAGACGACACAAAGGTCGGAGGTGTCGTTGACAGTGTAGAGGGCTGTTGTAGGCTGCAGCGGGACATTGACAGGATGCAGAGATGGGCTGAGAGGTGGCAGATAGAGTTCAACCTGGATAAATGCGAGGTGATGCATTTTGGAAGGTCGAATTTGAAAGGTGAGTACAGGATTAAGGATAGGATTCTTGGCAGCGTGGAGGAACAGAGGGATCTTGGTGTGCAGATACATAGATCCCTTAAAATGGCCACCCAAGTGGACAGGGTTGTTAAGAAAGCATATGGTGTTTTGGCTTTCATTAACAGGGGGATTGAGTTTAAGAGTCGTGAGATCTTGTTGCAGCTCTATAAAACTTTGGTTAGACCGCACTTGGAATAGTGCATCCAGTTCTGGGCGCCCTATTATAGGAAAGATGTGGATGCTTTGGAGAGGATTCAGAGGAGGTTTACCAGGATGCTGCCTGGACTGGAGGGCTTATGTTATGAAGAGAGGTTGACTGAGCTGAGTCTCTTTTCATTGGAGAAAAGGAGGAGGAGAGGGGACCTAATTGAGGTATACAAGATAATGAGAGGCATAGATAGAGTTGATAGCCAGAGACTATTTCCCAGGGCAGAAATGGCTAGCACGAGGGGTCATAGTTTTAAGCTGGTTGGTGGAAAGTATAGAGGGGATGTCAGAGGCAGGTTCTTTACGCAGAGAGTTGTGAGAGCATGGAATGCGTTGCCAGCAGCAGTTGTGGAAGCAAGGTCATTGGGGTCATTTAAGAGACTGCTGGACATGTATATGGTCACAGAAATTTGAGGGTGCATACATGAGGATCAATGGTCGGCACAACATTGTGGGCTGAAGGGCCTGTTCTGTGCTGTACTGTTCTATGTTCTATGTTCTACACGCATAACCCCTGTAGGACAGAAGCAAAACAAACATAAAGCCTAAAGTGACTCTTTATAATGTTCCCTTCAGGGCTATTAACACTATCCTGTACTTCTAATGAGGAAATATAATTTTTAAAATTAATTTATTTTCATACAAGTCATTCTGTATCCTCAGCACATAATGAGCTTGGCTTATGACAGTCAGCCAACCAACCGCCAACTTAGACGCTCTTAATCATCATTGTGGCCCCCTTTTTGAACTTGACCAGTGACACACAACTAAGATTAACAGCATGTACCTCTGCATCCTTTGCTTTGATTAGTAATGACATTGAGTTTACCAGCTTAGAGATTCTGAGTCTCTGCTCATTATCAAGGAGCTTAGTTAGGTGCCGCTGAGTCAATTTTTGCATCACTATATTTATGTTATTTCAGCTTCTTGATGGTGTCGACGTCAGTAACTCTTGGAAGCCAATATTATCAGTACTTTTTCTAAATGGGCCTTGTGTTGCTGGCTAGGTGACTGTTTATTGCTCATGCCAAATTGCTTAGAAGGCAGTTAAGCGTAAACTATGATGCATGGCCTAGACTGAAGGGTTTGTTCTGTACCATATGATTCTGTGATTTTATGAATGCGAAGACTGGAATCACGTGTATCCTAGGCCAGGTTTCCTTCTGTGTCGGGCATTAGTGAACCAAATGGCAATTGAGAATGGTTTAATGGACACGTTCTGGCTAACTTTTTTATTGCAGACTTCCATTGAATTCAGGCTTCGGAAAGAATGCCAAGAGTAGGTACGTCAGCATTGCAGCATTCCCTCAACATTGCCATCATTTTGTGCTCAAGTCCTGGTTTGGAGCTTCAACCTAAAATTTCTAACTGGGTAGAGGGTGGAAAGAAGAGGTTGACTGTGTCAGTGGAACAAAAATGACAGACACGGAGTTTTTTTTTTCCTTAAATCATTCATGGAGTGTGTCCATTGTCCAATTCTAATTGCCTTTGAGAAGGTGAGAATAAGTCACTGCAGTCCATGTGATGTGGGTATATCCCAATATGAATAGTATAGTATTTATGATTATTTGGAAAAGCACAGTTTGATTCGAAATAGCATGGCTTTCAGAGGGGTAGGTCAGGCCTCACAAGCCTTATTGAATTCTTTGAGGATGTGACAAAATACATCGATGAAGGTAGACCATGGATGTGGTGTCTATGGATTTTAGCAAGACATTTGATAAGCTTCAACATGGTAGGCTCAATCAGAAAGTAAGGAGGCATGAGATTCAGGGAAATTTGCCTGTCTGGATACATAGCTGGCTGCCCAATAGAAGACAGGTTGGTAGTAGATGGAAAGTATTCAGCTTGGAGCTCGGTGACTCGTGGTGTTCCGCAGGGATCTGTTCTGGGACGCCTGCTGATTGTGATCTTTATAAACGATTTGGAAGAGCAAGTGGGAGGGTGGGTTAGTAAGTTTGCCAATGACACAAAGGTTGTTGGAGTTGTGGATAGTGTGGAGGGCTGTTGCAGGTTGCAACAGGATGCAGAGCTGGGCAAAGAACTGGCAGATGGAATTCAAACCAGGAAAGTGTGAACTGATTTATTTTGTAAGTTCAAATTCAATGTAGATTACAGGGTTAATGGAAGTATGGAGAAACAGAGGGATCTTGGGGTCCATATCCAAAGCTCCCACCAAGTTGCTACCCAAGTTGAGAGGGTTTTTAAGAAGGCATATGGTGTGTTGGCTTTCATTGACAGGAGAATTGATTTTAAGAGCCATTAGGTTATGCTGCAGCTCTCTGAAACTCTGGTTCCTCCACACTTGTATTTTTATGTTCAGCTTTTGTCGCCTCATTATAGGAGAGATGTGGAAGCTTTAGAGAGGGTGTAGAGGAGATTTAGCAAGATGCTCAAAATTATCGGAAGTCTGTCGAGAAGCTGGGCATGTCATGCTTCCGCACTGTTTGCGAGTTTGCAGCATTCATATGATGAATGTACTTGTTCAGAACTGAGGAAAGGTCACTGAAATGGTAACTCTGATTTTCCTTCACAGATGCTGCCAGGCCTGCTGAGCTTTTCCAGCAACTTCTGCTTTTATTTCTGATTTACAGCATCCGCTGTCCTCTTGGGTTTTCACTCAGAATTTTTAATTTGTCGCAGTGGAAGGGATCAAAAATTTTGTTTTTAAGAGGGACCTGAAATAATTCCGCAGAGCTGGTATCCTGTCACCAAGTCACCTTTTATTTACAAACTGAGAGTCCTTGACACTCAACCGACTCTTTCAGAGTGAGCAGGATGTCCGACACTCCAGTTCTTATCAATCAGCCAGGGCTTCCTGACTGGACCAGATTAAGCCCCATTCAGGAAACTCACTCTGTGCTGTCCATCTGGCTGACCTCATTACATTCAATATATTCCTCCCCTTCTGAGTTCAAGGACACAGGCTGGTTCTTTTTCTTTTGTGGTTTCTGGATGTTCTAGCGTCGGGTCAGGTTCCTCTAATCCTGTCTCGGATACGGGCAGAGTGTAATGTGCAGTAGCCTGCCTCTTGCACCGAGAGTATTTCGCAAGAAATCAGTTTTATTCTGCAAGCGGAAAAGGCGTCGAGGCAGTGACCATCTCAGATTCCGAGAATCTTGACCGAGAAGTCGAACACACATGTTCCCAAACTATTGGAAAGGCTGTCGAGGAGCTGGGCACGTTGTGCCCCTGCACTGTTTGCGAGTTTGCAGCATTCGTATGGTCTTGGTGACATTCTCGTTCAGGGCTGTTGCATCTACTTGATCTTTATATGTCATTCGACCTGACCTCACATTGACCATGCCCGTTACTCATGCAGGTACATTCCTCTGGTTCCTACACCAAACATTATCCCCTGAAATAAACTCTCTCACTCAGCAGTCTCATGTCTGGCACTGGCTTTCCTGATGCCGTATCAACCTAGTTTGGTTAGCATTTAAAACAATACTTTTCACTGTGTCTGTCTACATGTGACGGTAATATGTCAAATCAAATCTCATTTATTACCTTCCCATGTATACAAAGGTGCATGCAGTGTGATATGTTAACCTTTGGAGTTTCACCAATAGCATTAATTCTCATTTCTGTTGCCTTTGAGCTTTTTTAATCAGCTTGCATTCCAATTGATATTTCACAGATTGTCGAGTTGTGGGTTATTTGTGTTGTGGACTCTTGCACATTGAAACTATGAATTTTGACTCTTTACTTTCATAACACGCTACTAATTATTTGCAACTAATCACAAATTCCTTTTAGTTTGTTGTTTGATTACGAAATATACATGGTGAAAGGATTTAGCGGAACTTTGTATGAAACCTGAACAGTAAATGAAGCTGTACAAAGCTTGATTTAGTCAAGACAAGAACTTTGGAACTTTGTATCCATGTTGTATGCAACAATGTACTTTATAAAGTAGGCCAGCAATATTCTGCTAAAGGTTTACTGCCTTTCTTTTAAGATTTGTTGGTGTTTGATACTGATTGCCTATTTGATATTAGTTGGAATGCTCTTTCACTAAAAGCTGTCCAGAATATTTTGATGCACTCCTGTGAACAATAAAGAAAGGCTTTGTGAAAAACTTAAAGACAGTGCATCCCTTCCACTCGTTTTAACAGGTTCAGCTAGGATCCAGGGCTGTGCTTAGTTTCAATTTGGCTTTGGATCCAATCTAATAATACTGTAAAGGAATATAAGAACCAAGGGCAGGAGAAGACTGTGCAGCCCACTGTGCCTGCTTCCTCATTCACTACAATCGTGGCTCATCTTGGGCTTCAAATTTGCTTTCCTGCTTGCTCCCTGAGTCCCTCGATTCCCTGAGAGAATGAAGGTAAATTTTGTTCTTAAGTACATTCAGTGAAAACACTTGATATATATTTGATTTTATCATTATGAACCTGTTTTGAGCAGCATTTTCTTGGGACGTAAATTTTTTTTTGATTTGTCACAATCTATATTGGAAGAGCCTACTAGAGATTGAACCCCACTATTCCATAAATAATTGTAAATATGACGAGTGTAATCTCAAGGATTGTGAATGTCTGACTGTTACCGTTATTGAGGATAAAAGAAATTTTCTCCAGGCTTCATCAATTAATGGGGGAAAAAGTACATTTATTATTTTAAATGTATTCTTTAACAAGTGACAAAGTGGATTATTAATGATGAACATGTAAACTTAAACCATTCTACATTCAGGTGCAGACATGCATACACTTGTCACCAATAAGGTGGCAGGATAGTCAAGACGAACAGTTATTCTGCAGTATCGTGGGTGGGAGATATCAGTAAAAAGAACAAACCCTGCAGAACAAGACTCTCAGCCAAAAACGGGGTAAATGAGGTGACTTTCTCACAGTTCCTCTGCTTTTTGACAATGGTGTCGTGTCACCGATCACCACATTGATCCTCAATTTGACAGTTGATCAATTGAACCTATGTCTGGGCTTGGATCAGAAAAAGGCCTGATTCCACACTGTAGGCATTCTAACACAAGTTTGATTTGTGTATGCTGAAAAGATTTTGGGCCAGAAAGTCCTCAGCAAAGACATTTTGGTTGAGAGTTATGTGCTGTGTTGAATTAATGTAGCGACTGCCACCCACTGTTGTAGAGTATAGCTGAAAAACAGATGAGTATGGAGGAACTGTTGGGTACATCTCCAGCAAGGTAACAGCCTTTCAGGAAAATTGCGCAAGTAACTAGTAAAATTTGAGTGAGATTTTTTGGTAAATTATTCTTTAACTGAAGTGCGGAAAAATGTGAGCTCAGCGATTTTTTTTTTGGTGATCAACTTCGACTCCATTATCCTGCATCACAATCAAATTCTAATATTTCTGAACTGAAGAATCATAGAATTTTACAGTATAGAAGGTGGCCATTTGGCCCACTCTGTCTGTACTGGCTCCTGAAAGAGCTACCCAGCTGTGTCTCTGTAGGCCTCTAAATTCAGCACTTTCAAATATATATCTCAGGAAGGGTCACCGGACCTTAGATGTTAATTCCAATTTCACTTCACAGATGCTGTCAGGCCTGTTGATCTTTTCCAGCAACTTCTGTTTTTGTCAAGTAAAGAGATTTAGATTCTCCCTTACTGGAGATTGTCATTGCCTGACACTTTTTTGTAATGCATAATTCGTACCACTTGTCAGCCCTAGCCTAAACTTTGCCCAGGCCTTGCTGCATATGGACATGGACTGCAGTAATCAGTGCCTATACCCACTTCTGACTTTGTGTAGGAGTTACGTTCATTGATAAAGCAGCTGAAGCTGGCCAGACTGAGGAACTTTGCAGCGATGACCTAGTACTGAGCTGATGGATCTCCGGCAACCACAACCAATCCTGCCTTTTGCTGTCTATATCTCCAACTTGTCGGCCATTTCCCACCTGATTCCCAATTGACTTCAGTTTTCGGAAGGCTTTTTGATGTCAAGGTGAGTTACTTTTCTGTCACCTTTGGAAAACTATTCTTTTGTCTCTGTTTGGACCGAGATTGTATTAAAGTTAGAAGCTACGTTGGCCCTGATGGAACCCAAAATGAGCAACAACGAGCCGGTTATTGTCCAGTTTCGGGTCCAGTTCTGAGGAACAGTCACTGGACCCGAAATGTTAGCTCTGATTAATTTCAGTCACACACAGTTAGAGAAACTACGCTATTCCAATCATAACATTAATTTATATAACCAAGCGCAACCTTGACTCGTACAATGAGTTAAAATTCTAGACTCGACCTCCAGTTACCCAGGTCATTCAGTACTTATCTCAGTCTTTTGATTGTGAACACTTTGTGGAGCTGTTTTATTAATTGTGTGGTGCTGTCATATGAACGGGAGCTGCCAGAGTTCGGCTTATAATTAGCTCTATGCAGTTAATTTCAGTCAAGTTTTCATTATGTTCAAGGAGATACAGTGAGTTGACTGACTTTTATTAAGAGCTGTGCAATTTTTACAGCCGTGTGTGTTTCTGCTGAAAGCAATACCTTTTGATGAATTGTATTGCATGTGTCAAAAATGTGTAAAGATTTAGTTCAGCACACAGTGTGATTCTGAGTTGAGTGGCTTAAAAAACTATTTACAGATTTGTGACCAACATGCTTAGTGAATTCTTTGTCCAGGGAAAGCTTTATGAATCTCAGTATTCGTAACATAATCTCAACTATGTAATTTATACCCATATTCCTGGGTTATGCTCTCTCTTTCATTCAAATTACTTTATAATCCATTACATGGATAATTCAAGATAACAAAGTGTGAAGCTGGATGAGCACAGCAGGCCAAGCAGCATCTCAGGAGCACAAAAGCTGACGTTTCGGGCCTAGACCCTTCATCAGAGAGGGGGATGGGGAGAGGGTTCTGAAATAAATAGGGAGAGAAGGGGAGGCGGATCGAAGATGGAGAGAAAAGATGATAGGTGGAGAGGAGAGTATAGGTGGGGAGGTAGGGAGGGGGTAGGTCAGTCCAGGGAAGATGGAGAGGTCGAGAAGGCGGGATGAGGTAGTAGGTAGGAAATGGAGGTGCTGCTTGACCTGGGAGGAAGGGATAGGTGAGAGGAAGAACGGGTTAGGGAAGCGGAGACAAGTTGGGCTGGTTTTGGGATGCACTGTGGAGAGGGGAAGAACTGGGCTGGTTTTGGGATGCATTGGGAGAAGGGGAGATTTTGAAGCTTGTGAAGTCCACATTGATACCATTGGGCTGCAGGGTTCCCAAGCAGAATATGAGTTGCTGTTCTTGCAACCTTCAGGTGGCATCATTGTGGCACTGCAGGAGGCCCATGATGGACATGTCATCTAAAGAATGGGAGGGGGAGTGGAAATGGTTTGCAACTGGGAGGTGCAGTTGTTTATTGCGAACCGAGCAGAGGTGTTCTGCAAAGCGGTCCCGAAGCTTCCGGTTGGTTCCCCAATGTAGAGGAAGCCACACTGGGTACAATGGATACAGTATACCACATCGGCAGATGTGCAGGTGAACCTCTGCTTAATATGGAAGGTCATCTTGGGGCCTGGGATGCAGGTGAGGGGGGAGATATGGGGGCAAGTGTAGCTCTTCCTGCGGTTGCAGAGGAAGGTGCCGGGTGTGGTGGGGTTGGAGGGGAGTGTGGAGCGAACAAGGGAGTCACGGAGAGAGAGCTCTCTCCAGAAGGCAGACAAGGGTGGGGATGGAAAAATGGCTTGGGTGGTGGGGTTGGATTGTAGATGGCGGAAGTGTCGGAGGATGATGCGTTGTATCCGGAGGTTGGTGGGGTGGTGTGTGAGAACGAGGGGGATCCTCTTGTGGCGGTTGTGGTGGGGGCGTGGTGTGAGGGATGTGTTGCGGAAAATGCAGGCGACGCGGTCAAGGGCGTTCTCGACCACTGCGGGGGGAACGTTGCGGTCCTTGGGGAACGTGCACATCTGGGGTATGCGGGAGTGGAATGCCTCATCCTGGGAGCAGATGCGGCGGAGGCGGAGGAATTGGGAATAGGGGATGGAATTTTTGCAGGAGGGTGGGTGGGAGGAGGTGTATTCTAGGTAGCTGTGGGAGTCGGTGGGCTTGAAATGGACATCAGTTTCTAGCTGGTTACCTGAGATGGAGACTGAGAGGTCCAGGAAGGTGAGGGATGTGTTGGAGATGGCCCAGGTGAACTTGAGGTTGGGGTGGAAGGTGTTGGTGAAGTGGATGAACTGTTCGAGCTGCCCTGAGGAGCAAGTGGCGGTGCCGATACAGTCATCAATGTAACAGAGGAAGAGGTGGGGTTTGGGGTCTGTGTAGGTGCGGACGAGGGACTGTTCCATGTCACCTACAAAGAGGCAGCCATAGCTTGGGCCCAGGCAGGTACCCATGGCCATCTCCTTTGTCTGTAGGAAGTGGGAGGAATCGAAAGAGAAGTTGTTGAGGGTGAGGACAAGTTTGGCTAGGCGGATGAGGCTGTCGGTGGAGGGGGACTGGTCGGGCCTGCGGGACAGGAAGAAGCGGAGGGCTTTGAGGCCATCTGCATGCGGAATACAGGTGTGTAGGGACTGGACGTCCATGGTGAAAATGAGGTGTTGGGGGCCAGGGGATTGGAAGTCCTGGAGGAGGTGGAGGGCGTGGGTGGTGTCATAGACGTAGGTGGGGAGTTCCTGGACCAAGGGGGAGAAAATGGAGTCCAGATAGGTGTAGATGAGTTTGGTGGGGCAACAACAGGCTGAGACAATGGGTCGACCCAGGCAGGCAGGCTTGTGGATTTTGGGCAGGGCAGGCAGGTTTTTAACACAGCACAGGAGATTTGTTGAAACAGTATCTAATGGTAATTAGATTAAATCCTTTTCTTTATTCACTGCTCACTTCGGGAGTCATTCTGAGCTATTTCCCAGAAATGGTCATGTTAGGCAATCGAATTTGAATTTCTCAGCCAATATCTTTAACCAAAGTTATTGATGTTATGAACTACCTATTATGCTCATGAATTGGTTATTGTCTCATAGAGGCCTCTAGCTCAGGAAAGGAACCTTTGGCACTGTGCCTGTGAAAAACAGCCACCGAACTATTCTAATCCCATTTTACGGCATTTGTACCATTTTCCTTGTATGCCTTGGCGTAGCAAGTATCCACCTTTATTTCGTAAATCTTACGAGGGTTTCTGCCTCAGCCACCCTTACTGGCAGTGATCCCTGCACCCTCTTGGTAAAAACATTTTTCCTCTCATCCCTTATGAATCTCTTGCCCCTTACCTTAAATCTACGTGACCAGTCATTGATCCCTGCACCAAAGCGAAAAGTTTCTTTCTGTTTATGTCTCTCATAATTTTATACATTTCAATCATATTCTCCCTTCATCTGTTCTGTTCTATGGAAAACAACTTTAGACTGTTCAATCTTTCTTCATTTCAAAAACTCTTCACCTTGGACAGCATCCTGATAAATCTCCCCTGCACCTTCTCCAGTGCAGTGACATCCCCCCAACCCTTCACTGTGGATTCCAGACCTGTGCCCATTACGCTAGCTGTGTCCTAAACAATGTTTTGCAGAGTTCCAGCATAACCACCCTACTCTTAAACTCAATGCCTTAGTTAGTAAAGATAAGTGTCCCTTATGCCTTCTTCATTACTTTATCTACCCGACCTGATACCTTAAGGGACTGGTGTACATGTATATTAAAATCCCTGGGATCCTCAGTGCTTCCACCTTTCATCATATATTCCTATGCCTTATTTGTCCTGCTGAAGTGCATTCTCTCACGTGTATCCAGATTGAATTCCATTTGCTGCTGATTAGCCTATCTATATTCCCCTGTTATCTAAAGCTAACCTCCTCATGAATGACTACACCACCAATTTTTGCACCATCTGCAAACTAACTGATCTGTCTTGCTGTATAGATATCTAAATTGTTTATAAATAACACAAACAGCAAAAAGTCCAACATTGATCCCTGCACTGAACACAGAATTCCAATCACCAAAACACCAAGCAATCATCATCCTCTGTTCTTTGCCATTCGACCAATTCCGGATCCGAGTAGCCAAATTTCCTCAGACCCCTTGGGCTATTCACTATTAGTCTTCCATTTGGGACATTGACAAAAGCCTTGCTAAAGCCCAAGTAGATTATTTCAAATGTAATCCCCTCTTGTACACACCTGGTTACTTCTTCAAAAAATGCAATCAAGTTATTCAGACATGGCCTCCCCTCAATAAAACCATGACTGCCCTGCCTTTCCAAGTGTGGATTAATTCTGTCCCACAGAATTGCTTCCAGTAGTTTCCTCACCTGAGGTGAGACTTACTTTTGTGTATCTTTATTTCAACATACAATTTTTATTCACTTTTGCGATATGGACATCACTGCCTGTCTTGAGTTGCCCTTGAGAAAGTGGTGGTGAGTTGCTTTCTTAACCCGCTGCATGCCATGTGATATAGCTACTCTCGCAATGACATTAGGGAGGGAATTCCAGGATTTTGACTTGTTTTAAGCATTTATATGTACTTTATCATGAAATGCTGACAAGGTCAACAAGGAAATATAAGGATTCAAAAAGATTTATGGTCCTCATGAAGAAATGGTTAGGACTGGTAGACAGACCCTCAATAATTTGCCCAGAACTGCGTGCTGTGTGTTTGTTTGTCGGCCTTTTTCTAAAGCAGTTGATTCAAACAGTCTGATTGTAAAATTCTTTTCCGTACAAATGTTTGCTTTAAAATAAACAGAAGTAAAGAGAAGAATCCGTCTAGAATTAGATTTGATTTGTGTGTGGCTTTGAGAGTGATCTTGTCGTGAGTATGCTGTGAGATTACCCCAGAGACTCTGATATGCTAAAGTAATAGACTTTTGGAGACTGGCAACAACTGTTCTGCTTCTGTGCCACCACAAAAAATCAAATCTGTCTTGTTTAGAAATACTTGGAGGCGTCCTGTTGCTGTGCATCTGATTTGAAAACTGAAACATGCAAAAACATACTCTTAGCATTACCCTGAAAGATTCAACATAAAGTAATTCAACAGATTTCTTCTATTGTCTAGAATATCTTCTGAAATATTTGGTTTGTAAATGGGTAAGTCACAAAATTGTATCAGTGATGATGGGAACTGCAGATGCTGCAGAATCAGAGACAACCAAGTGTGGAGCTGGATGGACACCGAAGGCCAAGCAGCATTTTGACATTTTGACACATCCAGCATTGCTCAAGTGATTACCCACTGCAGTTTAGACACAACTTTATGAGCAGGCTTGTCATGAAAGACCAATTTAATCATCTAATAAGCAGTATGTTCTGGCTGAAATACTAAAACATGATGAAAATCTTTGCAATTAGACAACTGTTTTACATTTTGCATTATGCATAGAAACGGACAAACAAGACGGTTGTGTTCTGAGGAGGGATCACCCGACCCAAAATGTGAACTCTGATTTTTGTTCACAGATGCTGCCAGACCTGCTGAGCTTGTCCAGCAACTTCTGTTTTTGGTGTCATCTGATTTTCTTATTTTGTTTTGTCATGTTGATTCTTTGGAGCACATGTTTTTGAAGTTGAGCCTTCCTTCAGAAACGTCTCATTTGTTTTCACCAGCCATTTGCTGTGTTTGCCAGCAGTAAAGCCAAAATTTCTTTAATTTATTTCTTGTGAAGCATGCCTTCAACAACCTGAGTTTACCTTAGGGGTGTGCTGCACTTTTCCTCCAGGCTTGGCATTTTTCCCTGTATCCGAGTGCAGTTATCAAGTGCATTCTCATGAGAGCAGTTTAATCATGGCTTTTCTTATTTTGAATTTGCTGTTGTTTTGGTTGTATAGTTTGGCAGTCTGTCATTTGGTTGTTGTTCTGCTTTGGTTGGAAGGTTAAACTGATTACCTATAGCTGCTGTATTTGAGTTAGTATTTCTTTACCAGTGAATCCATTGTACTTCTGAAATTTGACACAAATAGAATATAATTTCACTTTGTGACTTTGCTGTTAACACAGTACATGGAGGAAAGTATTGGCCAGACAATGCTGAGAGGATGTAGAGAATCTACAAACAATTGTCATAAGGGTTACGAATGTGATAACTCTAGCTGGCGTATGCCAGTTGAATTTCTTGTGTTAAATTGCTAGATTATGTTTTGGGGATATAATTCTGAAAATAATATCTTGCTGTATGGAAAAGAATATCCTTGAACACTGGTAGGTCAGTTGGAAGGCCAAGAACATAGAACATAGAACATAGAACATAGAACAGTACAGCACAGAACAGGCCCTTCAGCCCACAATGTTGTGCCGACCATTGATCCTCATGGATGCACCCTCAAATTTCTGTGACCATATGCATGTCCAGCAGTCTCTTAAATGACCCCAATGACCTTGCTTCCACAACTGCTGCTGGCAACGCATTCCATGCTCTCACAACTCTCTGCGTAAAGAACCTGCCTCTGACATCCCCTCTATACTTTCCACCAACCAGCTTAAAACTATGACCCGTCGTGCTAGCCATTTCTGCCCTGGGAAATAGTCTCTGGCTATCGACTCTATCTATGCCTCTCATTATCTTGTATACCTCAATTAGGTCCCCTCTCCTCCTCCTTTTCTCCAATGAAAAGAGACCGAGCTCAGTCAACCTCTCTTCATAAGATAAGCCCTCCAGTCCAGGCAGCATCCTGGTAAACCTCCTCTGAACCCTCTCCAAAGCATCCACATCTTTCCTATAATAGGGCGCCCAGAACTGGACGCAGTATTCCAAGTGCGGTCTAACCAAAGTTTTATAGAGCTGCAACAAGATCTCACGACTCTTAAACTCAATCCCCCTGTTAATGAAAGCCAAAACACCATATGCTTTCTTAACAACCCTGTCCACTTGGGTGGCCATTTTAAGGGATCTATGTATCTGCACACCAAGATCCCTCTGTTCCTCCACGCTGCCAAGAATCCTATCCTTAATCCTGTACTCAGCTTTCAAATTCGACCTTCCAAAATGCATCACCTCGCATTTATCCAGGTTGAACTCCATCTGCCACCTCTCAGCCCATCTCTGCATCCTGTCAATGTCCCGCTGCAGCCTACAACAGCCCTCTACACTGTCAACGACACCTCCGACCTTTGTGTCGTCTGCAAACTTGCTGACCCATCCTTCAATTCCCTCGTCCAAGTCATTAATAAAAATTACAAACAGTAGAGGCCCAAGGACAGAGCCCTGTGGAACCCCACTCACCACTGACTTCCAGGCAGAATATTTTCCTTCTACTACCACTCGCTGTCTTCTGTTGGCCAGCCAATTCTGTATCCAAGCAGCTAAGTTCCCCTGTATCCCATTCCTCCTGACCTTCTGAATGAGCCTTCCATGGGGAACCTTATCAAATGCCTTACTGAAGTCCATATACACCACATCCACAGCTTGACCCTCATCAACCTTACTAGTCACATCCTCAAAAAACTCGATAAGGTTTGTAAGGCATGACCTACCCCTCACAAAGCCGTGTTGACTGTATTTGATCAAGCCATGCTCTTCCAGATGGTCATAAATCTTATCCCTCAGAATCCTTTCTAACACCTTGCAGACGACAGACGTGAGACTTACCGGTCTATAATTGCCGGGGATTTCCCTATTTCCTTTCTTGAAGAGAGGAATTACATTTGCCTCTCTCCAGTCCTCAGGTACGACTCCAGTGGAGAGCGAGGATGCAAAGATCTTCGCAAGTGGCGAAGCAATTGCATTTCTCGCTTCCCAAAGCAGCCGAGGACAAATCTGATCCGGGCCTGGCGACTTGTCAATCTTAATGTTTGACAAAATTTTCAGTACATCAGCTTCCTCTATCTCTATCCATTCCAGCATGCACACCTGCTCTTCAAAGGTTTCATTCACTACACAGGTCGTTTCTTTCGTAAAGACAGAAGCAAAAAACTCATTTAGGGCTTCCCCTACCTCCTCAGGCTCCACACACAAGTTCCCTATGCTATCCCTGATCGGCCCTACTCTTTCTTTGACCATTCTCTTATTCCTCACGTAAGTGTAAAATGCCTTTGTGTTTTCCCGGATTCCTTCTGCCAAGCCTTTCTCGTGCCCCCTCCTGGCTCTCCTCAGACCATTTTTGAGCTCCTTCCTTGCCTGCATGTAATCCTCTCTAGCTGAACTTGACCCTAGCTTCCTCCACCAGAAACACTGGGATTCCTGAAAGTAGAAGGAGAGAGAAAAATCAAAGCATTAATGAACCTGGCCCGAAGTCCATAATTGCCAGTGATACATCAGAGAATTTGTTGGTTACCTGGCTGCTGATGCACTAAAGCAGTAACACACGATAATGACGTAATAAAAAAACATTCAAAAATGAGACAGCATTGAAATACATTGAAATGAGACAGCATTTAATCTGCTCCCATTGTGATGAAAGTGTCTCGTCGATTTGTAACAAAATAGTTCCAGGTTGAATTAATAATCAGGGGCTACATTGTATCAACTCAACATAAGAGTAGTTTGTCTGTGGGACCTTGGGATAGTAACGATAAAGATCACTCTTGTCTATGGTTCCTGATTTCTACTGGTATGTGCTGTGGCAATCTATCAGTCGCTTTGTTGAGAATGCAGTCTTCAGTTTTGCAAGTGGCTTTAATAGCGTGTATTTCAGGTGTTGAGGGAGCCAAGGGATTTTATTTGTGATGTGCTGGTAATTGTTACGAGGAAATTATATTCTGGGAATATCTTGGTAATACAAATTGGAAACAGGTTAACTTTCAAATAAAGATCCAAAAAGATCCTCTGGTTGCTGGTTTGTTTCTGACTCAAAGGACATGTCTTTAAGGGCGGCATGGTGGTGCAGTGGTTAGCACCGCTGCCTCTTGGCACCAGGGACCCGGGTTTGATTCCAGACTTGGGTGACGGTCTGTGTGGAGTTTGCAAGTTCTCCCTGTGTCTGTGTGAGTTTTCTCCGGGTGCTCGGTTTACTCCAACTGTCCAAAGATGTGCGGGTTAGGTGGACTGGCCATGCTAAATTGCCCATCGTGTCCAGGGATGTGTAGATTAGGTGTGTTATAGGGGGATGGGTCTGGGTGGGATGTTCCAAGGATCCAACTGAACATTTTGGACCGAAGGGCCTGTCTCCACATTGTAAGGATTCTAAAACTTAAAGTTCATTACACTTAACCAAGGTCGGAGTAAAATACTGGAAATGATTGTGAGGAGTGAGGGTCGAACAGCTAATCTAATTAACATTGGCCAACATGTAGGTTTGGAAGGGGCAGTCTGGCTGACGAACCACTTTGAACTTTTAGAGGAAATCATGTTCCAGGTAGACTGTGGGAATTCCAAGATGCAGAAATAGGAGAAGGTCATTTGGATCTATGAGTCTGCTTCGCAATTCATTTAGATCATTACCTGATTTGACATATATCTAGACTTTAAAAAAGAAACTTCAGCAAAGTTCCATGTAACAGAGCTATTGAAGCTCATTGTGGTAGAATTAAAACAAAACACAGGAATGGATTGAAACTGGCTGAAGCGGTGAGTTTTCAGTTGAGAAGTGGTATCAAGATTGAGACTGGTAAGAGTACTTGCTGTGGCGTCCGAGGATCATGTTAGGATCTTGCCTATTTGTAGTTACCACCAACAACATGGACTCAGGGGTTTAATGAACTGGCCAAATTTTCTAACAGTGACAAACTGGTGGAGGGAAGGGTTTGACTAAATCTGAGATCAGATTTTTGAAAAATATGTCTACCACTTCAATGCACCACCTTTCTCCCTGACCAACATCTCTGTCTCCGACTTGCTGCAGTGTTCTAGTGAAGCCCAGTGCAAGCTGGAGGAACAACACCTCATTTTGTGCTTGGGGACCCTCCAGCCCTCCGGACTCAATATTGAGTTGAATAATTTTTGGGCCGAAACTCTCCCATGTCCCAGCCTCCCCCACCCCACACACCAGGCCTTGTTACCACGTAGCCTCCCCCGACACACCCGCTATTGTTCATGACTAACAGTCCCCATTAACAACTATTCACCCTCCCAGCCTGATCATTAGCAACTCCTAAATCTGTTCAACTGTCTTTCTCTTTGGGCTCCACCCTGTTGATTGCTCCTGACCCCACCCACCTCCCCATTTTCTACCTATACAAACTGACGTTTTCCCAGCCACCATTCAGTTTTTCAAAACTAAAGTGCATGTTTAGGCCTGTACATTGGCATGTAAGTGAACCTGCTTCCATTTTCTCAGCTAATAACTGTACATTTAGGAATCTATTCACATTGGGAGTTGGCCATAAGTTTTCAACTCGGAAATGTTTTTAGATTGCCCAGGGCAATTAATGTGCAGTTCATTGCAAAGTCAGAGAGTATTGAATTCAATGGATGGAGAGGAAGAGGCTTTCGTATGGAGGGATGATTATACAGTCAAAAGTATCTCATCAAAACAGGTTGGATTTGATGAAGGAACCCCGCCCACGGCCGACGCCAACGTAACCCCGCCCACGGCCGACGCCGATGGAACCCCGCCCACGGTCGACGACCTCATCGCTCTGCCCACAACCTCCACAGCCAGCAACCCCAGAGGAGACAGCCACACTGAACCCTGCCGCATCTTCACCATCCCCCCAGACCTCACACTGACTGAGGACGAATGGTCAGTCCTTAATAAGGGCCTCACCTTTGTTCCCCTACAACCACACATCAACGAATACCAGTCACGATTGGACATAGAGCAGTTTTTCCGCCGTCTTCGCCTCCATGCCTACTTGTTCAACCGGGAACCTAACCCTCCCTCCACTGACCCCTTCACCCGCTTCCAACACAAGTCCTCCTCCTGGACACCACCCCCAGGCCTCCTACCCTCCCTCGACCTCTTCATCTCTAACTGCCGTCGAGACATTAACCGCCTCAACCTCTCCACCCCTCTCACCCACTCCAACCTCTCCCCTGCAGAACGGGCAGCCCTCCGCTCCAACCCCAACCCCACGATCAAACCTGCAGACAAGGGTGGCGCAACGGTAGTATGGCGCACTGACCTCTACATCGCCGAGGCCAGACGCCAACTCTCCGACACCACCTCCTACCGCCCCTCGATCATGACCCCACACCCGAGCACCAAACCATCATCTCCAACACCATTCATGACCTCATGACCTCATCACCTCAGGGGACCTCCCACCCATAGCCTCCAACCTCATTGTTCCCCAACCCTGCACGGCCCGTTTCTATCTCCTTCCCAAAATCCACAAACCTGCCTGCCCTGGTCGACCCATCGTCTCAGCCTGCTCCTGCCCCACCGAACTCATTTCCACCTATCTGGACTCCATTTTCTCCCCTTTGGTCCAGGAACTCCCTACCTACGTCCGTGACACCACCCACGCCCTCCACCTCCTCCAGGACTTCCAATTCCCTGGCCCCCAACACCTCATATTCACCATGCACGTCCAGTCCCTACACACCTGCATTCCGCATGCAGATGGCCTCCAGGCCCTCCGCTTCTTCCTGTCCCGCAGGCCCGACCAGTCCCCCTCCACCGACACCCTCATCGGCCTAGCCGAACTCGTCCTCACCCTCAACAACTTCTCTTTTGACTCCTCCCACTTCCTACAGACTAAGGGGGTGGCCATGGGCACCCGCATGGGCCCCAGCTATGCCTGCCTCTTTGTAGGTTACGTGGACCAGTCCCTCTTCCGCACCTACACAGGCCCCAAATCCCACCTCTTCCTCCGGTACATTGATGACTGTATCGGCGCCGCCTCTTGCTCCCCAGAGGAGCTCGAACAGTTTATCCACTTCACCAACACCTTCCACCCCAACCTTCAGTTCACCTGGGCCATCTCCAGCACATCCCTCACCTTCCTGGATCTCTCAGTCTCCATCTCAGGCAACCAGCTTGTAACTGATGTCCATTTCAAGCCCACCGACTCCCACAGCTACCTAGAATACACCTCCTCCCACCCACCCTCCTGCAAAAATTCCATCCCCTATTCCCAATTCCTCCGCCTCCACCGCATCTGCTCCCACGATGAGGCATTCCACTCCTGCACATCCTAGATGTCCAAGTTCTTCAAGGACCGCAGCTTTCCCCCCACAGTGATCGAGAACGCCCTTGACCGCGTCTCCCATATTTCCCGCAACACATCCCTCACACCCTGCCTCCGCCACAACCGCCCAAAGAGGATCCCCCTCGTTCTCACACACCACCCCACCAACCTCCGGATACAACGCATCATCCTCCGACACTTGTGCCATCTACAATCCGACCCCACCACCCAAGACATTTTTCCATCCCCACCCCTGTCTGCTTTCCGGAGAGACCACTCTCTCCGTGACTCCCTTGTTCGCTCCACACTCCCCTCCAACCCCACCACACCCAGCACCTTCCCCTGCAACCGCACGAAATGCTACACTTGCCCCCACACCTCCTCCCTCACCCCTATCCCAGGCCCCATGATGACATTCCACATGAAACAGAGGTTCGCCTGCACATCTGCCAATGTGGTATACTGCATCCACTGTACCCGGTGTGGCTTCCTCTACATTGGGGAAACCAAGCGGAGGCTTGGAGACCGCTTTGCAGAACACGTCCGCTCAGTTCGCAACGAACAACTGCACCTCCCAGTTGCAAACCATTTCCACTCCCCCTCCCATTCGTTAGATGACATGTCCATCATGGGCCTCCTGCAGTGCCACAATGATGCCACCCGAAGGTTGCAGGAACAGCAACTCATATTCCGCCTGGGAACCCTGCAGCCTAATGGTATCAAAGTGGACTTCACAAGCTTCAAAATCTCCCCTTCCCCCACCGCATCGCTAAACCAGCCCAGTTCTTCCCCTCCCCCCACTGCACCACACAACCAGCCCAGCTCTTCCGCTCCACCCACTGCATCCCAAAACCAGTCCAACCTGTCTCTGCCTCCCTAACCTGTTCTTCCTCTCATCCATCCCTTCCACCCACCCCAAACCGCACCCCCATCTACCTACTAACCTCATCCCACCTCCTTGACCTGTCCATCTTCCCTGGACTGACCTATCCCGTGCCCACCTCCCCACCTATACTCTTTCCACCTATCTTCTTTTCTCTCCATCTTCGGTCCGCCTCCCCCTCTCTCCCTATTTATTCCAGAACCCTCACCCCCATCCCCCTCTCTGATGAAGGGTCTAGGCCCGAAACGTCAGCTTTTGTGCTCCTGAGATGCTGCTTGGCCTGCTGTGTTCATCCAGCCTCACATTTTATTATCTTGGATTCTCCAGCATCTGCAGTTCCTATTATCTCTCAAAGTACAAAATCCCGCTGTTTTTGTTCTCAATTCATGGTTTAATTTTGCAATCAGTGTCGTAAGCAGCAGATTAGTTCAGTCCTTGTGAAATTGAAGGCAATGCAACACTTTAATTGGTCACTTTTTAACATGGTCGGTTCTCAGACTGAGGAAATGGTGAATGTTGTTGATCTTTAATGCAATATAATGGAGGAGAGAAAAATCTGGACTACAGAGCCCACAGGAAGAAAATTATAATCTGTCAGTGCTGCCTCCATTAGAACAATGCCAAGTTAATCCCCATCCCCATATCGAACAATAGAAGTTTCCTGCATATCAGAACATAACCATTGAGTGGGGAACTGATGAATAATGCAGGAGCACCATCGGATTGAAATACTTTTATTCCAAGGATTTCAGAACGTGCTGGGATTTTTATTGCAAGCAATACTTGTGATGGAATATTCTTTTAATGTCAAAGTGCTGCAACAGTTTGGAAGAACCAATATTAAATGGATATTATTGCAGATAATATATGTGAATGAAATAAAATTGTTTGCTTAAGGTATTTTGTAATTCTAATTGAATGTCGCATTTTTGCATCTCAGTTGTCTTCTGTTTCTTATTTTTACAGAGCAGGTATTGTCCTGGTCACTTGTAATGCTGCCAATTCAAGATTAACTACATGGATGGTCTCTATCAGTTGCTTAATCACCAATGTCAGTTTGCAATCCTGAATCCAATATTGTCACTTCATCTTTCAGTTCTGTTTATAATCAAAGTTTGAGATCAACAGCTTTCAGTTTACTATCTGGAAGTCAATCAGTGCAGATTTTGATGGTAAACCAGCGTTCTGTATGTAAAACTGCCTTGTTTGATTAGATTAGTTAGTTGAGATTCATTTTAGTGAAATGAATCCTAACTAAGCTTCATCTCTTCCTCATTCTGAACACATGCTATGTCATGCAATGGCTATTCAATTTTGCATTGGTGCCGGTTCAAACCATGTGTATTCCAACTACGGATTGATACAAATGAAATAGTACCATTTCCTTGTTAGTACCATTCTCGCCGTACAGTGTTTCGGCATTTCATTACGTTTCTGTGTACAGTTCTGAACCAGCCCCCTTGCCCCTGAGCTTGCCAAATGTCTCAATGTTGTCATGACATTGTCAAAGAATTCATTTCTTGGTAGATTCAGAGATAAATTAATGTAACCTAGTATGTGTTAATGCCTCTGCTGTAATCGGGCGAAATACTCAGGCCATTGTCTTAATTTTTCTCTCTTGTATTTATATTGAAATGTTGACCATGCCATTTGCTCCACTTACTGGGATTGGACTTGTTACAGAAGTGCTGAACGTCAACTTGCCAAATACAATTGGCTAAACAGTATGAGGCCAATCAGTCTCTTGAAACACTTTTGCTGTGCAATCAACATTCCAACATTATTTGACAATGAAAAATTACATACGTGCTTCAGAAGATTAGATTTGAAACAGAGATTTGTGAATATGAATGGAGCTATATATGTCTCCATCTCGGGCACCAACCTCAAGTCCACCTGGACTATCTCCAACACCTCCCTCACCTTCCTGGACCCCTCTATCTCCATCTCGGGCAACCACCTCGAAACTGATATCCATTTCAAGCCCACCGACTCCCACAGCGACCTAGGATACACCTCCTCCCACCCACCTTCCTGCAAAAATTACATCCCCTATTCCCAATTCCTTTGCCTTCGCCACATCTGCTCCCAGGACGAGGCATTCCATTCCCGTACACCTCGGATGTCCTCATTTTTCAAGGACCGCAACTCCCCCCAACCCATCCCACACCCCCGCAACCCCCCGCAGTGGTCAAGAACGCCCTCGACCGTGTCTCTCTCATTTCCTGCAACTCAACTCTCACACCCCGTCCCCGCAATAACCACCAAAAGAGAACCCCCTCATCCTCACATACCACCCTCCCAACCTCTGCCTACAATGTATCATCCTCTGACATTTCCACCATCTGCAATCTGACCTCACCACCAAAGACATTTTTCCTCCGACCATTGTCTACTTTCTGGAGAGACCACTCTCTCCATGATTCCCTTGTCCGCTCCACACTCCCTTCCAACCCCACCACACCCGGCATTTTCCCTGCAACCACAGGAAGTGCAACACGTGCCCCCACACCTCCTCCCTCACCCCCATCCAGGACCCAAGAAGACTTTCCACATCAAGCAGATGTTCAACTGCACATCTACCAATGTGGTATACTGCATCCGCTGGACCCATTGTGGACTCCTCAACATCGGGGAAACCAAGGAGAGACTTAGGTGTTCTGCAAAGCAGTCCCTATGCTCGGTTCACAACAAACAACTGCGCCTCCAAGTCGTGAACAATTTCAACTTCCCCTCCTATTCCTTAGACGACATGTCCATCCTGGGCCTCCTGCAGTGCCACAACAATGCCACCCGAAGGTTGCAGGAACAGCAACTCATATTCTGCTTAGGAACCCTGCAGCCCAAAGGTATCAATGCGGATTTCACAAGCTTCAAAATCTCCCCTCCCCCTACTGCATCCCAAAACAAGCCCAACTCGTCCCCGCCTCCCTCACCTGTTCTTCCTCTCACCTACCCCTTCCTCCCACCTCAAGCCACACCCCCATTTCCTACCTACTAACCTCACCTCTTGACCTGTCTGTCTTCCCCGGACTGACCTATCCCCTCCCTCCCTCCCTCCCTCCCCAACCTACACTCACCTCTACTAGCTCTAGCCCACCTCTTTAACTTGTCTGTCTCCTCTCCAACTATCTTCTCCTCTATCCATCTTTGATCCGCCTCCCCCTCTCTCCCTATTTATTTCAGAGGCCTCTCCCCCTCCCCCTTTTCTGATGAAGGGTCTGGGCTCAACATGTAAGCTTTTGTGCTCCTAAGATGCTGCTTGGCCTGCTGTGTTCATCCAGCTGCACACTTTGTTATCTCTATATCTCTTAACAACCTCATTAAGTGAGTTCTTGAGTTAACTATGCAGGGTAGACTTAGGGTTTATCATTCTAACTTGCCAGGCCTGAAAGATGAAAGTTGGTTTATGTTGGATGTTTGGTTCATAGCTATGAAAGATATCCTGAAAGGATTTTTCATATCTTTTGTTGAGAATTTTACCCACTTAGTCACTCTAATCCTTTTCCTTTTTTAAAGTTTCCTTGGTAGTCATAAATTTGAAATATCTGCGGAATTTTATTCGGCTTTGTATTGGTTCTCTGTGATTCCCCGTGAATGGCTCCGCGACCTGCCAGCTAATTAGAGAATTTATCATTGATGTGCCTGTCATAAAATCTTTAGTCTTATACTGTATATCCCAATTTCAGGAGAAAGTCCAGAGAGACCTTTTCAAGGAAAGGGATTTAGAAAGAAAACTTAAGTTCCATTGATCAAAGACATGAATAGTTGATAAATTATTTGCACTTCATATTTCCAGAACCTACCCCAGAAGAGAGAGCTAAAGCTGTCCGCAAACAGTCAATAGAAGTGAAGGAAACTTGGGAGCAATTGAAAACCCATGCGAGCAACTGGCAGAAACAGGTGGAAAAGGCGTTGGAGAAACTTCAAGAACTGCAGAAAGCTCTGGATGACCTTGAGGCTCATGTGATAACAGCTGAGGGGATCCACACTGATTGGCAACCTGTGGGTGACCTGTTTATTGACTCATTGCAGAATCACATTGATAAAACCACAGTAACTGCAATTACATTACACTTCACTTATGAACATGTAACCACAATGTTGTATCGAGATGATCAGTAATAGGAGTACTTCAGTAATATTGATTGAATGGTTGTTAACTTAATTTGCAAATTAAAACTTCGTTGAGCATGCCTTCTGATGATATCACATCGTTAATATGAGTATAATTGAGGATTCTATTAGTCAGTGACATCAGCTGAGTTATCTACTTGTTGCCATGTTATCAGGATTAAAGGAAAAGCCTTACCACGCCATTTGGCCACTCCTTAGAGAGAGACAACTGGTTATGATTTAACCTGAAGATCACCATGCCTCAGGCAAGTAGAGGGGTTGAGGCGAAGATCCTTTGTGGTAAGCTCACTGGTGTGGCAATTGAGCCCTCTGTTGGAGGGGATCACTCTGCATCACAAACCAACCGTTCAGCCAACTGAATTTGAATAGAGTTTAGGATTGGAGAGCAATCCATGCAATTGTATTTTTTTTAATGAATGTTTCTCACTGGCAAACTTTTAAAAACCAGCTCAGCCATACAGGCGAGATCAGTTCCTGATCTCAGCTGAATTTTTTGATCTCAGGTGGGTCAGCGTGAGGAGTTCAGTGATTGGAATGAATTCTCATGAATTTAGCGAGAGAGATATTACACGTGAATAGATCAATGTTTTGAAAAGCGGATGAGATATGAGCAAATGTTTTTAATTGATGTGGAAGAACAGCCACAATCATCATCAACGGTGGAGCAGGCTTGAGCGGCCATGCAACATTGTGCTGCCGCTATTTGACTTGTTCTGTGAAGAGGAAGGAAAATGGTCAAAGTTTCAAAAATGCTGAAGACCACATCATTCTACAACCTCAAAATTTGATTGTGTTCAGCATATTATCACTACTGGTACCCTTAAATCCTGGTCTATCATCTCAGCAACTCTACTCTGCCCAAAAGCTGGTTACTTGTGAAATTTTTGAAGAATCTTCCCAAGTCTGAAAATCATTTTTTCTTTTTGTAGAATCAGAGTTGGCGTGTGGAAGGAGGTCTCCTGGCATTTCATAGCTCTTTGAAATAACTCCCCAATTCGTCCCCCTCTGCTGTGCACTGACTTCAACCACTTTCTAATCTCTTTAATGGATGGGAACTTTTGAAGGCATCCGGAATGAGTATTAATGATCCCAGAATACCACTGAGCCTTATTAAGTTGTTAGTTCTGATGATCAAGAGCTTGATCAAAGAGGATTCTTTTAAAAAGTGCCTGAAAAGAGGAAAGGTACAGAGGCTAAGAGGTGGAGGAAGTCTCTTCTTGGGTTTGAAGCCTACACAATTAAATGTTTGGCAACCAGTAGTGGGCCATTTAAAATCAAGAGTGGGCAAGAGGGCTTAATTAGATGAGTGCAGATATCCTGAAGTATGGTTGGACTGGTGGAGATTACCAAAATAGCGATAGGCAGAGCCAAGGAACAATTTGGAAACAAAAATGAGAATTTAATAAAATTACTGTTAATACTATCAGTTAGGTAGCAAGTACAGAGAATAGGATTTGGTTCAAGATGAGACTCGGGCAGTGGAGTTTTAGACGACCTCAAGTGTTCAATGGGCAAATGTGGAACTCTAGCAGGGAATGCATTGGACTTGTCACGTCCGGAAGTGAAGTAGTTCTAGTTGAAGGTTTCACTGCTAATGAGGCAAGACAAGAGACAGCTTTAGGGATTGCATGAATGTGTGGTCGGACGTTCATCATGGGATAAACAAGATGCCAAGGTTGTGCTGAGACAAGCGTAACATTACATTGTTGCCAAGGGGGAGTAATGCAGTCAGTAGGTAGTGAATAGAGATTGGTGTGGGGACCACAAGCAGTGGTCTTCCCAGTTTTAAATTGTTGTCTCTACATAGTTCCGCAACTTTATGTTCTGTTCAAAGAGCATGACTGACGAGAACGCAGAAGTTAGCCATTTGTTTACTTGTCAATATATCTTGATTTTTCCATCATGTTCTCCAATTATTTCCAAAACCTGTGCAGTGTACTAAGTGAACCATTCAAACGTTAAAAGGAAATGTTAAAATTGTGGAATAGAAAGTTAAATTTATTTTCTTGAAAATTTAAATAAATTACATGAAGGTTTGACCAAGACTGAAAGGAATTAGATGGAACACCAGATGAATAAAACAAGCAGTAGTAAGGTGGTATTAGCTGGATGTTCCTGAAGAAAGAGAACACAGCCAACCTTTCTTCCATCAGGGAGATTAATTGTGTGGTGTCAGACACATTCGATTAAATCATTCCTTCTGTCTTTACTGTCTGACTGTACTATGGTTGTAATATTTCCTTTTTTAAAGGCTCAAGGTTCGACATACTTCTCATTTTATAAATTTTAAGAAGCTGGCTAATTATCAAGTCATGGTAGGATTGAAAACACATTCTATAACTGTTTGAAGTCAGAAGTCACATGACACCAGCTTGTCATCCAACAGGTTCATTTGAAATCTCACAAGCTTTTGGAGTGCGCCCCTCCATCAGGTGCAGTTAGTGAGATGACCACACAGACACACAGCTTATAAGCAGAGAGATCAAAAGATCATAGAATTGGCCTGAGTGGAGTGTCAGATAATAACTCTATGCAGGCGTCCAAGAGTGTTATAGGCAAGGAGAGTGTTTATACAGTCAATATCAGTGCTGTGCTGTCATGATAATCTGGCAGCGCAACAGGCATGTACAAAAGGTGACATCTCAGGTCAGACTCTGACTTGTAGTTGAGAGGCTTGTGTTCAGAATCTGTCTCAGAGTTTTAACCTTTATTTCAAAACCAGGAATTTACAAGATGCCACACTGACTGACTGTAACTACAAGTTGTGTGCTTTTTCAACAAAATATCTGCAAATAAACAAACATCCTGGATGAAGACTTATTATCTGACACTCCACTCTCACCAGTTGTATGATCTTTTGATCTGTCTGCTTATAAATTGTGTGTCTGTGTGTTTTCCTCTCTGACCGCACGTGATGAAGGGACTGCATTCCAAAAGCTTGTGTGATTTCAAATAAACCTGTCAGATTATAACCTGATGCCATGTGACTTCTGACTTTGTCCATCCTAGTCCAACACCAGCACCTCCACATTATAAGTGTTTGGAACCAAGTCAGTGCAACAGGCATAGGTCGAACATTTGACTTCGGAAGGATGCCTAGTGTCGACAAATCATTAATAACAAAGGATTTCTCCATTATGCCATCTTTCGTAACATGCTGCGTCTCTCAGTCATAATGAAAGGATGCCCACTTTAATTTAGCAGCGCCAAGAACAGTTATGGACATTTTTAGCATGGGAGGAGGCCATTCAACCTATTTTATCTGTACCAGCTCTCTCCCAGAGCAACAAAATTAATCCTTTTCTCAAACTCATGCCACATATTTCACAGGATTGAAATATATAGGTACATAGTTAAGAGATTTTAACATCAAGTGAGCAGTTCTCGCACTTCACCTTGTCACTAAAAATTGAAAACGTGACTTTGAAAGAGTGAGTCTTTATTTTGTTCTGTTGTGATGATGAAGAAGATGCAAGACAAAGTGTTGGAACTGGCGTCTGGAACTTAGAAACTTTTAAATGTGTTTATAAAATGAATTCTGTGCGCATTTACTAAAAGCAGTTTTATGGAAGGAAAAGGTACAAAAGAAGATTTGGTGTATTGCACTTGATGCTATTATACTCCAACCTGTGAAAACAGAACTCTACGACTGTGAGTGTTGAGTTCTGAGAGGGTGCTATCTTGTTTGAATTTACATTGCTAAGACTAGACCTATTTTCCCAGCAGCAAAATTGGTAATCCAGCAAGAAATGGATATTGGTTTCTCGCATTCGTTGGTTGTAAGTGTCTGTATAAAGTTTGAGTCCAGTTTCCTTATATACAGGTGCTTAACCTGCTTATACAGTTTGAACATTTGTTGTGCCCATGAAAGTTTTTTGAATGGTTTCACCTCCAGTTTTTTTCTTTATACATATTTGGTATTTTTTCAGGGTAAGGACTGCCTGCAAAATCTGATATTGGGTTTTGAAAGACATCAGCTTTTATTTTGGAGAGATAATGGTAACTGTAGATGCTGGAGAATGCGAGATAACAACGTGTGGAGCTGGATGAACACAGCAGGCCAAGCAGCATCTCACGAGCACAAAAGCTGACATTTCGGACCTCGACCCTTCATCAGCAAAGGGGGAGGGAGAGACGGTTCTGAAATAAGTAGGGAGAGAGGGGGAGGCGGATCGAAGATGGATGGAGGAGAAGATAGGTGGAGAGGAGAGCATGGGTGGGGAGGTAGGGAGGGGATAGGTCAGTCTGGGGAGGCCGGACAGGTCAAGGGGGTGGGATGAGGTTAGTAGGTAGGAAATGGGGGTGCAGCATGAGGTGGGAGAGGGGAATAGGTGAGAGGAAGAATAGGTTAGGGAGGCGGGGACGAGCTGGGCTGATTTTGGGATGCAATGGGAGGACCGGAGATTTTGAAGCTTGTGAAATCCACATTGATACCATTGGGCTGCAAGTTTCCCAAGCGGACTATGAGTTGCTGTTCCTGCAACCTTCGGGTGGCATCATTATGGCACTGCAGGAGGCCCAGGATGGGCATGTCCTCTAAGGATTGGGAGGAGGAGTTGAAATGGTTCAATATTGGGAGGTGCAGTTGTTTATTGCAAACTGAGCGTAGGTGTTCTGTAAAGCGGTCCCCAAGCCTCCGCATCGTTTCCCCAATGTAGAGGAAGCCACAACGGGTACAGCGGATGTTTTGGATATTTCTGAAGCATTGATTTTCATTCAAAGTTGGTTGGATTTTGCTGAAGCAATAGACATAACTCACTATGACGTAGACCATGTCAGAGATAACGTTTCGAGTCCTTTGACCCTTCCTCAGAACTCACTCTTCACTGATGCTGCCAGACCTGCTGAGCTTTCCCAGCAACTTCTGTTTTTGTTCCTGATTTACAGTGCCCACAGTTCTTTTGTTTTTATGACACAGACAAAACTTGATCTCTGCAGGTAGCATGATGCTGCATTCTCCAACTTCCCTGCCTTTTTGTAATATAATATTGTCCTTTTAGTACAGAAGTGGCTTTTTTTTTGTTTGTTTTAACTTCTGCACATACTTTCTTTGCAGGTTAAAAGTCTGTGCCTTTTCAGTTCACTGCAGTGCTGCATAATGAAGACTTTCAACATTCTTATTTTAAAAAAGTAGAAAATCAGTGTTGTTTGTTTTCCAAAATGTGATGTGCAAGTGCAACACTTAACAGTGTGTTCATCAAACTATTGTTTCCTTTGATCTTTGTATTGCAGAAATTTCTAGAATCATTTCATATATATTTTCCTTGATATATTTTAGCAGCTTTCCTGGAGCAAGTCTGTTTTCCTTAGGATGAGACTAGTTTCAGACATACTCCCTTTATTATGAGATTTGATTGGGGTAAAGCGAGGAGGATTTTTATTCACTGAGACACACATGACTATATATTGAAAGCATTGGAAAATGCATCCTGTTCGGACTGTCATGTTATCTGGTGTTTGTACCAGGCTTTCTGATGAAGTGCAAATGATTTAGGATGCTAATGGATGCTATATGTTATTACAAGAGGAAATAAACATACAAGTAAGGATTTTGTGCCACAGTTATACATAGCATTGAAGCCATACCTCAATTATGGCATATAATATAAGTTGCCTCATTTAAGGAGGCAGTTCAGATTTAGGTTTACGAGAACAATACTTGCAATTAATGGGTTGTCTTATGAAGTAAGATCAGAAGGACTGGGAAGGATGAGAAGGACCTCCTCTCTACCTATCGTCTCTTCTCTCCATCTTCGGTCGGCCTCCCCCTCTCTCCCTATTTATTCCAGTTCCCTCTCCCCATCCCCCTCTCTGATGAAGAGTCTAGGCCCGAAACATCAGCTTTTGTGCTCCTGAGATGCTGCTTGGCCTGCTGTGTTCATCCAGCTCCACACTTGGTGATCTTAGAAGGACTGGGCTTGTTTTTGCTGAAGTTGAGAAGAGGAAGGAGGTGATTTCCTTGAAGTATATTTGATTCTGAATGGTCTTCACAAGGAATATGTAGAAGGATTTTTCCTATACTTTGGCGAGCGCAGAACTAGGGACACTTATGCAAAATTTGACGTTGCCACTTAAGGACAGATGAGCAGAGCATTTTTTTCTCTGATAGTTGTATGACATTGGAAGTAGCTGCCTCCTAAGATGATAGAGTTGGGGTCATTGAATATTTTAAGGTGGATTTAGATTCTGGTAAGGCAGGGAAAAGGCCTCTATTAGTTGGAGTCATACCAAGCACAAAAGAAAAGGTTTGTGTTGTTAGACATAGTCGTCTCACCTCCAGGACAACTCTGTAGGAGTTCCTCAGGGCAGTGTCCAGTGCCCAAACATCTATGCTGCTTCAGCATCCTTCTATAAAGTCAGAAGTGGGGATGTTTGCTGATGACTGCACAATGTTCAGTACCATTTCCAACTCCCTCGATAATAAAGCAGTCCATGTTCAAATGCAGCAAGACCAATATATTATCCAGGCTTAGGCTGTTACAGTGCGAGGTAACATTTGCACCACACAAGTGCCAAGCAATGGTCATCTCCAACAAGGGAGATTTTAGCCATCATCTCTTGACATTTAATGCTGCTACCATCGCTGACTCCCCCACCATCAACATCACGGGTGTTGGTATTGACCAGAAACTGAACAAGATCAGCCACATAAATACTATGGATTCAAGAACAGGCCACCCTGTTGTGTGCAGGTGATTTTCATCACTCCATTTTTAACAAGATTTAACTGGAAATTTGGGATTTGTCATATTTCTGAAGAGTCGAACGGCAGCATGCTTTTCTTTTCGTTAATTCTTTGTAATTTATTGCATTTAAAACTCCTATTGCCAGAAAACGAAATTATGTGGCTGAGCGACTTCTTTCGAATGTCTTGTGAGAAGTGCCATTCAAAGGTTACGCATTGTTACCTTGTGATCAGTTTGGATCAGTCGGGCAGGAAATAAGATGAGGCTGCGGGTGGGAAGATTTTGAAGCAGGTACTTCAGGGAAAGTAGCCTCTCCCTCCAGTCAAACCCTCCAACCCTGGCAATGTTCTTGTAAATCTTTTCTGAACCCTTTCAAGTTTCATGACAACTTTCCTATAGCAAGGAAGCCTGAATCGAATGCAGTATTCCAAAAATGGCCTAACCAATGTCCTTTGTAGCTGCAACGTGACTTCCCAACTTCTATATTGAGTGCTGTGACCAACAAAAGCAAGCATATTAAACACCTACTTCACTACCTGCAACTCCACTTTGAAGGAACTCTGAAACTGCACCCCAAGTTTGTTTGGCGACACTGCTGAGGACCTTACCTTTAAGTGTATAAGTTCTGCCCTGATTTGCCCACCAAAACCTAAAACCCTTTTCACATTAAACCTAATTGTCTGCTATTTGCTTGGTGGTATGTATAAAAAGGGAAGAGTTTATGCTTGTTCAGGCAACCCATACCCGACATTCAGAGGTTGTTTTCCTAATGGCTTGAATTGGAACTGCTTAACAGAATGAGTTTTGGGATGCCTCAGGATGTCTTTATATATGCTGTGCATCAGGCAGGTGTCAAATTGTAATTTCACATACAGTTCTGCATACAGATAGCATAACGTAAGAAAGAAGAACAGGACTAAGTAGAATTATCCTTCAAAGCCTTGTTGAGTTGATTTGTCCTGTTTTGTTACTTCTACATTTATTAAATCCACTTTTTTTAAAGCATTCTTTCACAGGATGAGGGCACTGCTGGCAAGGCTAACATTTGTTTCCCGTCCAGGAATGGCTTGGTGGGCCATTTTGGAAGTCAGTAGAGAGTCAGCCATATTCCTGTGAATTTGAAGTCATATACCAGAATTGCGAAGGAAAGCAGATTCCCTTCCCTAAAGAATACATTAGTGAATTCAGTTTTCTGTTACAAGAATCTATGATAGTTTCATCGTCACTGTTACTTTTAACTCGAGATCTTTATTAATTAAATGTCATTTCCAGCAGATGCTTTTGTATTTTCTATTTAATATTAGGATTTTAGTTTTAACTTAATTTCTTATTAACATTTCATCATTAATTTCAGGATGTTTCTCAGATTTTGTATACTTCCTCTCCATGAGGCTTTTAAAGAAGAAATTGCCCCAGTCAAACAAGAAGTCAAAATATTAAATGATCTGGCCAGTCAGTTATCTCCACTTATGTCTCTTTATCTCCAAAGATTTCTCACCAACTTGATGACCTAAATATGAGGTGGAAATTCATACAGGTAACAATGAAAACATTTTCAAAGCCAGCCAATCTCTTGTAGAATGTACAAATGAAAGCGTGTACAAATAATTTGGCTTCAAACATATGAGCAAGATAAAGAACCCTTTCAATTGAAGCAAGCAATTAATATTTTATTATCATGGTTTATGAAGTTATTCAATTTTATAATATTTCTTTTTCAAAAATACAATGTTCTGGTCTGTAGTCTGCACTTTAGAATGGAGTCGCAAAACAAAATCCAAATAGTGAGAGATGTGAGCATCCAAACCACAGTCTGAAATGGTTCAGGACTGGAACAATTTGAATATATTCATGATGAAGCTGCAGGTAGTAGATATTTTTCCCAATCCATCTAAAAGAATTTGGAATTGGACCATTGTGATAACTGCGGTACACTTCAGTATTATGTATTGTTTCATATATTTTAAGTCCCTGAGGAAGACAAACTTGAATGAATTACAACAAAGATATACTTGATGCATTGAAGGGAAGAATGACACAAAATTGTATGAACTGCATGTATTTCTTCCAATTGAGCAGATTTTCATTGATGTCAGCAAAGTAGTACATGAAAATTTCCTTTATCCCAAAAGTCTCATGAAATGTTTTACTGAGCAAATTATTTCAGTCTCGTTCTGTGGCAGTAACTCGCTTGGCCATGGAGCACAGTAAAACTCCTTATCGGTTCTAGAAAGCAGACAAAAACATAAGAAATAGCACCAGGATCTGGATGTTCTTCCTCTCGACCCTGCCTCACCGTCCGATAAGAACATGGCTGACCTGCCCAGGACTCAACTCCTCTTCCATCCCAACTTCTCAGAGCGCTCAACTTCTCTATTTCAAAAATCTTATCGACCACCTTCTTTAAATACTTTCAGTGATCTACCTTTCACAATTCTCTTGTATTCTAAACAATCACTACCTGCTGAGAGAAGAAATTCCTTTGCATCTCCGGTTTCAATAAATGTTCCCTTCTTCTGTAACTATGTTGCTGAGTTTGAGATTTCCACACTAATGGAAACATTGTCTTCACATCTAGCCTGTCAAGCCCCCTCAAAATTTTGTGTTTCAGTAAGATCACCCCTCATTCTTCTAAACTTGAATGAATAAAGACCTTCTGTGTAACCATTCTTGATAAATCATGATCCGATGAATCAGCCCAGTGAGTCTCTTTGGAACTGCTTCCCATGGCTGTGTATCCTTTCTTGTATTTCTCCAAGTGTGACCTCCTCAATAGCCTGATCAGTTGCAAAAAAGCTTCCCCATTTTTGAACTAAAACCTCCTTCCAATAAAGGCCAAAATTCCATTTGCCTTCTTAATTACTTGAATTACCATCGTCATGGCTCACCTCAACTCCAACCTACAAAAGTGCTTTGATCCTTTGCAATTCACCTACCACTGCAACAGGTCTCCAGTTGATACCGTCTCCCTGGCCTGACAGTCATCCCTGGAATGTCTGGATAACAAGGATACCTACATCAGGCTTATTGATCGGAGCTCCACCCTCCACACTAATTCCAAACAATCTCCTCTGAACTCGGAGACCTAGGCCTCAGCATCCCTCTCTGTAACAGGATTCTTGACTTCCTCACCCAGAGACTGCAAACAGTAAGGATAGGTGACAACACTTCCTCCACCGTAAGCCTCAACACCGGTGCCCAGCAAAGCTGCGTACTCAGGCCCCTACTCTAGACTCTTTATGCAGTCATGACTTGTTGCCCCCAACTCCATTCACAATTGTGCTGATGACGCTTCCATTGTAGGTCGGACCTCAAACAACATTAAGTCAGATTACAGGAAAAGAAATTGAGTGCTTGCTGGCATGATGGAAAAATAACAATCTGTCCATCAACATAAGCAAAATGAAGGAGCTGGTCATTGATTTCAGGAAGCTTCTGTCTGCAGCAATGGATATCAGGTTGAATAAGCGTACAAATAGATTTAAGAACAGCCTCTTACCTGTTGTGACTTTTGAACGGACCTCTCAAATGTTAATTCTGATCTTTCTGTCTCTCTCTCAGCATCTTCTCTGTGGCTGTAACACTATTCTGCACGTTGTACGGTGTGATTTGCCTATACAGCATGCAAATCAACACTTTTCACAGTATTTCAGTACATGTGACAGCAAAAAAGCAATCAGTCACCTGCATGCTAGTATGTGTTTCATGGACTAGAGCATCCAAGTCCCCTACCGTGCATTTTTTTAAGAGTCCTCCTCTATTTAAGTAAGAGTCTATCTTTTGATTCTTCCTACCAAAGTGTACTTTCCGACATTAAACTCGATCTGCCAACTTTTTTCTGACTTGCTCGACCTGTCTATCCCCTTGCAGATTCTTTATGTCCTCATGACAACATTCCCTTACTCTATTTTTGTAGCATCAGCAAATTTGGATGGATTTATGCCTTGTCCCTTCCTCTAAGTTATGAATGTAGATAGTAAATAATTGTAGTTCTAGGACTGATCCTGTGGCACTCCACCAGTTATGGCTTTCTGGCCTGATAAAGATGGTGGTTAGAAAATAATTGGCTGAACCACTGAAATGAAAAATGTGTAAAAATATGCACTTTCATTGTTTGTGAAATACTTAAATCAGATTGTAGATAATAAAATATAAATATTACAGTCGTTCTTGATGAATACAGTTTATCATTGAGCTTTATGAAAATTCTGAATATAGTTCATGATTTATGATAGCATCAGTTTTCATGCATCTTTATCTGAGAATTCAGATTTGTTTTGTCAAAAATTGTGCTGTACCACACATGATAATTGCTAAATCTGTCCTGTCCCAGCAGTTCAACTTGTTCAGTTTTGAGATAACTTTTGTAAGGACCCCACAGTTGAGCTACCTTGCGTTGATAGCTCACTACACACTTGTTGCATTGAAACAAATGCACCTCAGATCACCTGTCCGTCTGCATTCATCATCTGCTCTGTGTCTATTCTTCCTCTTAGTCACACTGACTTCATTATCTAGTTCCTGACAGGCTGTAGTTATTATCTTGTTACTGCCCACTAACCTGTGCATTTGGCTCCCATCCCCCTGACACACTAGTTTAAATCCTCCCCAACAGCATTAGCAAAAGCAGCCCCGAGGACATTGGCTCCAGGTGTAGACGGTCCAATTTGTAATAGTCCCACCTCCCCCAGAACCGGTCCCAATGTCCCAAAAATCTGAACCCCTCCCTCCTGCACCATCTCTCAAGCCACTCATTTATCCTGCCTATTTCTTCATTTCTACTCTGACAAGCATGTGGCACTGGTAGCAATCCTGAGATTACTACCTCTGAGGTCCTACTTTTTAACTTGGCTCCGAACTCCCTAAATTCTGCATGTAGCACCTCATTGTGTGTTTTTTTAACCCATATCATTGATGCCTATATGCACCATGACAGCTGGTTGTTCACCCTCCCCCTTCGGAATGTCCTACAGTCAATCTGACACATCTCTGACCGGTGGACCTGGGAGGCAACATAGCATGTTTTTGACCATAGAACCGCCTATCTCCTCCCCTTACAATAGAATCCCTGTGGCTATAGCCCTTCCACTCTTTTTCTTGCCCTTCCTGTTTTGGAGGGATATGACCACAGGGGACACCACTGCCTTCCTGCTTTTTTTTCTGCCTTTTGGTCACCCATTCCCTTTCTCCCTCAGCTATCCTCATTAGCGATATGACCAATTTGCTGAATGTACTATTGCGGATGCTCCAAAGTGAGTCTATCCACAGCTCCAGAGCCATCATGCGGTCTAACGAGAGCTGCAGCTGGACACGCTTCCTGCCCGTGAAGGAGTCACGGACATCAGACACGTCCCTGAGCTCCCACATTGAGCAAGAGCAGCATAACACGGGTCTGGGATCTCCTACCATTTTTAGTCTTAAGATCTACTTGGTGCTGCTATAACATCAAATATTAGATGAATGAAATGAAATAAAATTGTACCATGTACACAGATCCTTGCAAGTTGCCAACCAGGTTGAGAGGGCTGTTAAGAAGGCATACAGTGTTTTAGCTTTTATTAATAGAGGGATCGAGTTCTGGAACCAAGAGGTTATGGTGTAGCTGTAAAAGCTCTGCTGCAGCCGCATTTGGAGTATTGCGTCCAGTTCTGGTCACCGCATTATAAGAAGGATGTGGAAGCTTTGGAAAGGGTGCAGAGGAGATTTACTAGGATGTTGCCTGGTATGGAGCGAAGGTCTTACGAGGAAAGGCTGAGGGACTTGAGGCTGTTTTCATTAGAGAGAAGAAGGTTGAGAGGTGACTTAATTGAAACATCTAAAATAATCAGAGGATTAGATAGGGTGGATCGGGAAAGCCTTTTCCTGGGATAGTGACGGTGAGCACGAGGGGGCATAGCTTTAAATTGAGGGGTGAAAAATACAGGACAGATGTCAGAGGTAGTTTCTTTACTCAGAGAGCAGGAAGGGAATGGAACGCTTTGCCTGCAACGGTAGTAGATTCGACAACTTTAGGTACATTGAAGTTGTCATTGGATAAGCATTTGGACGTACATGGAATAGTGTTGGTTAGATGGGCTTGAGATCGGTATGGCAGGTCGGCACAACATCGAGGGCCGAAGGGCCTGTACTGTGCTGTTATGTTCTGTGTTCTATTTATTGTTGAAAAGCAGCAGGAGGTGAGGAGGCAGAGACTGCAACCTTGAGGTCACGGAGGGAAGGAAAAAGAGGCTCTTACTTGGAGATTGAAAATCAGGAGAGGGCACAACCCAGAGGTTTGGGAGTGTAGTGAGGCTGCGAGTTTGAGGTCAA
The DNA here is from genome assembly GCF_030684315.1 of Stegostoma tigrinum. NCBI lineage: Eukaryota > Metazoa > Chordata > Chondrichthyes > Orectolobiformes > Stegostomatidae > Stegostoma > Stegostoma tigrinum. The sequence continues at coordinate 98,402 of NW_026728768.1, forward strand.
GGTGAGGAGAGGCACCAGTTGATGTAGTAGATTAAATGTAATACAGAAAATTGTGAAGTGGTTCAGTTTGGTTGGAAAAACAGTACATCAAATGGAAGGAACCATTCTGAATGGGTGCAGAAGCAGACAGGTTTTGCTGTTATGTGCATAAACCATTCAGTTAAACCACGGCTAGTCTCAACTTCAACTCTATTTGCCTGCTGAAAAGTCATGTCGACTCAAAACATTAGTTTGCTTTCTCTCCATGGCTGATGCCTGACCTACTGTGGTCTCCGGCATTTTTTGTCGTCAGTCTGTTTACCTCCCTTTCTTCTATATCCTTTCGTACCCTTAGCTATCAAAAATAATTTCAGTCACACACATTGTTATTGATCCAGCACCCACATTCTTTTACGAGAGAGTATTTGAGATCTTGACTGTTGTTTGTATTAAGATAAAAGTGCTTCCTGATTTCAGTTCTGAATGGCTTGCCATTGAATCTCATATATTAATAGATAATCTCTGGATGCAAAATGTATTGGGCAGAAAGGCTTATTTCCATGCAGTGTGCCACCAAGATTCTAACTCCAGACAAACATATCCATCTTCTTTGCGCTCATTCTGACTCCTACGAGCAGGGAGCTTTCCCCCAATTCCCGTTAAAACCAGTTTTGCTCGGTTCCCTGGATGCCACATTTGGTCAAATGTGGCCTTGATGTCAAGAACAATGACTGTCGCCCTCACTCCCTCACCTCTTTTGTCCATGTTTGAACCAGGGCATCAATGAGGCCAGGAGCTGGGTGGCCCTGGTAGAAACCCAACTGAGTGTTAGTGAGTAGGTGATGCCTTTATTTTCACCTACTGTAGTCCCAATCATGCAACTCTGTCAATTGCTGCCCCTGCCAAGCGCTGGAAGCCTCCCCAGCGTTATCCAGACAGCAGAAAATTTGTTTCAGGAAGACGAGGACCTGCCCTGTCAAATTTCATGTGGATGTGCTGTTGCACATGCACAGAGCGTGATTAAAGGGAGTCAGCATTGCTTTCTGAGGGACGAGTCATGCCCTACAAATCTGACTGAGTTCTTTGAGGAGGTCATGAGACAGGTTGATGAGGGGCGAGCAGTGGATGTGGTGTACATGGACATCAGCAAAGCATTTGATAAGGTTCCCCACGGCAGGCACTTTCATGAAGTCAGGAGGTATGGAAATCAGGGTGACTTGGCTGTCTGGATTCAGAATTGGTTGGCTGACAGGATGTAGAGAGTGGTTGTAGATGGTAAATATTCTGCCTGGAGGTCAGTGCTGAGTGGTGACCCGCAGGGTTCTGTTCTTGGGCCTCTGCTCTTTGTAGTTTTTAGAAATGACTTGGATGTGGAGGTTGAGGGGTGGGTTAGTATGTTTGCTGCTGACACAAAGGTTGGAGGTGCCATTGATAGTATCGGGTTATTGCAGGCTTCAGCGAGACATTGACAGTATGCAGAGGTGGGCTGAGAAATGGCAGATGGAGTTCAACCTGGATAAATGCGAGGTGATGCATTTTGGAAGGTCGAACTTAAATGCTGAATATAGGATGAAAGGCAGATTCTTTGCAGTGTTTAGGAATAGCGGGATCTTGGTGTTCAAGTGCAGAGCTCCCTCAAAGTTGCCACACAAGTGGATAAGGGTGTTAAGAAATCAGATGGTGTTTTGGCTTTCATTAACAGGGGGATTGAGTTTTAGAGCCGCGAGGTTATGCTGCAGCTCTACAAAACCCTGGTGAGACCACACTGGAATATTGTCTCCAGTTCCGGTTGCCCTATTATAGGAAAGATGTGGAGGCTTTGGAGAGGGTGCAAAGGAGGTTTACCAGGTTGAGGAGGTTGACTGAGCTCAGACTTTTCTCTCTGGAGAGAAGGAGGAAGAGAGGTGACCTGATCGAGGTGTACAAGGTAATGAGAGGCATGGATATAGTTGATAGGCAGAGACCTTTCCCCAGGGCAGGACTGACTGCCACGAGGCATAGTTTTAAGGTGTTAGGAGGAAGGTATAGAGGAGATGTCAGAGGGAGGTTCTTCACCCAGAGAGTTGTGAGTGCATGGAATACTTTGCCAGTGGTAGTGGTGGAAGCAGAGCCATTAGTGACATTTAAGCAACTGCTGGACATGCACATGGACGCAGTGAATTGAGGGGAATGTAAGTTAGGTTCGGTTATTTTTGGATTGGGATTATTCCACGGCACAACATCGTAGGCCGAAGGGCCTGCACTGTGCTATACTTTTCTATGTTCTATGTTGTGTGTAAGAGTCAGAAGCCCAGTTGTTAGTTGCTTGGCTCTTTAGCTCAGTAGCTACCCCTTAATTTTTTGATGGCCAAAAGTGGCTGGCAAAGCAGACTTGCAACTTGAAAGCATGATGACATTTGCCAGGATATGAAGCATTGACCTACATGGTTTTTTGCAGCTGTCTATTGCTGCATCCATGTCTGTGAATGATTTGTGCAGCAGCCTTGAAGTTTTCACAGAGTCCTTCAGAACTTAGATGTGGACCTTGGCAACTTTAAAGAAGTCTAAAAAATATCAACACACATACATTTTGGCAATGACTGGTATGAATATCGATAGAGAGTGGATAGCCAGAGACTTTTTCCGAGTGTGAAGGTAGCTCTTATGAGGAGGCATAGTTTAAAAGTAAGTGGAGGTAGATATAGAGAAGATGTGAGAAGTAGGTTCTTTACTCAGAGAGTGGCAGGAGCGTGGAATGCATTGCCAGAGAGGGGAGTGGAGTCAGCTTCATTAGGAGCATTTAAGCAGCTATTAGACAGGCATATGGATGATAGTATAAGGTAAGGGTGGAGGTTAACTCGACGTTAGGTTGAGGGTAAAAGCTCAGCACAACACTGTGTGCTGAAGGGCCTGTCCTGTGCTGTACTGTTCTATGTTTGTATGCTCTATGAATCCGTAAGTAATTAATCTGCAAGTAGCTGACAGTGTCTTTAAATAACTCTGGCAGAGGGGTTATTCATGTTCCTGGTGATCATACTTTCAGCAATGTGTCATTGAAGGACTTTAAGCGTTGAGCTCTGATATCCCAGTATTGGCAATATCTTGCCTCCTCGACATCATTTCATCAGATATTTGCTGCATGCAACGTAGAATTGTCAGAATAGCATCCATGGCAACTTGCGTTTGATGTGTGCTCATGAGTCAAATATACAATTTCAGATCTCAAAACCCTTTGTGGCCCTGAAAAACCAGGCGGCAAGAATGCAGGCTTTACACCAAGCGTGATTATCTGAATCGTTTCCCTCCTACTATAAAGCTGACAGTGAGACTTCCGTGAGTTCCACCAGATGCTGTTTGCCAGTTATGACAAGAATTTCATGTAGCTTTTGACCACCTACATGAGGAATGGGTAACAAATGCTGGTCCTGTCAGTGATGTTCCCATCCCTGAAAATATGTGGAAATAAATTGAACCTAGTAGTTATCATTTCCTTTTACTGCGCCTTGTATTCTTCGGCAGATATTTATCCCCCTGTATTCATTGCAGAGTAGTTGAGCACGTGTTCCAATTGAAATCGTTTGTACTAACAGTTAGGAAAAATGTATCTAAAGATTTTTTTGAATGCAGGTGATTTAAACAAGCGTGCGTTTTTCTGCATATCGGCCAGCAATGCAGATCCGCCGACTCCAGAAAGCGCTCTGTTGTAAGTACATCCACACATTCCAGAATTTGTAATCTCGTGCTGTGTTTTGTTGTGAGCTTCCTTGCTTGCCTGTTGTCAGATGTCATTGATTACAATTAGCTTGGTTTTGCAGTTGTTGAGACATCAGTTCGGCATGACCTTACAACCTTCCACTCAAAGGACGTTTGTCTATAAAGTTGCTGAAAATGCAATCTGATAAGGGCAGACAGGCATCTTAGACTAGAGTGAGTGAGGAAAGCAACAGGATGTCTTCTTAATGATTGGGAAATAACTACATGAAGGACTGAGGAGGACAGTGAATTAAAAGAGGAATGGTTTGTTTCAAATCAGGTACAGCAAAAGAAATTAAGAGAACGTAAGGAAGGTTGAAATTGAAAAGGCAAGTAATGGTTTATGTTCATTGGAAACCATCAACAACAAAAGTACAATGAAGAAAGTATTTGAGAAAATACAGAAGATTTCTTCAAATGAAAGGGAGACACTGTCTTCATGATGCCAATAGCACGGAGTGCAACTTTGGCGTTTAACCACATCATCCCTTGGCCTGAAGTCACTGTACTATTTACCCATTTTATAACAGAAAAATACTTCAATGATGAGTGTCATGGAGAATTTCAGCCCAGAATATAACCATATTCTGAGCAATTGCCACAACAGCTTCTGTGACATGACTTTATAAAACATCCCAAGGCATGTCATAGGAGCTTTATAGAGTAAAAATTGATACTGAGTACTGAAAGAGATCCGAAGGTAGATGATTGTAACCTCACCAAAGAGGTAGATTTTAAGGACTGTTTTGAAAGAGGAAACAATGATGCAGAAGTTCAGCAAGGTAATTCTAAAGTTTAGGCCCGAGGAAGTTGAATGTCAGGCTGTCGATGATGGAACAGCACAAATTGTGTTGAGAGGCTGGAATTAAAGGAGCTCATGTTCCTAGAGGGGCTACGAGTAGGACATTATCAGGGGATGTGCATGAGTGTTGCCAGGTCAGGGAGGGATTTGAAAGCCAGGACAGCAATGTGAAAACCAAGGCACTGCTTAACTGTGAGCCATTGTAGATCAGAGTGCGCAGAGAAAGATGGGTGAATGGAACTTGGTGCGTGTTAAGACAGAGTCAACGGACTTTTAAATGATGCCATGTTAAAGAAAAGGAGAACTTGGGAGGCCAACTTGATATTCATAAGAATGGTCATGTTCAGAGTTAATCAATGCGGTCGGGTTTCAAAACTAACGGACTTACCTGGGGCCAAATGTTGTGGATGTGAAAATAAGTAGACTTTGTGACATCAGGCCTATGTGGCCAGAATTTAAACTCTGGGTCAAAATAACAACTGGTACAATGAAAACTGGTAGCTAGCAAGCAGACCTCCTTTCAAGGACCAAAGATAATGGCTTCGTTCTGCACGAGATTTAATAGATGGAAACTATCCGGTTATGTAGAGACAGTGGAAGAAATGAATGAGGGGGTGGTGAGATAGACCTAGGCATTGCCACCATGTATGTGGAAAGTGCAGTGCTTTCACATGATATTGCTCTGGGGCAGTGTTCAGATGAGAAAAGGAGTGGGATTTTACTGATTTGGCCAGACCTAGGTGATTCACACCCACGGCCATGCTGTCAAAGATTTGTGGATGCCAGAAAAACTGAACTTGACTGTTTGCAGTAAATGTACAGCATTTCAGATGTCACTTGATCCTGCAGATTGACTCCCTAGAATCTGCTTGTCAAATGATTTATATGGCTAAAAGGTTCAAGTATGAGTTTGCGCTGTGGAACTCATCTCGCACCGAAACTGGCCAGTTGTTATATCAAGATTTGGAGAAAGTATTAGTTTTTTGAAGAATGTTCTGATACAGAGAGAGAGACTAATAGTTTCCTGAAAAATCGTGGGGCATTGGCCAGGAAGTTAAACAAACAGTGGGGAAAAAAACAAACTTGACCTGAATCCTATGTTAAGTATACAATGGATTTGTTCGACAGTGAGGATATCAGAAGATATTCTCATTTTTAAGATTAGACACGCGGGATAATTTGGGTCGGATGCACTTCTTGAAGCGACCAGAAAGGTACAGAATTATCCATTGGATGTGAAAAATTTGAAATGAAGACAAAACTTTTTGAGGCTGGGGTGGGGAAGAAATGAAGGTCCGATTTTGCTCATTCAACCTCTCCCATGACAAAATGCACTTGTAGTGTCTATAAGATTGGTGACGGCACTTAAATGAAGAAAAATCAACATGGACATTTCTTCTGCTGTACATAAACCATGAACATTGAATCTCTTGGCAAGGATAATGTGACAGGGCATTTGAAAAGCCAAGTTATTGTAATTTGAATTAAGAGATCAGGCTGTAGAACCTGAGATCAATCTCAGAATAAAATGTAACAACAGCGATAGATGAGGAACCTCTTCACTCACAGAGAGGTGAACTTTGTAATTCTGTACTCCAGAAAATGTGGCGCCTCAGCCAAGAAGTATGCTCAGAACGGGGATTGACATGCTGGGGTAGTCAGTGAAGCACTATTAATGTCACAGGATTAGTAATCCGGAGGCCTGGGACAATGCTGTAGAGTATAGGCGTAAATTCCACTGTAACAGCTGATGGAATTTGAATTCAGTTCAATATAATTTTGGGGGTAGGTAGGAATGTGGAGCCGACATTGCAGTCAAGTCAGCCACGACCTTATTGAATGGTGAAGCAGGCTTGAGGAGGCCAGTTATCCAACACATGCTCAAATTGATATAATCATAAACAAAGCTGGTCTCAGTGATGGTTACACCATCACTGTTACACTATTCACCGTTATAAAAACTTGACTCATTCACTTATGTTCTTTAAGAAAGGAGCTCTGCCATTCTTATTTGATCTCACCTCCATATGACTCCAGGTCCACAATAACGTGGTTGACACTTAACTGCACTCTGAAATAGTCAAACAATTTGGAGGAACTATGGATGGGCAGCAAATCCTGTCCTTGCTATTCCTGCTCCTTGTTGCTATGACTGTACATGCTTTAACATATTAACCAATTTCCTCTTTGAATCCATTTGAGGAGCAGTGTATATTTTGTATCGCTTGGTGATTCTCCAAATATCTGATGGATTTTGCATAGTTCCTTCTACCTTCTAAATGTGAGCTCCTTCCAGTGTTTAACCTTTAAGGTAGGCAATCGTTCTCGAACCTTTTTGATTGAATGCCTACATATTAATAGCAATCACTAACCTATCTATTATTAATTGCATATTCATAATACAAAGGGCTACATGTAAAGAAGTGTTCTGATCATCTTTTTAAAAAGCTACTTCCTGACAGTTATCATGGAGATGAGATTAGATTCCCTACAGTGTGGAAACAGGCACTTCAGCCCATCCCCCTATAACCCACACACACCCCTGAACACTATGGGCAATTTAGCATGGCCAATCCACTGAGTCAGCGCATCTTTGGACTGTGGGAGGAAACCGGAGCACCCGGAGGAAACCCACGCAGACACGGGGAGAATGTGCAAACTCCACACAGTTACCTGAGGCTGGAATCGAACCCGGGTACTTGGTGCTGTGAGGCTGCAGTGCTAACCCGCTGAGCCACTGTGCTGCCCCGGTGTGTGTATTTGCTTCTAACTGTGATATCTGTCAGTCCCTGGACTGGTGTTTGATACGGGCACTCACAATGTATATCCACTTGATCCAAATGCTCTTCTATTGTTAGCCTGATAAATCAAGAAAAGGTCTGGATCCTTTTGTATATTTTTCACATCACTATATAGTTGCGAGTTTCAAATTGCAATAAGTAAAAATTCATGACAAATAAAAGCATTCCAGAATTGTTTCGACTTGATGATAAATAGTGAATATCTGTTCTTGACTGCAGCTTTCCCGCCTATCAGTGCAGGGAGGCATTGCTTAGCAAGGTTGGAAGAGGAATATTACTGTTCCAATTAGTTACATTTAATTTATCACCATTGAAGCTCGCGTTAGTTAGTATGCTTTTTTCCAATATATTTAATCTGAAGTTATGACAGATGATTTGGTTTGTAGATCTCCAATTACCTCTCTACTGCAGAACCCAGTTTTGAAACAATTGATTTCAGGCACTTATTGTACTGTCACTGATGCTGTCATTATACTACCAGAGTAGGGCTGTAATGCTGAATTACTTTAGCCTGCCTTCATGAAGCAGTGCAATCTTTCCTAGATAAGGATGAGGGGAAGGTGCACATAAAAGACTGATTTATAAAATTGAGATTCATGGAATATATAGGCCACTATCAAATTTGGTTAAAAAAGATGGCTGAAGGACAGAAGCAGCAAGTTATGATAAATAGATGAGAAGATCGCTATTAGCAGTTTCCCAAGTATTAGGACACTGATTTTTGGAGATAGATACATGATTTGAATTTGGGAATATGGCATACAGAAGGCCCTTCAGCCAATCAAGTCTATGCAAACCTAACTGCACTAATCCCACTTTGCAGCACTTGGAGAATAACCTTTAATTTCATGTGCTCATCCCAGCACTTTGTTAAAAGTTGTGAGCTCTCTTGTCTCAATGACCCTTCTGGGTAGTGCATTCCAGATTACCACCACCCTCTGGGTAAAAATATTTTTCCTCAAATCCCCTCTACATCTCCTGCCCTTCACCTCATAATTGTGTCTCCTTGTTATTGACCCTTCAACTAAGGATACAGCTGCTTGCTAACCTTGCCCCTCCTAATCTTCTGCACCTCAGTCACGTCCCTCCTCAGCCTTCTCTGCTCTAAAGACGACAACCTGAGCTTATCCAGCCAGTCTTCATAGCTGAAGTGCTCCGCCCCAGGCAATATCCTAGTGAATAATCTCTGCACCCCCTCCAATTCAATCACATCCTTCCAACAGCATGGTGATGAGAACTGCATACAGTATTCCAACTTTGGCGAAACCACAGTTCTATACAATTCCAACGTAACCTTCCAGCTGAAACCATCTGTGCCATGACTGATAAAGGCAAGTTCTCAGCACGCATTCTTAATAATCCTGTTAACCTGTCCTGCCACCTTCAAGGTTCTGTGGACAAGCACCCCATGATCCGTCTGTGTCCCCTAAGCATCCTAGTGTCTTGCCATTCATTGAGTACCTCCTTGTCTTGTGACTTCTTCCGATGTGCATCACCTGATATGTTTCAGGATTAAATTCTGTCTGCCACTGATCTGCTCATCTGACCAACCCATCTATATCTCATTATGCTATATATATCACGAACAGTGAGGGACCCAATATGGAACATTGCAGTACGCCATTTGACACAAGCTTCCAGTCGCACAAACAGCCTTCTACCTCTGTGCTCTGTCTCTTACCACTATGCCATTTTAGAACTACCTTATCGCAACAGCCAGTGGTGCCAGATGTGTTTACCTTTATTATCAGTCTCACATGTGGGACCTTGTCAAAGGCGTTTTTGAAATCCATACAAACTACATCAGGTGCAATGTAAGCATAGAGCACAGAAGCAGAAATAGGCCATTCAGCCCTTTGAATCTGCCCTGCAATTCAAAGAGACCATGGCAGAACAGTTAATTCTCAAGTCTACTTTCCTGCCTTTTCCCAATATCCGCTGTCTATCTCAACCTTAAATTTACTGAATGACCAGCCTCAATAGTCTTTTGTGGCAAAGAATTCCACAGATTTTCAACCCTCAGAGGGAAGAAATTCCTCCCAATCTCTGTCTTAAATGTGTGACCCCTTATTCTGAGATTATGCCCTCTGGTCCTAGATTCTCCCACAAGGGAAAACAAACTCTCTGCATCTAACCTGTCAAGAATCTTGTAAGTTTCAATAAGGTGGCGTCTCATTCTTCTGTATTACAACGAGAACAGACTCAATCTTCTTAACCTCCTGGAACTTATTTGAACTTCCTCCACATCCTTAGATATGTGTCCCAAAACTGTTCCGGTGTTACAGCTGAGATCTGACAATTGCCTCGTACAATTTTAACAAAACCTCTATACTTTTATATTCCATTCCATTTGCCTTCCTCATTACCCAATGAACTTGGATACTTGCTTTTTGTGATTCGTAGACGAGAATATTTAAATCCCTCTGTTCTGTAGCTTTCTGCAGTCATTCTCCATTAAATAATAGCCAGCTTTTCTATTCTTCCTGCCAAAATACATTCGCTCAGATTTCCCTACATTATATTCCATCTGCTAAGTTTTTGCCCATTTGCTTAGCCTGTCAATATCTCTCTGCAGACTTTTTGATTAATCCTTACTAATTGCCTTCCCACATGGTTTTGTGTCATCAGCTACAGTATATTCTCTTTCGTCATTCAAGGCATTAATGTATTTCATAAATAATTGTGTCCCCAGCACTAATCTGTGCGGCGCTCTGCTAGCTGCAGGTTGCCAGTCTGCAAATGCTTCCCTTGTCCCAATTCTGTCTTCTATGAGTGAGCCAGTCCTCTGTTCATGATAATATACGACAGCAACATCATGGACTATTATCTTATTAAGTAGCCTAATGTGTTATAGCTTATCAAAACCCTTGTGAAAATCTGGGCACCTACATACCTTGCAAAATTGTATCAAAATTGTGAAGTGTGACCTCACTTTGATGAAGCCATGCTGATCAAACCTTGCATTTCCAAGTGGAGATGAATTCTCTCCTCCAGAATTTCCCCAGTTGTTTCCCTCCCACTGATGTGAGATTCATTGGTCTGTAATTCCTGATATATCTCTCTCTCGCTCCTTGAAAAATGGTACCACATTAGTTGTCCTCTACCAATTCCCCTGTAGCCAGAGAAGAATTGAAAGTTTGGGTCAGAGCCCCTGTAATTTCCTCTCATCTCTCATTGCAGCATACGATACAACCCCTTCAGACCGAGAGAATTATTTACTTTTAGGCCTGGCCAAGCCTCACTCCCTCCGTCAGTCTGCTCAAGTACCTCAGTCCCTGTCCCCAAGTTCTCTACCTCCATCTTCCTCCTCTTGAATGTAGACTAAAGTGAAACATTCTACCAGTGTCCTTCTGTACGGTATAAAGTTTGCCCCCGGACCCTAATGGGCCCCATTCTTTCTCTGGTTATCTTCTTCCCCTACATGTACTTGTGAAATATCTTGGGATCTGTCAAATTTTATCTTCATGTTTTTTCATGCGCCTGTTTCCTCCGAACTGCTTTAAGTTCCCTCTGAGCTTTCTATACTCCACTGGGGCCTCCATCATTTGCTCCCTTTGCACCTACTGAAAGCCTTTTTTTTGTTCTTAACCAATTCTGAATATTCCTACACATCCAGGGTTCTTTGTCTTGTTATTTCCAAATTTCATCCCAAAGGAAACATGTTGGGCCTGTGCTTTCCCCATTTTCTTCTCAATCACACCTTCACTTTCTACTGTAGAATTTGCCAGACGTAGCTGAACCTGGTCTACTTTGGTCAGATCCTGCTTTATTTTAATAGCATCTGCCTTCCTCCAATCCAAAATTATTTTTTTTGCAAACTACCATTTTCTTTTTCATAACAGTGGTTGTTATCAATAAATTCTGCCCACTACCACCTTAAACAACTTGGCAACTTTGTTCCCAAGAATTAGATCTGGGACTGGACTGTCCCTTGATGGACCTTCTATATGTTGACACAATAAACTCTGCTGAACGCGTAATTAGAAATCCAACTCCTCTTTACACTATGCACTTTACACTCGATAACAAGGTGGACATTATTTTAAAATGAAAGGCAGTAGGTTTAAAGGGGATTAGGGGAAGATCTTTTTCACCCAGAGGGGTCTAAAATGCACTCTCTGGGATTATAGTTGAGACGGGAAATCTCAGAATCTTTAAAAAGCACTTGACGTGTCATTACGTTCAAGGCTATGACCTAGTGTGTTGACAGTGGGTCTAGTGTATATAGTAGTATGTCCTTGATAGTGCAGACTCAGTGGGTTGAAGGGCCTCATATATTGTATGATTCACTGATTATGACTATCTCAAGCAATGTTGAGGAAGTTGAAATCCCCTGGTATAGTTACCATCTTATTATTGCACACCTCAACATGAGTAATAGAGCGTGAAGTTCCAAAATTTACCACGATTGCCAAGCTTGCAGGAGCCCAAACAATGAGGATGATTCTGATCAGCTGCAATAGGCCACCAGAATGGGAAATGACACGGCAGATAGAGTTCAATACAGCAAAACGTGAGGGGATCTGGGATACAGTGTGGTTTAGTCAGCAGTGGCCCTCCTCCTGAGTCAGAAATGTTGGTGTGATTCTCACTCCGAGACAGAAGGACCCAGTATTCAGTGCAGGAAAGCAAACTTGTGTGGTAATGAATCCTCAGCCTGGATCGACGGGTTAGGTTAGTGGCAGATATATCTACGAAATCAAAAGATGATAATTGCAAAGAGTGGTGATCTTTGCTCACTGTTCTGAGTTCGGTCACTAGACCCGAAACGTTAACTCTATTTTTCCCTTCACGGATGCTGCCAGACCTACTGGGATTTTTCCAGCAACTTTGCTCTTGTTCTTTTTGTTGTTGATCAACTTGCATTGTGTTACCCCATATAAAATGTGAAATGTCAAAAGCAAAACAAAACGATGCATGAGGTGAAGCAGTTTAACTAAAGGGATAGTGGCAAACAATAAATACTTGAAAGACATTGTTCCAAAGAGTGTGTGAGGACTGAAAAACCCAGGAATGTAGGGGTCATAAAGCCATAAAATGAAGGAATGGAAGTAGGCTTTTTGGCCCATTGAATTTGCTTCACCATTCGATCAGATCATGGCTATCTCTGTTTTGAATATTCTTAGTAACCCAGCTTCAACAGGCCTCTGGAGTAAACAATGCCACAAAATCAAGCCCTCAGAGGAAATAAATTCATTTTCATCCCTGTCTTAAATATGTCACACCTTATTCTGAGATGATGCCCTTTTGGTCGTAGATTCTCCTCCAAGAGGAACCAAACTTTCTGCATCGACACTAACAGGCCCCCTAAGAATCCTGTATGTTTTAATAAGGTAACCTTTTACTCTTCTAAATTCTAAAGAGTACAAGTCCAACCTATTTGACCTCCTTAGAAAGAAGATCCTTCTGTACCTAGAATCAACTTAGTTAACCTTCTCTGGACTGCCTCCAATGTTGAGATTTCTTTCCTTTGATGAAGGGCCAAAACTATTTGCTGTGTTTGATATGTGGTCTGTCTCGTACTTTGTATTGTTTTAGCAATACTTCCCTCTTCTTTTATTCCATTCCTTTTAAAGGCCAACAGGACACCTCCTTCTTAGTTGCTGAGCATGGTTGCTAACTTCTTATGATTCATGCACAAGGAGCTTCAAATTCCTCCTGCACTGCAGCTTTCTGCAATCTTTTTTCCATTTTAAAAACATATAGCTCTTTTATTCTTCTTGCCAAAGTGCACAACTGACATTTTCCACATTATATTCTATCCGCCAAGTTTGTGGCCATTCACTTTGCACGGAAACATAAGAAGTAGAATGAGAAATGGGCCATTTGGCCCTTCAGGCTTGCTTTATCATTCATTATGAATATATCCAATCATCCAACACAGTAGCCTGTTCCTCCTTTAACCTTATATCCTGTGATCCACTTAGTTCCAAGTGCTAAACCCAAACTCCTTTTTGAAACTGTGCAATGTTTTAGCATTGATTGATTTCTGTGGTAGTGAATTCTGTAGGCTCATCAGTCTCTGGGTGAAGAAATATCTCCTCATCTTAGTTTAAGGGTATGAAGAATGACTGTGACTCCTTTGTTCTGTACATCCCTGCCATCAAGAACATCTGCACTCCATTTGACTTGTTTAGTCCTGTAAGAATTTTAAGCTTCGATGAGAAGCCCCTTCATTCTTCTGAATGCCAGTGGTATAATCTTATCTGACGCAACCTCTCCTAATATGCCAGTCTGCCTTCCAGGAATCAGTCTGCTAAACCTTTGCTGCACTGTCCCTAGAACAAGAGTGTGCTTCCTCAGATAAAGAGGCCGAAACTGCACGTAATATTCTTGGTATGTAATTGCAGCAAGACATCCCCACTCCTGAATGCAAATTCTCTCACTATGAAGGCCCTTCTGCTATTTGCCATCTTTACTGCTTGCTGCACCTGCATGCTTACCTTCAATGACTTAAGTACAGGTTTGCCCAGATCTTATTCTACATTCCCATGTCTTAATTTATATCCATTCAGGTAATGATCTACCTTTCCGTTTTTGCTCCCAAAGTGAATAATCTCACATATATCCGTGTAATACTGTATCTGTCTCACATTTGCCCAGTCATTCAGCTTGTCCCAATGACACTGAAGCATCTCTGCATCCTCCTTACAGCTCACCCTCTCATCCAGCTTTGTGTCATCTGCAGATGTGGAGATAGTGCATTTGATTCCTTTGTTTGAATAGGTGGGTAGCCGGAGTCTGAGCACAGATCCTTGCGACACACCACCTGTCTCTGCCTTTGGAAAAAGACCATTTATTCCTATCCTTTGATACTTGCTGACCAGTTTTATTTCCATCTCAGTATATTGCGACAATCCCACGGGCTTTAATTTAAAGCACTAATCTCTTATGTGGGATTTTGTTAAAAGCCTTCTGAAAGCCCAAAGAAGCCACATCTAGTGGTTCCCCCCTCATCAACTGAATGAGTTACATCCACAAAGAATCCCAAAAGATTGTCAAGTATGATTTCCCTCTATCCCTTTCATAAATCCATGCTGTCCCTGTTTGATCTTGCCACAGTTCAGCTGTTAAATATTTTATAGTAAAGAGACCTGAAATTCCTCCACCCAGAGAATCCATTGTTCCTGGTATTATGGCAGGGTGTGGGAATGTCCTTCGTTGCCTGAGGAGCCTGGTACCGCTAGAGAAACCGGGTTTCAAAACTTATGAAGAAATAGTAGGAATAGTGGCAGCTGAGAGATGAGCACCAACACAGACTCACAACTGCCATTGGTGTGAAAGAGCACTTCACTCAACAGCAAATTGCTGGTATAAATTAGTCGTATGCAGAAACTGCGGCAATAAAGGGCCCATTGAATGGGTGTGTTTGAGAAAGAAATATGAACAGTGTACAGCAAAAGTACTGAAAGTGAAGAGTTGGAAAAAAATCTACATATAACAATGACAGCATGGATAATCTGCTAGTTTCACTGGGAGGACCATGGCTGGAAAAAAAATCAAACTCATTTGGGTTGAACTAAGTTGCTTGTCAGATTCTGAAACTGATTCATTGCAAAATTCTAAAGAAGCGTGCAATTATTTTCATCGGGATCTGGGAGACATGGAGAAGACATCTGTCGAATTGAAAATCAAGTGTGAGAGTCCAGCAAAATGTTGCAAGGCAAGATCAGTGCCTCGTGCAATCAGACTAAAGCTTGAGGCAGAATTAAACCTACTTGACAGGGCTCAGAAAGGATTTCCAATGATGTTGCCAGGGTGGAGGATTTGAGCTATGGGGAGGCTGAATAGACTACTTTCCCTGCAGTTTTGGAGGCTGAGGGGTGAACTTGGAGGTTTATGAAATCATGAGGGGCATGGAGAGGATGAATAGCCAAGGTCTTTTCCTTCGAGTAGGGGAGTCAAAAACTAGAGGGCATAGCTTTAAGGTGAGGGGGAAAGATTTAAAATGAACATAAGGGGCAACGTTTTCCAAGCCGAGGATGGTGTGTGTAAGGAATGAGCTGCTGGAGGAACTGGCGGAAGCAGGTACAATTAGAATATTTAAAAAGCACTTGGATGGGTACATGAATAGGAAGGGTTTAGAGGATATGGGCCAAATACTGGTAAATGGGATTAGAAAAATAAGGATATTCTGTTCACGTAGATGAGTTGGACCAAAGTGTTCTGTTTCCATGCTGTACGTCTCTATGACACTATGACCATAATTGAGTGACACTGGTCAAGATGGGAATCCTTGAATCCAAAAATGATTGGCCCACACCCATCATTCCACTGATAGATGGAGTATACATCTGCGCTGCTTACAAGTTTGCTACTAATCCAGCATTATGTGCTGAGCAGTATGCTTTGCCTGTAATCGATGACCTACTTGTTGGACCAGCTAGAGGTCTGCTTTTCAGTAAGATTGAACTTAGTCAAATCTATCTCCAGATTAATAGAGTTCCTGAGTCACGGAAATACTTGATTATTGTAACACGTAAAGTAGTATTCAATAACAAGAGATTTCCATTTGAAATCCATCCTTGCTTGGATTATTCTAACATGCCATGGATCAGATTTGAAGTGGATTGAAAGGAGTCTAGTGTTGCCAAGACAATATTTTACTCACAGGGAGAACCTAAAAAAGAGCATCCTCACAAGTTCGATTTGAAGAAGTGAGGAAAAATGACTATGATTTTTAAAAATAATTTCCATACAATACTAAGGCCATATCATTGATGCCGTGGGATTATACAAGCCCCCTTCAAAAGTAAAAACTGAAGTTCACTGTGGGATGCTGTAAATCAGAAACTTAGAGATTGCTGAAGGATTTTAGATTACCTTTGCCAAATGAGTTGACAACGAACAGTCCCTATGTCGACATTTTCTACTTCGAGCAAGTAGGGAACACTCTGGCAACGATAGGACAAATTAAGAGAGACAGTCAAAATGACCCACGACTACGTGAGTGGTGGGTGTGGTACTGCAAAGGGAGCAACCGGAACTGAAACCATTTGTCACGTGGAAGCTAGAACTATCTATACAAGGAGGAGGTCTCCTGTGGGGAATGAGGGTCATCACTCCATCACAGCTAAGGAAACGCATGTTTAAAGGTCAGGATTGGGATTCCCGGAAGGTATGTTGCCTGCCTGGTGCCAGGGTCCGGGACGTCTCCGATCAGGTGAAAAAGGTTCTAAAAGGGGAGGGCGAACAGCCAGAAATCGTGTTACGTATTGGCACTAATGATAAAGCCAGAAAAAGGATTGAGGATATAAAAAGTGATTTCAGGGAGTTAAGATGGAAGCTGCAAAGCAGGACGAACAGAGTAGTGTTCTCTCGTTTACTACCGGTGCCACGAGATAGCGAGGCGAGGAACAGGGAGCGGGCGCAGCTTAACACGTGGCAGCGCAGCTGGTGTAGGAGGGAGGGCTTCAGTTATGTAGACAATTGGGATGCCTTCTGGGGAAGGTGGGACGTGTACAAGACGGACGGGTTGCATCTGAACTGGAAGGGGACCAATGTCCTGGGTGGAAGGTTTGCTCGAGTAGTTCGAGACGGTTTAAACTGGTATGGCAGGGGGTTGGGAACCTGAGCTGTATACCAGAGGGGAGAGTTGATGCAGGTGAGGCAGTAGCAAGAGGTAGACCAGCTAGTGGGAAGGATTTTCCTGGGAAGGAACCAAGGGATCAGTTAAAGTGTTTTTGCTTTAATGCAAGGAGTATCAGGAATAAAAGTGATGAACTTAGAGCATGAATCAGTACCTGGTGCTATGTTGTTGTGGCCATAACAGAGACATGGGTTTCTCAGGGGCAGGAATGGTTGCTGGATGTTCCAGGGTTTAGAGCATTTAAAAAGAATAGGGAGGGGGGAGAAAGAGGAGGGAGTGTAGCACTACTAATCAGAGATATATCACAGCTACAGAAGCTTCCATTGTCGAAGAAGATCTGCCTACTGAGTCAGTGTGGGTGGAAATTGGGAACAGCAAGGGAGTAGTCACCTCGTTAGGGGTTTACTACAGGCCCCCCAATAGCAGCAGGGAGGTTGAAGAAAGCATAGGTCGGCAGATTTTGGAAAAGTGTGGACGTAATAGGGTTGTTGTAATGGCTGACTTTAACTTTCCCAATATTGATTGGAACTACCTTCGAGCAGAAGATTTGAATGGAGCTGTTTTTGTAAGGTGTGTTCAGGAGGGTTTCCTAACTCAGTACGTTGACAGGCCGACGAGGGGAGAGGCCATTCTAGACTTGGTGCTCGGAAACGAGCCGGGGCAGGTATCAGATCTTGTGGTGGAGAGCATTTTGGTGATAGTGACCATAACTGCCTCACATTCTACAGAGCTATGGAGAAGGAGAGGATTAGGCAAAATGGGAGGATATTTAATTGGGGAAGAGGAAACTATGATGCGATTAGACATGAGTTAGGAAGCATGGACTGGGAGCAGTTGTTGCACGGTAAAGGCCCTATAGACATGTGGAGACTGTTTAAGGAACAGTTGTTGCGAGTGAAGAATAAATATTTCCCTCTGAGACAGGCAAGAAGGGGTAAGATAAAGGAACCTTGGATGACGAGAGCGGTGGAGCTTGTCGCCAAAAGGAAGAAGGTAGCTTACATAAGGTGGAGGAAGCTAGGGGCAAGCTGAGCTCTAGAGGATTACAGGCAGGCGAGGAAAGAGCTCAAAAATGGTCTGAGGAGAGCCAGGAGGGGGCACGAGAAAGGCTTGGCAGAACGGATTAGGGAGGACACAAAGGCATTTTACACTTAGGTGAGGAATAAGAGAATGATGAAAGAAAGAGTCGGGCCGATCAGGGATAGCATAGGGAACTTGTGTGTGTGGAGTCTGAGGAGGTAGGGGAAGCCCTAAATGAGTTTTTTGCTTCTGTCTTTACGAAAGAAACGAACTTTGTAGTGAATGAAACCTTTGAAGAGCAGGTGTGCTTGCTGGAATGGAGAGAAATAGAGGAAGCTGATGTGCTGAAAATTTTGTCAAACATGAAGATTGACAAGCCGCCAGGCCTGGACCAGATTTGTCCCCGGCTGCTTTGGGAAACGAGAAATGCAATTGCTTCGCCACTCGCGAAGATCTTTGCATCCTCGCTCTCCACTGGAGTCGTACCTGAGGACTGGAGAGAGGCAAATGTAATTCCTCTCTTCAAGAAAGGAAATAGGGAAATCCCCGGCAATTACAGACCAGTAAGTCTCACGCCTGTCGTCTGCAAGGTGTTAGAAAGGATTCTGAGGGATAGGATTTAAGAGCATCTGGAAGAGCATGTCTTGATTAAATGCAGTCAACACGGCTTTGTGAGGGGCAGGTCATGCTTCACAAACCTTATCGAGTTCTTTGAGGATGTGACTAGAAACGTTGATGAGGGTTGAGCTGTGGATGTGGTGTATATGGACTTCAGCAAGGCATTTGATAAGGTTCCCCATGGTAGGCTCATTCAGAAGGTCAGGAGGAATGGGGTACAGGGGAACGTACCTGTCTGGATACAGGACTTGGATGAGGGGGTTGAAGGATGGGTCAGCAAGTTTGCAGACGACACGAAGGTCGGAGGTGTCGTTGACAGTATAGAGGGCTGTTGTAGGCTGCAGCGGGACATTGACAGGATGCAGAGATGGGCTGAGAGGTGGCAGATGGAGTTCAACCTGGATAAATGCGAGGTGATGCGTTTTGGAAGGTCGAATTTGAAAGCTGAGTACAGGATTAAGGATAGGATTCTTGGCAGCGTGGAGGAACAGAGGGATCTTGGTGTGCAGATACATAGATCCCTGAAAATGGCCACCCAAGTGGACAGGGTTGTTAAGAAAGCATATGGTGTTTTGGCTTTGATTAGCAGGGGGATTGAGTTTAAGAGTTGTGAGATCTTGTTGCAGCTCTATAAAACTTTGGTTAGACCGCACTTGGAATACTGCATCCAGTTCTGGTCACCCTATTGTAGGAAAGATGTGGATGCTTTGGAGTAGGTTCAGGGGAGGTTTACCAGGATGCTGCTTGGACTGGAGGGCTTATCTGATGAAGAGAGTTTGACTGAGCTCGGACTTTGTTCATTGGAGAAAAGGAGGAGGAGAGGGGACCTAATTGAGGTATACAAGATAATGAGAGGCATAGATAGAGTTGATAGCCAGGGACTATTTCCCAGGGCAGAAATGGCTAACACGAGGGGTCATAGTTTTAAGTTGGTTGGAGGAAAGTAAAGAGGGGATGTCAGAGGAGGGTTCTTTACACAGAGAGTTGTGAGAGCATGGAATGCGTTGCCAGCAGCAGTTGTGGAAGCAAGGTCATTGGGGACATGTAAGAGACTGCTGGACATGCATCTGGTCACAGAAATTTGAGGGTGCATACATGAGGATCAATGGCCGGCACAACATCGTGGGCTGAAGGGCCTGTTCTGTGCTGTACTGTTGTCTGTTCTATGTTCTAACTTTGGATTGTTGGACTCAAAGCATTGGCTTTGTTTTCTCTTCACTGATGCTGCCAGACCTGTTGAGTTTTTTTGTTTCATAATCAAGCTTCTGCTT
Source organism: Stegostoma tigrinum (assembly GCF_030684315.1). Lineage (NCBI taxonomy): Eukaryota > Metazoa > Chordata > Chondrichthyes > Orectolobiformes > Stegostomatidae > Stegostoma > Stegostoma tigrinum. The sequence continues at coordinate 118,214 of NW_026728768.1, forward strand.
TTGAACATTTCAGCCTCCTGGTCGTTCTTGGAACTGAATAGCCTTCCCACTTATTTTTATGTCATCTGCAAACCTGGCAATAGTATGTTTGCTTCAAGTATATAAGTCAGTAATATTTTATTGACAATAAGTATGGATCCAGCACTGATCCCTGTGGTACTCCATTAGTTACACCTCCCTTCAGCCTAACTAACACTTCCGCCATCTACGATCCAACCCCAGCACCCAAGACATTTTCCCATCCCCACCCTTGTCTGCCTTCCGGAGTGACTCCCTTGTCCACTCCACACTCCCCTCCAATCCCACCACACCCAGCACGTTCCCGTGCAAACGCAGGAAGTGCTACACTTGCTCCCACACCTCCTCCCTCACCCCCATCCAAAGCCCCAAGATGACTTTCCATATTAAGCAGATGCTCACCTGCACATCTGCCAATGTAGTATACTGTATCCACTGTACCCGGTGTAGCTTCCTCTCCATTGGGGAAACCAAGCGGAGGCTTGGGAAGCGCTTTGCAGAACACCTCCACTCGGTTCGCAATTTCGTTAGAGAGAAAAAGTTTGAGAGGTGACTTCATTGAAACATATAAAATAATCAGAGAGTTAGAGCCTTTATCCTAGGATGGTGACGGCGAGCACGAGGGGGCTTAGCTTTAAATTGAGGGGTGAAAGATACCGGACAGATGTCAGAGGTGGTTTCTTTACTCAGAGAGTAGTCAGGGAATGGAACGCTTTGCCTGCAACAGTCGTAGATTCACCAACTTTAGGTACATTTAAGTCGTCATTGGATAAGCATATGGACATACATGGAATAGTGTAGGTTAGATGGGCTTCAGATCAGTATGACAGGTCGGCACAGCATCAAGAGCCGAACGGCCTGTACTGTGCTGTAATGTTCTCTGTTCTATAAACACGTGCACCCCCCAGTTGCGAACCATTTTAACTCCCCCTCCCATTCCTTAGACGACATGTCCATCATGGGCATCCTGCAGTGCCATAATGATGCCACCCGAAGGTTGCAGGAACAGCCACTCATATTCCGCTTGGGAACCCTACAGCCCAATGGTATGAATGTGGGCTGCATGAGTTTTAAAATCTCCCCCTCCCCCACTGCACCTCAAAACCAGCCCAGCTCATCCCCTCCCCCCACTGCATCCCAAAACCAGCCCAGCTCATCCCCGCCTACCTAACCTGTTCTTCCTCTCACCTAAACCCTCCTCCCACCTCAAGCCACACCTCCATTTACCACTTAGTAACCTCATCCAGCCTCCTTGATCTGTCTGTCCTCCCTGGACTGACCTATCCCCTCTCCACCTCCCCACCTACACTCTCCTCTCCACCTATCTTCTCCTCTATCCATCTTCGGTCCGCCTCCCGCTCTCTCCCTATTTATTTCAGAACCCTCTCCGCATCCCTGATGAACAGTGTCGGCCCAAAACTTCAGCTTTTGTGCTCCTAAGATGCTACTTGGCCTAGACAATAAAATGTGAGGCTGGATGAACACAGCAGGCCCAGCAGCGTCTCAGGAGCACAAAAGCTGACGTTTCGGGCCTAGACCCTTCATCAGAGTTTATTATCTTGGATTCTCCAGCATCTGCAGTTCCCATTGTCACTGCTACTTGGCCTGTTGTGTTCATCCAGCTTCACACTTTGTTATCTTGGATTCTCCAGCATCTGCAGTTCCCATTATCTCTCCCTTCAGCCCAACTGCCTATTTTCTATTCTTTGACCAATTCTGAAAACATGCTAATATACTATCCCAAAATTATGTGTTTTTTTTCTTATATTAGGTAAACTTAGGGCGATATTTTTTCAAGTGCCATTTTAAAATCCAAACACAATACTTCTACTGGTTCTGTTTTATCCATCCTGTCTGTTACTTACTCAAAGAATTTTTAAAAAATTGTCAGGCACAATTTCCCCACCATGAAGCCATGCTGACTTTGCTTGATTATATTATCTACTTCCACAGTTATGGACTAGACCAAGTCCCCAACAAATATGTATCAAGGAGATAACCTAGACTCCAACTTTTATTTAAAGACAAGTCTAGGGTGCTGTGTTCTAGATGTAAATCGATTCGGCACACCACTCAGATTTAAGCAAAACCACTTTCCCCCTAGTTAAAATGCAGACAAAAGAAAGAAGAATTGAGATTAGTTTAACTCTACTGGAAAACTTAATTGAATAATATATTACTTAACTACCAAACAACAACTGTTCCAATATAATAATATCCCATAAACACACCTTGGCAAAGGCAAAGACAGTAAAACAGATTGTCTCACATGATTCTGGTCACAGAAAGAGAACCCCTGCTTTTAGCTGTAACACAGAGAGAGATGGGGAGATATGGAGAGAGATAACAGCTTCCACGGCCAACTTCAAACCTCAACAACTGTCGAAATCTAAACTAAAACCTTGGTTCTGTGGGAGCCTGACATGACCCATTCATACTGAGATAGTAAGAACTGCCGATGCTGGAGAAGCTGAGATAACAAGGTGTCGAGCTGCATGAACACAACAGGCCAAGCAGCATCAGAGGAGCAGGAAAGCTGATGTTTTGGGTCGAGCCCCTTCTTCGGAAGTTACCCATTCATGCTGCTTTTGTTGTTACAACTTCAAAAAATAAAACCCCAAGGCCTCTCGGGCCTTTAGAGAAGAACACAAACCAGGACAAAATACACCTCTTAAAGCCATAGTATTGCCAGACCACATGACCTGCTGTTGCATCTTTTATAACAGACTGCAATATTTTCCTAATGAGAGGTTGCCTATTTTTTGTCATCCTTCCTTTTCATATGAAGTTGTTACATTGGCAGTATTCCAATCTACTGCTTGAAATGTTCCAGATTCCCGGGATATTTGGAAGATTACTGCTAGTGCATCCAGTATCTCTGTAGCTACATCTTTTAATATCCTAGTGCAGGGTACATCAGGTCCAGGATACCTATTGACCTTTAGCCCCATTAGTTTCCCGAGCACCTTTTCTCTGGTGATATTTCCTGTCTGCTTTTTGTACCTTGTTAAGTAAGTAATTTTGAGATTGTATTTGTTTCTTTTGCTATGGAGACTCATATGAAGTATTTATTTGTCTCATTTGCCATTTCCTGATTCCCCATTATTATTTTTGCAGCCTCCATCCTTGAAGGGATCTGCGTTCACTTTGACTTCTTTCTTTCTTTTCATTTCTTTAAATACGCTTTTGTTGTCTGTTTCTTTTCTATTTCTCGGCTTTGAAATCTTTCCTTATTTCTGGTTTTCCACTAACCTTGGGCACTGACTGTTGAATTGGCAGAACATTGGAGAGAATGCTTAGGATATGGAATTTTTGGTCCGATAAATAGTACTCAACATGGTGCTGTTGCCCCAGCTCCTGCTCAGGTCTCTCCCAGTTGAAATGCCAAATGGGACCCTGCCCATGCTCTTCACAGCTGCCCTGCAACATTAAATGGCTGGAGGCAGGACATCGGGGTGCCGTCTTGGATAGAAGTTCTACCTTGTAGATATCCTGGCCACTTAGAGCCCAGAAGAGTCTGAAGTTGCTGTTGGCTGGATGGCGGGTCCCCGACGAGGGGTACGGAGTGGTTGAGGGTTGTTAGGGGTTGTTAAAAGGGTGGATGAGCATTTAAGAGCGTGAAGTGCCTAGGATCAGGCCAAGGGACCTGTGAATGATGTTCCCCTACCAACTCACTTTTTCTAGGCTGGATTGTGCATCTCAACCTGACTGCCTTTCTGATTGACATCTATCTCCTTACGCAATAGAGGGGATCCCTTAAATTGCCATCAATTAGTCTCAGGAGGTCAAAGGATAGGCAGGCTGCTTGACAGTTCCCCAGAACTTCCACACATGTACACACAGTGCCCTCCAGATTTTATGTGTTTCTTCCCACCTTCGTATCTGTGGGATGGGGCTTTATAATGTAGCTCATGCAGTGCTAAAACAAAGAAGTTATCCTGAACCTTGAAATAGGACTGGAATGATACACCCAAATCTGGTGACTAAACTTAAAGAGTAATAATTTTGGTAGTGTTGAGTAATAATGATGAAATTTACCCAACTTGTTTTAAGAATGTGACATTTTATCAACAAATTTAACTAATGCTATTTTCATTGGAGTACAGGGGATTAATAAGTAGTGAATGGAGACATAAAGGATTATGATTGGTTGGGGTAAGATAAACGTGGAAAGTCTGTGTTCCTATGGCTGATAGATGATGTTACAAGGAGAATGGAATGCATTGATGTTTTGGGGAAAAGATGTAGGGGGATGTTAGGAGGAATTTTTTTAAAGCAGTGAAGGTTCATGGGCCAGGATCTTGCTGCCTGTGGAAGGGTTAGAAGCCGAGAAAATAAATGATTTCAGTCACATGAATGCATATCTCTGGGAGCTTCATTCCTCATATTGCCATTAGATTTTATTTATGGAGGTTCTGTTATATTTAGAGTGGTTTGACTGGCATTCGATGTTTTGACAAAGTTTGCCAGATTTTGTTGGCATCATGTGAACTAACGTTGAATTGATACTTGCTTAACTACTAATTATTTTTGGTAGACGCTGTAGAACATACCATATGTATGACAAAATAGCAAAATTACAAGAGAAATCTCGTTCAAAACCGAGGTAACAGAGCATCTTTTTAAAATTAACAAGAACATATAATTAACACACTTAATAGCTGTGGCATAGTGTGATTTAAAAGAATGCTGATGACCAGAAGTGAAATAAGGGTTGTAAGATCCACTATTTGAAACGGAGAAAGAGCCAATTAGATTGTACTTTGGATTTGGATGTAGTGAGAATGAACATCGCTTGAAAAAGATGGATGTTTCAGGTTAAATTGTTTTGAGTCCTGCTTCATAAATATAAAGGAGGGCTTCATGACTTACAAAGCTACTGTTCCTCCACCATTGTTCTGCAGGAATTACTGAACCAAACAACAGAATATGACCAGCATCACTGACGGTTCCCTCGTTGGATTTGACATGTTGCATTTGAGAAGGAAATGGCCTGTTTCCATCATTCCAGAGTACTTTTGTGAATCCTTGTATTTATTTCTGGGCCAAATACAGGAATTAATTTTATTTAATAGCTCCAATAAGTTAAAACTGTAATCGAAGTTAGTTTTCTTCCTCCTTTGTCGTGTATCTGTTGGAGTTGCACACAGCACAACGCGTCTTGGATCAACACAAATTGACACAAAATGAGCAACTTCTAAATGTGACTGAAGTAATCAACTGTTTAATGACCATTTATGATGGTTTGGAACAAAATCACAAGGATTTGGTCAACGTGCCACTCTGTGTCGAAATGTGTCTGAACTAGCTGCTGAACGTCTTTGATCCCTATGTATGATTTACACTTTAATGTAAGTTTAGATTGTCCTAAGGTGCACTAAACTGCATGCGACATATTGGATTTTGATATGTACAGGATCAGTTAAGTAAATGTGAAGATTGTGGACTGATTAAAATCAATCCGAGTATTGTTGACATAAGGTTTCAGTATGTTCTAGTTTCATTTCAGTTCAACAGATAAAGTAGTTGACAGTTTTAGCGACTTTTGTTTTAAATCATAAAATTGAAACTGATATACTTTTGATTCCATTTGGTCAGATCTGCCCAGGATCATGTAGACATCTTGACATTCTGATTGTAATGCTCTTCACGGTGACAAATGTTAGTGCTGGAGAATGACATGTATAAAATACACAATATGAACATCATCCAGTTAATGTCAAGGAATAAACGGCCAGACGTAGAATAAATTTTCATATGACCCTCAATCTCATAGAGTCATACAGCATAGAAACACCATATCTATGCCTACCAACAAACACCAAGCTGCACTAATCTCATTTGTCAACACTTGGTCCAGAGCCTACTTTGACCTAGCATTTTAAATGCTCATCCCAGATGCTTTTTAAATGTTGAGAATACCTGCATCAAAAACCCTCTCAAGCAGTGTGCTCCATATGTCTATCACTTTTTAGATGAAAAAGCTTTCAGACTTCCTCCAAAGCATTTAATCCTCACCTTAAACTTGTGCCATCTGGTCTTAGACACATGTGCCATGGGGAATGGATTCTCACCATGTATTCTGCCCGTGCCTGTCATAATTTTCTATGCCTCAATCAGATCCCCACCCACACCTCCGCCTCCTCTGCTCCAAGGAAAACAAACCCAGCATACCAGTCTATCTCATAACTGAGACTTTTTAACCTAGCCAGTATCTTGAAGAGCATTAACTGTGCCATTGTGGTATTTTCCAGGCTAATTGTCGTTCAGCTTATCTCAGTCAGATTGTTTAGTAAGCTCCATTTAGGAATAATGTTATGCACTTCACTTGGAAATGTATTAAGACTGTGACAGTATTTTGGGGAATCCTTGCAAGCGGAGAGAATTTTATTTTCCTTCAGTCCAAGCTGGATATAATTCTAGGACTTGGAGATGAAAGTCCGGGGTTAATCTTTCGGTGTCCTTCTCTGCACCCCACGTGACCTCCAATTTTTCATTTGTATAAAGTTGAGCTTTGTCTGCATGAGATGTGTTCCAATATTAAATCATTTTTGCGACTGTCAATTTTGACATTCTTCATTTGGTGCGTACCCGTCATATTGATTGCAGCTCAAGTTCCTTCTGAATGTCAAAACCAAAATGTTTCATTTTGCAGTAAAATTGCAGACATTGAGCTGAAATTCGCGCTAGGGAGCACTGAAAGGCATAGATTATTTCTCAGTACCACCCTCATTAATAATTATTCCCTTTTTCTACCTGCCAGACAGGAACTAGATGCTGAGAATTACCGAAATGAAATTCAGAGTGGGTGTGTGGTGCTTCCACATTGCTCAATGCTCCTCTGGACCCCCAACTTGGACACTAGTCACCAGCATCTCCAGCCACACCCATCAGTAGCACCCCATGTCCACAGTTTTGACATGTGGCATGTTCCAGCCTCAGCACATCATGGCACATCTCAGATCTGCTTTCAGTACTCTTCTGTACTTCATTGCTGCATTTTGGATTGCAGCAGCCCCCCTCATTGCAGTGCTGCTGCCAGGGCACTTTTATATGCAGGGACAGGCACCCATTCGTGTATTGGGCCACGTTACACATCAGGACACCTTGCTTGAGCTCTCCACTCTCATTTTGTCCCTGCATGAATGCTAACAGCTCCTCTGCCTTGTCTTCATTTGCCTTGTCTTTTTATGGGTTGCCCCCTCTGCCACATCTCTCAGACTCATAACACTAGTATGTTGATTAACCTTTTGGCATCGAGACCAAGCCAGACAGCTTGTCATGTTTGTCAACAGTCATCAATCAAAGGAGTGGGTGTGTTGCCGTTTAGCACCGTGATATGTTGATCTCACACCTGCAGCATGTGCCAGCTGCAGAAGCACAGAACGCGTTGCATTGTCTCCAACCTCATGGTCATGCTTCATGTTCTGAGGGGAATGGTCTGTAGTCAAGGGAGGCAGTTCCAGGCAGCAGATCTAGGTAACTCCAGGGCATTGTCTGATATCACTCGAGGGGCTTGGAGGCAATCAGTTGGCTGCTCAGAATGATCATGGTCAGGACACTATCCTCATAGGTTGTGAGAAGTCAAACGTTAGACACCTCACTACCTGTGATGCTGCTTGGCCTGCTGTGTTCATCCAGCCTCACATTTTATTATCTCTACCTGTGTTGGCTCTTTCTGCCCTGCTGTGGGCTGTTTTTCCTGGAATGAAACAAAGGGAGGGATTGAGTGAGATGAAATGAGCTGGTGCATTTGTTCGTGCTCATGTATGTTTGGGAAGGGAGGTGAGGTCTCCTGGGTGAGAGCAAGAGGCACAGAGAGCATACAGGAATAATAGCCTTGGGGCCTCAAGTAGACGAGAGCAAGCGAAGACAGACATTGAATGCTTTGGTGAGAATGGTATTACATGAGCTGTGCTGAAGGGTGGTGCAGAATTAGAGAGAGTGTGAATGTGAGGTAGCACAGAACAATGAGGCTCTTCTGTTGGAGCAGGGGTCACTGATCTTGCAGCACTGCTGGATGGTTCTTTTGGTGGTTGAGACTGCATTGACACTGGACAGCCTCAGATGAGTCTGGCCGAGTCTTGTGTCATGGCCTCCTGTGCTTGTCCTTGGGAAAGAGGACAGTTCTGCACTGCACCAATCCATCCACCAGGACTTCCAGGTCCCTAACTGTAAAATAAGGTGCTAATTTCCTTTTTCCTGCCCTGTCTGGGACAAATGCTATGAACTGTACAAGGCAGTTCTGGATTCTGAGCATTTTACTGGTTCACAATAGCCTTTAAACATGGCACTAGTGCCAGTAATACCAGGATGGTCCAGTTACGATGAGTAGGAGAACTAACTAGCATCGGCTGAGAGAGGCGCAATAGGAGCATTGTTGCCAGTTATTGAATAGGTTTGCCACAACAGCGTGAGAAAATCTGTTCGGTCTTTTGGAGAGCTACTGTCCTTGCAGTGCAATAAAAATGACACTGAACTGATTCATTCCAGTGTTTTAGACCTGAAGATTTAAGAACAGAATTAGACCATTCAGCCCATTGAGTGGGATCAATCATTCTCAATCCCATTCTCCTGTGTCCATACTAAGCAAGAACATATCTATCTATGCCTGAAATCAACTCTGACTTGGCCTCCACAGGTTTCTGCATCAACGAGTTCCACAGATTCACAACTTTCTGACTGAAGAAATTCCTCCTCATCTCCATCCTGAAGGGTAGTCCCTTTGACTCTGAGGCTGTGCCCCCAGGTCCTGGTCTCTCCTACTCGTGGAAACATCATCTCCATGTCCACTCTATCCAGGCCTGAATTACCTTCAGTGTGCCCCCTTCATCCTTCTAAACTCCATCGAGTACAGACCCAGAGTTCTCAGCCATTCCTCACATGACAGTCCCTTCATCGCCAAGATTATGTTTGAGAACCTCCTCTAGACCCTGACAAAGGCCAGCACATCCTTCCTTAGACAGATGGCCAAAAACTGCTCTTAATATTCCAAATGCAATATGCCCAGAGCCTTACACAGCCTCAGCAATACATCTCTGCTCTTGTATTTTTGCCGTCTTGAAATGAATGCTGACATTGCATTTGCCTTCCCAACTGCCAACTGAACCTGCATGTTAAAAGAATCCTGAACTGGGGCATCTTTGTGCTTCAGATTTCTGAAGCCTTTCCCCATTTAGAAAATAGCCTATGCCTGTACTGCCACTTCTCTACAGACTCTCTGTGACCTCCCCACTTCCTCAACACTACTTGCCTCTCCACCTATCGAAATGTCATCTGCAAACTTAGCAACAACGCCCTGTGGACAACAATACCATTAGTTCCTTTGTCCAGATTGCTGATGTATAACGTGAATGGCTGTTGTCTGAACTCTGATGACTGTGGAACTCCTGTAGTTGCTGGCTGCCATCCTGCAAAAGACCCTTTATTGCCACTCTCTGCATTCTGCCAGTTAGCCGATCCTCTATCCATGCCAGTACCTACTCCCTAACACAATAAGCTCATTTTTTTTATTTTGAAGCGTCCTGTGTGGCACCTTGTCAAAGGCTTTCTGAAAATCCAAACAGATAAAGTTCAATGGCTCCCTTTTGTTTTTACCCACTGGTTACATTCTCAAAGAATCTAACAGAGACCTTCCCTTGACAAAGTTGTGTTTTCTCAGCCCAATTTAACATGTAGTTCCAAGTATTACCATGTCCTTCCAAGTACTCTCCGATCTCATCCTTAATAATGGATTCTAAAATCTGACCGAATGACCAGCGTCAGGCTAACAGGTTTTTCTCGTCTTTTAATTTCTTGTCTTTTGCCTCCCTCCATTTTAAACAGGGGTGTTATATTTGCCATTTTGTACTCCTTTGGGACCCACCCTGACTCCAGTAATTCCTGAAAGATCATCAACACCTGCATGGTCTTCTTACTTATCTCCTTCAGAACTCTGGGGGGCAGTCCATCTGGTCCATGTAATTTACCATCTTCTCGGAATTATAGAATTCCGACAGAGCGGAAAGAGGCCATTGGGTCTGCACCATCTCCGTCAAGAACATCCCACCAAGACCCAGCCCTGTACTGTGTCCCGGCAAGCTCACATTTGCCATGGCTGATCCACCTTGCCTGCACATCTTTGGACTGTGGATGGAAATCAGAGCACCTGGCGGAGACCCGTGCGGACATGGGGAGAATGTACAAATTCCACACAGACCCTTCAGCTTCCCCTGTACCTTCTCCTTAGTGATGGCCACCGCACTCACTTCTGCTTCAGACTCCCTTAAAGTTCTACTACTGGTGCCTTCCAACCTGAAGACTGATGCAAAATACTTGTTCAGTTCCTCTGCCATTTCTTTGTTCCCCAACACTACTTATTTGGCCCCTCTTGAAATTTTCTTTGGATTTACAGGGGTGTTTTACAATAACAATATCTACTTTATTGTGTTGACAAATGGATTGTTGAGATGATCACAGAAACAATAAGCAAAATTCATCAGTACTCTCAATTAACAATCATATAGCGCAGCTGAACACGTGGCTACGCAGCTGGTGTAGGAGGGAGGGCTTCAGATCTGTAGATAATTGGGATGCCTTCTGGGGAAGGTGGGACCTGTACAAGATGGACGGGTTGCATCTGAACTGGAAGGGGACCAATGTCCTGGGTGGAAGGTTTGCTCGAGTAGTTCGAGAGGGTTTAAACTAGTATGGCAGGGGGGTGGGAACCTGAGCTGTATACCAGAGGTGAGCGTTGATGCAGGTGAGGCAGTAGCAAGAGGTAGACCAGCTAGTGGGAAGGATTTTCCTGGGAAGGAACCAAGGGATCGGTTAAAGTGTGTTTGCTTTAATGCAAGGAGTATCAGGAATAAAAGTGATGAACTTAGAGCATGGATCAGTACCTGGTGCTATGATGTTGTGGCCATAACAGAGACATAGGTTTCTCATGGGCAGGAATGGTTGCTGGGTCTTCCAGGGTTTAGAACATTTAAAAAGAATAGGGAGGGGGGAAAAAGAGGAGGGAGTGTAGCACTACTAATCAGAGAGGGTATCACAGCTACAGAAGCTTCCATTGTCGAGGAAGATCTGCCTACTGAGTCAGTATGGGTGGAAATTAGGAACAGCAAGGGAGTAGTCACCTCGTTAGGGGTTTACTACAGGCCCCCCAATAGCAGCAGGGAGATTGAAGAAAGCATAGGTCGACAAATTTTGGAAAAGTGTGGACGCAGTAGGGTTGTTGTAATGGGTGACTTTAACTTTCCCAATATTGATGGGAACCTCCTTCGAGCAGAAGATTTGAATGGAGCTGTTTTTGTCAGGTGTGCTCAGGAGGGTTTCCTAACGCAGTACGTGGAGAGGCCATTCTGGACTTGGTGCTCGGAAACGAGCCGGGGCAGGCATCAGATCTTGTGGTGGGAGAGCATTTTGGTGATAGTGACCATAACTGCCTCACATTCTACATAGCTATGGAGAAGGAGAGGATGAGGCAAAATGGGAGGATATTTAATTGGGGAAGAGGAAACTATGATGCGATTAGACATGAGTTAGGAAGCATGGACTGGGAGCAGTTGTTCCATGGTAAGGGAACTATAGACATGTGGAGACTGTTTAAGGAACAGTTGTTGGGAGTGATGAGTTAATATGTCCCTCTGAGACAGGCAAGAAGGGGTAAGATAAAGGAACCTTGGATGACGAGAGCGGTGGAGCTTCTTGTGAAAAGGAAGAAGGTAGCTTACATGAGGTGGAGGAAGCTAGGGTCAAGTTCAGCTAGAGAGGATTACATGCAGGCAAGGAAGGAGCTCAAAAATGGTCTGAGGAGAGCCAGGAGGGGGCACGAGAAAGGCTTGGCAGAAGGAATCCGGGAAAACACAAAGGCATTTTACACTTAGGTGAGGAATAAGAGAATGATGAAAGAAAGAGTAGGGCCGATCAGGGATAGCATAGGGAACTTGTGTGTGGAGCCTGAGGAGGTAGGCGAAGACCTAAATGAGTTTTTTTGCTTCTGTCTTTACGAAAGAAACGAACTTTGTAGTGAATGAAACCTTTGAAGAGCAGGTGTGCATGCTGGAATGGATAGAGATAGAGGAAGCTGATGTGCTGAAAATTTTGTCAAACATTAAGATTGACAAGTCGCCAGGCCCGGACCAGATTTGTCCTCGGCTGCTTTGGGAAGCGAGAAATGCAATTGCTTCGCCACTTGCGAAGATCTTTGCATCCTCGCTCTCCACTGGAGTCGTACCTGAGGACTGGAGAGAGGCAAATGTAATTCCTCTCTTCAAGAAAGGAAATAGGGAAATCCCCGGCAATTATAGACCGGTAAGTCTCACGTCTGTCGTCTGCAAAGTGTTAGAAAGGATTCTGAGGGATAAGATTTATGACCATCTGGAAGAGCATGGCTTGATCAAATACAGTCAACACGGCTTTGTGAGGGGTAGGTCATGCCTTACAAACCTTATCGAGTTTTTTGAGGATGTGACTAGAAAAGTTGATGAGGGTCGAGCTGTGGATGTGGTGTATATGGACTTCAGTAAGGCATTTGATAAGGTTCCCCATGGTAGGCTCATTCAGAAGGTCAGGAAGAATGGGATACAGGGGAACTTAGCTGCTTGGATACAGAATTGGCTGGCCAACAGAAGACAGCGAGTGGTAGTAGAAGGAAAATATTCTGCCTGGAAGTCAGTGGTGAGTGGGGTTCCACAGGGCTCTGTCCTTGGGCCTCTACTGTTTGTAATTTTTATTAATGACTTGGATGAGGGGATTGAAGGATGGGTCAGCAAGTTTGCAGACGACACAAAGGTCGGAGGTGTCGTTGACAGTGTAGAGGGCTGTTGTAGGCTGCAGCGGGACATTGACAGGATGCAGAGATGGGCTGAGAGGTGGCAGATGGAGTTCAACCTGGATAAATGCGAGGTGATGCATTTTGGAAGGTCGAATTTGAAAGCTGAGTGCAGGATGAAGGATAGGATTCTTGGCAGCGTGGAGGAACAGAGGGATCTTGGTGTGCAGATACATAGATCCCTTAAAATGGCCACCCAAGTGGACAGGGTTGTTAAGAAAGCATATGGTGTTTTGGCTTTCATGAACAGGGGGATTGAGTTTAAGAGTCAGGAGATCTTGTTGCAGCTCTATAAAACTTTGGTTAGACCGCACTTGGAATACTGCGTCCAGTTCTGGTCGCCGTATTATAGGAAAGATGTGGATGCTTTGGAGAGGGTTCAGAGGAGGTTTACCAGGATGCTGCCTGGACTGGAGGGCTTATCTTATGAAGAGAGGTTGACTGAGCTCGGTCTCTTTTCATTGGAGAAAAGGAGGAGGAGAGGGGACCTAATTGAGGTATACAAGATAATGAGAGGCATAGATAGAGTTGATAGCCAGAGACTATTTCCCAGGGCAGAAATGGCTAGCACGAGGGGTCATAGTTTTAAGCTGGTTGGTGGAAAGTAGAGAGAGGATGTCAGAGGCAGGTTCTTTACGCAGAGAGTTGTGAGAGCATGGAATGCGTTGCCAGCAGCAGTTGTGGAAGCAAGGTCATTGGGGTCATTTAAGAGACTGCTGGACATGCATATGGTCACAGAAATTTGAGGGTGCATACATGAGGATCAATGGTCGGCACAACATTGTGGGCTGAAGGGCCTGTTCTGTGCTGTCTCTGCGCCGCCCCTCCCCCCGCCTTTTCCTCCATCTCTCTTACTCTCTATCCGAGCCTCTCCACCCGCTCAGCAGGGAGCGTTGTGAGTTTCTTTCGAACAAAGTTTAAAGATCTCTGTTTGAACCCAAGCCATCCGCAATCAGACTGCATTTCTAATCCTCCCTCCCTCTCTCCCTCCCTCACACATACACACACAGTCTGTCTCTTTCTCCCTTTCAGTCAATCCCCTTCCTCTCTTGGTCCTACTCAAGCCTTTTCCCACCCCCGACTCTGCCTCGGCGATGAGTCCGCTGTCTGGATCCCTTTTCCCAGGCGTGGGCTGAGGACCCAGCGGTTCGGCAGCGGGGATCATCGCACGACGCTCCCGGACCCCTACAACCTCCTGTTCTCCAGCGGCCTCCAGCATGACCACCGGGCTGGGAGCAGGCATCCGGGCTGCCGGAGCGCTCGCTGCTCAGTGGCTCAGTCTTGCGCCGCCTTTGCCGGGAGCGGGGATCCGAGGTGGGAGAAGGCCTCTTCGCCCGGCTCCTGGGCACAGCTACCTGCCTGAACAGCTGCCTGGCACCGAGCCTGCGCTCCCCGAGCACCCGGCCGCGGGTCCGCGACGCCTTCCGGGGCTGAGTAGCCGAAAACTATCTCCTACTGCAAGGTGAGAGCGGGGTTTGGGGTGAAGGGAGGACTGGGGACATGAGCACGGTCCCTGTTTCACATCCTGCGCCGCTCCTATCACAAAGCGAGGGGTTGGGAATGTATGTTTTGGGGGTGAGAATAGCCCTCCCCGGGTGAGAGAAGGCTGGGGACATTGGGAGGGTGTCCATTATACAGCCCTGCGCGGGTTTCCGTAGCCGAACAGCCTACTGCTCTCGTCCTACAAGGTAAAGGGAAGGCGGGGGATGGAATGGGGTGGGGTTTCGAGGATAGCCGTCTTGGAAGTGAGAGGACATGGGGAGAGTCACTATCGTACAGCCCAGTGACTGAATGGCTTACAGCTACTGCAAAAGGGTCGTGGTGGGGGTTGGTTTAGGAGAGGGGTGTTGTAGGGAGGTTTGGGGTCACGGGCAGAGCTGCTTTCTTCAGCCGAACAGCCACTGCCACAAGATGAGATGGGAGGAGGTGTTTTCGGAGCGAGGGGATGCCCCCTCGCCCCGCCGCTGTGGGAAGTAGGATCTTTATCGCACAACCCTCCGTAGCCGAATAGCACTCCGACGACAAGGTGGGAAGGCAGGAGGGGCTCCCAGGGATGAGGAAAGGACAGAACCAGGGTCAGTATAAGGTTAGGGGCTGAACAGACCCCTTCCAGGGGCTGAGGGGAGCTCTTGATGCCCTGCGCCAAGCGACCAGCCGAGATCGACCCGCAGCTCTCCGACTACAAGGGGACCCTGTCTCAGAGCATTTCTGGCCGGAGCTCTGAGGGAAAGGGTCATCGCACCCAAAACGCTACCTCGGGACTTTTTCTTGACAGATGCTGAGCATTTTCAGCAACTTGTGTTTGCATTTCTACCCGGAGGTGGGTTTGTGGAGAGACACCATGGTAAGGGAATGGGTGTGGGGTTTGATGGGGCAGTCACAGAGACTGTCGAGAGAGAGAGAGAGAGAGGCAACCCCCGTGTCAGGGTTTGGAAAATCTCCGGCAGTGCTTCATTTCTCTCTCAGCCGAAGGCGCTGCGTGCTTTGGTTTCCTTTGCTCTTGTACTCTCTCCCCCTGTGAATAAAGCCAGAGTGAGAAAGAGAGAGAGTTTGTGGTGGGAGAGAGAAAAGGGACAGAAAGATGGAAATAAAGGAGCATGACAAGGGAGTGAAATTAGGGCCAGCAGAGGTGAGAGAGGGGGAGAGAATCAGAGTGAGGGAGGAAGAGTGATAAAACACAAACAAAAGAGAATGGGAGGTAACGAGGTGTTCATGAGCATGAAACAGCAGGACATGCAGCATCAGAGGCCAGGGAAGCTGATGTCAGCCTGTCTGCTGTGTTCATCTCCCTTCCTCCGTTCCCCCCCTCCTCCTGCCCCTTTGCCCCCCCTCCTCCTGCCCCTTTGCCCCCCCTCCTCCTGCCCCTTTGCCCCCCCTCCTCCTGCCCCTTTGCCCCCCTCCCCCTCCTCCTCCTGCCCCTTTGCCCCCCCTCCCCCTCCTCCTCCTGCCCCTTTTCCCCCTCCTCCTCCTGCCCCTTTTCCCCCTCCTCCTCCTGCCCCTTTTCCCCCTCCTCCTCCTGCCCCTTTGCCCCCCTCCTCCTCCTGCCCCTTTGCCCCCATCCTCCTCCTGCCCCTTTGCCCCCCTCCTCCTCCTGCCCCTTTGCCCCCCCTTCCTCTTGCTCCCTCCAGTCATCCATTCCTTCTTCCAGTCAGTCCTCGCTCCCTCGCTCCCTCCCACCAGCCATCCATTCCTCCCTCCCTCGCTCCCTCTAGTCAGTCAAAACAACTAAGAAAATTACAGCACAGGAACAGGTCCTTCAGCCCTCCAAGCCTGCGCCGATCAAGATCCTCTGTCTCACCTGTCACCTATTTTCTCACGGTCTGTGTCCATTTGCTCTCTGCCCATTCACGTACCTGTCCAAATATATCTTAAAAGACGCTAACGTGTCTGCGTCTCCCACCTCCGCTGGCAACACGTTCCAGGTGCCCACCAACCTCTGTGTAAAGAACTTTCCATGCATATGTCCCTTAAACTTTGCTCCTCTCACTTTGAACTCATGACCCCTCGTAATTGAGTCCTCCACTCTGGGGGTAAAAAGCTTTTTGCTGTTCACCCTGTCTATACCCTCATGATTTTGTTGACCTCAATCAGGTCCCCCCCAATCTCCATCTTTCTCATGAAAATAATCCTAACCTACTCAACCTCTCTTCATGGCTAGCACCCTCCATACAAGGCAGCATCCTGGTGAACTTCCTCTGCACCCTCTCCAAAGCATCCACAACCTTTTGGGAATGTGGCGACTGGAACTGTGCACAGTAGTCCAAATGTGGCCAAACCAAAGTCCGATACAACTGCAACATGACCTTGGCAAGTCTTGTACTCAATACCCCATCCAATGAAGGAAAGCATGCCATATGCCTTCGAGACCACCCTATTGACCTGCGTTGTCACCTTCAGGGAACAATGGACCTGAACACCCAGATCTCTCTGTTCATCAATTTTCCCCAAGACTTTTCCATTTACTGTATAGTTCGTCCTTGAATTTGATCTTCCAAAATGCATCACCTCGCATTTTCCCGGATTGAACTCCATCTGCCATTTATCTGCCCAACTCTCCAGTCTATCTATGTTCTGCTGTAACCTCTGATAGTCCCCTTCACTATCGGCTTCTCCATTCCTCCCTTGTAGTGCGATTCGGCAAGACTAAGGAGGCATAGAATGGGTGTGCAAAATGCAGGGCAATGGGGACAATTGAATTGTGGAGCTGGTTTAAGGAACAGATATTGCGTGTCCTTGATAGGTACGTCCCTGTCAGGCAGGGAGGAAGCGATCAGCTAAGGGAACCGTGGTTTACTAAAAAACCTGTATCTCTTGTTAAGCAGAAGAGGGAGGATGATGTGACGATGAGACCAGATGGTTCACATGAGGTGATGGAGAGCTACAGATTAGCTAGGAAGGATTTAAAGAGAGAGTTAAGAAGAGCAAGGAGGGTACACGAGCAGACACTGGCAGGTAAATAAAGGAGAACCCGAAAGCTTTCGATAGGTATGTGAGGAATAAGAGGATGACTTGGGTAGGCATAGGGCCAGTCAAAGACAGAAGTGGGAAGTTGTGTGTGGACGCTGTGGAGATTGGAGAGGTGCTAAATGAATGTTTCTCATCTGTTTTCACTGAGGGACAGGAGAATATTGTAGAGGAGGTGACTGAGTTAGAGGCTACTAGAATTGAAAGGGTTAAGGTTAGTAAGGAGGAAGTGTCATCAATTCGACAACGTGTGAAGGTAGGTAAAGCCCCTGGGCCTGATAGGATTTTTCCGAGGATTGTCTGGGATGCTAGGGAGGAGGTGGTGGAGCCTTAGGCCTTGATCTTGGAGTCCTCATTGTCTGCAGGTTTAGTACCAGAGGAGTGGAGAATTGCAAATGTTGTGCCCTTGTTCAAGAGGGGCAGTAGGAATGACCCAGGCAATTATAGACCTGTGAGCCTTAGGTGTGTTGCAGGAAAAATTTTGGAAAGGATTATAAGAGATAGGATTTATAATCATCCAACAATCAACAACTTGATTGGAGATAGTCAGCATGGATTCGTCAAGGGCAGGTCGTGTCTCACAAACGTCATTGAGTTTTTTGAGAAGGTGACCAAGCATGTGGATGAGGGTCGGGCAGTTGGCGTGGTGTACATGGACTTGAGTAAAGCCTTTGATAAGTTTCCCCATGGTAGGCTCTCGGAGAAAATACAGAGGCACGGGATTGAGGGAGATTTAGCCAGTTGGATTAGAAACTGGCTTTCGGTAAGAAGGCAACAAGTGGTGGTTGATGGAGAATATACAGCCTGGAGTCCGGTAACGCGTGGTGTGCCTCAAGGATCTGTTTTGTGACCACTGCTGTTTGTCATTTGTATAAATGACTTGGACGCAGGAATTGGTTGATGGGTTCGTGAGTTTGCAGATGACACTAAAGTCGGTGGAGTGGTGGACAGTGTGGAAGAATGTTGCAGGTTGCAGGGAGACTTGGATAAACTGCAGAATTGTCCCGAAATTTGGCAAATGGAGATTAATATGGATAAATGTGAGGTGTTTCACTTTGGGAGGAATAATAGGAAGGCAGAACACCGGGTCAACGGAAAGATTCTTGGCAGTGGAGATGAGCAGAGGGATCGTGGTGTCCATGTACATAGATTCCTGAAAATTGCCACCCAGGTTGATAGTGCTGTTCAGAAGTCTGATGGTGTTTTAGGTTTCATTGGTAGAGGGATTGAGTTGCGGAGACGTGATGTCATGCTGCAACTCTACAAAACGCTAGTGCGGCCTCAGTTTGAATATTGCGTGGTCGCTCCATTACAGGAAGGATGTGGAATCATTGGAACAGGTGCAGAGGAGATTTACCAGAATGTTGCCTGGTCTGGAGCGAAGGTCTTATGAAGAAAGGCTGAGGAACTTGGGTCTGTTCTCATTGGAGAGAAGGAGGCTCAAGAGGGGATTTAATAGAGACATACAAGATGGTCAGTGGATTAGATAGGGTGCACAGTGAGAGTTTTTTTCCGAGGATGATGACTTCAGCTTGTACAAGTGGGTGCAGCTACACTTTGAGGGGTGATGGATTTAAGACAGATGTCAGAGGCAGGTTCTTTACTCAGAGAGTGGTAAGGGTGTGGAATGCCCTGTCTGCCAATGAAGTTAACTCAGCCACATGAGGGGCATTTAAACAGCCCTTGGATCAGCATATGGTTGACAATAGGATAGTGCAGGGGAATGGGCTTCGATTAGTTCACAGGTCGGCGCAACATGGAGGGCCGAAGGGCCTGTTCTGCGTTGTGTTCTTCTATGTTCAGTTACAGTTCACAGATTACTCTACCACTCATTTTAGTGTTGTGTGAAGAGGATAATGAACATCTGCAGAAGGACGCAGAAAGTGTAAGTGAATGGACAATGGCAGATGGAGTGCAACGATGGTAAAAGTGAGACTATCCATTTTGGTAGCAATTAGGACAAAATGGAGTTTTAGTTAAATGGTGAAAAATTGTAGCATGCTGCTATTCCCCGGCTGAATGTTTTAAAGGCCAAGACAGACAGATCTTTGAACAGCAAAGGAATTGAGTTTAAAAATCGGGAGGGGATGCTCCAGTTGTATAGGGTGCTGGTGAGGCTTGATGTCGAATAGTTTGTACAGTTTTAGTCTCCTCACTTGAGAAAGGATGTGCTGGCAGTGGAGGGGGTGCAAAGGAGCTTCCCAAGATTGATTCCACAATTGAAAATGTTGCTGTATGGGGAGAGATTGAGGAGACTTGGATTGCACTCTCTGAGACTTCGAAGAATGAGGGGTGTTCTAATAGCACCTTTTAAAATGATGAAAGAAATAGATAGGAAAGAAACACGGAAGTTGTTTCCACTGATGGGTGAAATTACAACTAGGCGGCACAGCCTCAAAATAAGGGTGAACAGATTTCAGACTGAGTTGAGGATGAGCTTCTTCATCCAAAGGGTTGTGAATCTGTGGAATTCTCTGCTCAGTGAAACAGTCAAGGTTCCCTGGTTGAATGTTTTAAAGGCCAAGACAGATAGATCTTTGAACAGGAAAGGAATTGAGTGTTATGGTGAATGGGAGGGTAAGTGGAACTGAGTCCGCAAAAAGATCAGCGATGACCTTATTGAATGGCGGAGCGAGCTGGAAGAGACAGATGACCTACTCCTTTATTTCTTCTGTCCATATGTCCTTAGATTGCCATCCTTGTCATTCCTCCTTCCCTGGAATAGGCCAGTTCTGAACGCTGATCAGTAGGTCTTTAAATATCTCCCGCGTATCAAATGCCGACTTGTTCAATCAAAGCTCCTCCCAATTAATACTGCTCAGCTCCTACCTAATACTGATGTAATTTTCCTTCCCCCAATTTCGTAGCTTCCCCCAAGGTCCTGATTATTCATAGCTATCTTAAAATGTAAGGAGAGGCGATCACCCCGTTGAAGAAGCTCCTGGTTCAGTGTTTTCCCCCATGTGGGAGTCAACTACAGGTTTTCTTGTTCCAAGGTTGGGGAGGAAATAGCCGAGTGGTATTATTGCTGGATTGTTAATTCAGAGACTTAGATAACATTCTGGGGACCGGTGTTCAAATCCCAGCACAGCAGGTGGTGGAATTTGAATTGAATACAAAAGAAAATCATGAATGAAGAATCTAATGATGACCATGAATCCATTGTCAAATGTCAGAAAAACCCACCTGCTTCACTGATGTCCTTTCGGAAAGGAAACTGCCATCCTTACATGGTCTGGCCTACATGTGACTGCAGACCCACAGCTAGATGATTGACTCTGAACTGTCCCCTGGGCAATTCGGGATGGACAATAAACACTGCCGAGCTAGTGATGTCCTCCTCCCATTAGCAAATAAATAAAATTGGATTCTATGTCTTCCGATTGAAGATCGTTTCTTGTTCTCACAGTAATTTCATCGCTTACAGTCAGTTTCCCTCTTGCCTGTCTTTTTGGAATGTCACGTAGCCCTGCACATTTACCTCCAGTGTTGATCGCCTTATAACCATGTCTTTGTAATAGCTCTCAAATCATGCCCGTCAACCTGTATGTGTGCTATGAATTTGTTGATTTTGTTCTGAATACAATGAGCACGCAAGCACAGAGTCATTAATTTTGATTTATAACTTTATTTCACCTCTTGACACTATTTACAGCTGTTTTCTGTTTCTACATGCTGTCTTTTCCAGTCCCATGCTGAGTATTGTTATCCCAATAGTTCTTTAATGTCAGTGTGTGTGTATTCCTGGGCGACTATGCTCGTGTGGTCTACGGAGTTGTGGAGGTCGCAGTTCTAGGACAGCCATTTCATAGGCCTCTGCTGCAGCTAAGAAGAAAAGACAATCTCTTGCTCTGAGCTCTGCAAACCAGGGCAATGTCAAAAAGGAAACAAGGTCAAAAGAATTTCAACAAGGATCTCAAAATTAACTGCTGAATTCACATAAGCATTCCGGGGATCGCCCAATGTAGTGGCCACAACATCCCACTTTCTATTCCTCACAAACAATCCAAAGGCTGAACTATCCGTATCCCTCTTAACTTTTACGTTTTTTGAGCTAATTTCTTGTGTCTAACTTGTGTGTATTTGTGGTGCCTTCTGACTTCTTGCATTTAGCAATTGATAAACTCACTTTCTCACTAATTCAGTAAAACCTAGTTTTATAGAATCCCCAGTGTGGAAACAGGCCATTCAGTTCAAGAAGTCCACAGCAACCCTACAAAGAGCATCCCACCCAGACCCATCCCCATTCCCTACTCTATCCCTGTCAGCCTGCATTTCCCATGGCTGATATACCTAACCTACACGTGTGTGGGCACTGTGGGTAATTCAGCATTCCCAATCCACCGAACCTGCACATCTCTGGACTGGTCAAAACAATGATTCGATTTGAATTAGTTATAATGCAGCTGTTAACAGTAATCCTCCGTCCCTGTGTTGGAGCGAGATTTAACATTCAAGATCAAAAATGAAACACTTGAACAAGGTAGCTCAAATTGAGGTTGTTGACTTGCTCGCCGAGCTGGCTTGTTTTCATTGAGACGTTTCGTCACCATGATTGGTGACATCACCAGCAGAGCCTCCAACGAAACAATGTTACTTTACTCTGTCTGGAATTTATACTGTCCGGTCAGTTACCATGAGTACTGTCATTTCGGGTTTTGATCTGTATGGGTTTGTATGTGCGGTCCAATTGTATCTGTTTGTTGGTTGCATTATGGGTGGAGGATCACGCCACTCATACGAAACTGGGACAAGGTAACCATAGTAGCCCAAGCCAAGTGTAGACACGCAGAGGAATTCCTAGAGGCATGGTTCACCACCCATTCTGCAGGCTCACATTCTTGGTCTCTTCAGTTTGAATATGATCACTCAACCATATCCTTTATGACAAACAACAGAGTCTTACTTCCTAAAATCTTCAAACAGGACTGTCCAGACAGATTCACTTGTTCTCATGATATCGCCTTCTGCTGGAGGGATTCCGAAATGTCTGCATTCTTCCTCAACTGAGCATTCCTTGCGTTCGTGGTTGACAGAGCTCTCGGCCATGTCCAACCCATCTCGTACACTTTGGCCTCACCCCTGATGAGGTACCCTGGTCCTCAATGACCAACCCATCAATATCCACATCTAGAAGAACATCAGCCACGATTTCCAACAAGATCCCACCACCAGGCATATATTCCCCTCCCCTCCCTTGTCAGCCTTCCGCAGGGACCATTCCATCAGGACACCTCGGTCCACTCCTTATCCATTCGCAACACCTCCCCATAACCCGACAGCACTTTCCATGCCACCACAGAAGGCATAACATCTGTCCATTTACTTCCTCCGGCTTCACTATCCAAGGCTTCCAGGGGAAGCAGCGATTTACCCACACTTCACTCAATCTAGTCTACTGTATTCACTGCTCACAATATTGTCTCGCTCTGCACCGGGGAGACGAAACACAGACTGACCAACCACTTGGCTGAACACCTATATTCTGTACATAAAAATGGCCCCACGTTTCCAATTGCCTATCACTTGAGCACCCCATCATGATCCCTGGCCAAAATCTCTGTCTCAGGCTTGCTGCAGTGCTCCAGTGAGTGCAAGGTAGAAGACAAAAATCTCATGTTTGCTTTGCAGAACACCTCCGCTCGGTTCGCAATCAACAACAGCACCTTCCAGTCACCCACCATTTTAACTCCTTTAACTCCCCCTCCCATTCCTTAGACGGCATGTGCATCATGGGCCTCCTGCAGTGCCACAATGATGCCACCCGAAGGGGGCAGGAACAGCAACTCATATTCCGCTTGGGAACCCTGCAGCCCAATGGTATCAATGTGAACTTCACAAGCTTCAAAGTCTCCCCTTCCCCCACTGCATCCCAAAACGAGCCCAACTGCATCCCAAAACCAGCCCAGCTTGTCCCACCTCCCTAACCTGTTCTTCCTCTCACCTATCCCCTCCTCCCACCTCAAGCCGCACCTCCATTTCGTACCGACTAACCTCGTCCCATCTCCTTGACTTGTTCGTCCTCCCCGGACTGACCTATCCCCTCCCTACCTCCTCACCTACACTCACCTCTACTGGCTCCATCCCCACCTCTTTAACTTGTCTGTCTCCTTTCCACCTATCTTCTCCTCTATCCATCTTCGATCCGCCTCCCCCCCTCTCCCTATTTATTTCAGAACCCTCTCCCCCTCCCCCTTTTCTGATGAAAGGTCTCAGCCCAACATCTAAGCTTTTGTGCTCCTGAGATGCTGCTTGGCCTGCTGTGTTCGTCCAGCTGCACACTTTGTTATCTCTAAGTGTCTTAACAACCTCATTAAGTGAGTTCTGGAGAGAACTATGCAGGGGAGACTTAGGGTTTGTCATTCTAACTTGCCTGTCCTGAAAGATGAAAGTTGGTTTATTTTGGATGTTTGTTTCATAGCTATGAAAGATATCCTGAAAGGATTTTTCATATCTTTTGTTGAGAATTTTACCCGTTTAGTTACTCTAATCCTTTTCCTTTTTTAAAGTTTGCTTGGTAGTCATAAATTTCAAATATCGGCCGAATTTTATTCGGCTTTGTATTGGTTCTCCGTGATTCCCCGTTCATGGCTCCGCGACCTGCTAGCTAATTACAGAATTTATCATTGATGTGCCTGTCATAAAATCTTTAGTCTTATACTATGTATTCCCAATTTCAGGAGAAAGTCCAGAGACCTTTTAAAGGAAAGGGGTTTAGAAAGAACACTTAAGTTGTATAGATCCAAGTCATGAATAGTTGATAAATTATTTGCACTTCATATTTCCAGAATCTACCCCGGAAGAGAGAGCCCAGAGAATTGCCCAAGCTGTCTGCAAACAGTCAATTGACGTGAAGGAAAATTGGGACCAATTGAAAACCCATGCGAGCAACTGGCAGAAACAGGTGGAAAAGGCGTTAGAGAAACTTCAAGAACCGCAGAAAGCTCTGGATGATCTTGAGTCTCATGTGATAACAGCTGAGGGGGTCCACACTGATTGGCAACCTGTGAATGACCTGTTTATTGACGCATTGCAGGATCACATTGATAAAACCACAGTAAGTGCAATTACTTTACACTTCACTTATGAACAGATGTAACCGCAATGTTGTATCGAGACAATCAGTAATATGAGTAGTGAAGTAATATTGATTGAATGGTTGTTAACTTAATTTGTAAATTAAAACTTAGTTGAGCATGCCTTCTGATGATATCACATTGGTAATATTAGTATAATTGAGGATTTTATTGGTCAGTGACATCAGGTGAGTTATCTGCTTGTTGCCATGTTATCAGGACGAAAGGTGAAGTCTTACCACACCATTTGGCCACTCCTTAGAGAGAGACAACTGGTTATGATTTAATCTGAAGATCACCATGCCTTGGGCAAGTAGAGGGGTTGAGGCGAAGATCCTTTGTGGTAAGCTCACTGGTGTGGCAATTGAGCCCTCTCTGCAGGGCATCACTCTGCATCACAAACCAACCGTTCAGCCCACGGAATTTGAATAGAGTTTAGGATTGGAGAGCAATCCATGCAATTATATTTTTTTTGAATGAATGTTTCTCAATGGGACTCTCTCACTGGCAAACTTTTTAAAAGCCAGCTCAGCCATACAGGCTCGATCAGTTCCTGATCTCAGCTGAATTTTTTGATCTGGGGTGGGTCAGCGTGAGGAGTTCAGTGATTGGAATGAATTCTCATGAAGTTAGCGAGAGGGATAGTACACGTGAATAGATCAATGTTTTGAAAAGCGGA
This sequence comes from Stegostoma tigrinum, assembly GCF_030684315.1. Classification (NCBI taxonomy): domain Eukaryota; kingdom Metazoa; phylum Chordata; class Chondrichthyes; order Orectolobiformes; family Stegostomatidae; genus Stegostoma; species Stegostoma tigrinum. Next base: position 143,265 of record NW_026728768.1, read on the forward strand.
TGAGAACGAGGGGGATCCTCTTCGGGCGGTTGTGGCGGGGGCGGGGTGTGAGGGATGCATCTGCTCCCACGATAAGACATTCCACTCCCGCACATCCCAGATGTCCAAGTTCTTTAAGGACCGCAACTTTCCCCCCACAGTGATCGAGAACGCCCTTGACCGCGTCTCCCGATTTCCCGCAACACATCCCTCACACCCCGCCCCCGCCACAACCGCCCTAAGAGGATCCCCCTCGTTCTCACACACCACCCTACCAACCTCCGGATACAACGCATCATCCTCCGACACTTCGGCCATTTACAATCCGACCCCACCACCCAAGACATTTTTCCATCCCCACCCCTGTCTGCTTTCCGGAGAGACCACTCTCTCCGTGACTCCCTTGTTCGCTCCACACTGCCCTCGAACCCCACCACACCCGGCACCTTCCCCTGCAACCGCAGGAAATGCTACACTTGCCCCCACACCTCCTCCCTCACCCCTATCCCAGGCCCCAAGATGACATTCCACATTAAGCAGAGGTTCACCTGCACATCTGCCAATGTGGTATACTGCATCCACTGTACCCGGTGCGGCTTCCTCTACATTGGGAAAACCAAGCGGAGGCTTGGGGACCGCTTTGCAGAACACCTCCGCTCAGTTCGCAACAAACAACTGCACCTCCCAGTCGCAAACCATTTCCACTCCCCCTCCCATTCTCTAGATGACATGTCCATCATGGGCCTCCTGCACTGTCACAATGATGCCACCCGAAGGTTGCAGGAACAGCAACTCATATTCCGCCTGGGAACCCTGCAGCCATATGGTATCAATGTGGACTTCACCAGTTTCAAAATCTCCCCTTCCCCTACTGCATCCCTAAACCAGCCCAGTTCGTCCCCTCCCCCCACTGCACCACACAACCAGCCCAGCTCTTCCCCCCCACCCCACCCACTGCATCCCAAAACCAGTCCAACCTGTCTCTGCCTCCCTAACCAGTTCTTCCTCGCACCCATCCCTTCCTCCCACCCCAAGCCGCACCCCCATCTACCTACTAACCTCATCCCACCTCCTTGACCTGTCCGTCTTCCCTGGACTGACCTATCCCCTCCCTACCTCCCCACCTATACTCTCTCCACCTATCTTCTTTACTCTCCATCTTCGGTCCGCCTCCCCCTCTCTCCCTATTTATTCCAGTTCCCTCTCCCCATCCCCCTCTCTGATGAAGGGTCTAGGCCTGAAACGTCAGCTTTTGTGCTCCTGAGATGCTGCTTGGCCTGCTGTGTTCATCCAGCCTCACATTTTATTATCTTGGACTTCTCCAGCATCTGCAGTTCCCATTATCTCTGATACTATTTATAACACACCACACTGACTGTAACTCCAAGCTGTGTGTTTCTTCAACAAAATATCTGCAAATAAACAAACATCCTGGATGAAGACTTATTATCTGACACTCCACTCACACCAGTTGTATGATCTTTTGATCTGTCTGCTTATAAATTGTGTGCCTGTGTGTTTTCCTCTCTGACCACACGTGATGAAGGGACTGCACTTCAAAAGCTTGTATGATTTCAAATAAACCTGTCAGATTATAACCTGATGCCATGTGGCTTCTGACTTTGTCCATCCTAGTCCAACACCAGCACCTCCACATTATAAGTGTTTGAAACCAAGTCAGTGCAACAGGTATATGTCGAACATTTGACTTCAGAAGGATGCCTCGTGCTGAAAAGTTTATTAATAACAAAGGATTTCTCCATTATGCCATCTATCATAACATGCTGCGCCTCACAGTCATAATGAAAGGATGCCCACTTTAATTTAGCAGCGCCAAGAACAGTTATGGACATTTTTAGCATGGGAGAAGGCCATTCAACCTATTTTATCTGTACCAGCTCTCTCCCAGAGCAACAAAATTAATCCTTTTCTCGAATTCATTCCACATATTTCACAGGATTGAAATATATAGGTACATAGTTAAGAGATTTTAACATCGAGTGAGCAGTTCTCGCACTTCACCTTGTCACTAACAATTGAAAACGTGACTTAGAAAGAGTGGGTCTTTATTTTGTTCTGTTGTGATGATGAAGAAGATGCAAGTCCAAGTGCTGGAACTGGCCTCTTGAACTTAGAAACATTTAAATGTGTATAAAATGAATTCTGTGCGCATCTATTAAAAGCAGTTTTATGGAAGGAAAAGGTACCAAAAAAGATTTGGTGTATTGTACTTGATGCTATTATACTCCAACATCTGAAAACAGAACTCTACGACTGTGAGTGTTGAGATCTGAGAGGGTGCTATCTTGTTTGAATTTACATTGCTAAGTCTAGGCCTCTTTTCCCAACAGCAAAATTGGTAATGCAGAAAGAAATGGATGTTTCTCGCATTTGTTGGCTGTAAGTGTCTGTTTAAAGTTTGAGTACAGTTTCCTCATATACAGGTGCTTAACCTGCTTTTACAGTTTGAACATTTGTTGTGCCAATGCAAATTGTTTGAATGGTTTCACCTCCAGTTTTCTTCTTTATACATATTTTGTATTTTTTCAGGGTAAGGACTGCCTGCAAAATCTGAGATTGGGTTTTGAAAGACATCAACCTTTGCTTGCGAGAGATAATGGTAACTGCAGATGCTAGAGAATGCGAGATAACAATGTGTGGAGCTGGATGAACACAGCAGGCCAAGCAGCATCTCAGGAGCACAAAAGCTGACATTTCGGGCCTCGACCCTTCATGCGAGAGAACGTAACGTAAGAAAGAAGAACAGGACTAAGTAGTATTATCCTTCAAAGCCTTGTTGAGTTGATTTGTCCTGTTTTGTTCCTTACTTTTACATTTATTAAATCCACTTTTTTAAAAGCATTCTTTCACAGGATGAGGGCACTGCTGGCAAGGCTAACATTCATTTCCCATCCAGGAATGGCTTGGTAGGCCATTTTGGAAGTCAGTAGAGAGTCAGCCATATTCCTGTGAATTTGAAGTCAGATACCAGAATTGTGAAGGGATGCAGATTCCTTTCCCTAAAGAATAGATTAGTGAATTCAGTTTTCTGTTACAATAATTTATGATAGTTTCATCGTCACTGTTACTTTTAACTCGAGATCTTTGTGAATTACATGTCATTTCCAGCAGATGCTTTTGTATATTATATTTAATATTAGGATTTTAGTTTTAACTTAATTTCTTATTAACATTTAATCATTAATTTCAGGATGTTTCTCAGATTTTATACGCTTCCTCTCCATTAGGTTTTTAAAGAAGAAATTGCCCCAGTCAAACAAGAAGTCAAAATATTAAATGATCTGGCCAGTCAGTTATCTCCGCTTGATGTCTCTTTCTCTCCAAAGATTTCTCACCAGCTTGATGACCTAAATATGAGGTTGAAATTTATACAGGTAACAGTGAAAACATTTTCTAAACTAGCCAATCTGTTGAAGAAAGCATGTCCAGATAATTTGGCTTCAAATATATGAGCAAGATAAAGAACCGTTTCAATTGAAGCAAGCAATTAATATTTTATTATCATAGTTTATGAAGTTATCCAATTTTATAATATTACGTTTTCAAAAATACAATGTTCTTGTCTGTAGTCTGCACTTTAGAATGTAATCGCAAAACAAAATCCAAATAGTGAGACATGTGAGCATCCGAACTACAGTCTGAAATGGTTCAGGACTGGAACAATTTGAATATATTCAGGATGAAGCTGCAGGTGGCAGATATTTTTCCCGATCCATCCAAAAGAATTTGGAATTGGACCATTGTGCTCACTGCTGTACACTTCAGTATTATGTATTGTTTCATATTTTAAGTCCCTGAGAAAGACATACTTTAATGAATTGCAACAAAGATATACTTGATGCATTGAAGGGAAGAATGACATAAAGTTGTATGAACTGCATGTATTTCTTTCAATTGAGCAGATTTTGATTGATGTCAGCAAAGTAGTAGATGAAAGTTTTCTTTATCCCATAAAGCCGCATGAAATGTTTTATTGAGCAAATTATTTCAGTCTTGTTCTGTGTCAGCAGCTCGCTTGGCCATGTAGCGCAATAAAACTCCTTATCGGTTCTAGCAAGCAGACAAAAACATAAATAGCACCAGGATCTGGATGTTCTACCTCTTGACCCTACCTCACCATCCGATAAGACATGGCTGACCTGCCCGGGACTCAACTCCTCTTCCATACCGGCTTCTCAGAGCGCTCAACTTCTCTATTTCAAAAATCTTATCTACCACCTTCTTTAAATACTTCCAGTGATCTACCTTTCACAATTCTCTTGTATTCTAAACAATCGCTACCTGCTGAAAGAAGAAATTCCTTTGCATCTCAGGTTTCAATAAATGTTCCCTTCTTCTGTAACTATGTTGCTGAGTTTGAGATTTCCACAATAATGGAAACATTGTCTTCACATCTAGCCTGTCAAAAAATTTTGTGTTTCAGTAAGATCACCCCTCATTCTTCTAAACTTGAATGAATAAAGACCTTCTGTGCAACCATTCTTGATAAATCATGATCCGATGAATCGGCCCAGTGAGTCTCTTTTGAACTGCTTCCTATGGCTGTGTATCCTTTCTTGTATTTCTCCAAGTGTGACCTCCTCAATAGCCTGATCAGTTGCAAAAAAACTTGCCCATTTTTAAACTGAAACCTCCTTACAATAAAGGCCAAAATTCCATTTGCCTTCTAAATTACTTGCATCACCATCGTCATGGCTCACATCAACTCCAACCTACCAAAGTGCTTTGATCCTTTGCAATTCACCTACCACTGCAACAGGTCTCCAGCTGATACCGTCTCCCTGGCCTGACAGTCATCCCTGGAATGTCTGGATAACAAGGATACCTACATCAGGCTGTTACTTATTGATCAGACCACCACCTTCCACACTGTAATTCCAAACAAACTCCTCTCTGAACTCTGAGACCTCGGCCTCAGCATCCCTCTCTGTAACAGGATTCTCGACTTCCTGACCCAGAGACCACAATCAAGGATAGGTGACAACACTTGCTCCACCGTAAACCTCAACACCGGTGCCCAGCAAAGCTGCCCCTACTCTATACTCCTTATGCAATCATGACTGTGTGGCCCCAACTCCATTTACAAGTTTGCTGATGACGCTTCCATTGTAGGTCGGACCTCAAACAACAATAAGTCAGATTACAGGAAAAGCAATTGAGTGCTTGCTGGCATGATGGAAAGATAACAATCTGTCCATCAGCATAAGCAAAATGGAGGAGCTGGTCATTGATTTCAGGAAGCTTCTGTCTGCAGCAATGGTGCTGAGGTGGAGATGGTTGATAGTGTGAAGTTCCTGGGAATGTTGCTCACCAACAATCTGTCCTGGTCAACCCATGTCGACATGATGGTCAAGGAGGCTAAGAAAATTCAGCATGTCCATGAGGACCCTACCTGTTTTTGGAGATGCATCCTATCTGGATGCATCACTGTGTGGTATGGCAGTTGCTGTTCCCAAGACTGCAAGAAGCGAAAGAGAATCATGAGCACAGCCCAATCCGTCACGCAAACTAGCCTTCCATCCATTGACTCCATCTACACTTCCCACTGCCTTGAGAAAGCAACCAACATAATCAAAATACCCCCTCACTCTGATTATACTCTCTTCCGTCCTCTTCTGTCGGGCAGAGGATATCAGATTGAAAAAGCGTACAAATAGATTTAAGAACAGCCTCTTTCCTGTTGTGACTTTTGAACGGACCTCTCAAGTGTTAATTCTGATCTCTCTCTCTCAGCCTCTTCTCTGTGGCTGTAACACTATTCTGCACTTTGTACGGTGTGATTTGCCTACACAGCATGCAAATCAACACTTTTCACAGTATCTCAGTACATGTGACAGCAACAAAGCAATCATTCACCTGCGTGCTAGTATGTGTTTCATGGACGAGAGCATCCAAGTCCCCTACCCTGCATTTTTTTTTTAGTGTCTCCCTCTATTTAAGTAAGAGTCTATCTTTTGATTCTTCCTACCTAAGTGTACTTTCCTACATTAAACTCTCTCTACCAACTTTTTTCCGACTTGCTCGACCTGTCTATCCCCTTGCAGATTCTTTCTGTCCTCATGACAACATTCCCTTACTCTATTTTTGTAGCATCAGCAAATTTGGATGAATTTATGCCTTGTCCCCTCCTCTAAGTTATGAATATAGAGAGTAAATAATTCTCGTCCTTGGACTGATCCCTGTGGCACTCCACTAGTTATGGCTTTCCGGCCTGATAAAGATGGTGGTTAGAAAATAACTGGCTGAACCACTGAAATGAAAAATGTGAAAAAATATGCGTTTTCATTGTTTGTGAAATAGTTAAATCAGATTGTAGATAATAAAATATAAATATTACAGTAGTTCTTCATAGTTTATCATTGAGCTTTATGAGAATTCTGAATATAGTTCCTGATTTATGATAGCATCAGTTTTCATGCATCTTTGTCTGAGAATTCAGATTTGTTTTGTCAAAAATTGTGCTGTGGCCACACATGATATTTGCTAAATCTGTCCTGTCCCAGCAGTTCAACTCGTTCAGTTTTGAGATAACTTTTGTAAGGACCCCACAGTTGAGCTACCTTGCGTTGATAGCTCACTACACACTTCTTGCATTGAAACAAATGCACCTCAGACCACCTGTCCGTCAGCATTCATCATCTGCTCTGTGTCTACTCTTCCTCTTGGTCACACTGACTTCATTATCTAGTTCCTTACAGGCTGTAGTTATTATCTTGTTACTGCCCACTAACCTGTGCATTTGGCTCCCATCCCCCTGCCACATTACGAGGTCTTACGAGGAAAGGCTGAGGGACTTGAGGCTGTTTTCATTCGAGAGAAGAAGGCTGAGAGGTGACTTAATTGAAACATATAAAATAATCAGAGGGTTAGATAGGGTGGATAGGGAGAGCCTTTTTTCTGGATGGTGACGGCGAGCGCGACGGGGCATAGCTTTAAATTGAGGGGTGAAAGATACAGGACAGATGTCAGAGGTAGTTTCTCGACTCGGAGAGTAGTAAGGGAATGGAACGCTTTGCCTGCAATGGTAGTAGATTTGCCAACTTTAGGTACATTCAAGTCGTCGTTGGATAAGCATATGGACGTACATGGAATAGTGTTGGTTAGATGGGCTTGAGATCGGTACGACAGGTCGACACAACATCGAGGGCCCAAGGGCCTGTACTGTGCTGTAATGTTCTGTGTTCTGTGTTTTATTTATTGTTGAATAGCAGCAGGAGGTGAGGAGGCAGAGACTGCAACCCTGAGGTCACGGAGGGAAGGAAAAGAGGCTCTTACTTGGAGATTGAGAAGCAGGAGAGGGCACAACCCAGAGGTTTGGGAGTGGAGAGAGGCTGCAAGTTGGAGGTCAAGGTGAGGAGAGGCACCAGTTGATGATGTAGATTAAATGTAATACAGAAAATTGTGAAGTTTGGTTCGAAAAACAGTACATAAAACAGAAGGAACCATTCTAAATGGGTGCAGAAGCAGATCGGTTTTGCTGTTCTGTGCATAAACCATTCAGTTAAACCACAGCTAGTCTGAGCTTCAACTCTGTTTACCTGCTGAAAAGGCATGTCGACTGAAAACATCAGCTTGCTTTCTCTCCATGGCTGCTGCCTGACCTACTGTGGTCTCCGGCATTTTTTGTCGTCAGTCTGTTTACCTCCCTTTCTTCTATATCCTTTCATAGCCTTAGCTATCAAAAATAATTTCAGTCACACTCATTCTTATTGATCCAGCACCCACATTCTTTTATGAGAGAGTATTTGAGATCTTGACTGTTGTTTGTATTAAGATAAAAGTGCTTCCTGATTTCAGTTCTGAATGGCTTGCCATTGAATCTCATATATTAATAGATAATACTTCTGATAAGAAATGTTTTCAGAGTGTTATAGTGGAAGCTTCTATGTTCTGTGCATCCTCTATCTAGCCACCAGACTCAGAGTACCTGTTGGGACCATCCAAAAATGACTGAACATTTTCACTCATTAGGTAAGTAGATTGATAATAGGACTCTGGTTCTGTGCCACTGTCAGATCATTGCGACTCCAAAAGGTACCAAAGTAAATTCTGGATTCTAGGCAAATATACCTATGTGTTTAGATCTATTTAGATGCATTCATGTAGGCTAAAAATACTTGAAATAATGTATAATTAGGAGTGACAGACAACATCTGTGACATTAAATGAAAAACAAGAACAAAGAACTTTGGTTCATATTTCAGCTTCGACAGGCACTAAACAACTAAAAGCACTGTATAACCAATGAAGTAAGTTTTTGAAGTATGTTTGTAATGTCGGAAACACAGCAACAAATATATGCGCAGAAGGCTTTCACAAACAGAACTGTAAAAATGACCACTTACTTTGTGATATTGATTGAATGCTAAGTGTTGGCCAGAATGTAGATCCACTGAACTGAATACAGGTGGTTTGTGGGTAAGAAAGTCTTAACCCTTTGGACAAACCTAATTTTATTTGTAATTTATTAGCAATAACTGAATTGTGCAGTTTAAGTTCAGAAGTTCCCAATTTTAAGTGGAGTTTTAACAAATTCACCTTTGAAGAGCGTTTGGGCTTGATGAACCCAAGTCTCAACTGAGTTAACTCAGCCTTTTGTGTTAGGGATGTATAAATTATCCATCTTAGGGGAGGCGATGGCCTCACGGTATTGTCACTGGACTGTTCATCCAGAGAGACAAATCATGTTCTGGGGACCTGGATTCAAATCCCGCTGTGGCAGATGGTGGAATTTGAATTCAATAAATATCCGGAATTCACAATCTGATGATGACCATGAATCTGTTGTTGCTTGTTGGAAAAGCTCATCAGGTTCCCGAATGCCTTTTAGGGAAGGAAACTGTCATCCTTACCTGGCCTGGTCTGCATGTGACTCCAGACCCACAGCAATGTGGTTGACTTTTAACTGCCCTCTGGGTAATCAGGGCTGGGCAATAAATGCTGCCTCGCCAGTGACGCCCTCGACGAGATTGAATCAAGAAAAAAAATTACGATTGCCTTTTCTAACTTCTCAGCCTTCAGTAATTGATTCTCCCAGTGCTAGAGAAGAAGTGGTGACTGTGGCTTATTCTATTCCCAAGGTTTAACATGATGCAACTGATGGTAAAGTTAATAAGCTTTATGAAAACATAAGTAAATATATATAATTAAATAAAAATAGCAAAGTCATTAATTAGAACTCGGCTACAACATGTAAGAGCTCCTGTGTTCCAGTATGGTCTGGTGCAAGCATGTTTGCTGTAAGCACTTAATGTTTGAGTAGCTTGTGTTTATGAGCTGGAGGCTGATCTAGGGATGCTGGGACACATCAGGAGGGGAGCAAGTGACCTGGATTCTTTGCACCAAGAGGCAGTCACAGCCCTTAAGTTTGTGTTTGTCTGATTTGGTCAGTCTTCAGGCACAGGAGAGGTCGATGGTGGAGGTTCATTACGCTAATACTGGGGAAAGTTGGACTGTCCTGTGGTGAGTTATGGATTCAACTGGGCCTGTGTTCATGAGAGTTTAAAAAGATGAGGGGGGGATCTGATTGAAATATCGAAAGTTGGAACTGAGCCAGATGAACTCAATGCAGGGAAGCTATTTTCCCTGTTTGTGGTGCTGGGACCAGGGGTCACAGTCTCAGAATTTGGGGTAGATCAGTTAGGACTAGGATGAGGACAACATCTCGTCATTCAAGCAGAGTGAATCTGTGAAATTTTCAACCACAGAAGACCATGGGAGCCATCACTGAATGTATTCAAGAACAAGACAAGGTGGCTCGGTGGCTCACCACCGCTGCCTCACAGTGCCAGTGACCTGTTTTGATTCCACCCTTGGGTAACTATCCATGTGGAGTTTGTACATTCTCCCTGTGTCAGTGTGGGCTTCCACCAGGTGCTCCGGTTTCTTCCCACAGTCCAAAAATATGCAGGCCAAGTGGATAAGGCATGGTAAATGCATAGTTATGGAGCAAGGATGGAGGGGCCAGTCTTGGACACGATGCACTTCGAAGGGTCAGTGTCGACTTAATCAGCTGAAAACATTTTGCATTGTAGGGATTCTTTGATTTTGTGATAGATTTTTAGATGTTAAAAGATTCAATAAGTATACAGGAAAGTGGGAATATGATATCGAGATGTAAGATCGGCCATGATCTTATTGAATGGTGGACTTGGCTTGAAGGGCTGATTGGCTTATTCCTGCTTCTAGTTTCCATGTTCTTCTGTGACTGAATGAGGCTGATAGCGGAACTAGAATGCATGAGCTTTAGGGTGGATGTGCAAATTGACTATCGCACTGTGGTAAAAAACACACTTTCAAAGGGGCTTGATAAACGCAACGTAGTATAATCAGTGGGATTGACACTATTCTGTGCAGCAAAGAGTGAGAGTCTGTAACTGTGGAAGCCATTGCCACAGAAGACTGCGAAGGCTAAGTCATTGAGTGTATTTAAGACAGAGATAAACAGGTTTGTGGACTAGTAAGTGCATCAAGGGTTACGGGGAGAAGGCAGGAGAATGGGGTTCAGAAGTATGTCAGCCGTGCTTGAATGACAGAGCAGACTCAGTGTGCAGACTGGCCTAATTCTGCTCATATATCTTAGGGTCTTATTTGCTCAGACGGGAAAAGACCTTGCGGTGGGAGGTGGAGAATCCAGACATTGTAGGCAGGACAAAAAAGGAGTTTGTGAATAGTTGTAATGAGGAATTTGGCACCATGAAGCAGAGCCTTCAATGTCACAATCTCTGGATGCATAATGTGTTGGGCAGAAAGGCTTATTTCCATGCAGTGTGCCACCAAGATTCTAACTCCAGACAAACATATCCATCTTCTTTGCGCTCAATCTGACTCCTACGAGCAGGGAGCTTTCCCCCCATTCCCGTTAAAACCAGTTTTGCTCAGTTCCCTGGATGCCACATTTGGTCAAATGTGGCCTTGATGTCAAGAACAATCACTGTCGCCCTCACTCCCTCACCTCTTTTTTGTCCATTTTTGAACCAGGGCATCAATGAGGCCAGGAGCTGGGTGGCCCTGGTAGAAACCCAACTGAGTGTTAGTGAGTAGGTGATGCCTTTATTTTCACCTACTGTAGTCCCAATCATGCAACTCTGTCAATTGCTGCCCCTGCCAAGCGCTGGAAGCCTCCCCAGCGTTATCCAGACAGCAGAAAATTTGTTTCAGGAAGACGAGGACATGCCCTGTCAAATTTCATGTGGATGTGCTGTTGCACATGCACAGAGCGTGATTAAAGGGAGTCAGCATGGCTTTGTGATGGGCGGGACATGCCTTACAAATCTGATTGAGTTCTTTGAGGAGGTCATGAGACAGGTTGACGAGGGGCGAGCAGTGGATGTGGTGTACATGGACATCAGCAAAGCATTTGATAAGGTTCCCCACGGCAGGCATTTTCATAAAGTCAGGAGGTATGGAAATCAGGGTGACTTGGCTGTCTGGATTCAGAATTGGTTGGCTGACAGGAGGCAGAGAGTGGTTGTAGATGGTAAATATTCTGCCTGGAGGTCAGTGCTCAGTGGTGACCCGCTGGGCTCTGTTCTTGGGCCTCTGCTGTTTGTAGTTTTTAGAAATGACTTGGATGTGGAGGTTGAGGGGTGGGTTAGTATGTTTGCTGCTGACACAAAGGTTGGAGGTGCCGTTGATAGTATTGAGGGCTATTGCAGGCTTCAGCGAGACATTGACAGTATGCAGAGGTGGGCTGAGAAATGGCAGATGGAGTTCAACCTGGATAAATGCGAGGTGATGCATTTTGGAAGGTCGAATTTAGATGCTGAATCTAGGATTAAAGGCAGATGCTCGGCAGTGTATAGGAACAGCGGAATCTTGGTGTTCAAGTGCATAGCTCCCTCAAAGTTGCCACACAAGTGGATAAGGTTGTTAAGAAAGCATATGGTGTTTTGGCTTTCATTAACAGGGGGATCGAGTTTAAGTGCCGCGAGGTTATGCTGCAGCTCTACAAAACCCTGGTGAGACCACACTGGAATATTGTGTCCAGTTCCGGTTGCCCTATTATAGGAAAGATGTGGAGGCTTTGGAGAGAGTGCAAAGGAGGTTTACCAGGTTGAGAAGGTTGACTGAGCTTGGACTTTGCTCTCTGGAGAGAAGGAGGAAGAGAGGTGACCTGCTCAAGGTATACAAGGTAATGAGAGGAATGGATAGAGTCGATAGCCAGAGACTTTTCCCCAGGGCAGGATTGACTGCCGCGAGGCATAGTTTTAAGGTGTTAGGAGGAAGGTATAGAGGAGATGTCAGAGGGAGGTTCTTCACCCAGAGAGTTGTGAGTGCATGGAATACTTTGCCAGTGGTAATGGTGGAAGCAGAGCCATTAGTGACATTTAAGCAACTGCTGGACATGCACATGAACAGCAGTGAATTGAGGTGAATGTAAATTAGGTTAGGTTATTTTTGGATTGGGATTATTCCACGGCACAACATGGTGGGCCGAAGGGCCTGTACTGTGCTATACTTTTCTATGTTCTATGTTGTGTGTAAGAGTCAGAAGCCCAGTTGTTAGTGGCTTGGCTCTTTAGCTCAGTAGCTACCCCTTAATTTTTTGATGGCCAAAAGTGGCTGGCAAAGCAGACTTGCAACTTGAAAGCATTATGACACTGGCCAGGATGTGAAGCATTGACCTACATGGTTTTTTGCAGATGTCTATTACTGCATCCATGTCTGTGAATGATTTGCGTAGCAGCCTTGAAGTTTTCACAGAGTCCTTCAGAACTTAGATGTGGACCTTGGCAACTTTAAAGAAGTCTAAAAAATATCAACACACATACATTTTGGCAATGACTGGTATGAACATCGATAGAGAGTGGATAGCCAGAGACTTTTTCCGAGGGTGAAGGTAGCTCTTATGAGGAGGCATAGTTTAAAAGTAAGTGGAGGTAGATATCGGGTAAACGTGAGAAGTAGGTTCTTTACTCAGAGAGTGGCAGAAGCGTGGAATGCATTGCCAGAGAGGGGAGTGGAGTCAGCTTCATTAGGAGCATTTAAGCAGCTATTAGACAGGCATATGGATGATAGTATAAGGTAAGGGTGGAGGTTAGCTCGACGTTAGGTTGAGGGTAAAAGCTCAGCACAACACAGTGTGCTGAAGGGCCAGTCCTGTGCTGTACTGTTGTATGTTTGTATGCTCTATGAATCCATCAGTAATTGATCTGCAAGTAGCTGACAGTGTCTTTAAATAACTCTGGCAGAGGGGTTATTCATGTTCCTGGTGATCATACGTTCAGCAATGTGTCATTGAGGGACTTGAAGCATTGAGCTCTGATATCACAGTATTGGCAATATCTTGCCTCCTCGACATCCTTTCATCAGGTATTTGCTGCATGCAACATAGAATTGTCAGAATAGCATCCATGGCAACTTGCATTTGATGTGTGCTCATGAGTCATATATACCATTTCAGATCTCAAAACCCTTTGTGGCCCTGAAAAACCAGGCGGCGAGATTGCAGACTTTACACCAAGCATGATTATCCGAATCTTTTCTCTCCTACGATAAAGCTGACAGTGAGACTTCCGTGAGTTCCACTGTATTCACCAGATGCTGTTTGCCAGTTATGACATGAATTTCATGTAGCTTTTGACCACCTACATGAGGAATGGGTAACAAATGCTGGTCCTGTCAGTGATGTTCCCATCCTTGAAAATATGTGGAAATAAATTGAACCTAGTAGTTATCATTTCCTTTTACTGTGCCTTGTATTCTTCAGCAGATATTTATCCCCCTGTATTCATTGCAGAGTAGTTGAGAATGTGTTCCAATTGAAATGGTTTGTACTAACAGTTAGGAAAAATGTATCTAAAGATTTTTTTGAATGCAGGTGATTTAAACACCGTGCGTTTTTCTGCCTCTCGGCCAGCAATGAAGATCCGCCGACTCCAGAAAGCGCTCTGTTGTGAGTACATTCACACATTGCAGAATTTGTAATCTCGTGCTGTGTTTTGTTGTGAGCTTCCTTGCTTGCCTGTTGTCAGATGTCATTGGTTACAATTAGCTTGGTTTTGCAGTTGTTGAGACATCAGTTCGGCATGACCTTACAACCTTCCACTCAAAGGACGTTTGTCTATAAAGTTGCTGAAAATGCAATCTGATAAGGGCAGCCAGGCATCTTAGACTAGAGTGAATGAGGAAAGCAACAGGATGTCTTCTTAACGATTGGGAAACAACCACATGAAGGACTGAGGAGGACAGTGAATTAAAAGAGGAATGGTTTGTTTCAAATCAGGTATAGCAAAAGAAATTAAGAGAACGTGAGGAAGGTTGAAATTGAAAAGGCAAGTAATGGTTTATGTTCATTGGAAACCATCAACAACAAAAGTACAATGAAGAAAGTATTTGAGAAAATACAGAAGATTTCTTCAAATGAAAGGGAGACACTGTCTTCATGATGCCAATAGCACGGAGTGCAACTTTGGCGTTTAACCACATCATCCCTTGGCCTGAAGTCACTGTACTATTTACCCATTTTATAACAGAAAAATACTTTAATGATGAGTGTCATGGAGAATTTCAGCCCAGAATATAACCATATTCTGAGCAATTGCCACAACAGCTTCTATGACATGACTTTATAAAACATCCCAAAGCATGTCATAGGAGCTTTATAGAGTAAAATTTGATACTGAGTACTGAAAGAGATCCGAAGGTAGATGATTAAAACCACATCAGAGGTAGATTTTAAGGACTGTTTTGAAGGAGGAAAGAACGATGCAGAGGTTCAGCAAGGTAATTCTATAAAGCTTAGGCTCCAAGAAGTTGAATGTAAAGCTGTCGATGATGGAACAGCACAAATTGTGTTGAGAGGCTGGAATTAAAGGCGTAAATGTGCCTAGAGGGGCTATGAGTTGGACATTGTCAGGGGATGTGCATGGGTGTTGCCAGGTCAGGGAGGGATTTGAAAGCCAGGACAGCAATGTGAAAACCAAGGCACTGCTTAACTGTGAGCCATTGTAGATCAGAGTGCGCAGAGAAAGATGGGTGAATGGAACTTGGTGCGTGTTAAGACAGAGTCAATGGACTTTGAAATGATGCCATGTTAAAGAAAAGGAGAACTTGGGAGGCCAACTTGATATTCATCAGAATGGTCATGTTCAGAGTTAATCAATGCGGTCGGGTTTCAAAACTAACGGACTTAACCTGGGGCCAAATGTTGTGGATGTGAAAATAAGTAGACTTTGTGACATCAGGCCTATGTGGCCGGAATTTAAACTCTGGGTCAAAATAACAAAGGGTACAACGAAAACCAGTAGCTAGCAAGCAGACGTCCTTTCAAGGACCAAAGATAATGGCTTTGTTCTGTACCAGATTTAATAGATGGAAACTGTCCGGTTCTGTAGAGACAGTGGAAGAAATGAATGAGGGGGTGGTGAGATAGACCTGGGCATTGCCACCATGTCTGTGGAAAGTGCAGTGCATTCACATGATATTGCTCTGGGGCAGTGTTCAGATGAGAAAAGGAGAGGGATTTTACTGATTTTGGCCAGACCTCGGTGATTCACACCCACGGCCATGCTGTCAAAGATTTGTGGAAGCCAGAAAAACTGAACTTGACTGTTTGCAGTAAATGTACAGCATTTCAGATGTCACTTGATCCTGCAGATTGACTCCCTAGAATCTGCTTGTCAAATGATTTATATGGCTAAAAGGTTCAAGTATGAGTTTGCGCTGTGGAACTCATCTCGCACCGAAACTGGCCAGTTGTTATATCAAGATTTGGAGAAAGTATTAGTTTTTTGAAGAATGTTCTGATACAGAGAGAGACTAATAGTTTCTTGAGAAATCGTGGGACATTGGCCAGGAAGTTAAACAGCAGTGGGGGGGAAAACAAACTTGACCTGAATCCTATGTTAAGTATATAATGGATTGGTTCGAGAGTGAGGATATCAAAAAATATTCCGATTTTTAAGATGAGACACTCGGGACAATTTGGGTAGGATGCACTTCTTGAAGGGACCAGAAAGGTACAGAATTATCCATTGGATGTGAAAAATTTGAAATGAAGACAAAACTTTTTGAGGCTGGGGTGGGGAAGAAATGAAGGTCCGATTTTGTTCATTCAACCTCTCCCATGACAAAATGCACTTGTATAAGATTGGTGACTATAAGATTGTTGACGGCACTTTAATGAAGAAAAATCAACATGGACATTTGTTCTGCTGTATATATAACATTAACATTCAATCTCTTGGCAAGGATAATGTGACAGGGCATTTGAAAAGCCAAGTTATTGTAATTTGAATTAAGAGATCAGGCTGTAGAACCTGAGATCAATCTCAGAATAAAATGTAACAACAGCGATAGATGAGGAACCTCTTCACTCACAGAGAGGTGAACTTTGTAATTCTGTACTCCAGAAAATGTGGCGCCTCAGCCAAGAAGTATGCTCAGAACGGGGATTGACATGCTGGGGTAGTCAGTGAAGCACTGTTAATGTCACAGGATTAGTAATCCGGAGGCCTGGGACAATGCTGTAGAGTATAGGCTTAAATTCCACTGTAACAGCTGATGGAATTTGAATTCAGTTCAATATAATTTTGGGGGTAGGTGGGAATGTGGAGCTGACATTGCAGTCAAGTCAGCCACGACCTTCTTGAATGGTGAAGCAGGCTTGAGGGGGCCAGTTATCCAACACATGCTGAAATTGATATAATCATAAACAAAGCTGGTCTCAGTGATGGTTACACTGTCACTGTTAAACTATTCACCGTTATAAAAACTTGACTCATTCACTGATGTTCTTTAAGAAAGCAGCTCTGCCATTCTTATTTGATCTCACCTCCATATAACTCCAGATCCACAATAATGTGGTTGACACTTAACTGCACTCTGAAATATCAAACAATTTGGAGGAACTATGGATGGGCAGCAAATACTGTCCTTGCTATTCCTGCTCCTTGTTGCTATGACCGTACATGCTCTAACATATTAACCAATTTCCTCTTTGAATCCGTTTGAGGAGCAGTGTATATTTTGTATTGCTTGGTGATTCTCCAAGTATCTGATGGGTTTTGCAGAGTTCCTTCTACCTTCTAAATGTGAGCTCCTTCCAGTGTTTAACCTTTTAAGGTAGGCAATCGTTCCCAAACCTTTTTGATTGAATGCCTACCTATTAATAGCAATCACTAACCTATCTATTATTAATTGCATATTCATAATACAAAGGGCTACGTGTAAAGAAGTGTTCCAATCATCTTTTTAAAAAGCTCCTTCCTGACGCTTATCATGGAGATGAGATTAGATTCCCTACAGTGTGGAAACAGGCGCTTCAGCCTAAGAAGTCCACACCGGCCCTTGCAGCATCCCACCCAGACCCATCCCCCTATCACCGACACACCACCCTGAACACCATGGGAAATTTAGCATGCCCAATCCACCGAGTCAGCGCATCTTTGGACTGTGGAAGGAAACCGGAGCACCCGGAGGAAACCCACGCAGACACGGGGAGAATGTGCAAACTCCACACAGACAGTTACTTGAGGCTGGAATCGAACCCGGGTACTTGGTGCTGTGAGGCTGCAGTGCTAACCCGCTGAGCCACTGTGCTGCCCCGATGTGTGTATTTGCTTCTAACTGTGATATCTGTCAGTCGCTGGACTGGTGTTTGATACGGGCACTCATAATGTATATCCACTTGATCCAAATGCTCTTCTATTGTTAGCCTGATAAATCAAGAAAAGGGCTGGATCCTTTTGTATATTTTTCACATCACATATTCATGATTTACATATAGTTGAGAGTTTCAAACTGCAGTAATTAAACATTCATGACAGATAAAAGCATTCCAGAATTGTTTCGACTTGATGATAAATAGTGAATATCTGTTCTTGACTGCAGCTTTCCAGCCTATCAGCGCAGAAAGGCATTGCTTAGCAAGGTTGGATGAGGAATATTACTGTTCCAATTAGTTACATTTAATTTATCACCATTGAAGCTCGCGTTAGTTAGTATGCTTTTTTCCAATATATTTAATCTAAAGTTATGACAGATGATTTGGTTTGTAGATCTCCAATTACCTGTCTACTGTAGAACCCAGTTTTGAAACAATTGATATAAGGCACTTATTGTACTGTCACTGATGCTGTCATTATACTACCAGAGTATGGCTGTAATGCTGAATTACTTTAGCCTGCCTTCATGAAGCAGTGCAATCTTTCCTAGATAAGGATGAGGGGAAGGTGCACATAAAAGACTGATTGATTTATAAAATTGAGATTCATGGAATATATAGGTCACTATCAAATTTGGTTAAAAAAGATGGCTGAAGGACAGAAGCAGCAAGTTATGATAAATAGATTAGAAGATCGCTATTAGCAGTTTCCCAAGTATTAGGACACTGATTTTTGGAGATAGATACATGATTTGAATTTGGGAATATGGCATACAGAAGGCCCTTCAGCCAATCAAGTCTATGCAAACTTAACTGCACGAATCCCACTTTGCAGCACTTGGAGAATAACCTTTAATTTCATGTGCTCATCCCAGTACTTTTTTACAAGTTGTGAGCTCTCTTGTCTCAATGACCCTTCTGGGTAGTGCATTCCAGATTACCACCACCCTCTGGGTAAAAATATTTTTCCTCAAATCCCCTCTACATCTCCTGCCCTTCACCTCATAATTGTGTCTCCTTGTTATTGACCCTTCAACTAAGGATACAGCTGCTTGCTAACCTTGCCCCTCCTAATCTTCTGCACCTCAGTCACGTCCCTCCTCAGCCTTCTCTGCTCTAAAGACAACAAACTGAGCTTATCCAGCCAGTCTTCATAGCTGAAGTGCTCCGCCCCAGGCAATATCGGAGTGAATAATCTCTGCACCGTCTCCAATTCAATCACATCCTTCCAACAGTGTGGTGATGAGAACTGCATACAGTATTCCAACTTTGGCTTAACCAAAGTTCTATACAATTCCAACGTAACCTTCCAGCTGAAACCATCTGTGCCATGACTGATAAAGGCAAGTTCTGAGTCTGCATTCTTAATCATCGTGTTAACCTGTCCTGCCATCTTCAAGGATAATGGGAACTGCAGATGCTGGAGAATCCAAGATAATAAAATGTCAGGCTGGATGAGCACAGCAGGCCAAGCAGCATCTCAGGAGCACAAAAGCTGACGTTTCGGGCCTTGACCCTTCATCAGAGAGGGGGATGGGGTGAGGATTCTGGAATAAACAGGGAGAGAGGGGGAGGCGGACCGAAGATGGAGAGAAAAGAAGATAGGTGGAGAGGTAGTGAGGGGATAGGTCAGTCCAGGGAAGACGGACAGGCAAAGGAGGTGGGATGAGGTTAGTAGGTAGATGGGGGTGCGGCTTGGGGTGGGAGGAAGGGATGGGTGAGAGGAAGAACAGGTTAGGGAGGCAGAGATAGGTTGGACTGGTTTTGGGATGCAGTGGGTGGAGGGGAAGAGCTGGGCTGGTTGTGTGGTGCTGTGGGGGGAGGGGACGAACTGGGCTGGTTTAGGAATGCGGTGGGGGAAGGGGAGATTTTGAAACTGGTGAAGTCCACATTGATACCATTAGGCTGCAGGGTTCCCAGGTTCCCTCCTGCAGTGCCACAATGCACCTCCCAGTCGCAAACCATTTCCACTCCCCCTCCCATTCTTTAGATGACATGTCCATCATGGGCCTCCTGCAGTCGACAATGATGCCACCCGTAGGTTGCAGGAACAGCAACTCATATTCCGCCTGGACTCTTTAATTTTACATCCTCAAAGACATTTAGCAGGGATAGCGTGGATTATAGAGTGAGTTGAGTAGATTGTTTCATTATTAATTCTTTACTAAATTTGATTTATATTACATTTTTAGACCACATCAGGTGACGATGTGTGTGATTTCACCAAGGTGCTGAAAAATAACTTCAGATCAAAGAAGTACTTTGCCAAACATCCTCGCTTGGGTTATTTACCACTACAAACAGTCCTAGAAGGTGAGAACCTTGAGATGTAAGTTTATTGATGTGAGATTTACGAATGTATCAATGCCCATTTGGGGGTTGACAAATATTGCAGCATTATTCATTCTGCAGCTTAGCAGGAGAGTGAGGTTGTCCATTTGCGCATACATCAGAAGTACACAATACAAAAACAAGGGGGGCTTAACTGATATCATTGATCCTCTCGCCTTGAAAGCAGTGTAGTTACTCAGAGTGCATCTGCTGTGGACTTGTTGATACTGTCACTAACGTGCAACCTTCCTTGATATCTTTCTCTGTCCTCCAGTTCTGTCTTTAAAAACTACAATCAATTGCCCTCTCCTCAAAAGAAAAGAACCTTTGGCTGAACGTAGAACAAAGAACAGTACAGGCCCTTCAGCCCGCAATGTTGTGCCGACCTATTATCCCACTCAGATCAAACTACCCTGCATACCCTTCATTTTACTATCCTTCATGTGCCTATCCAAGAGTCGCTTAAGAGTCTCTAAATGTATCTGACTCCACTCCCACTGCCAGCAGTGCATTCCACACACCCACCACTCTCTGTGTAAAGAACTTAGGTCTGACATCTCCCTTATTCCTTCCTCCAGTCACCTTAAAATTTCTCCCCCTCGTAATAGTCATTTCTGCTCTGGGAAAAAATCTCTGACTATCCACTCCAGCTATGCCTCTCATCATCTTGCATACCTCTACCAAGTCACCTATCATTCTTCTTTGCTCCAATGGAAAAAGTCCTCGCCCCCTCAATGTTTCATCATAAGACGTGCCGTCCATTCCATGCAGCATCCTGCTAAATCTCCGCTACACCCCCTCTAAAGCTTCCACATCCTCCCTATAATGAAGCGACCAAAACTGAAGGCAATATTCCAAGCGCTGCTCCATCCCCACGAACTAATGCTCTATTCCAAATCCCTTTCCTCTTGATGCTTTAAATTCCTTGCAGTCTTTCGTATAATTTCATATTTGAATTCACCTGAACAAATTTCACCTGCAGCCCTGACCCACTAACAGCGACTTGCCCTGCAGCCATGACCCGCTCACAGCGACTTGCCCCCTCTGTCCTGACCCGCTTACAGCGACATGCCCCTGCAGTCCTGACCCGCTCCCAGCAACATGCCCCTGCAGTCCTGACCCGCTCCCAGCGACATGCCCTTGCAGTCCTGACCCGCTCCCAGCGACATGCCCCTGCAGTCCTGACCCGCTCACAGCGACCTGCCCCTCCAGCCCTGACCCGCTCACAGCAGCATGACTCTGCAGTCCTGACCTGCTCCCAAGTCAGCGACTTCGATGTTGTGGCCATTTCAGAGACATGGATGTTGCAGGTTCCAGGGTTTAGATCTTTCATTAAGGTAAGGGAAGGTGGTAAAAGAGGGGGAGGTGTGGCTTTGTTGGTGAAAAACAGATCAGAGTAAACCGGTTGATGTCGTGTATATGGATTTCAGCAAGGCGTTTGATAAGGTTCCCCACAGTAGGCTATTTTACAAAATGCAGAGGAATGGGATTTTGGGAGATATAGCAGTTTGGACCGGAAATTGGCTCGCTGAAAGAAGACAGAGGGCTGCAGTTGGTGGGAAATGTTCATCCTGGAGACCAGTTACTCGTGGTGTACCGCAAGGGGCGGTGTTGGGTCCACCGCTGTTTGTCATTTTTTTAAATGACCTGGATGAGGGCACAGAAGGATGGGTTAGTAAATTTGCAGACGACACTAAGGTCGGTGGAGTTGTGGATAGTGACGAAGGATGCTGTAGGTTGCAGAGAGACATAGATAAGCTGCAGAGCTGGGCTGAGAGGTGGCAAATGGTGTTTGATGCAGACAAGTGTGAGGTGATGCACTTTGGTAGGAGTAACCGAAAGGCAAAGTTCTGGGCTAATGGTAAGATTCTTTGTATTGTAGATGAGCAGAGAGATCTTGGTGTCCATGTACACAGATCCTTGAAAGTTGCCACCCAGGTTGACAGGGCTGTTAAGAAGGAATACAGTGTTTTACCTTTTATTGACAGAGGGATCGAGTTCCGGAACCAAGAGCTTATGGTGAAGCTGTACAAAACTCTGGTGCGGCCGCACTTGGAGTATTGTGTACAGTTCTGGTCGCTGCATTATAAGAAGGATGTGGAAGCTTTGGAAAGGGTGCAGATGAGATTTACTAGGATGTTGCCTGGTATGGAGGAAAGGCTGAGGGACCTGAGGATGTTTTCGTTAGAGAGAAGAAGGTTGAGAGGTGACAATTGAAACATATAAAATAATCAGAGGGTTAGATAGGGTGGATATGAGAGTGTTTTTCCTAGGATGGTGACGGCGAGCACGAGGCGGCACAGCTTTAAATTGAGGTGTGAAAGATATAGGACAGATGTCAGAGGTAGTTTCTTTACTCAGAGAGTAGAACATAGAACATAGAACAGTACAGCACAGAACGGGCCCTTCAGCCCACAATGTTGTGCCGACCATTGATCCTCATGTATGCACCCTCAAATTTCTGTGACCATATACATGTCCAGCAGTCTCTTAAATGACCCCAATGACCTTGCTTCCACAACTGCTGCTGGCAACGCATTCCATGCTCTCACAACTCTCTGCGTAAAGAACCTGCCTCTGACATCCCCTCTATACTTTCCACCAACCAGCTTAAAACTATGACCCCTCGTGCTAGCCATTTCTGCTCTGGGAAATAGTCTCTGGCTATCAACTCTATCTATGCCTCTCATTATCTTGTATACCTCAATTAGGTCCCCTCTCCTCCTCCTTTTCTCCAATGAAAAGAGACCGAGCTCAGTCAACCTCTCTTCATAAGATAAGCCCTCCAGTCCAGGCAGCATCCTGGTAAACCTCCTCTGAACCCTCTCCAAAGCATCCACATCTTTCCTATAATAGGGCGCCTAATAGTATATACTATAATAGTAGTAAGGGAATGGAATGCTTTGCATGCAACAGTAATAGATTTGCCAACTTCAGGTACATTTAAGTCATCATTGGATAAGCATATGGACGTACATGGAATAGTGTAGGTTAGATGGGTTTCAGATCGGTATGACAGGTCGTCACAACATCGAGGGCCAAAGGACCTGTGCTGTGCTGTAATGATCTATGTTCTATGACAGTATAACGGTGGCTGAAAGAACTTTTGAGGAGGACTCGTCTATTGAGGTGGTATGGACTGAGGTTGCCGAGGAAGGGTTATCGACTGAGTCAGTATGGGTGGAAGTTAGGAACAGCAAGGGAGCAGCCACCTCACTGGGGGTGTTCTACAGACCCCCAAATCACAGTAGGGAGATCGAAGACCTCACTGGCCGGCCTATTGTTGAAAAGTGCAAACGTAGCAGGGTTGTTGTTATGAGTGACTTCACCTTTCCCGATGTAGATTGGAACCTCCTTCGTGCAGATGGTTTGGATGGAGCCGTTTTTGTCAGGTGTGTTCAGGAGGGTTTCCTTACTCAGTATGTGGACAGGCCGACGATGGGGGAGGCCATTTTGGATTTGGTGCTCGGCAATGAGCCAGGACAGGTGTCAGATCTCGTGGTGGGAGAACACTTTGGCGACAGTGACCACAACAGCCTGACATTTACCATAGCCATGGGAAGGGAAAGGAGCAGTTACCAGGGGAAGATATTTAACGGGGGAAAAGGAAACTATGACGCTATCAGACAGGAGTTGGGAAGTAGAGATTGGGACCAATTGTTACACAGAAAGGGCACAGCAGACATGTGGAGGCGGTTTAAGGAGCAGTGGTTGCGAGTGATGTATAAATTTGTTCCTCTGAGACAGGTAAGAAGGGGTAAGATTAAAGAACCTTGGATGACGGGTACAGAGGTGCTTCTTGTCAAAAAGCAAAAGGCAGCGTTCGTAAGGTGGAGGAAGCAAGGGTCCAGCACAGCTTTAGAGGATTACAGGCTTGCTCGGAAGGAGCTCCAAAGTGGCTGAGGAGGGCCAGAAGGGGGCAGGAAAAAGGCTTGGCAGGAAGGATTAGGGAGAACCCGAAGGCATTTTACTCATAGGTGAGGAATAAGAGAATGATCAGGGAGAAGGTAGGGCCGATCAGGGATAGCGTAGGGAACTTGTGCGTGGAGTCTGAGCAGATAGTGGAAGCCCTAAATGAGTTTTTTGCCTTGGTTTTCACTAAGGAAAGGGACGTTGTTGTGAATGAGAACTTTGAGGAGCAGGAAAACAGGCTTGAACAGATCAAGATTGAGGAAGTTGATGTGCTGGAATTTTGGCCAACATTAAGATTGATAAGTCCCCAGGACCAGATCAGATTTATCCTAGGTTGCTCCGGGAAGCGAGAAAGGAGGTTGCTAAGCCGCTGGCGAAGATCTTTGCTTGCTCATTCTCCATGGGAGTCGTATCGGAAGATTGGAAGGAGGCAAATGTTGTTCCTTTTTGCAAGAAAGGGAATAGGGAAATCCCTGAAAATTACAGACCAGTCAGTCGTCAGTCTTAGGTCTGTTTTCAACAAGATTTTGGAGAGATTTCTGAGGGATAGGATTGATGACTATTTGGAAAAGCCTAGCATGATTAAAGGGAGTCAGCATGGCTTTGTGAGGGGCAGGTCATGCCTTACAAATCTTATTGCATTCTTTGAGGAAGTCACGAGACAGGTTGACGAGGGTCGAGCAGTGGATGTGGTGTACATGGACTTCAGCGAGGTATTTGATCAGGTTCCCCATGGCAGGCTCATTAATAAAGCCAGGAGGTATGGGATACAGGGTGATTTGGCTGTCTGGATTCAGAATTGGTTGGCTGACAGGAGGCAGAGAGTGGTTGTAGATGGTAAGTATTCTGCCTGGAGGTCAGTGCTGAGTGGTGTCCCGCAAGGCTCTGTTCTTGGGCCTCTGCTGATTGTAGTTTGTATGAATGACTTGGACGAGGAGGTTGAGGGGTGGGTTAGTATGTTTGCTGATGACACAAAGGTTGGAGGTGCCGTTGATAGTATTGAGGGCGATTGCAGGCTTCAGCGAGACATTGACAGTATGCAGAGGTGGGCTGACAAATGGCAGATGGAGTTCAACCTGGATAAATGCGAAGTGATGCATTTTGGAAGGTTGAACTTAAATGCTGAATATAGGATTAAAGGCAGGATTCTCGGCGCTGTGGAGAAACAGTGGGATCTTGGTGTTCAAGTGCATAGCTCCCTCAAAGTTGCCACACAAGTGGATCAGGTTGTTAAGAAGGCATATGGTGTTTTGGCTTTCATTAACAGGGGGATCGAGTTTAAGAGCCGCGAGGTTATGCTGCAGCTGTACAAAACCCTGGTGAGACCACACTTGGATTATTGTGTCCAGTTCTGGTCGTCCTGTTATAGGAAAGATGTGGAGGCTTTGGAGAGGATGCAAAGGAGGCTTTCCAGGAGCTGCCTGGACTGGAGGGCTTGTCTTACGAGGAGAGGTTGACTGAGCTTGGACTTTGCTCTCTGGAGAGAAGGAGGAAGAGAGGTGACCTGATCACAAGATAATGAGAGGCATGGATAGAGTCGATAGGCAGAGACTTTTCCCCAGGCCAGGTTTGCCTGCCTCGAGGGGTCATAGTTTGAAGGTGGTCGGAGGAAGGTATAGAGGAGACGTCAGAGGGAGGTTCTTCACCCAGAGAGTTGTGAGCGCATGGAATAGTTTACCAGTGGTAGTCGTGGAAGCGGAGTCGGTAGTGACATTTAAGCAACTCCTGGACATGCACGTGGACAGCAGTGAATTGAGGGGAATGTAGGTTAGGTTATTTTATTTTTGGATTAGGAATATTCCACGGCACAACATCGTGGGCTGAAGGGCCTGCACTATGCTGTGCTTTTCTATGTTCTATGTAGTTATAATCAGAGGCAGTATAGTTAGGGGAATGAACACTGTTCGTTGTGACTAGGATCGAGAGTCTCGAAAGTAGTGTTGCCTGCCTGGTGCCCAGGTTCAGGGTATTCCATCTCAGCAACAAAGGAACTTGAAGTGGGAGGAGTAGAAATCCAGCTATCGTGGTACACACATGTACCATTGATATGGAAGAAAGAGGAAAGAGGTTCTGCTGAGGGATTATGAGCACTGAGGTGAGAAAGCAGAACCCGAAAGGTTATAATCTCTGGATTCTTATCTGAGCAATTTGGCACGGTGTGAACAAAATTAAAGATGTAAATGCATTGTTCAAATGGTGGCATGGCAGAAATGTGTTTGAATTCATGGGACATTGGCATCGCTTTGGGCAAGGAGGAAGTTGTTCCGGTGGTACAGACTCGACCAGAATCATTTTGGGACAAGTGTCCTGGCAAAAGACATAGCTAGGTCTCGGGGTAGGGCATTAAAGTAAAAAGTGTGGAGTGGGTGAGTTCAGTTGCATGGAAAATTATGGAAAAAGTTAGAAGCTGGTAAGTGCTCAGCAAAGTTTCCAGAGCAAGTAATAGGACAAAAAGTATGGAAATGGTCAGGAGTCTCCTTTCAGGTGCAGCAAACAAGAAGAGTGTCCACCCTGGAAATGCCAGACTGAAGGTCTTGTATTTAATTGCAGGGAGTGTATGAAACAAAGTGAATGAGTTTGTGGTGCCGATTGAAATTGACAGATACATTGTTCTGGGTGTCACAGAGAGGTGGTTGTTAGGGGATACGTTTTGGCAACTAAATATCCAATGATACATGCCCTCTAGAAAGAACAGGCGAATGGACAGAAATGTCAGGGTTGGCTTGTCAGTAAGAAATGAGGTAGCGCTGAAGGAACCACAGCTCTTGAGCTTGTTTATTAATGACTTGGAGGAAAGAGGTGAATGTGCTGTGGCTAAATTAGTAGATGACTCAAAAATATTAGAAAGACAAGGCATGACACAGAAACAGAGATTTACCAGGATGTTACTTGGATTGGAATGTATGAGGTATAAGGAGGCTTTGGTGGAAATGTTGTATAATAATAAATGCAATGAGACCAACCATGATTTCACCGAATGGTGGAGGAAATTCAATGTGCCAAATGACATTTTTAGTGAGTCTTGTTGTTTGACAATGCATTGGTAAAGGTGTTTTTTTTTCTCTCTTGGATGAGATGTAAAAATGAAATGTGCACCCTTCCTTTTGATCTGGAAATAAATAATTGTTCTGAACGATTTCCATTGACTGGTAGCAATCTGACAAGCATGACGATGTAAAGAGATTCTTCGCTTCTTTTTAATTGTAAAGTTATACTTTGGAATTAATTAAGCATATATTAAATTCATCACTGCATCTCCAAAAGTGCTCTTGTATGATAACAACATTTGAAAGAACACTCTTCAATGGTGGTGATTTTCAGTTGCCATAACACACATGAAATTACATTGTTGGCCAATCTGTCCATGATTATTTCATTATCTTAGGTTTCAAACAGACAAGGAAATATTGGTGATGCAATGAAGAACTTGATGATAAAATATAATTGCTGTTATAGTTTCCTCTTGCAAGAAATATTCGCAACAAATTGACTGGTCAAGGAAATGGGACACTGACTGAGTACTTTGAATGTTGAAGTGATTCCTAAAATGAAAATTATGACCTTGATGATTTCTCTTGCATGCAGATTTGAAGAGAATATTTTGAAATATCCTCTAGGTTAGTGGTTCAGGCATAAAAGTGTCACATGTATATTTATGTATATACATGTACATGTGTAATCTGAAAAGAAAATGAATATAAATCACTTGTTACAAGGTGAGAATGAGCTATTCAGATAGTCAGAACTGCCAATGTTTGTGTCTGAGATAACACATTGTAGAGCTGGAGGAACACAACAGGGCAGGCAGCATCAGAAGCTCAAGAAAGTTGAGGGTTTGGGTTAGGACCCTTCCTCCAAAATGGAGGGTGGAAGGGAGCTCAGAAACAAATAGTGTGGAGAGGGAGGAGGTGCTGGGGAAGGTAGGTGGGATGGCGATAAGTGAGTACGATCCAGATTGGAACAGATTTCCCCCAGCAGGTATTGAATACAAATTCCAACTCACTGTCAAAATCTTGGTGACTGTGAACATTCATGTTTTTTGTCTGTGCGTTTCAGTAATTGCATGACAGTTTGAATGGTTCGGTGAGCGTGAGGAACCTATGGACTCTCACACACCAAGATGGAATTTAGTTCGAAGAGTGACTCCTCTTCAAAGTACTCAGTTGCTTTTAAAATATTGACCATTTCTGCTGTCTAGTTGAACAAATTTAGCTTAATACTGCTTCAATAGGAATGAGTGTTTAATAGGAACATATTTGTGAAACTTACAGTTCCTCAAGTTTTAGCATAAACTGGTGGAGACTTTCCGTGCTTGCAAAAAGGCTCACCTCTCCAATAATACCGAAGGAAAATTGGAGTTTAAAAGTACACCCCCCCCACCCTCCTCCTCCTCCTCCCACCTCCCTCCTCCTCCTTTTCCCTCCACCCTCCTCCTCCTCCCCCACCCTCCTCCTCCTTCCCCCCCCCACACCCCTCCTTCCCCCCCCCACACCCCTCCTTCCCCCCTCCTTCCCCCCTCCTTCCCCCCTCCTTCCCCCCTCCTTCCCCCCCTCCTTCCCCCCCTCCTTCCCCCCCCCGCTCCCCCCCCCGCTCCCCCCCCCCGCTTCCCCCCCCGCTCCCCCCCCGCTTCCCCCCCCGCTTCCCCCCCCCCGCTTCCCCCCCCCGCTTCCCCCCCCCGCTCCCCCCCCTGCTTCCCCCCCTGCTCCCCCCCCTGCTCCCCCCCCTGCTCCCCCCCCTGCTCCCCCCCCTGCTCCCCCCCCTGCTCCCCCCCCGCTCCCCCCCCGCTCACCCCCCCGCTCCCCCCCCGCTCCCCCCCCGCTCCCCCCCCGCTCCCCCCCCGCTCCCCCCCCGCTCCCCCCCCCGCTCCCCCCTCCTTCTCCCCCCTCCTTCTCCCCCCTCCTTCTCCCCCCTCCTTCTCCCCCCTCCTTCTCCCCCCCTTTCTCCCCCCCTTTCTCCCCCCCTTTCTCCCCCCCTTTCTCCCCCCCTTTCTCCCCCCCTTTCTCCCCCCCTTTCTCCCCCCCTTTCTCCCCCCCTTTCCCCCCCCCTTTCCCCCCCTTCCCCCCCTCCTTTCACCTCCTCCTTCCCACCCTCCTTCCCCCCCCCTCCTTCCCCCCCCTCCTCCTTCCCCCCCCTCCTCCTTCCCCCCCCTCCTCCTTCCCCCCCTCCTCCTTCCCCCCCCTCCTCCTTCCCCCGCTCCTCCTTCCCCCGCTCCTCCTTCCCCCGCTCCTCCTTCCCCCGCTCCTCCTTCCCCCGCTCCTCCTTCCCCCGCTCCTCCTTCCCCCCGCTCCTCCTTCCCCCGCTCCTCCTTCCCCCGCTCCTCCTTCCCCCCCTCCTCCTTCCCCCCCTCCTCCTTCCCCCCCTCCTCCTTCCCCCCCTCCTCCCTTCCCCCCCTCCTCCTTCCCCCCCTCCTCCTTCCCCCCCCTCCTCCTTCCCCCCTCCTCCTTCCCCCCTCCTCCTTCCCCCCTCCTCCTTCCCCCCCCCTCCTTCCCCCCCCTCCTCCTTCCCCCCCCTCCTCCTTCCCCCCCTCCTCCTTCCCCCCCTCCTCCTTCCCCCCCTCCTCCTTCCCCCCCTCCTCCTTCCCCCGCTCCTCCTTCCCCCCGCTCCTCCTTCCCCCGCTCCTCCTTCCCCCGCTCCTCCTTCCCCCGCTCCTCCTTCCCCCGCTCCTCCTTCCCCCGCTCCTCCTTCCCCCGCTCCTCCTTCCCCCGCTCCTCCTTCCCCCGCTCCTCCTTCCCCCGCTCCTCCTTCCCCCGCTCCTCCTTCCCCCGCTCCTCCTTCCCCCCCTCCTCCTTCCCCCCCTCCTCCTTCCCCCGTCCTCCTTTCCCCCCCGAGCCCGGTCCTCCTTGCCCCCCACCGCCGCCTCCTCCTTTCCCACCCACCCCCTCCTCCTCCTCTTCCCCCCACCCCCTCCTTTACCCCCCCACCCCCCTCCTTTACCCCCCCCACCCCCCCTCCTTTACCCCCCCACCCCCCTCCTTTTCCCCCCACCCCCCTCCTCCTTTTCCCCCCAACCCCCTCCTCCTTTTCCCCCCCACCCCCTCCTCCTTTTCCCCCCACCCCCTCCTCCTTTTCCCCCCAACCCCCTCCTCCTTTTCCCCCCAACCCCCTCCTCCTTTTCCCCCCACCCCCCTCCTCCTTTTCCCCCCACCCCCCTCCTCCTTTTCCCCAACCCCCCTCCTCCTTTTCCCCCCAACCCCCCTCCTCCTTTTCCCCCCACCCTCCTCCTCTCCACCCTCCTCATCCTCTCCCCCACCCCCTCCTCCTCCTCCTCTTTCCCCCCCATCTCCTCCTTTCCCCCCACACCCTCCTCCTTCCCCCTCTCCTCCTTTCCCCCCCCCTCCCCTCCTCCTTTTCCCCCCCACCCCCTCCTCCTTTTCCCCCGCACCCCCTCCTCCTTTCCCCCCCCACCCCCTCCTCCTTCCCCCCCCCACCCCCTCCTCCTTCCCCCCCCACCCCCTCCTCCTTCCCCCACCACCCCCTCCTCCTTCCCCCCCCACCCCCTCCTCCTTTCCCCCCCCCACCCCCTCCTCCTTTCCCCCCCCACCCCCTCCTCCTTTTCCCCCCCCACCCCCTCCTCCTTTTTCCCCCCCACCCCCTCCTCCTTTTCCCCCCCCACCCCCTCCTCCTTTTCCCCCCCCACCCCCTCCTCCTTTTTCCCCCCCACCCCCTCCTCCTTTCCCCCCCCACCCCCCTCCTCCTTTCCCCCCCCACCCCCCTCCTCCTTTTCCCCCCCACCCCCTCCTCCTTTTCCCCCCCACCCCCTCCTCCTTTTCCCCCCCACCCCCTCCTCCTTTTCCCCACCCACCCCCCTTTCCCCCCCACGCCACCTCCTTTTACCCCCCACCCCTCCTCCTTTTACCCCCCACCCCTCCTCCTTTTCCCCCACCCCTCCTCCCTTTCCCCCCACCCCCCTCCTTTCCCTCCCTACCCCTCCTCCGTCCCCCCCACCCCTGTCCACCGTCCCCCCCACCCCCGTCCTCCTTCCCCCCCCCACCCCCGTCGTCCTTCCCCCCCCCACCCCCGTCCTCCTTTCCCCCACCCCCTCCTCCTTTCTCCCCCCACCCCCTCCTCCTTCCCCCCCCACCCCACTCCTCTGTTTGCCCCCACCCTCCTCCTTTCTCCCACCCACCCCCCTCCTTTCTCCCACCCACCCCACTCCTTTCTCCCACCCACCCCAGTCCTCCTTTCCCCCCCCACCCCAGTCCTCCTTTCCCCCCCGACCCCGTCCTCCGTTTCCCCCCACCCCCTCCTCCTTCACCCCCCACCCCCTCCTCCTTCACCCCCCACCCCCTCCTCCTTCCCCCCCACCCCCTCCTCCTTCTCCCCCCCACCCCCATCCTCCTTCCCCCCCCCACCCCCGTCCTCCTCCTCCCCCCACGCCCGTCCTCCTTCTACCCCCACGCCCGTCCTCCTTCTCCCCCCACCCCCGTCCTCCTTCTCCCCCCACCCCCGTCCTCCTTCTCCCCCCCACCCCCGTCCTCCTTCTCCCCCCACCCCCGTCCTCCTTCTCCCCCCACCCCCGTCCTCCTTCTCCCCCCACCCCCGTCCTCCTCTCCCCCCACCCCCCTCCTCCTTCCCCCCCCACCCCCCTCCTCCTTCCCCCCCCAGCTTCCTCCTCCTTTCTCCCCCCCAGCTTCCTCCTCCTTTTTCCCCCCCACCCCCGTCCTCCTTTTCACCCCCCAAATCCTCCTCCTCCTTTCCCCCCCACGCCCTCCACCTCCTTTGCCCCCACGCCCTCCACCTCCTTTGCCCCCACGCCCTCCTTTACCCCCACCCTCCTCCTCCACCTCCTTTCCCCTGACACTCCTCCTCCTCTCCTCCCTCACCCCCCCCTCCTCACCCCCCCTCCCTCACCCCCCTTCCTCACCCCCCTCCCTCACCCCCCTCCCTCACCCCCCCTCCCTCACCCCCCCTCCCTCACCCCCCCCTCCCTCACCCCCCTCCCTCACCCCCCTCCCTCTCCCCCCCTCCCTCTCCCCCCCTCCCTCTCCCCCCCCTCCCTCTCCCCCCCCCCTCCCTCTCCCCCCCCTCCCTCTCCCCCCCTCCCTCTCCCCCCCCCCTCTTCCCCCCCCCCCTCTTCCCCCCCTCCCTCTTCCCCCCCTCCCTCTTCCCCCCCTCCCTCTTCCCCCCCCCTCCTCTTCCCCCCCCTCCCTCTTCCCCCCCTCCCTCTTCCCCCCCTCCCTCTTCCCCCCCTCCCTCTTCCCCCCCCTCCCTCTTCCCCCCCCTCCCTCTTCCCCCCCCTCCCTCTTCCCCCCCCCTCCCTCTTCCCCCCCCCCTCCCTCTTCCCCCCCCCCTCCCTCTTCCCCCCCCCTCCCTCTTCCCCCCCCTCCCTCTTCCCCCCCCTCCCTCTTCCCCCCCCCTCCCTCTTCCCCCCCCTCCCTCTTCCCCCCCTCCCTCTTCCCCCCCCTCCCTCTTCCCCCCCTCCCTCTTCCCCCCTCCCTCTTCCCCCCCTCCCTCTTTTCCCCCCTCCCTCTTTTCCCCCCTCCCTCTTTTCCCCCCTCCCTCTTTTCCCCCCTCCCTCTTCCACCCCCTCCCTCTTCCACCCCCTCCCTCTTCCACCCCCCGTCCCTCTTCCCCTGCCACAGGCAGACAGAGACACAGAAGGAGGCAGGCAGGCAGACGGAGACAGTCAGTCAGGCAGACAGAGAGACAGACAGACAGGCAGAGACAGTCAGGCGCAGGCAGGCAGTCAGACGGAATACAGGCAGACACAGACAGGCAAGCAGGGAGACAGGCAGACGCAGTCAGGCACAGTCTGTCAGACAGATACAGGCAGACAGAGACAGACAGGCAGGCAGACAGACCGACAGAGGCAGGCAGGCACGCAGACGGAGACAGACAGGCAGGCAGGCAGGCGGGCAGAGACAGGCGGGCAGAGACAGGCAGGCAGAGACAGTCAGGCACAGGCAGGCAGTCAGGCAGAGACAGAGAGACAGGCAGACAGGCAGAGGCAAGCAGACAGAGACAGACAGAGGCTGGCAGAGACAGTCAGACACAAGCAGGCGGACAGACAGACAGAGACAGTCAGGCAGATGGGCAGAGACAGTCAGGCACAGGCAGGCAGGCAGAGACAGACAGTCAGACAGGGACAGGCCGGCAGACAGACAGACAGAGACAGTCAGGCAGGCAGAGACAGACAGACCGGCAGAGGTAGGCAGAGACAGTCAGACCGGCAGAGGTAGGCAGAGACAGTCAGACCGGCAGAGGTAGGCAGAGACAGTCAGACAGAGACAGGCAGGCAGACAGAAACAGACAGAGGCAGGCAGACAGAGGCAAGCAGGTGGAGACAGACAGAGGCCGGCAGAGACAGTCAGACACAAGCAGGCAGACAAACAGACAGAGACAGTCAGGCAGGCAGAGACAGACAAACCGGCAGAGGCAGGCAGAGACAGTCAGACAGAGACAGGCAGGCAGACAGAAGCAGACGGAGGCAGGCAGACAGACAGACAGAGACAGGCAGATAGACAGAGACAGGCAGTCAGACAGATACAGGCAGACAGAGACAGGCAGGCGGAGAGACAGTCAGGCAGACAGACACAGACAGGCAGTCAGACACAGACTGTCAGATAGATACAGGCAGGCAGAGACAGGCAGGCAGGCAGGCAGAGACAGTCAGACACAGAGAGACAGAGTCAGAGTCAGACAGACACAGGCAGACAGACAGACACAGGCAGGCAAACGGAGACAGGCAGGCACACAGGCGGAGACAGTCAGGCAGGCAGGCAGAGACAGTCAGGCTGACGGGCAGACAGGCAGTCAGGCAGACACAGTCAAGCAGAGACAGGCAGATAGGCAGGCAGAGACAGACAGTCAGACACAGGCAGGCAGAGAGCGACAGGCAGACAGAGACACAGAAGGAGGCAGGCAGGCAGAGACAGGCAGGCAGGCAGACAGAGACAGTCAGACAGAGACAGACAGGCAGACAGACAGGCAGACAGAGATAGGCAGGCAGGCAGGCAGACTGAGACCGGCAGACGGAGACAGGCAGGCAGACAGCAACAGGCAGGCAGGCAGAGGCAGTCAGACACAGACAGACAGTCAAACTGATACAGGCAGACGGATGCAGGCAGATGCAGGCGGAGACAGAGACAGTCAGTCAGAGAGAGACAGTCAGGCACACAGGCGGAGACGGTCAGGCAGGCAGTCAGGCAGACGGGCAGAGGCAGGCAGACAGACAGAGACAGGCAGGCAGGCAGTCAGAGACTGGCAGGCAGACAGGCAGAGACAGACAGGCAGAGTCAGACAGAGGCAGGCAGGCAGGCAGACAGACAGAGACAGGCAGTCAAACACAGGCAGACTGTCAGACAGATACAGGCAGACGGAGACAAGCACGCGGAGGCAGGCGAAGAGACAGACACAGACAGGCAGGTAGACACAGACAGGCAGTCAGACAGAAGCAGGCAGGCAGACAGAGGCAGTCAGACACAGACTGTCAGATAGATACAGGCAGACGGAGGCAGGCAGAGACAGTCAGACACAGAGAGACAGAGACAGAGTCAGAGTCAGGCAGAGACCAACGGCAGGCAGGCAAGCAAACCGACAGGCAGTCAGACACAGACTGTCAGACAGATACAGTCAGACGGAGACAGGCAGGCAGACAGGCAGAGACACTCAGGCAGTCAGGCAGACACAGTCAAGCAGAGACCGTCAGGCAGACAGACAGAGACAGTCAGACACAGAGACAGAGTCAGACAGAGACAGACAGGCAGGCAGACAGACAGACACAGGCAGTCAGACACAGACTGTCAGACAGATATAGGCAGACAGAGACAGTCAGGCTGACAGGCAGAGACAGGCAAGCGGAGACAGTCAGGCGGAGACAGGCAGACAGAGGCAGGCATACAGACAGGCAGACACAGTCAGGCAGAGACAGGCAGGCAGGTGGAGACATGCAGACAGGGACAGACAGAGGCACAGGCGGAGACAGTCAGGCGGACAGGCAGAGGCAGGCAGACAGTCAGGCAGGCACAGGCAGGCAGGCACACAGGCGGAGGCAGTCAGGCAGACACAGTCAAGCAGAAACAGGCAGGCGGAGACAGTCAGGCGGAGACAGTCAGGCGGAGACAGTCAGGCGGAGACAGTCAGGCGGAGACAGTCAGGCGGGCAGGCAGAGACAGGCATACAGACAGACAGAGACGGTCAGACACAGAGAGACAGAATCAGTGTCAGACAGAGACCGCAGGCAGGCAGGCGGAGACTGTCAGGCACACAGTCGGTCAAGCAGAGACAGGCAGGCAGGTAGGGACAGACATAGAGACAGGCAGGCAGGTAGGGACAGACAGGCAGACAGAGACAGGCCGAGACAGTCAGGCAGACAGGGACAGGCAGGCAGGTAGAGACGGGCAGACAGGGACAGACAGACACAGGCAGAGGCAGGCAGGCAGGTAGAGACGGGCAGACAGGGACAGGCAGAGACAGGCAAGCAGGTAGAGACGGGGAGACAGGGACAGGCAGGCAGGCAGGGAGGCAGAGACAGGCAGGCGGACAGGCAGAGGCAGTCAGGCAGCGACAGACAGGCAGGCAGGCAGGCACAGGCAGACAGTCAGGCAGATAGAGGCAGACAGGCGGAGACAGTCAGGCAGACAGGCGGAGACAGTCAGGCAGAGAGACAGACAGGCTGAGACAGTCAGGCACAGGCAGGCAGGCACAGGCAGACAGGCAGGTAGAGACGGGCAGACAGGGACAGACAGACACAGGCAGAGGCAGGCAGGCAGGTAGAGACGGGCAGACAGGGACAGGCAGAGACAGGCAGGCAGGTAGAGACGGGCAGACAGGGACAGAGACAGGCAGGGGCAGAGACAGGCAGGCAGGCACAGGCAGGCACAGGCAGACAGTCAAACAGAGTCAGGCAGACAGGCGGAGACAGGCAGTCAGACATAGACTGTCAGACAGATACAGGCAGATGGAGACAGTCAAACAGACAGGCGGAGACAGTCAGGCAGAGAGGCAGGCAGGCAGTCAGGCAGGCAGGCAGTCAAACAGACAGGCGGAGACAGTCAGGCAGAGAGACAGAGACAGTCAGGCAGACGGACAGGTGGAGACAGTCAGGCAGAGACAGGCAGGCAAACCGACAGGCAGTCAGACAGATACAGGCAGACGGAGACAGGCAGGCACACAGGCGGAGACAGTCAGGCAGGCAGACAGGCAGAGACAGTCAGGCAGTCAGGCAGACACAGTCAAGCAGAGA
The DNA here is from genome assembly GCF_030684315.1 of Stegostoma tigrinum. Lineage (NCBI taxonomy): Eukaryota > Metazoa > Chordata > Chondrichthyes > Orectolobiformes > Stegostomatidae > Stegostoma > Stegostoma tigrinum. The sequence goes on from NW_026728768.1 coordinate 179,300, forward strand.
CAGGTAGGCAGGCAGACAGGCAGGCAGGCACAGGCAGACAGGCAGAGACAGTCAGACGGAGTCAGACAGAGACAGGCAGGCAGAGACAGGCATACAGACAGACAGACAGTCAGACACAGAGAGACAGAGTCAGAGTCAGACAGAGACAGGCAGGCAGAGACCGACGGCAGGCAGGCAGACACAGACTGTCAAACAAACATAGGAAGACGGAGACAGGCAGTCAGACACAGACTGTCAGACAGATATAGGCAGACGGAGACAGGCAGTCAGACACAGACTGTCAGACAGATATAGGCAGACAGAGACAGTCAGGCAGGCAGGCAGAGACAGTCAGGCAGGCAGAGACAGTCAGGCAGGCAGACAGAGACGGTCAGACAGAGACAGGCAGGCAGGCAGAGACAGTCAGGCGGAGACAGACAGAGACAGTCAGGCAGGCAGGCAGACAGAGACAGGCAGACAGAGACAGGCAGACACAGTCAGGTAGAGACAGGCAGCGACAGACAGGCAGGCAGGCAGACAGAGACAGGGCGAGGCAGGCAGGTGGAGAGACAGACAGTCAGGCACAGACAGGCGGAGAGACAGACAGTCAGGCAGACAGGCGGAGATGGACAGTCAGGCAGAGACAGTCAGACTGGCAGGCAGAGACAGTCAGGCAGACAGGCGGAGGCAGACAGACAGACACAAGCAGACAGACAGACACAAGCAGACAGAGACAGGCTGTCAGACAGATACAGGCAGGCGGAGACAGGCTGTCAGACAGATACAGGCAGGCGGAGACAGACAGAGTCAGGCAGGCAGACAGAGGCAGTCAGACACAGACAGACAATCAAACCAACACGGGCAGACAGAGACAGGCAGATGCAGACAGAGACAGGCAGATGCAGGCGGAGGCAGGCAGTCAGACACAGGCAGACTGTCAGACGGAGACAGGCACGCGGAGGCAGGAAGGCGGAGACAGACAGAGAGAGACAGTCAGAGACAGACATGCAGAGACAGGCAGGCAGACAGAGGCAGTCAGATACAGACAGACAGTCAAACCGATACAGGCAGAGACAGACAGGCAGACGGATGCAGGCAGATAGAGACAGTCAGACACAGGCAGAGGCGCAGACGGAGACAGGCAGAGACAAACAGACAGAGGCAGGCAGGCAGAGGCAGGCAGAGACGGTCAGACAGACAAAGACAGGCAGGCAGTGAGACAGTCTGACAGGCAGGCAGGCCGCGGCAGACAGAGGCAGGCAGAGACAGTCAGGCAGGCGGAGGCAGACAGGCAGATGGAGGCAGGCAGACAGACAGTCAGACACAGATAGGCAGAGAGGCAGGCAGAGACAGGCAGGCAGGCAGGCACGCAGAGGCAGACAGAGACCGGCAGGCAGGCAGAGACAGTCAGACAGAGAGGCAGAGAGTCAGGCAGAGACGCAGGCAGTCAGATAAACAGAGGCAGAGAGTCAGGCAGGCAGGCAGGCAGAGACAGTCAGGCCGAGGCAGACAGAGGCAGGCGGGCAGACAGAGACAGTCAGAAGGCAGTCAGTCAGACAGAGGCAGGCAGAGACAGACAGACAGTCAGACAGAGACCGCCAGTCAGGCAGGCAGAGACAGTCAGACAGAGACAGACAGTTAGACAGGCAGAGGCAGACAGAGATAGAGAGGCAGGCAGAGAGTCAGGCACACACGCAGAGAGTCAGACAGACGCGCAGGCAGGCAGACACGCAGTCAGTCAGGCAGGCAGAGAGAGACAGTCAGACAGAGACAGGCCGCCAGGCAGATAGACAGACAGTCAGGCAGAGACAGTCAGAAGACAGACAGAGGCAGGCAGACACGGACAGTCAGATAGACAGACAGACAGAGACAGGCAGTCAGGCAGGCAGAGACAGTCACACAGAGACAGGCAGGCAGACAGAGGCAGTCAGACCGAGATAGGTAGGCAGAGACAGTCAGATAGAAAGACAGTCAGATAGAAAGACAGTCAGATAGAAAGACAGTCAGATAGAAAGACAGTCAGATAGAAAGACAGTCAGATAGAAAGAGGCAGGCAGACAGGCCAAGGCAGAGAGAGACAGGCAGAAGGCAGGCAGAGACAGTCAGACAGAGACAGGCTGACAGTCAGACAGAAACAGGCAGGCAGGCAGAGGCAGTCAGACACAGACACCCAGTCAGACAGAGACAGAGAGACAGACAGGCAGGCGGCACCAGGCAGGCAGGCAGAGACAGTCAGACACAGACAGGCAGGCAGGCAGACAGACAGAGGGAGGCTGACACAGACAGAGACAGGCAGTCAGACAGAGACAGGCAGTCAGACAGAGACAGGCAGTCAGGCAGAGACAGGCAGTCAGGCAGAGACAGTCAGACAGAGACAGGCAGGCAAACAGTCAGACAGAGACAGGCCGACAGTCAGACAGAGACAGGCAGGCAGGCGGCGCCAGGCAGGCAGGCAGAGACAGTCAGACACAGACAGGCAGGCAGACAGACAGAGGCAGGCAGGCAGACAGACAGACAGAGGCAGACAGGCGGAGGCAGGCAGTCGGAGACAGACAGACAGTCAGAGGCAGGCAGGCAGAGACAGACAGGCAGACAGAGACCTTTTTAAAATTAACAAGAACATGTGATTAACACACTTAATAGCTGCGACCGAGTGTGATTTAAAAGAATGCTGATTACCAGAAGTTAAATAGGGGTTGTAAGATCCACTATTTGAAACGAGTCAAGAGCCAATTCGATTGTACTTTGGATTTGGGTGTAATGAGAATGCACGTCGGTTGAAAGAGATTGATGTTTTAGTTTAAACTGTTCTGAGTCCTGCTTCATAAATATAAAGGAGGGCTTCATAACTTATAAAGCTGCTGTTCCTCCACCATTGTTCTGCAGAAATTACTGAATCAAACGACAGAATATGACCAGCATCATAAGATAGGAGTAGAAGTAAGGCCATTCGGCCAATCAAGTCCACTTTGCCATTTAAATCATGGCTGATGGGCATTTCAACGACACTTCCCTCAACTCTCCCTGTAGCCCTTGACTCCTTTTGAGATCAAGAATTTGTTGATCTCTGCCTGAATTCACAAGCCCACCACTCTCTGGCTGAAGACGTGTCGTCTCGTTTCAGTTTTAAATTTGCCCCCTCTAATTTTAAGGCTGTGCCCACGGGTCCTACTCTCCCCGCCTAACGGAAACAACTTCCTAGCGTCCACCCCTTCTAAACCATACATTATCACTGACGGTTCCCTAGTTAGATTTGACATATTGCATTTGAGAAGGAAATGGCCTGTTTCCATCATTCCAGAGTACTTTTCTTAATCATTGTATTTATTTGTCGGCCCAATAAAGGAATTAATTTTATTTGATAGCTCAATAAGTTAAAACTGTAATCGAAGTTAGTTTTCTTCCTCCTTTGTAGTGGATCTGTTGGAGTTGCACACAGCACAACACGTCTTTGATCGACACAAATTGACACAAAACGAGCAACTTCTAAATGTAACTGAAGTAATCAACTGTTTAACGTCCATTTATGATGGTTTGGAACAAAATCACAAAGACTAGGTCAATGTGTCACTCTGTGTCAACATGTGTCTGAACTGGCTGCTGAACGTCTTTGATACGTATGTATGATTTACACTTGAATGTAGTATGTTTAGATTGTCCTAAGGTGCATTAAACTGCATCCTACATTTTGGATTTTGATCAGTTAAGTAAATGTGAAGATTGTCAACTGATTAAAATCAATCCTAGTATTGTTGACATAAGGTTTCAGTATGTTCTAATTTCATTTCAGTGCAAGTGATAAAGTAGTTGAAAGTTTTAGCGACTTTTGTTTTAAATCACAAAATTGAAACTGATATAGAACATAGAACGTAGAACAGTCCAGCACAGAACAGGCCCTTCAGCCCACGATGTTGTGCCGACCATATACTTTTGATTCCATTTGGTCAAATCTGTACAGGATCATGGAGACATCTTGACACTCTGATTGTAATGCTCTTCACGGTGACAAATGTGAGTGCTGGAGAAAGACGTGTATAAAGTACACAATATGAACATCATCCAGTTAATGTCAAGGAATAAACAGCCAGATGCAGAATAAGTTTTTATGTGACCCTCAATCTCGTAGAGTCATACAGCATAGAAACACCATGTCTATGCCTCCCAACAAACACCAAACTACACTAATCTCATTTATCTACACTTGGTCCCTAGCCTACTTTGACCTAGCATTTTAAATGCTCATCCCAGATGCTTTTTAAATGTTGAGAATACCTGCCTCAACTACCCTCTCAGGCAGCGTGCTCCATATGTCCACTTTGTTGATGAAAAAGCTTTTCCTCAGACTTCCTCCAAAGCATTTAATCCTCACCTTAAACTTGTGCCATCTGGTCTTAGACACATGTGCCATGGGGAAAGGATTCTCACAATGTATTCTGCCAGGGCCTGTCATAATTTTTTCTGCCTCAATCATATCCCGACCCCCACCTCAGCTTCCTCTGCTACAAGAAACACAAATCCAGCATACCAGTCTATCTCGTAACTGAGACTTTTTAACCTAGCCAGTATCTTGAAGAGCATTAACTGTGCCATTGTGGTATTTTCCAGACTAATTGTCGTTCAGCTTATCTCAGTCAGATTGTTTAGTAAGCTCCATTTAGGAATAATGTTATGCACTTCACTTGGAAATGTATTAAGACTGTGACAGTATATTGGGGAATCCTTGCAAGTGGAGAGATTTTTATTTTCTTTCAGTCCAAGCTGGGTATAATTCTAGGATTTGGAGATGAACGTCCAGGGTTAAACCTCCGGTGTCCTTCTATCCACCCCAAATCACCTCCAATTTTCCATTTATATAAAATTGAGCTTTGTTTGCATGAGGTGTGTTCCAATATTAAATCGTTATTGCGACTGTAAATTTTGACATTCTTCATTAGGTACGTACCCTTCATATTGATAGCGGCTCAAGGTGCTTCAGGGTGTCAAAACCAAAATGTTGCATTTTCCAGTGAAATTGTAGACATTAAGCTGAAATTCTCGCGAGGGAGCACTGAACGGCATGCATTATTTCTGAGTACCGCCCTCATTAATACTTATTCCATTTTTGTACCTGCCAGACAGAAACTAGACGCTCAGAATTAGCGAAATAAAATTCTGAGTGGGTGTGTGATGCTTGCACATTGCTCAATGCTCTTCTGGACCTCCAACTTGGGCAGTAGTCACCAGCATCTGCAGCCACACCCATCAGTAGCACCCCATGTCCACAGTTTTGACATGTGGCATGTTCCAGCCTCAGCACATCATGGATAATGGGAACTGCAGATGCTGGAGACTCCAAGATAATAAAATGTGAGGCTGGATGAACACAGCAGGCCAAGCAGCATCCCAGGAGCACAAAAGCTGACGTTTCGGGCCTAGACCCTTCATCAGAGAGGGGGATGGGGGGAGGGAACTGGAATAAATAGGGAGAGAGGGGGAGGCGGACCGAAGATGGAGAGCAAAGAAGATAGGTGGAGAGGGTGTAGGTGGGGAGGTAGGGAGGGGATAGGTCAGTCCAGGGAAGACGGACAGGTCAAGGAGGTGGGATGAGGTTAGTAGGTAGCTGGGGGTGCGGCTGGGGGTGGGAGGAAGGGATGGGTGAGAGGAAGAACCGGTTAGGGAGGCAGAGACAGGTTGGACTGGTTTTGGGATGCAGTGGGTGGGGGGGAAGAGCTGGGCTGGTTGTGTGGTGCAGTGGGGGGAGGGGATGAACTGGGCTGGTTTAGGGATGCAGTGGGGGAAGGGGAGATTTTGAAACTGGTGAAGTCCACATTGATACCATATGGCTGCAGGGTTCCCAGGCGGAATATGAGTTGCTGTTCCTGCAACCTTCGGGTGGCATCATTGTGGCAGTGCAGGAGGCCCATGATGGACATGTCATCAAGAGAATGGGAGGGGGAGTGGAAATGGTTTGCGACTGGGAGGTGCAGTTGTTTGTTGCGGACTGAGCGGAGGTGTTCTGCAAAGCGGTCCCCAAGCCTCCGCTTGGTTTCCCCAATGTAGAGAAAGCCGCACCGGGTACAGTGGATGCAGTATACCACATTGGCAGATGTGCAGGTGAACCTCTGCTTAATGTGGAATGTCATCTTGGGGCCTGGGATGGGGGTGAGGGAGGAGGTGTGGGGACAAGTGTAGCATTTCCTGCGGTTGGCCCCCTCCACCGACACTCTCATCCGCCTAGCGGAACTCGTCCTCACACTCAACAACTTCTCTTTTGACTCCTCCCACTTCCTACAGACTAAGGGGGTGGCCATGGGCACCCGCATGGGCCCCAGCTATGCCTGCCTCTTTGTAGGTTACGTGGAACAGTCCATCTTCCGCACCTACACAGGCCCCAAACCCCACCTCTTCCTCCGGTACATTGATGACTGTATCGGCGCCGCCTCTTGCTCCCCAGAGGAGCTCGAACAGTTCATCCACTTCACCAACACCTTCCACCCCAAGCTTCAGTTCACCTGGGCCATCTCCAGCACATCCCTCACCTTCCTGGACCTCTCAGTCTCCATCTCAGGCAACCAGCTTGTAACTGATGTCCATTTCAAGCCCACCGACTCCAACAGCTACCTAGAATACACCTCCTCCCACCCACCCTCCTGCAAAAACTCCATCCCCTATTCCCAATTCCTCCGCCTCCGCCGCATCTGCTCCCACGATAAGACATTCCACTCCCGCACATCCCAGATGTCCAAGTTCTTTAAGGACCGCAACTTCCCCCCCATGGTGATTGAGAACGCCCTTGACCGCGTCTCCCGCATTTCCCGCGACACATCCCTCACACCCCGCCCCCGCCACAACCGCCCCAAGAGGATCCCCCTCGTTCTCACACACCACCCTACCAACCTCCGGATACAACGCATTATCCTCCGACACTTCCGCCATTTACAATCCGACCCCACCACCCAAGACATTTTTCCATCCCCACCCCTGTCTGCTTTCCGGAGAGACCACTCTCTCCGTGACTCCCTTGTTCGCTCCACACTGCCCTCCAACCCCACCACACCCGGCACCTTCCCCTGCAACCGCAGGAAATGCTACACTTGTCCCCACACCTCCTCCCTCATCCCCATCCCAGGCCCCAAGATGACATTCCACATTAAGCAGAGGTTCACCTGCACATCTGCCAATGTGGTATACTGCATCCACTGTACCCGGTGCGGCTTTCTCTACATTGGGGAAACCAAGCGGAGGCTTGGGGACCGCTTTGCAGAACACCTCCGCTCAGTCCGCAACAAACAACTGCACCTCCCAGTCGCAAACCATTTCCACTCCCCCTCCCATTCTCTTGATGACATGTCCATCATGGGCCTCCTGCACTGCCACAATGATGCCACCCGAAGGTTGCAGGAACAGCAACTCATATTCCGCCTGGGAACCCTGCAGCCATATGGTATCAATGTGGACTTCACCAGTTTCAAAATCTCCCCTTCCCCCACTGCATCCCTAAACCAGCCCAGTTCATCCCCTCCCCCCACTGCACCACACAACCAGCCCAGCTCTTCCCCCCCACCCACTGCATCCCAAAACCAGTCCAACCTGTCTCTGCCTCCCTAACCGGTTCTTCCTCTCACCCATCCCTTCCTCCCACCCCCAGCCGCACCCCCAGCTACCTACTAACCTCATCCCACCTCCTTGACCTGTCCGTCTTCCCTGGACTGACCTATCCCCTCCCTACCTCCCCACCTACACCCTCTCCACCTATCTTCTTTGCTCTCCATCTTCGGTCCGCCTCCCCCTCTCTCCCTATTTATTCCAGTTCCCTCCCCCCATCCCCCTCTCTGATGAAGGGTCTAGGCCCGAAACGTCAGCTTTTGTGCTCCTGGGATGCTGCTTGGCCTGCTGTGTTCATCCAGCCTCACATTTTATTATCTCAGCACATCATGGCACATGTCAGATCTGCTTTCAGTACTCTTCTGTACTTCATTGCTGCATTTTGGATTGCAGCAGCCCCCCTCATTGCAGTGCTACTGCCAGGGCACTTTTATATGCAGGGACAGGCACCCATTCGTGTATTGGGCCACGTTACACATCAGGACACCTTGCTTGAGCTCTCCACTCTGATTTTGTCCCTGCATGAATGCTAACAGCTCCTCTGCCTTGTCTTCATTTGCTTTGTCTTTTTATGGGTTGCCCCCTCCGCCACATCTCTCAGACTCATAACACTAGTATGTTGATTAACCTTTTGGCATCGAGACAAAGCCAGACAGCTTGTCATGTTTGTCAGCAGTCATCAATCAAAGGAGTGGGTGTGTTGCCGTTTAGCACCGTGATATGTTGATCTCACACCTGCAGCATGTGCCAGCTGCAGAAGCACAGAACGCGTTGCATTGTCTCCAACCACATGGTCGTTCTTCAGGTTCTGAGGGGAATGGTCTGTAGTCAAGGGAGGCAGTTCCAGGCAGCAGATCTAGGTAACTCCAGGGCATTGTCTGATATCACTCGAGGGGCTTGGATGCAATCAGTTGGCTGCTCAGGATGATCATGGTCAGGACACTTTCCTCATAGGTTGTGACAAGTCAAACGTTAGACACCTCACTACCTGTGTTGGCTCTTTCTGCCCTACGGTGGGCTGTTTTTCCTGGAATGAAACAAAGGGAGTGATTGAGTGAGATGAAATGAGCTGGTGCATTTGTTAGTGCTCATGTATGTTTGGGAAGGGAGGTGAGGTCTCCTGGGTGAGAGCAAGAGGCACAGAGAACATAGAGGATTAATAGCCTTGGGCCCTCAAGTAGGCGAGAGCAAGTGAAGACAGACATTGAATGCTTTGGTGAGAATGGTATTACATGAGCTGTGCTGAAGGGTGGTGCAGAATTAGAGAGAGTGTGAATGTGAGGTAGCACAGACCAATGATACCAGTCACGGTTGGACATAGAGCAGTTTTTCCGCCATCTTCGTCTCCGTGCCTACTTCTTCAACCGGGAACCTAACCCTCCTTCCACTGACCCCTTCACCCGCTTCCAACACAAGTCCTCCTCCTGGACACCACCCCTAGGCCTCCTACCCTCCCTCGACCTCTTCATCTCCAACTGCCGTCGAGACGTTCACCACCTCAACCTCTCCACCCCTCTCACCCACTCCAACCTCTCCCCCGCAGAACGGGCAGCCCTCCGCTCCCTCCGCTCCAACCCCAACCTCACCATCAAACCCGCAGACAAGGGTGGCGCAGTGGTAGTATGGCGCACTGACCTCTACATCGCTGAGGCCAGACGCCAACTCTCCGACACCACCTCCTACTGCCCCCTCGATCATGACCCCACACCCACGTGACCAAACCATCATCTCCAACACCATTCACGACCTCATCACCTCAGGGGACCTCCCACCCACATCCTCCAACCTCATTGTTCCCCAACCCCGCACGGCCGTTTCTATCTCCTTCGCAAAATCCACAAACCTGCCTGCCCTGGTCGACCCATCGTCTCAGCCTGCTCCTGCCCCACCGAACTCATCTCCACCTATCTGGACTCCATTTTTTCCCCTTTGGTCCAGGAACTCCCCACCTACGTCCGTGACACCACCCACGCCCTCCACCTCCTCCAGGACTTCCAATTCCCTGGCCCACAACACCTCATATTCACCATGGACGTCCAGTCCCTGTACACCTGCATTCCGCATGCAGATGGCCTCAAAGCCCTCTGCTTCTTACTGTCCCGCAGGCCCGACCAGTCCCCCTCCACCGACGCTCTCATCCGCCTAGCTGAACTCGTCCTCACCCTCAACAACTTCTCTTTTGACTCCTCCCACTTCCTACAGACTAAGGGGGTGGCCATGGGTACCCGCATGGGCCCCAGCTATGCCTGCCTCTTTGTAGGTTACGTGGAACAGTCCCTCTTCCGTACCTACACAGGCCCCAAACCACACCTCTTCCTCCGGTACATTGATGACTGTATCGGCGCCGCCTCTTGCTCCCCAGAGGAGCTCGAACAGTTCATCCACTTCACCAACACCTTCCACCGCAACCTTCAGTTCACCTGGGCCATCTCCAGCACATCCCTCACCTTCCTGGACCTCTCAGTCTCCATCTCAGGCAACCAGCTTGTAACTGATGTCCATTTCAAGCCCACCGACTCCCACAGCTACCTAGAATACACCTCCTCCCACCCACCCTCCTGCAAAAATTCCATTCCCTATTCTCAATTCCTCCGCCTCCGCCGCATCTGCTCCCACGATAAGACATTCCACTCCCACACATCCCAGATGTCCAAGTTCTTCTAGGACAACAACTTTGCCACCACAGTGATCGAGAACGCCCTTGACCGCGTCTCCCGTATTTCCCGCAACACATCCCTCACACCCCGCCCCCGCCACAACCGCCCGAAGAGGATCCCCCTCGTTCTCACACTCCACCCTAGCAACCTCCAGATACAACGCATCATCCTCCGACACTTTCACCATTTACAATCCGACCCCACCACCCAAGACATTTTTCCATCCCCACCCCTGTCTGCTTTCCGGAGAGACCACTCTCTCCGTGACTCCCTTGTTCGCTCCACACTGCCCTGCAACCCCACCACACCCGGCACCTTCCCCTGCAACCGCAGGAAATGCTACACTTGCCCCCACACCTCCTCCCTCACCCCTATCCCAGGCCCCAAGATGACATTCCACATCAAGCAGAGATTCACCTGCACATCTGCCAATGTGGTATACTGCATCCACTGTTCCCGGTGTGGCTACCTCTACATTGGGGAAACCAAGCGGAGGCTTGGAGACCGCTTTACAGAACACCTCCGCTCAGTTCGGAACAAACAACTGCACCTCCCAGTCGCAAACCATTTCCACTCCCCCTCCCATTCTCTAGATGACATGTCCATCATGGGCCTCCTGCACTGCCACAATGATGCCACCCGAAGGTTGCAGGAACAGCAACTCATATTCCGCCTGGGAACCCTGCAGCCATATGGTATCAATGTGGACTTCACCAGTTTCAAAATCTCCCCTTCCCCTATTGCATCCCTAAACCAGCCCAGTTCGTCCCCTCCCCCCACTGCACCACACAACCAGCCCAGCTCTCCCCCCCCCCCCCACCCACTGCATCCCAAAACCAGTCCAACCTGTCTCTGCCTCCCTAACCGGTTCTTCCTCTCACCCATCCCTTCCTCCCTCCGCAAGCCGCACCCCCATCTACCTACTAACCTCATCCCACCTCCTTGACCTGTCCGTCTTCCCTGGACTGACCTATCCCCTCCCTACCTCCCCACCTATACTCTCTCCACCTATCTTCTTTACTCTCCATCTTCGGTCCGCCTCCCCCTCTCTCCCTATTTATTCCAGTTCCCTCTCCCCATCCCCCTCTCCGATGAAGGGTCTAGGCCCAAAACGTCAGCTTTTGTGCTCCTGAGATGCTGCTTGGCCTGCTGTGTTCATCCAGCCTCACATTTTATTATCTTGGAATTCTCCAGCATCTGCAGTTCCCATTATCTCCAATGAGGCTCCTCTTCTGTTGGAGCAGAGGTCACTGATCTTGCAGCACTGCTGTATGGCTCTTTTGGTGGTTGAGACTGCCTTGACACTGGACAGACTCAGATGAGTCTGGCCGAGTCTTGTGTCGTGGCCTCCTGTGCTTGTCTTTGGGAAAGAGGACAGTCCTCCACTGCACCAATCCATCCACCAGGATTTCCAGGTCTCCAACTGTAAAGTAAGGTGCTAATTTCCCCTTTCCTGCCCTGTCTGGGACAAATGCTATGAACTGTATAAGGCAGTTCTGGATTCTGGGCATTTTACTGGTTCACAATAGCCTTTAAACATGGCACTAGTGCCAGTAATACCGGGATGTTTCAGTGGTGGCAAACACTTGCAGTTACGATGAGTGGAAAACTAACGAGCGTCGGCTAAGAGAGGCACTACAGGAGCATTGTTGCTAGTTATTGAAAAGGTTTGCAACAACAGAGTGAGAAAATTTGTCAGGTGTTTTGGAGAGATACTGTCCTTGCAGTGCAATAAAAATAACACTGAACTGATTCACTCCAGTGTTTTGGACCTTCAGATTTCAGAACAGAATTAGACCATTCAGCCCATTGAGTGGGATCTATCATTCTCAACCTCCTGTGTCCTTACTAAGCAAGAACATGTCTATCTATGCCTGAAATCAACTCTGACTTGGCTTCCACAGCTTTCTGCATCAATGAGTTCCACAGATTCACAACTTTCTGACTGAAGAAATTCTTCCTCAACTCCATCCTGAAGGGTGGTCCCTTTGACTCTGAGGCTGTACCCTCAGGTCCTGGTCTCTCCTACTTGTGGAAACATCATCTCCATGTCCACTCTATCCAGGCCTGAATTACCTTCAGTGTGACCCCCTTCATCCTTCTAAACTCCATCAAGTACAGGCCCAGAGTTCTCAGCCACTCCTCACTTCATCCCCAGGATTATGTTTGAGAACCTCATCTAGACCCTGACAAAGGCCAGCACATCCTTCCTTAGATAGATGGCCAAAAACTGCTCTTAATATTCCAAATGCAATATGACCAGAGCCTTACACAGCCTCAGCAACACATCTCTGCTCTTGTATTTTTGCCGTCTTGAAATGAATGCTGACATTGCATTTGCCTTCCCAACTGCCAACTGAAACTGCATGTTAAAAGAATCCTGAATTGGGTCATCTTTGTGCTTCAGTTTTCTGAAGCCTTTCCCAATTTAGAAAATAGTCTATGCCTGTACTTCCACTTCTCCACAGACTCTCTGTGACCTCCCCACTTCCTCAACACTACTTGCCTCTCCACCTATCATAGAACATAGAACACAGAAAATAGAACAGTACAGCACAGAACAGGCTCTTCAGCCCACGATGTTGTGCCGACCATTGATCCTCATGTATGCACCCGCAAATTTCTGTGACCATATGCATGTCCAGCAGTCTCTTAAATGACCCCAATGACCTTGCTTCCACAACTGCTGCTGGCAACGCATTCCATGTCCTCACAACTCTGTGTAAAGAACCCGCCTCTGACATCCCCTCTCTACTTTCCTCCAACCAGCTTAAAACTATGACCCCTCGTGTTAACCTTTTCTGCCCTGGAAAATAGTCTCTGGCTATCAACGCTATCTATGCCTCTCATTATCTTGTATACCTCAATTAGGTCCCCTCTCCTCCTCCTTTTCTCCAATGAGAAGAGTCCGAGCTCAGTCAACCTCTCTTCATAAGATAAGCCCTCCAGTCCAGGCAGCATCCTGGTAAACCTCCTCCTGAACCCTCTCCAAAGCATCCATATCTTTCCTATAATAGGGCGACCATAACTGGACGCAGTATTCCAAGTGCGGTCTAACCAAAGTTTTATAGAGCTGCAACAAGATCTCATGACTCTTAAACTCAATCCCCCTGTTAATGAAAGCCAAAACACCATATGCTTTCTTAACAACCCTGTCCACTTGGGTGGCCATTTTAAGGGATCTCCGTATCTGCACATCAAGATCCCTCTGTTCCTCCACACTGCCAAGAATCCTATCCTTAATCCTGTACTCAGCTTTCAAATTCGATCTTCCAAAATGCATCACCTCGCATTTATCCAGGTTGAACACCATCTGCCACCTCTCAGCCCATCTCTGCATCCTGTCAATGTCCCGCTGCAGCCTGCAACAGCCCTCTACACTGTCAACGACACCTCCGACCTTTGTGTCGTCTGCAAACTTGCTGACCCATCCTTCAATCCCCTCATCCAAGTCATTAATAAAAATTACAAACAGTAGAGGCCCAAGGACAGAGCCCTGTGGAACCCCACTCACCACTGACTTCCAGGCAGAATATTTTCCTTCTACTTGTCTCTCTGTTATGCCCCGAGCGAAAAAGCAATGAAAGTGCCGCTAATTTTTTGCACGGCGAGCTGCTGAATATTAACCAGTCTCTCACCATTGCCATCACCTTGCTCTTGTGAAGACAGACATGGATAAAGTTCTCAAAGCTGATAGAAAATTGAAAGCCCTCACATCCTGTGACGATGGTAAGTTTCCTTTGTTGAAAAAAAAATGCTTGCAGTTTAGTTGGCATAATAAAGACCACAGTGGCTCTGGGTAACACTGTTGCCTCACGGCACCAGCAACTTGGGTTTACTTCCACCCTTTGGTGTGTGTGGAGTTTGCACGTTCTCCATGTGTCTGCATGGGTTTTCTCCGGGTGCTCCAGTTTCCTCCCACAGTCAAAAGATGTGCAACGTAGGTGGATTGGTCATGCTAAATTTCCCAAGGTGCTCAGTGATGTGTATGTTAGATGAGTTATAGGTGGATGGGTCTGGGTGGGATGCTGTGAGGGGCAGTGTGGACATGTTGGGCTGACGGACGTGTTTCCACGCTGTAAGGATTCTCTGATTCATGATTCTATGATCTTACTGAGCGCAAAGGTACAATATCGGCTGGTCATATTTGTCTCACCTCTTTACACATGGACAGTAAAGCTTTAATTTCAGTTTCTATGCTTTTGCAACGTGTCTGCTGTCTATAACAAGGCTGACTATATCTCCTTCTCTAATGCGCATCTCCTGTCCCCTAACACCAGGAGGTGACACTTGCTTTTCACTTAGTACAATCAGTAAAACAATAGCCTCCATATTACATCCAGCGGCTTCTCTTAACGCTCACATACTGTTCTTTTTTAGCTCCAGGTATTGACTGCTCGTCATTTCTTATTCCTCATCTCATCTCTCTCTCACACACTGTCTCTCTCGCTCTCTGTCTGTATCTCTCCTCTCCCTATTCTCCCCCAACACTTGACTCAGGCACAAACAGAAGTTCACGGTCACACTATGTTGCACATGCATATCCTATCCCTCATGCACAAACGTACTATCCACACACAGACACAGACACACACACAGAGGCACACACGCACGCACAGGCACACAGTCACATTCTCACTCATTCATAGTCCATACTGTCACACAATCATGCATGGCCTTGCACACATTCCGTGGCACACTTGCATGCCCTGTCGTAGGATCTTTTGCCAATGTTCATACTCTCAACACACAGACACACGCACACTCCCACAAAACTCTCCCTCACACACTTAGGCTGACAAATTCACTTCCTCTCAAGCTCACTCGCTCTCACAGACACACTCACTCCCTCATGCATGCTGTAACACTCCCTTTTGTGCTGACTCTCGTTTACACACTCGAGCACAGTCACTGGCGCACACATTCTGTCGTGCGCATGCTCACACTTTCATGCACTGTCTTTGCACTCTTGAACACAATCATATGCTCACCTCTCTCTTGCACGCAGTCAATTTGATTTGAGTCATCATTATCACATGTGCCTAGGTACAGAGATCTGTCTATAGATCACGCAGTATAGACAGATCATACCATACAAGGTGCATTAGTGAAATGGAACATAGTGACAGCTACAGAGAGCGAGATCAAAATTAGATTTAAAATTTTAAGTGTTCTATTCAGATGTGCAGGAACAGCGGTGAAGAAGCTGTTCTGGGATCTGTTCACACGTGAATACTAACTTTTTGACATCTTCCCTTCAGAAAAGGGTAGAAGAGAGTGTAATTGGGGGGTGAGAAAGGCCTTTGATTATGTCAGTTGCTTTCCTGAGGCAGCGGTAAGTATAGGTGGATTCAATGAATGGAAGGCTGATTTGCATGGTGGACTATGTTATTTTCATGACTCTGGAGTTTGTTGTTTTCTTCGGAAGAGCAGCTGCCATACCATGCTGTGATATGCATCCAGATAGGATGCTTTCTCTGGTACATCAATGAAAGTTGCCCTTTATATTTGAATTGCCTTAGCCTCCTTGGAAGTAGACACATTGGTGTGCTTTTTTGCCCATTGCGACAATCTGGGTGGACCAGATTTTTCACAGTCATTGATGTGACTCCATTATGGCGTGTTAACCAGGTCAACCATGTCATTCAGGGTATCCTGAAGGAGGAGGACCGTAAGACACAGCTCAATGTACACATTGGTAAGATGAGTGATGAGGTCTTGCATCAAGCGTTCCGAGAGCTAGGCAGTGGGTTAAATAGCAGGACCTGTAAAGTTGCAATCTCTGGATTATTCGTGGTGCCACATGCTGAGAAGGCAAGAAAAAGGGGAAGAAAACAGATGAATGCTTGGCTCAAGTGTTTGTGTTGGGGGTGGATTTAGACACTTGGATCTGAAGGACAATTTGTGGGGATGGTATATCCTCTACAAGTGGGCTAGTCTGCAGCTGAACCAGAAAGGAACCAAAATCCTTGCACGAGGGTTTGCTAATGTGGTGAGGAATTTAAGCGAGAGGCCTGCAAGCAGTGGGCAATGGAAGAGCAGGTAATTCACTGAGGGGTGAGAAACTAATAAAATAAAGATTATATTAGGGGATTTGAACTTTACAACATTAATTGAGATAACATAAAAGTTTGACTTGGGAAATAATTCTTTAAATACATTTGAGAGATGATTTAACATCAACATGTCGACGAGCTTGTCAGGGACAGTGCAATGCTGGACCTATTTCTGGGACACAAAGCCAGTGTTCAGGGTGACAGTGGCTAAGTGCATAAGTCCCTGTGACCATGACAACAGACTTTTCAACATGGGAGAGGAGATCTGTTTAAAACAAATGTTTTTGGCTTAGGGTAAGGCATATTTTATTGAAACAAGGCAGGATCTGGGTAAAATATTTTGGGAAGTGACTTGCGGGCGAATCTACAGCTGTATAGTTGGATACGTCCAGAAAAGGAACTGGGAGAGTAAAGGCCAGTTATATTCCGTTTTGGGTGAAATTTATGATCAACAAGCCTGGAGAACCCTGGATCTTGAGGAATGTTCAGGACATGTTTATGACAAGTGCAAAGGGAGCAAATGAATGGATGACTAGTGACGTATAAAAATGAAGCGTGAAGAAACGGTGGTGGCCAAGATTGGAAAGAATATCAAGATATTCTACAGGCATATCAAGCAGGAGAATAACCAGGGAAAGAGTAGGGCCAATTAGAAACCGTGGTGTACGAGGGGTGATGGGGCAATCTGTGTTTGGAAGTGAAGGGCATTGATACAGTAGACAAGTGCCTCCCATCTGTCCTCCCTTCAAGGAGGAGCATTGAATTCTATAAA
Organism: Stegostoma tigrinum; assembly: GCF_030684315.1. NCBI lineage: Eukaryota > Metazoa > Chordata > Chondrichthyes > Orectolobiformes > Stegostomatidae > Stegostoma > Stegostoma tigrinum. Next base: position 196,348 of record NW_026728768.1, read on the forward strand.
GCAGGAAGATGCAGTGTGAAATTGAAATTATTGGCTGGTTTAAAAGTGAACAAATCCCCAGTTGTTTCCAAGACTGCTGTGGGAGAAGAGAAAGAAAATCTCTTCAGAGATAGTAGGAACTGCAGAGGTAGCACAGAACAATGAGGCTCTTCCTCTGTTGGAGCAGAGGTCATTGATCTTGCAGCACTGCTGGATGGTTCTTTCGGTGGTTGAGACTGCATTGACACTGGACAGCCTCAGATCAGTCTGGCCGAGTCTTGTGTCGTGGTCTCCTGTGCTTGTCCTTGGGAAAGAGGACAGTCCTCCACTGCACCAATCCATCCACCAGGACCTCCAGGCCCCTAACTGTAAAATAAGTTGCTAATTTCCCCTTTCCTGCCCTGTCTCGGACAAATGCTATGAACTGTATAAGGCAGTTCTGGATTCTGAGCATTTTACTGGTTCACAATATCCATTAAACGTGGCACCAGTGACAGTAATACCGGGATGGTCCAGTTACGATGAGTGGGAGAACTAACTAGCGTCGGCTGAGAGAGGCACAACAGGAGCATTGTTGCTAGTTATTGAATAGGTTTGCCACAACAGAGTGAGAAAATTTGTTAGGTGTTTTGGAGAGATACTGTCCTTGCAGTGCAATAAAAATGACACTGAACTGATTCATTCCAGTGTTTTGGACCTGAAGATTGAAGAACAGAATTAGACCATTCAGCCCATTGAGTGGGATCTATCATTCTCAATCCCATTCTCCTGTGTCCATACTAAGCAAGAACATATCTATCTATGCCTGAAATCAACTCTGACTTGGCCACCACAGGTTTCTGCATCAACGAGTTCCACAGATTCACAACTTTCTGACTGAATAAATTCCTCCTCATCTCCATCCTGAAGGGTGATCCCTTTGACTCTGAGGCTGTGCCCTCAGGTCCTGGCCTCTCCTACTCGTGGAAACATCATCTCCATGTCCACTCTATCCAGGCCTAAATTACCTTCAGTGTGATCCCCTTCGTCCTTCTAAACTCCATCGAGTACAGACCCAGAGTTCTCAGCCACTCCTCACATGACAGTGCCTTCATCCCCAGGATTATGTTTGAGAACCTCCTCTGGACCCTGACAAAGGCCAGCACATCTTCCTTGGATAGATGGCCAAAAACTGCTCTTAATATTACAAATGCAATGGGACCAGAGCCTTACACAGCCTCAGCAGTACATCTCTGCTCTTGTATTTTTGCCGTCTTGAAATGAATGCTGACATTGCATTTGCCTTCCCAACTGCCAACTGAACCTGCATGTTAAAAGAATCCTGAACTGGGTCATCTTTGTGCTTCAGATTTCTGAAGCCTTTCCCCATTTAGAAAATAGCCTATGCCTGTACTGCCACTTCTCTACAGACTCTCTGTGACCTCCCCACTTCCTCAACACTACTTGCTTCTCCACCTATCGAAATGTCATCTGCAAACTTAGCAACAACGCCCTGTGGACAACAATACCATTAGTTCCTTTGTCCAGATTGCTGATGTATAACGTGAATGGCTGTTGTCTGAACTCTGATGAGTGCGGAACTGCTGTAGTTGCTGGCTGCCATCCTGAAAAAGACCCTTTTATTGCCACTCTCTGCATTCTGCCAGTTAGCCGATCCTCTATCCATGCCAGTACCTACTCCCTAACACCATAAGCTCATTTTTTTTTATTTTGAAGCCTCCTGTGTGGCACCTTGTCAAAGGCTTTCTGGAAATCCAAACAGATAAAGTTCAATGGCTCTCTTTTGTTTTTCACTCACTGGTTACCTTCTCAAAGAATCTAACAGAGACCTTCCCTTGACAAAGTTGTGTTTTCTCAGCCCAATTTAGCATGTATTTCCAAGTATTACCATGTCCTTCCAAGTACTTTCCGGTCTCATCCTTAATAATGGATTCTAAAATCTGACCTAATGACCAGTGCTAGGCTAACAAGTCTATAATTTCTCACCTTTTGCCTCCCTCCATTTTAAACAGGGGTGTTATATTTGCCATTTTGTACTCCTTTGGGACCCACCCTGACTCCAGTAGTTCCTGAAAGATCATCAATACCTGCGTGGTCTTCTCACTGAACTCCTTCAGAACTCTGGGGGGCAGTCCATCTGGTCCATGTAATTTACCGTCTTCTCGGAATTATAGAATTCCTACAGTGCGGAAAGAGGCCATTGGGTCTGTACCATCTCTGCAAAGAACATCCCACCAAGACCCAGCCCTGTACTGTTTCCCCGCAAGCTCGCATTTGCCATGGCTGATCCACCTTGCCTGCACATATTTGGACTGTGGAAGGAAATCAGAACACCTGTCCGAGACCCGTGCAGACATGGGGAGAATGTACAAATTTCACACAGACCCTTGAGCTTCCCCTGTACCTTCTGCTTTGTGATGGCCACCACACTCACTTCTGCTTCAGACTCCCTTAAAGTTCTACTACTGGTGCCTTCCAACCTGAAGACTGATGCAAAATATTTGTTCAGTTCCTCTGGCATTTCTTTGTTTCCCAACGCTACTTATTTGGCCCCTCTTGAAATTTTCTTTGGATTTTCAGGGGTGTTTTACAATAAGAATATCTACTTTATTGTGTTGACAAATGGATTGTTTAGATCATCACAGAAACAATAAGCAAAATTCATCAATATTCTCAATTAACAATCATATATATATTAATATCACAATCAATGCATTTCCATCAGGTAAGCACGTAGCTGGAACTTTCTAACCCGGCAGTTTTCACTTTTCATTTCTCAGATTTCACTCTGGGACAGAATAGTTGATGTTGACACACTGTTCATTAAAAATAGCATCCATTGTATTTTTCCCCATGTTGTAGCTCGTGGATTTGTGTAACCTTAACACATAGAGTCCATGTTCATTTTTTCTTACTTTAGTGATTTCAGGTGTTACGTTCAGAAGGGTACCATGCTGTAATTCTAGCCTGCTGTTTGCAGAGTAATCCCAATGTGGAAGATTTTGAAAAGGATGTAAATTTCCCTAATTTACCTGTCTTTTAGATCCAAACTGATGGAGACCACAGTCCAGATTTCTGTTCTTAACAAGAATGCCTATTTATGACAACTGCATAGATTCTAGCTACAGACAGATATTTATAAACATTGGACACATAGCTGTCCAAATTAAAGCTGTAAAGCCCCCTGTCAACTCATCTTGCTGCAAACGAACATCGATGGTAGAGGGATAAAATATTATAGGTGTAAAAAAAGCTTAAGTAAGCTGTTCAGTGGTCCCTGTTCACAGGATTTGCGAAGATGATCTTGAGAATATCAAGCAAATGAATAAATATCCCAGAGTGCCTTATTATCTATTAAAACATGTGTTGATGATATGGCATTGCTATGATCATAAAATAGAACATTGTCCAATTTCCTATGAACATTACCATAGTTTTCATTTGTATTCTCCATGTCGGGAACATACTTAATTGGTACTTTACTGACTAAGTGACCTTTGGTCATCTACAGTGTTCAGTTGCAAACAGCCAATATTTTATGATTCTAATTTCGTAACTTTGGTTTGGAATTTTGTCATAGGAAATGTATTTCACTTTCTGTTACTCTGCGAAATTGTAGCCAATCCTCCATTGGCAAAGAAACACACAACTACAGAAGTTAATAAAAGAAAGAACTGCATTTATGTAGCACATTTTATGGACTCAGGCATAAAATGTAGTTTATACGCAGCTAAACTGCTTTTGAAATGTCGTCACTGATGTAGCATAAGAAAACATGTCGTATTTAAAATAGTCAGAAGTAAAGAAATATGACATAATAAAGAAATAAAAAATAGTAAAATATGAAATTATGAATGTAAAGAAATATAAAATCTTCAGCCCCTTGTGAGTGGAGACATAGAATCAGGAGATGCAGAGTCAGTATGGAGCCCACCAGGGAGGAGGCAATTCTGGATCTGGTGTTGTGCAAAGAACCGGATTTGATCAGAGACCTTGAAGTAAAGAAGCCATTAGGAGGTAGTGACGATAATATAATAATTTTTAATCAGCAATTTGAGACGGAGAAGGGAGAATCGGAAGTGTCAGTATTGTATGAACTATGGAGCTATGAGGGTGGAGCTGGCCAAAGTTCAATGGTTCAATACCGTAGCAGGGATGGCAGTGGAACAACAATGGCAGGTATTTCTGGATATAATGCAAAAGGTGCAGGATCAGTCCATTCCAAAGAGTAAGAAAGATCCTAAGGGGAGGCAGGGGCGGCCGTGGCTGACGAGGGCAGTTAAGGACTCTATAAAGATAAAAGAGAAGAAGTATAACAGAGCAAAGATGAGTGGGAAGCCGGAGGGCTGGGAAGCTTTTAAAGAGCAACAGAAGATCACTAAATAGGCAATACGCAGAGAAAAAAATGAGGTACGAACGAAAACTGACCAAAAATATTAAGGAGGATAGTAAGGATACCAAAGGGTCGTTTCGGGCCTGGGTGTAGGGTCTTGGCCCGAAATGTCAGCTTTTGTGCTCCTGAGATGCTGCCTGGCCTGCTGTGTTCATCCAGCTCCACGCTTTGTTATCTTGGATTCTCCAGCATCTGCAGTTCCCATTATCAAGGAGGATAGTAAAAGGTATGTGAAAAAAAAAGGTTAAGACTAGAATTGGGCCCTTGAAGACAAACGAGTGAATTTATTATGGGGAACAAGGAAATGGCAGAAGAGCTGAATAGGTACTTTGGATCTGTCTTCACTCGGGAAGACACAAGCGTTGTAATAATGGCTGATGGACGTAGGGTAATGAATGAACTGAAGGGTATTTATATTCGGCAGGTAATGGTGTTGGATAGACTGTTAGGTCTGAAGGCTGATAAGTCCTTGGGACCTGATGGTCTGCATCCCAGAGTACTTAATGAGGTGGCTCTAGAAATCGTGAACACATTGGTAATCATTTTCCAATGTTCTCTAGATTCAGGATCAGTTCCTGTGGATTGGAGGGTGGCTAATGTTGTCCTACTTTTCAAGAAAGGAGGGAGAGAGAAAACAGGAAATTACAGACCGGTTAGCCTGACGTCAATCGTGGGAATGATGCTGGAGTGAATTATAAAAGATGAAATTACAACTCATTTGGATAGCCGTAACAGGATAGGTCAGAGTCAGCATGGGTTTACGAAGGGGAAATTGTGCTTGACTTACCTTCTGGAATTTTTTGAGGATGTAACTATGAAGTTGGACAAGGGAGAACCAGTGGATGGAGTGGACCAGGACTTTCAGAAAGCCTTTGATAAAGTCCCACATATGAGATCAGTGAGCAAAATTAGGGCACATGGTATTGGGGGCAGAATACTGGCTTGGACTGAAAATTGGCTGGCTGACAGGAAGCAAAGAGTAGTGATAAACGGGTCCCTTTTGGAATGGCAGGCGGTGACCAATAGGGTACCACAAGGTTCAGTGCTGGGACTGCAGCTGTTTACAATATACATTAATGATATAGATGAAGGCTCTAAAAGTAATAATAGCAAATTTGCCAATGACACAAAGCTGGGCGGCAGTGTGAAATGTGAGGAGGATGTTGTGAGAATATAGGGTGACTTGGACAGGCTAGGTGAGTGGACGGATGCATGGCAGATGCAGTTTAATGTGGATAAATGTGTGGTTATCCACTTTGGTGGAAAGAGCAGGAAGGCAGATTACTATCTAAATGGAGTCAGGTTTGGTAAAGGGGAAGTACAACGAGATCTAAGTGTTCTTGTACAGAAATCAATGAAAGCAAGCATGTCGGTACAGCAGGCAGTGAAGAAAGCTAATGGCATGCTGGCCTTCATAACAAGAGGAATTGAGTATAGGAGCAAAGAGGTCCTTCTGCCGCTGTACAGGGACCTGGCTCAGAAGGATGAGAGTGGGTCTGATTGAGATGTATAAGATTATTAAAGTTTTGGACACTCTGGAGGCAGGAAGCATGTTTCTGCTGATGGGTGAGTCCAGAACCAGAGGACACAGTTTAAAAATAAGGGGTAGGGCATTTCGAACAGAGTTGAGGAAAATCTTCTTCACCCAGACAGTGGTGGATGTATGGAATGCACAGCCCCAGAAGGCAATGGAGGCCCAAGTCTCTGGATACTTTCAAGAAAGAGATGAATAGAGTTCTTAAAGATAGTGGAATCAAGGGTTATGGGGATAAGGCAGGGACAGGATACTGATTGTGGAGATCAGCCATGATTATAATGAATGGTGGTGCTGGCTCCAAGGGCTGAATGGCCTTATCCTGCACCTGTTGTCTGTTGTAAAAGTTAATTGTATAAGAATGATTAAGACGGTCCCATATTTCTGGTGTTGGCAGCTTGTTCAGATAGGGAAAACATGGTTGATCTTGATTCCGCTCCTATTTGTTACACAGAAGCCTCTTCGAGCAACAATTCTTGAATGTTGATGGGACGTTGAAACACAGGTAGATAATCGTGATCACTTGTTGAAAATGGATAGCAGCTAGTAGTTCACTTTCCTCTCAACCAGTGACCAGTAGGCAATGGTCCAACAGTACCTAACCCAGAGGCCACAAGCTCCCCTAAGACATGATGTCAGTTGAGCCTCATGAATAACTACCTGCAGATGGACTATCTGTAGATTAGACATGGTATTAAATCTCACATATGCTACTCTCAACCGTTTCAATCGAAGTGTTTATCACTCGTTGCATCGAAACAGATCACACAAACTGAAATGGCATATGCACAAATACCAACATACAAGTTCTCTATCGTGGCATTTTGTTCAAAGTTGTATTTATAAAATGATAGGGTGAAGTCTAATCTTCACATCATATTAAGATGCTATAGAAATCTATGGAAGTGAGAAATTTGTTTTTTGATTCAATACATGTCTGACAAATGACAATTCAAAGAGATCTTTGTTTCAGCTGGAGTGGGTAGTGGAGTCGGCCTCATTGGGGGCATTTAAGTGACTATTAGACAGGCATATGGATGGTAATATAAGATAGGGGTGGAGGTTAGATGGACCTGAGGTTTCGGATAAAGGTTCGGCACACCATCGTGGGCTGAAGGGCCTGTACTGTTCGATGTTCTATGTATCTTATGCTGTATTCAAATGAGTAAAGTCAGTCAGTGACATTCTGCAACTTCCTTTTCCAGGGGTATGAGTGGAAGAATCAGAGTGCTTTCTTTGAAAATTTGTCTTGATGTGTCGATCCAAGGGTCATCTGGAGGAAAAATACAAGTGTCAGTACTAAATCTGTCATTGCTGATACACATGTAAACTGTAGGTTTAACTGGAGGTAAACTTTGTTTAACAAACTAGCACACTCAATAAACTGACAAAAATTATACACTAGATGTTTACTGTATTCTCCTAATCTCTGTGATGTCTGGTGAGGGTGCACGTGAGAAGGCTCTCTGCCAGTAAGTTTGAGTTAAGGCAAAGTTGCATCATTACTGAAGTTATTTATGCTGCAGATGAAGTATAACAATGATGTGTATATCCCATGCATCATGTTCCTATTATTGAGTGTGTGTTTTTTGTGTGTGTGGACCGATTGATCAAATGGAATTGTTGATTATTCAGCACATTCCTGGGACCACAGGTGCTGTTTTACAAAAGGTTTGCTGTATTAGTATATTTCTGTATTTAGTCACTGCCACGATGAATGTTAAGTCATAACTTGGTCTGTGCAGAATCTGCACAGTGCATTCCTGCTGGATAAATGATGCACTACATATGTATGATGCCATTGCTTCTCAACGACACCAACTTAGCAGCTGTTTTTGTGACCAATAATGTTTTCATCATTAGAATACTGGGAAAAGTATTTGGAAGTGTTGTATGACTCTACTGCTCACTTGCAGCAGTGATAACACTTAATGTGAGGTCATGTTTTTGCCCACTTGTTGTGCTGTTTGTCAACAATGCATCTCACAAACTAATGGGCATATTTTTTTGAAAGCTGGTACGTACAGGTATGGTCCAAGGAAGAACTGATTAGTTTTTGCCAGATCCAAATTTATTTCTCTATTTTTTAAAGCATCAGTTAAAATTGGTCGGATAGGCAAATGATCATCTTTCTGGAATATTGTTGATTGATTTCGAATGTTGTGGATTGTGTCAGCCCTGACAGTAGAATTTGTCATAACTATCAAAACATGAGCAGATTTTTGAGAGCAGATTATCAAATTGGCCTGAAGCTTTCTCAGTGAGGTAGAAGCTTCTAATAAAAGGATTTATTTTATCGGCCTTGCATTTACAAAGAATCAGTCAAGTGGAGAAATGCCTCCTAGAAAAGTTGTGTAATTCTAGACTCAAGGATATTTTTTGCACAGGAGGAGGCCGTGCGGTCTGTCGTTACTGCACTGCTCAACAAAGATCTGTCTACATTGAACTCAGAGTACATTGATTTCCTTTTTGATTGTTTGGCCCATAGCCCTGGAGCCTATGGCAACACAAGTGAACATCTAAATACTGCTTAAATATTCAGACACTTTCTGAATCAGTCACACTTGTTCAGTCAGTGAGCTCAGGACTCCCACCACACTGGGAAAATAGGTTCTCCTCAACTCCCCTCCTCGCCTTTTACCTGTGAACTTCAATCTGTGTCCCCTGTTTACTGACATGTCTACGAATGGAAAAAGCAGCTTCCAGTTATCCTTTCTATGCCCTTCAAAATCTTAAAAACCTTTACCAGGTCCCCTTGTCTGCTCCAATCTTGGCATCGGTCAAACGGGCAGGTCAGTGGCAGATTGATATAGCCTGAAGAAGGAATAATATAAGAGAGACTTAATGTGGCAAAACCTGTCGTGCCGGATGGAGGTCAGCAACGGCAGCCAGCAGTGAAGTCCACTGGCAAGGATGGGCGGGCCTCAGCCCAGCACAGGGGAACACAAACCGTCACGGGGGAAGCCTCGTTCAGAGTGTCTGCAAATTCGTGGCTTCAGAAAGGACTGTAATGTTTGACTTTTTAAATTTTTGTTTTTATTTTTCTACTGTTATACTAAGAAGACTGTCGTGCTGAACTTTTAAACTTATTCATTTATTTTTATAACATAGAGCATGGAACGGTACAGCACAGTACAGGCCCTTTGGCCCACGATGTTGTACCGAACTTTTACCCTCATCCTAACGTCTATCTAACCTCCACCCCTACCTTATAATGTCATCCATGTGCTTGTCTAATAGCCGATGAAATGCCCCTAATGAGGCTGACTCCACGACCCTCTCCGGCATTGCATTCCACTCCCCTAAGACTCTGATTAAAGAAAGATGGATAAATTTTCTACTTCTGCAACTAAAATTTCATACCTCGGGACTTTGTCCCTGAGGTGGCACCGTCTGAGGTGGCATTGTACTCATGTACGCTGTATTGAATACATGTGGTAATAAAACCTAAATCTCAATCTAATGCATAGCAGGACACTGGGAAGCTTAGAGGAGAAAAGGGACCCTGGGGTGATTGTTCATGAATTCCTGAAGGGGTCAGGTCAGGCTAGTAAGGGTTGTTACAAAGACATATGGGACATCTCCCTTTATCATTCGTGGCATAGATTGTAAGAACGGGGAGGCCACTTTGGAGCTGTTTCAAAGTTTGGTTAGGCCACAGCTGGAGTCGTGAGTGGCGTTTTGGTCACCACCCATTAGGTAGGATGTGATTGCACTGGAGGGAATGAAAAGTATGTTGCATGTGTTGGAGCATTTTAGCTGTGAAGAAAGGCTGGAAAAAGTCAGATTATTTTCTGTGAAGCAGAGAAGGTTTGCGGGTTGAGTGGAGGTCCTGATAGAGGCATGTAAGAATATGAGAGGTATAGATAGGTTGAGTAGAAAGCATTGTTCCCCTTAGTTAAAGCATCAATAACAACAGGGCATAATTTTAAAGACAAAGACGGGAAATTTAGAGGAAGTTTGAGGAAAATCATTTTCATCCAGAGTGTGGTGAAGGTCTGGAATGCATTGCCTGGGAGGGAAGTTGAAACAGGAAACCTCACAACTTTTGAAAAATACTTGGATGAGCACTTGAAATGTTGTAATATTTAAGAGAATGGTCCAGTGTGTAAAAATGGGACTAGTATATGTCGCAGTGTATTTTCAGAGGTACATCCTTAGTGGGCCGTGGGACATCTTCTGTGCTGTATGATTCCATGAGAACCCCCAGCCCAGGCAGCATCTTGGTTTTTCAGTAATCTCCAGGATCACACCCTTCATAGTGTGATCCCCTGCCTTGTTAGCACTCCCAAGTTGGTTAGATCACACTTTTCCTGGTTGAGTTCCAATTGCTGTGCCCAGCTAACCAGTCTGTTGATCTCCTCCTGAAGTTTATCCTTCCTGTCTGTCAACCAATTTTGGATCCAGTGTGCCACTTTGCCTTTGATCCCATGGCTGTTATTTACATGACCATTCCATCGATATCCTCCTCACTAAATTAGTCATTCTCTAGCGACACGGTCATACACACTGTGTTTAAGCCCAAACGATGAATCTAGTTGACAAATTTCAAGGGTCCTTGTGGCAAGCCCTGCACAAGCCCAATCAAAGCACACATCCTGTCACATAGATATCCCTTTACCATCAATCACCCTGTGCTCTCTGCCTCAGCCAGTTTTGGCTCCAGTGTGCCTCTTTGCCTTTGATTCGTTGACTGTTGTTTTCTTGATCAGTCTGCCAAGGGGTCTTTACTAAGTCCACATCGAATGCATAAGCTCATCAACTTTCCAACATCTCCTCAAAAAAGGATCAAATTTCTGAAATATGACCTCATCTTAACAAATCCATCCTGACTATCCCTGATTAATTCATGCAAGTACATTCTACCCCTAAGAATGCCTCTTTGTAGCTTCTCCAGTGCTGAGATTATTCTGACTGGCCTTTAATTTGCTGGTCTGTTCCTCTCTCTGTTTGTTAATAGTAGAACAATGTTCATAGACCTTCATCACTTCATTTCTGATTGGCAAGGGTTTGAAAATTGCTGCCAGGGGCCCAGATATCTCCTCCCTCACTTCCCTTGCGAGCTGGTATACATTTCAGTTAGGCCTGCGGATGTATCCACTTGTAAAGTTGCTAAACCAGCTGTGTCTCCCTGTGTCTTTACCTCTGATGTTCCTAGGTCCTCTGCCCTGATATCTATACTTACAGTGTCCTTTTCCATTGTAAAGATTGACACAAAATATTCATTGAGGGCAGTGCCCATGTTTTCCAGGTCCACACAAACTGTACATCTCTGTGAAACGAATGAGGAGATATTCGAGAGGTTTGAGATTTACAATCAAGAAAGAAATTGACCAAATGACTTCCTTGGACAACATACATTGTCCATTGTTGTAAACAAACAGAAGTTTTTGTTTCCACAGTTGTTTGCAAATAGCCAATCAAGATCATAAAATAATGTTTTAAGATAATTTACAAAGCAAGGCAATTGAGGAAGATGTATTGGATGTATTGAACTCTCAACTACCTCTCTTAAGTTTAGGAATATCAATATTTTTCTTCTGAATAACTTTTGCAGATCTCTTCAAACAAGTAGCTGAACCCACAGATTTATGTGACCAACGAAGCCTGAGCCTTTTGCTTCACAATGCAGTCCAGATCCCTCGGCAGCTCGGTGAGGTACCTTCATTTGGAGGCAGAAACATTGAACCAAGTGTCTGCAGTTGCTTCCAACATGTAAGTGTGCTCTGCGCCAATTCAATAGGTCAAGCGTGTCTACTTGCCAGTGTGAATTTTGTGCTCCTTTTTTGTTTGAATTAGTTCCAGAGGCCAACATGTACCACGACTAATCCAAGGCTATCATGTTTATAAATAGTCAATGTTTGTATTAAATTAATGATTAAAAACAATGTCAGAAACCCCAGTGATAGTGTATTAGATATCACTGAGGATAGCGGATGTAAACTTGACATAATTAGTCATGCAGCTGATCTTTTATTTCCCTCTCGGGCCTTAACAAAAACAGAGATTGATATTAAACACTTTGTAGAGTGGATGAGATTGGAGCCTCGATCCATGGTCTGGCTGCCTGTTCTACACCATGTGGCAGCTGCTGAAACTGCAAAACATCAGGCGAAGTGTAACATCTGCAAAGAGTACCCATTCGTAGGTTTCAGGTGAGATGTGCAAACCAGCAGAAAGTTAGTGGGAGTTAGTTTTTAAAGAAAGCTTTAACTTTAGATGTTCTATTAGAAACTCGATCAGTCAACAACACAACTGAAATCATCAAAAATCCCAACAAACTCATGGACCAGAGAAGTAATTAGGACAAATTAAGTATCAACTTCTTTAACTTAATTTTTTGTGAGAGGTGAGTGCTGCATGCTTTTGGTATTTTGTTCACCGTTGCATTGATCACAGACACTGTGGCTCAGAATGGATTGTGACTTGACTTCCGGTTGGTTCTGTAATTTGCAATTATTGAGAATTTACAGAAAGGCCTTTTTATTAGTCCTGTAATCAGTGTGTGTGCATCCTATGAAAGTGATTGCTGTGTTGTTGCTAAATGATCGATAAAACTTCTTGTCCATAATTAGTAAATTAAATTGCATATTTGGACAGGATTTCTAAGGGGTAAATTGACCCTTTTCAGTTAACTATTCTCCTACATTTCTAAGATTGGCCATCTTGGAGAAGGTGCGTGTTACTGCCATTGATCTGATCAAACAACTCCCTGTCTAAGAAGAACTGGAGTGAGACCCCAACTGTGGATGAAACTATGACTGCCATAACTAAGTAAAGAGCAACAGCGACCCGGAGTCAATTGAATTCCATCTGAAGCTTGAGGAATGGTGGCCTAACTCTGAAGGCCAAGATCTGTTAGCTTTTCATGGACTATGAGGAACAGGGCAGGATTTCACAAAATCTTTAAGATGCCATATCTTATACAAAACTGAAGGAGAAATGTCAGATTGCTCAAAGAACCATGGGATCACCAGCCTTTCCATTGCTGGGAAGATTCTGGCAAGGTTACTTCTGAATAGGTTTATATCACCATGGCGAATGAAAACCTTCCATGCGAAGGGAACTTTGTGAAAATGTTGGAGACAGAGCAGGACCAATTTACAATAATGATTCCAGGGTTGAGATATCTCATTATGAAAATTGATTAGAGGAATTGGGACAGCTTTCCTCGAAGATGCTGAGACTTAGAAGAGATTATTTTGAATCTTGCAAAATCATTTGAAGTCTGGTCAGAGTAGACAAGGGGAAGACTTTCCTACTTGTGACAGAATTGAGAATAAGATGCAGAGGTTTGAAGTGATTGACTACAGAAGTAACTGCAGTGTAAGAAATAGCTTTATCACAGTCTATAGAATGCATTACCTAGAGGAGGCAGTTTCAGTAAAAGATGCAAGAAAGCGTTAGTTGATTAATTAAAGAGAAATAATGTGCAGGTTAAGGAAAAGGCACTAATTTGTGACATGTATTTGGAGAGCTAGTTCAAACATGATGGACCAAATGGCTTCCTTTTACTGTGATTTGAAGTTAAAATTCATTAAAAGTAAAGTGTGTTTGGCTCTGGGACACAGTGGAAAAGGATAAGGTAAACAGGACATGAGTGATCGGAGACTTGATAGTTGGAGGGGCAGATAGGAGATTTTGTAGCCGCAATCAGGAATCCAAACACAGAACTTGCATGAATGAACAAAGAAGAGGAATCGATTCAGTTGCCTCCAGTGAAGACTGTGACCACACCTTCACCCGCTGTGGGAGAATCTGCCTGATATGAATGAACCAACCACCAATAGGTCCGCAACCAATAAACACAAATTTCCTCGAGTGTTCATCCAGTGAGAAGCACCAAGAGGAAGGCAGCCTTTTTCCTACGTTTTGTCAGCTTGACCATTTGGGAAGAGAGCCCCCCTTCTCTGACATTCTGTTCTATAAAGATCAAATGTATTGGTTCCTGATGTTGCGTGAGGCCAGTGAACTTCCACAATTCTACCACACTGTTACTTCCAAATCTATTTCTTTCCTTAACATCTCCTCAATGTTTCATCTTCTCAATCTACCGTCTGTCTGTATTTCTTCCGACTGTTGTTCAGAAAAGTAATTCCTTTCATCCCTTTCACTTCCAAATTATGTTTGTTCCTCACGGAAACTGGTATTCTGCTTCAGTTTATCTATTGCCTTGAAAATTCTGGACTAATCTGTAATTGACAGTGAGTTTCCTGTTAGCAGTGCTATTTATAAGAGGATTAACTGAACTTAACCACTTCAGTGCATAATTTAATATTGCCTTGCATAGCTCCAAAAATTTTAAGAGCCTGCTGTTTGTACTTTTATGTTGGTTTTCATGGCTATTTAGTTTCTGCTCATACATTTATGACTGCTTGCTGAGTCTCAGAGTTTGGCTTCATGACAGGAATCTGAAGGCAATATTCTCTGTTTTGCACCATCTCATCATATTGATGACCTGCATTCTGTATGCAGTTCCATCCATTCATCTGTTGATAATTTCACACGACATTGATCAAGTCCTTCCATTTCATTATGACATTTTCCATTCTTGCAAGGGATTTGGCTATCACCGGTGAAGTTATCATTTGTTGTCCTTCGCTAATTGCCGTTGAACTGAGTGGATGGCTGGGCGGGTGGTTCAGAGCTACCTACATTGCTGTGGCTCTGTAGCCACATGTAGATCAGATGGGGTAAAGATGATCGAATACTCCCCGAAAGGACATGAGTCGATCAGATGGATTTTTACCAACAATTGTTGATAGTTTCATGATAGCGTTACTGGAAATGACTCTTAGTTCTGGGTATTTTTTTAATGAAATGTAAATTTGACCAGCTACAGTGTTTGAACATGAACCTACATTCCCCAGAGCATCAGCCTGGGTCTCTGGATTTTTAGTTCAATGTATTTGCCACTTGCCCACTGTCTCTCAGCCATTATTACAGTTAATTTCTTGACTTTTTTTTCTCTTTGCTTGGAGAACTTCCCTTCTGCAGTCTGAGCTGAAAATGTGTATCCTCCTCGTTTATTGTGGCCTTTACAGCTTCACGTGTTACAATCGCTGCTCGTCAGATTGACCTTTTCCAGGAAGATTCTGGCAAGGTTACTTCTAAATAGGTTTATGCCACCGTGGCAGATGAAAACCTTCCATACAATGGGAACGTTGTGAATACGTTGGATGCAGAGCAGAAGCAATTTACAATAATTCCAGGGATGTGATATCCCATTATGAAAATCGACTGGGGGAGTTGGGACAGTTTTCCTCGACTTTGCTAGCATTTGTTTCTCCCCACATAATTTGCCGTTTCTTCAAAATAAAAAAAAATACATAATTTAACTACTTAACTTGCATTCCTTCGATGGTTAAAAATATCCAAACAAAAATGAACATTTCTCTTACTACTTGTTCTTCCTTTATAGGTACCGCAGCCTCAAACACTTGAATTATGACATCTGCCGAAGCTGTTTCTTTTCGGGGCGCACGTCAAAGGGGCACAAGTTACATTACCCAATGGTGGAGAACTGCACTCCAGTGAGTAATATATTATTCCACTTGATAGAATTGTTCCAATCTGTCGAAACTTAGGGATTTTACCATTTAAATACAATCTTCCCTCAAAGTTGAAGTAGTTTGCTAAAATGATAAAAGGCCAACAGCTTAAATCAGGCTTCAATACCAGGAATACAATATTGTGCAGAAGCTCTTTGATGTCAAGTTGAGGCTCAAGGAGGGATATGTCATCATGCCCACCCTTTTCTCCAACTTTGTCACCACCATTCTTAATCTCATCAAGAACAAGCTTCCCAGTGACTTGGATAGGATGGATGGAAAACCTTTTCACCTCAACCAGTTAAAATCACGGAAGAAAATGACACTGACCTCGCTTATGGAGCTTCAGTATGTGGTTCACAATGTCATTTCCACTCTCAGAAGTCTTCAAATCTCCCTTCAGGCTTTTGCAAAAGTATACTGAAGAATTAGCCTCAACCTTAAATTTGCCACCCAGGTTGATGGGGTTGTTAAGAAGGCATACGGTGTGTTAGGCTTCATTGGTAGAGGGATTGAGTTTCGGAGCCATGAGGGCATGTTGCAGCTGTACAAAACTCTGGTGCAGCTGCACTTGGAGTATTACGTACAGTTCTGGTCGCAGCATCATAGGAAGGATGTGGAAGCATTGGAAAGGGTGCAGAGGAGATTTACCAGGATGTTACCTGGTATGGAGGGAAGGCGTTATGAGGAAAGGCTGAGGGACTTGAGGCTGTTTTCGTTCGAGAGAAGAAGATTAACAGGTGACTTAATAGAACCATACAAGATGATCAGAGGATTAGATAGGGTGGACAGTGAGAGTCTTTTGGCTCGGATGGCCATGTTTGACACGGTCAGGGGGCATAGCTTTAAATTGAGGGGTGATAGATATAGGACAGAAGTCAGAGGTAGGTTCTTTACTTGGAGAGTAGTAAGGGCATGGAATGCCCTGCCTGCAACAGTAGTAGACTTGCCAACTTTAAGGGCATTTAAATGGTCGTTGGATAAACATATGGATGATAATGGAATAGTGTAGGTTTGATGGGCTTCAGGTTGGTTTCACAACATCAAGGCCGAAAGGGCCTGTACTGGGCTGTTATGTTCTATGTTCGAACCTCAAGATGACTCAAATCCTTTACCAATCTCAAGTTGTGGCCCATTTTTCATCAAAATTAATGGAGAAATCCTCCCAAATGTAGAACATTTCCCTTACATGGGTCGCTCTCTCTCTTTTAAGGCTGACATCGATACAGAGGTTCTAACATTACGTCCAATCTGCGAGTGGCACCTTTGGCCTCCTAAGGATGAGAATGCTCAATTGTGACATCTGTGCTGATCGCAAGATCCTTGAGTTCAAGGCATGCATCGTTCATCCTCTCCTATATGACTGTGAAACCTGGATAACATCCAGCTGCCACTTCAACACCCTTTCAGCACAGTTTTGTCATGGATTCTCCACATGAGCTAGGAGGAAAAACCTCCTAGCATCAGCATTGACGCCATGATGATTTGAAACAAACCCCATTGGGCTGCCTAAGTTATGACTACCAAAGTAAATTTTTGCCAACTGATTTCAAAGACCTTGAAATGTTCCTGCAAGAAATACTACATCGAGGTCAAAGTATGGGATATCCCCATTCAGAAGAAACCAACTTGGGGGAATCTCCTGTCTAAAGACACATAATTCTTTATGAACACAGGCAAGAAGTTGAAGTGTGGGAAAGGAACTGGAGAAAGGAATGCTAGTGTTCTCTAGGCCAAGACCACTTCCATCACCCTGAAAGACCTGCTAAACGTGTGGCTCTAGTTCAGGCTAATCAACCCGCACAGAGCTCATGACCCGTGATACGGAATTTCCTAGCTGGGCAATCATACTCATCAGCCAGTGATGGCTCTTAATATTGTGCAGAATATAATTTGATCTCAAACAAGTACTGTATGTAGCTTTGAGCATTGCTATGGAAAGACCAGGTTTTATAGAATAATCAGAATGGTGCAGCATGAGAAACTGGAATTAAGAGGAGGTAGGTGATACTTAATTTTTATTTGTTTCTGGGCCACTGGCATCGCTAACTGGGGCAGCATTTATTTCCCATCCTTAGTTAGCCTTGTAATTGTTGAATCATTGTAGTCCTACTGGAGATGGTCATTACCTGGTATTTGTGTAGTATAATTGCGACTTGCCACTTAGCAGCCCAAGCCGAGATATCGTTCTGGCCTTGTTGCATTTGGACATGTAGGTAGACTCAGTCAGTCAGGGGTGAATTTCCAGGACTTTGACCCAGTGGTAGTGAAAGAACAGCAATATATTTCCAAGTTGAGATGGTGAGTGGCTTAGACACAGGGTCTTGTTGGTGGTGCTGTTCTCATATATCTGTTACACTTGCCCTTGCAGCTGAAATTTGTCATAGGTTTGGAAAGTCCTATCTCAGGATCTTTTGCAGATTTCTCAGTGCATCTCACAGATGGTACACACTGCTGCTAATGAGCACTGGAGGGAGTAGGCTGCTTTTTACTGGATGGTGTTGAACTTATTGAGTGCTTTTGTATCTGCACCCATCTAGGCAAGTGGGGATTATTCCATCATTCTTCTGACTTGTTCCATGTAGCTGGTAGACAGGCTTGGGGAATCAGGAGGTGAGTTACTTGATGCAGTAATCCGAGCTTTGGGCCTGGGCCTGCTCCTGTAGCCACTGCATTTAAATAGGAAGTCCAGTTGAATTTCTGTTCACTGGTAAAACCCGGGATTTTGATAGCGGACAATTCAGTGATGGTTACACCATTGAATGTCAAGGGACAATTTATAGATTTTCTCCTACTGGAGATGGTCATTACCTGGTATTTGTGTAGTATAATTGCGACTTGCCACTTAGCAGCCCAAGCCGAGATATCGTTCTGGCCTTGTTGCATTTGGACATGGACAGGTTCAGTATCTGAGCAGTGGTGAATGATGCTGAATATTCTGCTATCACTGGTGAACATCCCCACTTCTGATCTTATGATGGAGACAAGGTCATTGATAAAGCAGCTGAAGATGGTTAGGCTTAGGACTGTACCTTCAGGACCTCCTGCAGCTGACCTTCAACAACCAAAATACCTCCCATTAGGAGAGGCGATGACCTAATGGTATTATGACTAGACTATTAATCCAAGCACTCAGGTAATGTTCTGAGGACCTGGTTCAAATTCCACGATGGCACATAATTCCAGATTTTCATTGAATTCAAATTCCATTAAGAGTCTAATGATGATCGTAAATCCATTGCCAATTGTTGGAAAAACCCATCTGATTCACTTATGTTCTTTAGGGAAGGAAACTGGGCTAGGCCTGGTGTGGCCTACATGGAACTCCAGATATCAGTTAGGCAATTTGGGATGGGCAATAAAAGCTGGTCTAACCAGCAATGCCCTCTTTCCCATGAAAGAATGAAAAAGCATCGTCCTCTGTGCAGATATTATTCGAACCAGTGGTGAGTTTCTGCTGGATTCCCATCAGCTGCAGTTTTGGTAGCGCTCCTTGATGCCACACGGTCAAATGTAGCCATCCTTAGCTCACCTCCGGAATTCAACTCTTTTGACCATGTTTGAACAACAGCTGTAATGAAGTCAGGAACTGATGAGGTAGCAGAATTGAGGATTTTGTCTCGGGATCTGAGGGATGTGGCAAATCGAGATTTCCAGAAAGAATTTGACCAGTTGCTGCATAAAAAAGTGAACCAGAAGGTTAGATCCAAGGGGATTAAGGGTAGAATATTGGTTTGAATAAAGGCCTGGCTAACTGACAGATAGCTGAGGGTCAGGATAAATGAGTCTTTGTCCGGATGGTGAATTGTTACGAGTGGGGTGCCGCGGGGTTCAGTTCTCTGACCTCAACTATTTGTCTCTGCTTACATATCATTTGTATATGTTACAAAGTGTAATGTAACAGAATGCATGGATGATTTTGAAAGAGGTGGGAAAACAGCCTGTGATGTGAAATAGAACATACACAGCTGAATATTGATAGGCGAGGAGAATGGACCAGAATCTGGCAGGTGGTTAATGTGGATAAGCATGAGGCTTGCCTATTTTGTCCAGGAAAAAAAGGGCAAATTATTATTTAAATGGAGGGAAGATTCAAAGTGTGTCAGTGCAAAGTTGTCTGGCTGTCTTTGTGCATGAATAGCTGAAAGTTGGTATGCGGGTTAGGCATAGCACAAGGAAGACAGATGGAACTCTGGCATTTATCACAAAAGGACTGGATCATTAAAGTAACAAAGTGTTTTTCCGAACACATTGGGTGTTGGTGAGACCAGAGTCTTGTGTCCAGTTTTGATCCCCTCACTGAGGATGAATGCGTTTGCACTGGAGGCAGTTCGGAGGAGGTTGAACTGATTGATTCCAGGGATGAAAGGGCTGTCATATGAGAAGTGGCTGAGTAGCTTGGGCTTGTACTTGCTGGTGTTGGAAAGAATGAGCGGGGTGGTTCTGATTGAGGTATATAAAATAGTAAAGGGGATTGAAAAGATTGGCATTGAGCAAATGTTCTGCATTGTGGGACATTCTTAAACAAGAAGCTGTAGCTATCGAGTGAGGCATGGCATGTACAAAATAGAGACGAGGAGTGGGTTGTGAATCTATGGAATTCATTGCCCCTGAATGCAATGGAGGCAGCACCAATCGACCGATTCAAGAAAGAAATAAATATGTTTCTGATGAAAAATAGGGAGAAAGGGCCATGGGGAGCAGGCAGGAGAGTGGAGTTGAGATCAGGAAAAGATCAGCAACCACGACTAACAAGATAAGTCAAGGACAGGATGAAAGCAAAAGAAAAAGCATAAAATGTGTTGCGGTTAGTGGGAAGCCAGTGAATTGGGAAGCCTTTCGAAAACTAGCAGCGGACAGGTAAAAAGGTAATAAGGGGGAAGATGATGAAATATGAGGGCAATATTAATGAGGGTAATATTAAAAAAAATTGCAGGAGTTTCTTTCAGCTATAAAAGGTAAGAGAGAGGCAAGAGTACAAATAAAGAGAACAAAGAAAATTACAGCGCAGGAACAGGCCCTTCGGCCCTCCGAGCCTATGCCGATCGAGATCCTCTGTCTAACCTGCCATCTATTTCCTAAGGGTCTGTGTCCATTTGCTCCCCGCCCATCCATGTACCTGTCCATAAGACCATAAGACATAGGAGTGGAAGTAAGGCCATTCGACCCATCAAGCCCACTCCGCCATTTAAATCATGGCTGATGGGCATTTCAACACCACCTCCCCGCACTCTCCCCGTAGCCGTTGATTCCTTCCGAGATCAAGAATTTGTCGATCTCTGCCTTGAAGGCATCCAACGTCCCGGCCTCCATGCACTCTGTGGCAATGAATTCCACAAGCCCACCACTCTCTGGCTGAAGAAATGTCATCTCCTTTCAGTTTTAAATTTACCCCTCTAATTTTAAGGCTGTGCCCACGTGTCCTAGTCTCGCCGCCTAACGGATTCCTAGCGTCCACCCCTTCTAAACCATAGATTATCTTGTAAGTTTCTAAATCTCCCCTCAACCTTCTAAACTCTAACGAGGACAATCCCAGGATCCTTCGCCGTTCATCATACGTTAAACCTACCATTCCAGGGATCATCCGTGTGAATCTTCGCTGGACACGAACCAGGGCTAGTCTGTCCTTCCTGAGGTGTTGGGCTCAAAATTGGATACAGTATTCTAAATGGGGTCTAACTAGAGCCTTATAAAGCCTCAGAAGCACATCGCTGCTTTTATATTCCAACTGTCTTGAGATAAACGACAACATTACATTTGCTTTCTTAATTATGGACTCGACCTTCAAGTTAACTTGTACAGAATCCTGGACCACACTCCCAGATCCCTTTGCACTTCTGATTTGCGAATTTTCTCACCGTTTAGAAAATAGTCCCTGCCTGTATTCTTTTTTCCAAAGTGCAAAACCTCACATTTACTCACATTCAATTTCATCAGCCATTTCCTGGACCACTCTTCCAAACTGTCTAAATCTTTCTGCAGCTTCCCCACCTCCTCAGCACGGCCTGTCTGTCCACCTATGTTCGTATCATCGGAAAACTTCGCCAGAATGCCCCCAGTCCCTTCATCCAGATCATTAATGAAAATGGTGAACAGCTGTAGCCCCAACACTGAACCCTGCGGGACACCGCTCGTCACTGGTTGCCATTCCGAAAAAGAGCCTTTTAACCCAACTCTCTGCCTTCTGTCAGACAGCCAATCCTCAATCCAAGCCAGTAGCTCACGTCAAACACCATGGGCCATCACCTCGTTCAGCAGCCTCCCGTGAGGCACTGTATCAAAGGCCTTTTGGAAGTCTAGATCGATCACATCTACTGGGTTTCCCTGGTCTAACATACTTGTTACCTCTTCAAACAATTCTAATAGGCACGACCTCCTCTGACTAAATCCATGCTGACTTGTTTTAATCTGACCCTGCACTTCCGGGAATTTAGAAATGTCATCCTTGACAATGGATTCTAGAATTTTACCAACTACCAAGGTTAGGCTAATCGGCCTATAATTTTCCATCTTTTGCCTTGATCCTTTCTTAAACAAGGGGGTTACAACAGCAATTTTCCAATCATTTGGGACTTTCCCTGACTCCAGTGAATTTTGAAAGATCACGACCAAAGCCTCCGCTATTTCCTCAGCCACCTCCCACAGAACTCTAGGATGTAGCCCATCGGGGCCAGGAGATTTATCAAATTTTAGACCCTTTAGCTTTTCTAGCACTTTCTCTTTTGTAATGCCTACCGTATTCAACTCTGCCCTCTGGCTCTCCCTAATTGTTGACATACTACTCATGTATTCCACTGTGAAGACTGACGCAAAGTACTTATTAAGTTGTTCAGCTATTTCCTTATCTCCCGTCACAGGCCTTCCTGAATCAATTTGGAGCGGCCCAATATCTACCTTTGCCTCTCGTTTGTTTCTTATGTATTGAAAGAAGCTTTGACTATCATTTCTAATATTACGAGCTAGCCTACCTTCATATATGATCTTCTCCTTCCTTGTTGCTCTCTTTGTTATCCTCTGTCTGTTTTTGTAGCCTCCCCAATCTTCTGATTTCCCAGTGCTCTTGGCCACTTTATAGGCTGTCTCTTTTTCTTTGATATATTTCCTGACTTCCTTTGTCAGCCATGGCTGTCTAATCCCACCCCAGATAATCTTTGTTTTCTTTGGGATGAACCTCTGCCCTGTGCCCTCAATTACACCTATAAACTCCTGCCATTGTTGGTCTACTGTCTTCCCCGCTCGGCTCTGCTTCCAGTCGATTTTCATCAATTCCTCTCTCATGCCCCTGTAATTACCTTTATTTAACTGTAATACCATTCCATCCGATTTTGCCTTCTCTCTTTCAAACTGCAGACCGAACTCTATTGTATTATGATCGCTGCCTCCTACGTGTTCCCTTACTTTAAGGTCTTTTATATAGTCTGGTTCATTACATAGCACAAAGCCCAGAATAGCCTGTTCCCTTGTGGGGTCCATCACAAGCTGTTCCAAAAAGCCATACTGCAAACATTCCATGAATTCTCTTTCTTTGGATCCACCAGCAACATTATTCACCCAATCCACCTGCATGTTGAAGTCCCCCATGATCACCGTGACCTTGCCTTTCTGACATGCCCTATTTATTTCTCGGTGCATCTTGCGCCCCTGGTCCTGACCACTGTTAGGAGGTCTGTACAAAACTCCCATTACAGTTTTTTTTGCCCTTGTGTTTCCTCAATTCCGCCCACACAGACTCCACATCTTCTGACCCTGTGTCGTTTAGTGCCGTAGATCTAATTCCATTCTTAATTAACAAGGCAACCCCACCCCCTCTGCCCACCTCCCTGTCTTTTTGATGTGTTGTGAATCCTTGGATATTTAACTGCCAGCCCTGAGCTCCCTGCAACCATGTCTCTGTGATGCCTACCACATCATAATCATTCAAGAGGATTTGTGCTGTTAATTCATCTACTTTGTTGCGAATGCTAAGAGCATTTAGATGAAGTGTCTTAATGCTAGCTTTCTTATCATTATGAGAGAGGTTGGAAATCCCAAGATGTCTTAAGTTATCCTTCCTTTTTGCTGTATTCCTAGTCTGCCTCGAGCTTAAATCCACCGGTACTCATGCTATCCTGTTGCTTATCTTTCCATTTAACTCCATACTCCCTGTCTCTTTCACTTTCCCTTCCCCCCCCGACTCACGAGTTTAAAGCCCTACTGACCACCCTATTTATCTTTTTCGCTAGAACACTGGTTCCAGATCGGTTCAGGTGGAGACCGTCCCAACGGTACAGATCCCCCCGGTTCCAAAACTGATGCCAATGCCCCATGAAATGAAATCCCTCTTTCCCACACCAATCCCTTACCAATGTGTTGACTTCCCTAACTTTCTTTTCCCTACTCCAATTGGCACGTGGCTTGGGCAGTAATCCGGAGATTATGACCCTTGAGGACCTGTACTTCAATTTCTTTCCTCGTGTTTCATTATCCCTGAACTGGTCCTCTACCCTAGCTTTGCCCATGTCGTTAGTCCCAACGTGGACCACAACAACTGGATCCTCCCCCTCCCGCTCTAATATCCTTTCAACCCGGTTGGAGATGTCCCGCACCCTGGCACCGGGCAGGCAACACACCATGCGGGTCTCCCGATGCGGCTTGCACAGGATACTATCTGTCCCTCTAATTATAGAATCCCCTATAACACCTACCTGTCTTTTTGCTCCCCCCCCCCCCTTGAATGACCTTGTGCCCCACGGTGCCATGGTCAGCTGGCTCATCCTGTCCACAGTCCATTCCCTCAACCGTACAGGGAGCAAGAATCTCATACCTGTTGCAGGTGTCTGTCCGGATAGATCTGAAAAGATACTGACGTGTCTGTGTCTACCACCTCCGCTGGCACCGCGTTCCAGGCACCCACCACCCTCTGTGTAGAGAACTTTCCACACATATCTCCCATAAACGTTCGTCCTCTCACTCTGAACTCATGACCCCTGGTAATTGAGTCCCCCACTCTGGGGGGGAAAAAGCTTCTTGCTATCCACCCTGTCTATACCCTCATGATTTTGTAGACCTCAATCAGGTCCCCCCTAATCACCATCTTTCTCATGAAAATAATCCTAATCTACTCAACCTCTCTTCATAGCTAGCATCCTCCATACCAGGCAACATCCTGGTGAACCTCCACTGCACCCTGTCCAAAGCGTCCACGTCCTTTTGGTAATGTACACAGTACTCTAAATGTGGCTGAACCAAAGTCTCATACAACTGTACATGACCTGCCAACTCTTGTCCTCAATACCCCGTCCGATGAAGGAAAGCATGCCGTATGCCTTCTTGACCACCCTATTGACCTGGCTTGCCACCTTCAGGGAACAATGGACCTGAACACCCAGATCTCTCTGTTCATCAATTTTCCCTAGGACTTTACCATTTACTGCATAGTTCACCCTTGAATTAGATCTTCCAAAATGCATCACCTCGCATTTGCCCGGATTGAACTCCATCTGACATTTATCTGCCACACTCTCGAGTCTATTTATATTCTGCTGTAATCTCTGACAGTGCCCCTCACTTTCTGCTGCTCCACCAATCTTAGTGTCATCTGCAAACTTGCTGATCAGATGACCAACACCTTCCTCCAAATCATTTACGCATATCACAAACAACAGTGGTCCCAGCACAGAACCTTGTGGAACACCACTGGTCACAGGTGTCCAATTTGAGAAAATCCTTTCTACCACTACTCTCTGTCTCCTGTTGCCTAGCCCTTTTTTTTTGTGTCCGTCGAGCGAGCGCACCCTTGATCCCATGCGACTTGACTTTCTCCATCAGCCTGCCATGGGGAACCTTATCAAACGCCTTACTGAAGTCCATGTAAATAACGTCTACAGCCTTTCCCTTTCAATCAACTTTGTCATGTCGTCAAAGAATTCTATAAAGTTGGTAAGACATGACCTTCCCTGCACAAAACCATGTTGCCTATCACTGATAAGCTGATGTGCTTCCAAATGGGAATAGATCCTATCCCTCAGTACCTTCTCCAGTAGCTTCCCAACCACTGACGTCAGTCTCACCGGTCGATAATTACCTGGATTATCCTTGCTACCCTTCTTGAACAAGGCGACAACATTAGCAAGTCTCCAGTCCTCCGGGACCTCACCCGTGTCTAAGGATGCTGCAAAGATATCTGTTAAGGCCCCGGCTACTTCCTGTCTCGCTTCTCTCAATAACCTGGGATAGATCCCCACCTTAATGCCTTTTAGGAGACCCAACACTTCCTCCTTCCTTGTGTCAACTTGACCTAGAGTAAGCAAATGTCTATCCCTCACATCACCATCTGTCATGTCCCTCCCCTTCATCAATACCGATGCAAAGTATTCGTTAAGAATGTCACCCATTTTCTCTGACTCAGTGCATAACTTTCCTTCTTTGTCCTTAAGTGGGCCAATCCTTTCTCTAGTTACCCTCTTGCTCTTTATATATGAATAAAAGGCTTTGGGATTTTCCTTAACCATGCTTGCCAGTAATATCTCATGTCTTCTCTTCGCCCTCTTAATCCCTTGTTTCAGATGCGCTCGAAATTCCCCGTGTTCTTCCAAAGCTTCATCTCTCTTAAGTCGCCTCTAATCTATGCTTCCTTTTTCCTCTTGGCTAGTCTCACAATTTCACCTGTCATCCATGGTTCCTGAATCTTGCCTTTTCTGTTCCTCATTTTCACAGGAACATGTCTCTCCTGCATACTAATCAACCGCTCTTTAAAAGCCTCCCACATATCAAATGTGGATTTACCTTCAAACATTTTCTCCCGATCTAAATTCCACAGATGCTACTGAACCTTGGTATAGTTGGCCTTCCCCCAGTTTAGAACTCTTCCTTTAGGACCACTCCCATCCTTGTCCATGAGTATTGTAAAACTTAGGGAATTGTGGTCGCTATTTCCAAAGTCGTCCCCTGCTGTAATTTCAACCACCAGGCAGGTTCATTCCCCAACACCAGGTCCAGTATGGCCCCTTCCCGAGTTGGACTACGCACACACTGCTCTAGAAAACCCTCCTGGACACACCTTACAAATTCTGCTCCATCTTGCCCCCTAGTTCTGAGTGAATCCCAGTCAATGTTGGGATAATTAAAATCTCCCATCACCACCACCCTGTTTCTCCAACACCTTTCCATTATCTGTTTACATATTTGTACCTCTATCTCACGCTCGCTGTAGGGAGGCCTGTAGTACAGCCCCAACATTGTTACTGCATCCTTCCTATTTCTGAGTTCTACCCATATTGCCTCAATGCTTGAGCCCTCCATGGGGCCCTCGTTCAGTACAGCTGTGATATGGTCTTCGACCAGTATTGCAACTAACATTAAATAGTAGACAGTAGATCACTGGAAAAGGAGGCTGAAGAATCAGTATGAGGAATGAAGAAATGGAAGAGGAACTGAACAGGTACTTTGTATCAGACTTCATGGTGGAAAACACCAATCGCATACTAGAACTTTGAGAGTTAGGGGCAGTGGTGAATATAATAGCCGTAACTAAGGAAAAGGTGCTGGGGAAGCAGAAAAGTCTGAAGGTGGACCAATCACCCCTGGACCAGATGGACTGTACTGTAGACTTCTGAAGGAGATAGCTGAGGAAATTGTTGAGGCATTAGTGGTGATCTTTCAGGAATCAGTGGTGATAGGGAGGATCTTGGGGGTTTGGAAAATGGCTAAAGCAACACCCCTGCTTAAGAAAAGAGAGAGACAGAAGAAGGGAAATTATAGGTCAGTTAGCCTGACCTCAATCATTGGTAAGATTTTAGAGTCCGTTCTTAAGGTTGAGATTGCAGAGACCTTGGAAGTAAATGACAAAATCGGGCTGATTCAGCATAGCTTCATCGAGGGGAAGTTATACCTGACAAATCTGTTAGAATTCTTTGAGTAGAAAGTGGGCAAGTTAGACAAAAGGGAGCCAGTGAATGGGATTTGTTTGGATTTCCAGAATGCTGTTGAGAAGGTATCAAATAAGATGAGAGCCCATAGTGTTTGGGCAAGTTACTGCCATTGGCATTGAGCATTGGCTGACTGGCAGAAGGCAGAGAGTGTAGATAAAGGGGTCTTTTTCGGGATGGCAGCTAGTGACGAGTAGAGTCCCACAGGGATCAATGTTGGTACCACAACAGTTCATGTAATACATTGATGATATGGATGAAGCAACTGAGACATTTTTGCTGAGTTTACAGTTGGCACAGTGACAGATGGAGGGAGAGATAGCAGTGAGGAAGTTGCAGAAGGACTTGCATAGACTCTGAGAGTGGGCAAAGAAGTGGCAGACAGAATACTGTGTGGGACACTGTGAGGTTATGTGCTTTGGTAGGAAAAATGGAGGCATAGATTATTTTCTAAATGAGAAAGGGCATTTGAAGTCTGAAGCACAACTGTCCCTCGTTGCCTTTGAGAAGGTACTAGTGAGTTTCCTTCTTGAACTGCTACAAGTACATTTGCTCGAGATAGATACAATGCCACTAGGGTCAATCTGCACAAAACAACCCTTTTTTTACCCCTGGAATTAACATTATGAACGTTCTGAAAACCGCTGTTGTAAGCATATCTTAATAGGCTTAATAGACCAAAACTGTAAGCTTGTTCAAAGTCCTCTTCAGGTTAACATGCAGGTTCAGTTGACAGTTAGGAATGTAAATGCAATGTTAGCATTCATTTCAAGAGGGCTAGAATACAAGTGCAGGAATGTACTGCTGAGGCTGTATATGGCTCTGGTCAGACCCTATTTGGAACATTGTGACCAATGTTTGGCTCCATATCGAAACAAGGAGTCTGCCACTTCTTTGCCCACTCACCTGGCCTGTCCAAGTCCTTCTGCAGCTTCCCCACTTCCTCACTACTATTTGTCCCTCCATCTGCTGACATTGGAGGGAGTCCAGAGGAAGTTGGCAAGAATCATTCTGAGTATGACGAGCTTGTCTTACGAGGAGTAGTTCAGGACTCTGGGTCTGTACTCGGTGGAGTTTAGAAGGATGAGGGGAGAATGTGGAGAGGCCTGGAGAGACATGGATGTGGGGAAGATGTTTCCATGAGTAGGAGAGACTTAAATCTTCGGGCACACCCTCAGAGTCGAATGGATAACCCTTTAGAACTGAGATGAGGAATTTCTTCAGCCGGTGGATGGTGAATCTGTGGAATTCATTGTTGCGGAAGGCTGTGAAGGCCAAGTCATTGAGTCTGTTGAAGATATGAGTTGGATAGGCTCTTGGTTAGTAAGGGGATCAAGAGTTAGGGGGAGAAAGCGGGAGATTGGATGGTGGAGCAGAGAGTCAGTTGTAACTGCTAAAATATTGAGGCTGGGATTTCAGCAAAGGTAATGTTGAGGGGGGACGGTTGGATGCTCACTTGTCGGAGCTGGTCATTATCTGTCACTTATATGGACGTTTTTTTTGAAAACTCTGTTGTGGATGTGGGCATCACTGGCTCGGCCAGCATTTATTATCTGTCCCTAGTTGCCCTTAGGAAGGTAGTGGTGAGCTGCCTTCTTGAACTGCTACAAGTACATTTGCTTTCGGTAGATACAATACGATTAGGGAGGGGATTTCTGAGAACGCTGTTGTAAGCATATCCTAGCTTAATAGACCAAAACTGTACGCTGTGCACCTTGAGTGGCGTCACCAGTCTTGTGTGGAAAGATTTTCACTCCTCCCCTCCTTGAAATAAAGATTTGCACCTCACGTGCCTTCTAAAATACATGCTGTGCAGAGAAGCTAAATTTTTGTGCTTCATGTACATGCCTCTTGCTGCGTTCTGCTGGGATCTTTTAAGAATCTAGAAAAGATTACAGCCAATACATCCATTTGGGCAGCACGGTGACTCAGTGGTTAGCTCCGCAGCCTCACGGCGCCAGGGGCCCGGGTTCGACTCCAGCCTCGGGTAACTGTCTGTGCGGAGTTTGCACATACTCCCTGTGTCTGCATGGGTTTCCTCCATGTGCACCAATTTCCTCCCACAGTCCAAAGATGTGCAGGCTAGGTGGATCGGCCATGCTAAATCGCCGGTAGTGTTCAGGGGTGTGTGTGGGTTATAGGGGTGGGATGGGATGCTGCAAGGGGCGAAGTGGACTTGTTGGTCCGACGGACCTGTTTCCACACTGTAGGGAACCGAATCTAATCTAATGTCTGCAGTCAACTCTTATAATCCTCCATGTTATCATCTAATTTAGTCTGAAGGGATGCCTGACAACTAATGAAGTGAGGGAACAGGCTTTATGTCTGTATTAATTGAGGATGAATTGATTGTGAGTTGGCTGTATAAATATGGGAGCTAGTAATTAGGGGTTGACGTTTATGGAGTATTTTTAAAAGAAATAAAGCTCTGATGGTACGATGTTGGGTTGGACTCTTTGCGTACCTGGAATCCAATTCTTCAGGTCCAGGGAACCTATTAACTTAGTCTTCTCAGTTTTCCTCAATGTTTTCTTGAGGATTTCCTTCTCCCTTTCGCTCCCTACTTTTCGCCCATTGATTTTTTTTTGTATGTTTTCTACTGTGAAATCAGATAGAAAATATTGGTTCAAAGCTTGTGCCATTACCTTCATTTCCCATCATCAATTCCCCAGTCTCACCCTCTCATGAGCCATTATTCACTGTATTTACTCTTTTCCTTTTTATAGATTTGTGGAAGCTTTTACTGTATTTATATTAATGTCTCCCTCATTATTATTTTGGTCATCTTTTGTTCACATCTGAAATAGTTTCAGTTCCACAATTTTCGAATCTTTCTTTCAATTTATACTATCTTTAACTTTCTTAGATAGCAACAGATGGCACCATGGTGCATTCTAGCTGTACATCCTTTCATTCTAAATTGACAATATTTTTGTTCAGAGTTATGAAATATCCCCTGAAACATCTGCCATTGCTTCTCTATGGTCTTACCTTTTAAACTATTTTCCCAGTTCAACTCTGCCTTTATACTCCTGAGTTATCTTCAATGAAAGTTAAAGATATTAAACAGTTTCAGACCAAATTCTCATCCTCGTCCTTGATGTAAAATTCTACCACATCCTGATCATTCTTATCCAGAGAATCCTGTACTATGTTATGGTTGATGAGTTGTATCTCAAAACATACTACCAGGTCTAAAATATCTTAATCCCTGCTTGGTTCCAGTGGTACAGTTTTAAGACTCCAAATGCACTCTATGAATATATCCTGAGGGGTAGATAACTGCTCTTAACATCAAGGTGCCGTTCAACCAAATATGACATCAAGGAGCCGTCGCAAAGCTGCAGTCAGTAAGAATCAGGTGAAAAACCCTCTGCCGGCTGGAACCTTACCATAAAGGAAGTGGTTGTGGTTGTTGGAAGTCAGTTGCCCCAACTCCAAAGCATCACTGCGGGGGTTACGTAAATTTGTGCCCTGAGCTCAACCATCTTCAACTGTTTCATCAAATGCCAAATGCCATCCCTCCGTCAGAATGCCATACGTGGGGATGTTCTCAGTTGATTGTGTCATGTTCAGCACCACTCATAGCTCCTCAGATGCTGAAGTAGTCCATGTCCACGGAACATAAGTGATGAGAAGCAAGTGGTAGTTGTGCTGTGCAACTTACGGGCAATGAACGTCACCATTAAGGAGAATCTAACCATTGCCCCATGACTTACACTCCTTTACTGCCAATATGCTGAGGCTTATCAGGTTTCCAGAAACTGAATTGGACCAAACTTGTAATTATTGTGACGACAAGAGCAGGTCAGAGGTTAAGAATTCTGCAGTGAATAATGAGCCCCCTACCTACACAAAGCCTGTCCACCATCTATAAAGCCCAAGTCAGGAATGTAATCTCCACTGGTCAGGACTGGTGCAGCTCCATCAACACTCAGGAAGCTTGAATCATATGGACAAAGCAGCCTGTTGGATTGGTACCCCACCCACCACCTTCAACATCTGTTCTATCATCAGTAATGTATAATTAGTGCCCCATGCAAGTTTCCCTCCAAGCCACACACCATCCTGACTCGGAACTATATCGCTGTTCATTAATAGTCATTGAGTGAAGATTCTGGAGCTTCTTTCTGAACAGCACTACTCTAAGGACTGCAGTTATTCAAGAAGGCAGCTCACCACCACCTTCTCCAGGGTAATTGGGCTTAGCCAGCAACATCCACATCCCGTGAATAAAAAAGAATCTTCCAGGCTATCTGTGCCAATTGGACTCACAGTTTATGGTAACATCTTTCTTACAAGATCCCATTACTTCTTGGTCTATCGACTGTATGCTATCCTGGACTGTATCTTCTGTCAGGGGATCTATGAATCTGAAACTGTCACAGCTATGACTTCTTTCCTTTGCTGTTCCTTATCTCTACCCAAACTGATTGTCTATTTTGCCTGGGAGCCAGTTGGCTGGTTTGTAATTCAGAGTGATACCAACAGCCTGGGATCCGACACTGTCTGAAGTTACAATCAAGGAATCTTCTTCTCAACCTCTCTCCTCATCTGAGGTGTGGTAACCTTCAATTTCAACCACCTCCAGTTATCTCTCTCGACTGTGAGAGCAGACCTGTGGTCCCATCTGGGACTATAGTGACTTTGAATCTCCAAACCAAGATAATTTCTCACCAATGTATTGATCTCATCTTTGACACAAGACAAAAAAACAAACAAATTAAACCCAATGAGATGAATTTTGGATCACTGGATTACATAGCATAATTGGACAACAAAATGCACTATTGTTAAAATAATTAGGAATTCAACCAGAAAGGCCACTAATGTGAATCCTGGATCTGTGTATCATTTGAAATTATTTAATTGGATAGTTTCAGTATTTGGCCACAAGATGGAGAAATCTGCTGAGGTGATGTACCCAGAAGATAGAAAGATGATAGAAATGTTTGGAGAGATATGGGCCAAGCACAGGCAGGTGGAACTAGTTCAGTTTGGGATTGTGATCAGCACAGGCTGGTTGGACCAAAGGATCTGTTTTCATGCTGTATGACTCTATGAAACTCAAGCTTAATTGTCCGAAACTCACATTCAGACATATCTAACCTTGATCATAATCTTACACAAAGATAGCCGACTTTATCCCTCAGAGTTGCAGACTCTTCAATTTTACATCCTCAAAGACATTTAGCAGGAATAGCATGGATTATAGAGTGAGTTGAGTAGATTGGTTCATTATTAATTCTTAACTAAATTTGATTTATTTTACATTTTTAGACAACATCAGGTGAAGATGTGCGTGATTTCACCAAGGTGCTGAAAAATAACTTCAGATCAAAGAAATACTTTGCCAAACATCCTCGCTTGGGTTATTTACCACTACAAACAGTCCTAGAAGGTGAGAACCTTGAGATGTAAGTTTATTGATGTGAGATTTACTAATGTATCAATGCCCATTTGGGGGTTGACAAATATTGCAGCATTATTCGTTCTGCAGCTTAGCAGGAGAGTGAGGTTGTCCATTTGCGCCGATATCAGAAGTACACAATACAAGAACAAGAGGGGCTTAACTGATATCATCGGCCCTCTCGCCTTGAAAGCAGTGTAGTTACTCAGAGTGCATCTGCTGTGGACTTGTTGATACTGTCACTAACGTGCAACCTTCCTTGATATCTTTCTCTGTCCTCCAGTTCTGTCTTTAAAAACTACAATCAATTACCCTCTCCTCAAAAGGAAAGAACCTTTGGCTGAACAGAGAACAAAGAACAGTACAGGCCCTTCGGCCCACGATGTTATGCCGACCTATTATCCCACTCAGATCAAACTACCCTGCATACCCTTCATTTTACTATCCTTCATGTGCCGATCCAAGAGCCGTTTAAAAGTCTTGAAATGTATCTGACTCCGTTACCACTGCCAGCAGCGCATTCCACACACCCGCCACTCTCTGTGTAAAGAACCTACCTCTGACATCTCCCCTATTCCTTCCTCCAGTCACCTTAAAATTTCTCCCCCTCGTAATAGTCATTTCTGCCCTGGGAAAAAAAATCTGACTATCCACTCCAGCTATGCCTCTCATCATCTTGCATACCTCTATCAAGTCACCTCTCATTCTTCTTTGCTCCAATGGAAAAAGTCCTCGCCCCCTCAATGTTTCATCATAAGACGTGCCGTCCATTCCATGCAGCATCCTGCTAAATCTCCTCTGCACCCTCTCTAAAGCTTCCACATCCTTCCTATAATGAAGCAACCAGAATTGAACTCAATATTCCAAGCGCTGCTCCATCCCCACAAACTAATGCTCGATTCCAAATCCCTTTTCTCTTGATGCTTTAAATTCAATGCTGTCTTTCGTGTAATTTCATATTTGAATTCACTGGTCCTGAGCCGCTCGCGGCGATGTGCCCCCGCGGTCCTGCTACAGTGCTTTGAGATGGAAACAAACATGACTGATGAAGGTCCACCAGTTGATGTAGTACGTTTAGATTTCAAAAAAGCATTTGATAAATTACAACTCATAAGGTGACTCAAAAGAAAGCAGCCCATGGGTTCAAGGGTAGTATATTAGGATGGACAGAGGACTGCATCGCAAACAGAAGTAGAGAAGGGGCAGCAGGATGGTAACTTATAACTGGTGTCCGGCCACAGGGTCCCTGCTGCGGAGGCCGTACACCTAATGTTGCCTGGGTTGATTTCGGAAATGGAGGAGGGGATTGCCATGCTTAGGAATGTTGGGCGGATGGGATTTATAAGATTGAGAGAAATCTTATTTTTTCAGCATTTAAGATTCTTAAGAGGCTTGATAGTGTATATCCGTAGAGAATGCTCCCATTTGTGAAATATTTTATGACCAGAGGCCACATTTTCATATTAGTTGCCTGTTAATTCAGGGGAAGAATTACTTCTTTCAGGTGGTAGCAATCTATTCAACACTTTAGCAGAGAAGGTTTTCGAGGTAATGCCATCAATTATATGCTAGGCTGAGATGGCCCGTTTAATTTTCAAATCAAGAAACAACAATAATGAGGAAAGGGTAGTCTTCACAGTGGAAGATACTTCAAGGATCCCCTTATCCCTGTATTCTTTAGTAATGAATTAAATACATCACTACCACACCATCACTACCATTACAGAAGTAGTAGTAGACAATCTAATGGAGTAAAAGCAGATCAGACTCTTTGCCCTGATGGTTTACTTTCTATGATTCCAAACAAAGGAGCTTCAGAGTTGGTGTATGCATTGATTGTAATTTCTGAAAAAGGTTTCGATTCTCGAGAAGCATCTGAGGGCTGGAAAACTGCCGATGTGACATCCCTATTTAAAAAGGAGAGAGGCAAATTGTTGGAAATATGTGGCAATCAACTGTGAAGAAAATAATAGCAGGACATTTGGAAAATCAGAATCTAATCAAACAGAATCACCATAGCCTGACGAAAGTGAAATTATGTCTGGCTAATTTGTTTGGGTTTTTCGAGGAAGTCCCAACCAGAATTAGTAGAGGAAAACCAGTAAATGTGTTGTATTTGGACTTTGAGCAAGCATTTGAGAATGTACTCAAAAGTAATAAGCTAAGAGCTGAGGTTTTGAAGGTAGTATATTGCTATGGATCAGTATGCTTTGCATGGCCAGGAAGGAGAGATCACATCTACAGTGAAATGCACCAAGTGAATAGATATTTTGGGGAATTTGGTGGCAATGTGGTAAGTCAGTGCAGAGGGTAAGAGGTGCTATTTGCTTGCTTTTTTTGCCTGATAGTTGGTCAGCTTTTTTTTTTGAGACAGGGCGAATTGAAGCCAGAAGCGGGGACCCAGAAGGTGAACCCGGTTCATTGGTTGGTGATAGCTACTGGTTTAAGAATCTATTATCGGTAACTTTCAGATTGAAAGTAAATCGGTGAAATATATACAGGCTACAAACTAATGTTTTTAAATCAAATTAAGATTTAAGTAATTGAAATGGAGATGCCGGGCCAATGATGATTTAAACCTCCATGACGGGGGAGTGGTCAGACACCATACTCCAGCTCAGGGTTGATGAACTGGAATCTCAGTTTCGACCAATCAACAAATCATGCGGGGGAGAGTTACCAGGGAATGCTCTGTTTCCGGAGGCAGTCACACACCTTAGATTAACTACCTGAAGCTCGGTCAGTGGCCAGGGACGTGGGACTGTGACTAAGGACAGGGCAGGTGGAAGGATCCAGGATGTCATGCAGAAGGAACCTTGGCCTTTGATCTTATCGAACAGGTTTGAGATTCTTTCTTCCTGTGTGGATGAGAGGTCAGGGTATATGGAAGATGAGTAAACTGACTATAGCACGGTGGTACAGGGGGACATTCAAGAGGGGATAAAAAGTGAAATGTAGTTATAATCAGAGGTAGTATAGTTAGCGGAATGAACATTGTTGGTTGTGACTAGGATCGAGAGTCTCGAAAGTAGTGTTGCCTGCCTGGCGCCCAGGTTTAGGATATTCCGTCTTGGCTACCAAGGAATTTGAAGTGGGAGGTGTAGAAATCCAGCTATCGTGGTGGACACAGGTACCATTGATATGGAAGAAAGCGGAAAGAGGTTCTGCTGAGGGATTATGAGCATTGAGGTGCTGAGTGAGAAGGCAGAACCAAAAGGTAATAATCTCGGGATTCTTATCTGAGCAATTTGGCACGGTGTGAACAAAACTGAAGATGTCAATGCATTGTTCAAATGATGGCATGGCAGAAATGTGTTTGAATTCATGGGACATTGGCATTGGTATGGGGAAGGAGGGAGTTGTTCCGGTGGCATAGGCTTGATGAGAATCATATTGGGACAAGTATCCTGGCAAAAGACATAGCTAGGTCTGGGGGTAGGGCATCAAAGTGAAAAGTGTGGAGCGGGTGAGTCCAGTTGCATGGAAAAAGTTAGGAGCTAGTAAATGCTCAGCAAAGTTTCCAGAGCAAGTAATAGGACAAAAAGTATGGAAATAGTCAGGAGTCTCAATTCAGGTGCAGCAGATAAGAAGGGTGGCCGTAAATGCCAGACTGAAGGTCTTTTATTTAATTGTAGGGAGTGTATAAAACCAAGTGAATGAGTTTGTGGTGCAGATTGAAATTGACAGATGTATTGTTCTGGGTATCACAGACATGAGGTTGTAAGGGGATAAGTGTTGGGAACTAAATATCCAATGATACATGTCCTATAGAAAGAACAGACAAATGGACAGAGATGCCAGGGTTGGCTTGTGAGTAAGAAATGGGGCAACGCTGAAGGAACCACAGGTCTTGAGCTTGTTTATTAATGACTTGGAGGAAGAGGTGAATGTGCTGTGGCTAAATTTGTAGATGACTCAAAAATATTTGGAAAGACAAGGCATGGCACAGAAACAGAGATTTACCAGGATGTTACTTGGATTGGAATGTATTAGCTTTCAGGAGGGCTTGGTGGAAATGTTGTATAATAATAAATGTAATGAGATCAACCATGATCTCACCGAATGGTGGAGGAAATTCAATGTGCCAAATGACTTTTTGAGTGAGTCTTGTTGTTTGACAATGAATTCGTAAAGGTGTTTTTTTTGTCTCTTGGATGAGATGTAAAAATGAAATGTGTACGCTTCCTTTTCATCTGGCAATAAATAATCGTTCTGAACGATTTCCATTGACTAGTGGCAATCTGACAAGCATCACGATGTAAAGAGATTCTTAGCTTCTTTTTAATTGTCAAGTTATTCTTTGGAATTAATTCAGCATATATTTTTGCATCTCAGGAATTATATTCATCACTGCATCTCAAAAAGTACTCTGTTGTATGATAACAGCATTTTAAAGAACACTCTTCAATGGTTGTGATTTTCAGTTGCCATAACACACATTAAATTACATTGTTGGCCAATCTGTCCATGATTATTTCATTGTCTTACATTTCAAACAGACAAGGAAATATTGGTGATGCAATGAAGAGTTTGATGATAAAATATAATTACTGTTACGGTTTCCTCTTGGACGAAATATTCTCATCAAATTGACTGGTGAAGGAAATGGGACACTGACTGTGAGTACTTTGAGTGTTTAAGTGACTCCTAAAATGAAAATTATGACCTTGATTTCTCTTGCATGCAGATATGAAGAGACTATTTTAAAAATCCTCTCGGTTCGTGGTTCAGGCATAAAGGTGTCACATGTATATTTATGTATATACATGTACATGTGTAATCTGAAAAGAAAATGACGATAAATCACTTGTGACAAGGTGAGAATGAGTTATCCAGATAGTAAGAACTGCCAAAGTTGGTGTCTGAGATAACACATTGTGGAGCTGGGGGAAAGCAGGCAGCATCAGAGGCTCAAGAAAGTTGATGTTTTGGGTCAGGACCCTTCCTCCAAAATGGAGGGTGGACGGGAGCTCAGAAACAAATAGTGTGGAGAGGGAGGAGGTGCTGGGGAAGGTAGGTGGGATGGTGATAAATGAGTACTATCCAGATTGGAACAGATTTACCCCAGAAGGTATTGAATACAAGTTCCAAATCACTCTCAAAATCCTAGTGACTGTTAACATTCATGTTTTTTTTGTCTGTGTGTTTCAGTAGTTGCATGTCAGTTTGAATGGTTCATTGAGAGTGAGGAACCTATGGACTCACACACACCAACATGGAATTTAATTCAAAGAGTGACTCCTCTTCAAAGTACTTAGTCGCTTTTAAAATCTTGACCATTTCTGCTGTCTAGTTGAACAAGTGTAGCTGAATACTGCTTCAATAGGAATTAGTGTTTAATAGGAACATATTTGTGAAACTTACAGTTCCTCAAGCTTTAGCATAAACTGGTGGAGACTTTCGGCGCTTGCAAAAAGGCTCACCTCTCTTAATACTGAAGGAAAATTGGAGTTTAAAAGTAAGTTCATCCGCTGTCGGGGAATGAAATGTTAATGTTGACTTGAATATAATTTTTAAAAAAGTAATATATTTGTGTAGCACTAAACTCAAATTAAAATTTGGATATGCCAGTTGACTCCTGTTTGACACTGTATGGAATGGCGGTGACATCAGATTCAGTGATGATTGAGAATCTAAAGAATATGAGGATAAGATTTAACATCCAAATATCATTGAACTCTTCAAGGAATGTATTACTGGAAAAGGGGGAAAGCATGTATGTCTATTAGAATTGAATACACTCTGAAGGCGGTGGCACAGATGAAACAGACCTGTGTGCTAAAACTTATCACAAATTTCACATTGAATGGAGCAGTTTAAACAGGCTGGAGGAAGCAGACATGCCAGCGCAAACTTTTGAATTTGTGCATTCTGTTCATAAACATCAGCAAAATTGTGGGAACCTGTTTATTCTTTCTCTTTTATTGCACAGAACCATACGATTACACTAATTTTGATTAGGAATTTAAAGATTATGAGCCCCGTCCGTTTGACTCGCAGTTTGGTACCATAGGTTGGTACGATCTTCGTTCAAGAAGGAAGAGGGATGTTCCAGACACAGAAAATCGTCAAACCATTTTCTACAAAGTCTGTTTCTGCTTAGTATTAATTAATGCAGTTAACATTTTCAGATCGACATGATTGCAGAATGGAGTCAATAAAACAAATTCCATCTGATATTCAACATAAATTTTAAGTTTGGAATAACAAGCTCACAAGAAAGATGACCTGGTTTTAGATATCACTTGGGACCACAGACTAACAGACAAAGGAACAAAGCAAAACGACTCTGCGATTTGATGTAGAAACTCCTGACTCCGAAGCCTGCAGCCGCCCTCCAATTCTCAAGTCAGAAGTGTGTCAATGATGGTGCAGATCCAACAACACTGGAAACGATCTTGAGTCTAGACCAAAGCAGCCCCTTGATTGGCACCGTATCCATTCTCTCCACAACTAACTCCAAGACACAATAATGTGTCCATATACAAGATGCACTGCCACATTTTTTTTCCAACTATTCTTACACCCGCCTTTCCAGACTTAGAAAACTCATCTTCAAGGTCAAGGACATCAGACATGGTAGCACTAATCCCAGTAAAAATCACCTCCAAGCTACTCTCAAACTGATTTGGAAATGAATGATTGTTCCTGAGTCAATATTAGTAATCTCTTTTGGAACAGCATTGTGGGCCTGTCTACAGCAACATGAAGCTGTTCAAGAAGTCAATTTGTGCTGGACAATCAGCAACAGCTATGTCTCATTAAAGAATAAATAAATCGGAAAGAAATCCATCTGAGAGTCACAAGCAAATGGGTAACTTTTTTTTGTTCACTCTGCAGCTCGTGGGCTATTACCAATTTTGACAATGACAAGTGAAGCTTTTGTTTGGTTTGCTATTGATAGCATCTGTCCACAAAATAAAAACAATTGGCATCAGAGATAATGGGAAGTGCAGATGCTGGAGAATCCAAGATTACAAAGTGTGGAGCTGGATGAACACAGCAGGCCAAGCAGCATCTCAGGAGCACAAAAGCTGACGTTTCGGGCCTAGACCCTTCTTCAGAAAAGAGGGAGGAGGAGAGGGCTCTGAAAGAAATAGGGAGAGGGGAAGGCAGATTGAAGATGGATAGAGGGGAAGATAGGTGCAGAGGAGACAGACAAGCAATAAGGAAGGAGAGGATCAAATATGAAGGTAGGCTAGCTAGTCATATCAGAAATCATAGTAACAGCTTCTTTCAATACATAAGAAACAAACGTGAGGCAAAAGTAGACACTGGGCCACTCCAAATTGATGCTGGAAGGCAAGTGGTGGGAGATAAGGAAGTAGCTGAAGAACTTAATAAGTACTTTGCGTCAGTCTTCACAGTGGAAGACATGAGTAATATGCCAACAATTAGGGAGAGCCAGGGGGCAGAGCTGAGGATGGTAGGAATTACAAAAGAGCAAGTGCTAGAAGAGCTAAAAGGTCTAAAAATTGATAAATCTCCTGGCCCCGATGGGCTATATCCTAGAGTTCTGAGGAAGGTGGCTGAGGAAATAGCAGAGGCTTTGGCTATGATCTTTCAAAAGTCACTGTAGTCAGGGAAAGTCCCAGATGATTGGAAAATTGCTGTTGTAACTCCCTTGTTTAAGAAAGGATCAAGGCAAAAGATGGAAAATTACAGGCCGATTAGCCTGACCTCGGTAGTTGATTAAAATTCTTGAATCATTGTCAAGGATGAGATTTCGAAATTCCTGGAAGTGCAGGGTCAAATTAGAACAAGTCAGCATGGATTTAGTCAGGGGAGGTCGTGCCTGAAAAACCTGTTAGAATTCTTTGAAGAGGTAACAGGTATGTTAGACCAGGGAAACCCAGCGGATGTTATCTATCAAGACTTCCAACAGGCCTTTGATAAGGTGTCTCACAGGAGGCTGCTGAGCAACGTGAGGGCCCATGGTGTTCGAGGTGAGATACTGGCCTGGATTGAGGATTGGCTGTCTGACAGAAGGCAGAGAGTTGGGATTAAGGGCTCTTTTTCAGAATGGCAACCAGTGACGATTGGTGTCCCGCAGGGTTCAGTGGTGGGGCCGCTGCTGTTCACCTTAGAACATAGAACATAGAACATAGAACAGTACAGCACAGAACAGGCCCTTCAGCCCACAATGTTGTGCCGACCATTGATCCTCATGGATGCACCCTCAAATTTCTGTGACCATATGCATGTCCAGCAGTCTCTTAAATGACCCCAATGACCTTGCTTCCACAACTGCTGCTGGCAACGCATTCCATGCTCTCACAACTCTCTGCGTAAAGAACCTGCCTCTGACATCCCCTCTATACTTTCCACCAACCAGCTTAAAACTATGACCCCTCGTGCTAGCCATTTCTGCCCTGGGAAATAGTCTCTGGCTATCGACTCTATCTATGCCTCTCATTATCTTGTATACCTCAATTAGGTCCCCTCTCCTCCTCCTTTTCTCCAATGAAAAGAGACCGAGCTCAGTCAACCTCTCTTCATAAGATAAGCCCTCCAGTCCAGGCAGCATCCTGGTAAACCTCCTCTGAACCCTCTCCAAAGCATCCACATCTTTCCTATAATAGGGCGCCCAGAACTGGACGCAGTATTCCAAGTGCGGTCTAACCAAAGTTTTATAGAGCTGCAACAAGATCTCACGACTCTTAAACTCAATCCCCCTGTTAATGAAAGCCAAAACACCATATGCTTTCTTAACAACCCTGTCCACTTGGGTGGCCATTTTAAGGGATCTATGTATCTGCACACCAAGATCCCTCTGTTCCTCCACGCTGCCAAGAATCCTATCCTTAATCCTGTACTCAGCTTTCAAATTCGACCTTCCAAAATGCATCACCTCGCATTTATCCAGGTTGAACTCCATCTGCCACCTCTCAGCCCATCTCTGCATCCTGTCAATGTCCCGCTGCAGCCTACAACAGCCCTCTACACTGTCAACGACACCTCCGACCATTGTGTCGTCTGCAAACTTGCTGACCCATCCTTCAATTCCCTCGTCCAAGTCATTAATAAAAATTACAAACAGTAGAGGCCCAAGGACAGAGCCCTGTGGAACCCCACTCACCACTGACTTCCAGGCAGAATATTTTCCTTCTACTTCCACTCGC
This sequence comes from Stegostoma tigrinum, assembly GCF_030684315.1. Classification (NCBI taxonomy): domain Eukaryota; kingdom Metazoa; phylum Chordata; class Chondrichthyes; order Orectolobiformes; family Stegostomatidae; genus Stegostoma; species Stegostoma tigrinum. Next base: position 238,243 of record NW_026728768.1, read on the forward strand.
TGTCTTCTGTTGGCCAGCCAATTCTGTATCCAAGCAGCTAAGTTCCCCTGTATCCCATTCCTCCTGACCTTCTGAATGAGCCTTCCATGGGGAACCTTATCAAATGCCTTACTGAAGTCCATATACACCACATCCACAGCTTGACCCTCATCAACCTTACTAGTCACATCCTCAAAAAACTCGATAAGGTTTGTAAGGCATGACCTACCCCTCACAAAGCCGTGTTGACTGTATTTGATCAAGCCATGCTCTTCCAGATGGTCATAAATCTTATCCCTCAGAATCCTTTCTAACACCTTGCAGACGACAGACGTGAGACTTACCGGTCTATAATTGCCGGGGATTTCCCTATTTCCTTTCTTGAAGAGAGGAATTACATTTGCCTCTCTCCAGTCCTCAGGTACGACTCCAGTGGAGAGCGAGGATGCAAAGATCTTCGCAAGTGGCGAAGCAATTGCATTTCTCGCTTCCCAAAGCAGCCGAGGACAAATCTGATCCGGGCCTGGCGACTTGTCAATCTTAATGTTTGACAAAATTTTCAGTACATCAGCTTCCTCTATCTCTATCCATTCCAGCATGCACACCTGCTCTTCAAAGGTTTCATTCACTACACAGGTCGTTTCTTTCGTAAAGACAGAAGCAAAAAACTCATTTAGGGCTTCCCCTACCTCCTCAGGCTCCACACACAAGTTCCCTATGCTATCCCTGATCGGCCCTACTCTTTCTTTGACCATTCTCTTATTCCTCACGTAAGTGTAAAATGCCTTTGTGTTTTCCCGGATTCCTTCTGCCAAGCCTTTCTCGTGCCCCCTCCTGTTAATGTTAATGATCTGGATGAAGGGACTGGGGGCATTCTGGCGAAGTTTTCCGATGATACGAAGATAGGTAGACAGGCAGGTAGTACTGAGGAGGTGGAGAGGCGGCAGTAAGATTGAGACAGTTTAGGAGAGTGCTCCAGGAAATGGCTGATGAAATTCAATGTGAGTAAATGTGAGGTTTTTCACTTTGGTAAAAAGAATACAGACATGGAATATTTTCTAAATGGTGAGAAAATTCGTAAAGCAGAAGTACAAAGGGATCTGGAATTCTTGGTCCAGGATTCTCTAAAAGTTAACTTGCAGGTAGAGTCCATGATTAAGAAAGCGAATGTAATGTTGTTGTTTACCTCAAGAGGGTTGGAATATAGAAGCAGTGATGTGCTTCTGAGGCTTTATAAAGGTCTAGTTAGGCCCCATTGAGAATACCGTGTCCAATGTTGGGCCCCACACCTCAGAAAGGACATACTAGCCCTGGAGCGTGTCCAGCGGAGATTCACACGGATGATCCCTGGAATGGTAGGTTTGACATACGACGAACGGCTAAGGATCCTGGGATTGTACTCATTAGAGCTGAGAAGGTTGAGGGGAGATCTAACAGAAACTTACGAGATAACGTGTGGCTTAGAAGGGGTGGACGCTAGGAAGTTGTTTCTGTTAGGCCAGGAGACTAGGACCCGTGGGCACAGCCTTAAAATTAGAGGGGGTAAATTTAAAACGGAAATGAGATGACTTTTGTTAAGACAGAGAGTGGCGGGCTTGTGAAATTCATTGCCACGGAGTGCAGTGGGGGCCGGGACGTTGGATGCCTTCAAGGCAGAGATCAACAAATTCTTGATCTCACAGGAATCAAGGGCGACGGGGAGCGTGCTGGGAAGTGGAGTTGAAATGCCCATGAGCCATGATTTAAATGGCGGAGTGGACTTGATGGGTCGAATGGCCCTACTTAGACTCATATCTTATGGTCTTAAGTTAAAGGGTCGGACATGAAGCCAATAGAGGTGAGTGTAGGTGGGGAGAGGTCAGTCTGGGGAGGACAGACAGGTCAAGGGGGCGGGAAGCGGTTAGTAGGTCAGGAATGGGGGTTTGGCTTGAGCTGGGAGGAGGGGATCGGGGAGAGGAAGAGCAGATTAGGAACGTGGGGACGAGCTGGGCTGGTTTTGGGATGCAGTGGTGGGAGGGGAGATTTTGAAGCTTGTGAAGTCCACATTGATACCATTGGGCTGCAGAGTTCCCAAGTCTCAGTTAAGGAAGGACAATAAACACTGGTCAGTCAGTCATACATCGAACAAAAAAAGTTTATTTTTTTAAAAAAATAGGATGCATCTGTCAATCAAGTGGCCAAGTATTATCGAGTTTTGAGAAGATTTTTAGCTCAGGATTGAGGTTTTGGATGTAAGATTGCTCACTGAGCTGGAAGGTTAGTTTTCAGATGATTCGTCACCATTCCAGGCGAAATCATCAGTGAGCCTCCAGTGAAGCGCTGGTGTTCGGTCCCGCTTTCTATTCAAGTGTTTAGGTTTCCTTGGGTTGGTCATGTTATTTCCTGTTCTTTGGCTCCAAATCCATCTACCATCCTCAGAAAAATGTGTTCTCCACAGTGTAGTTTGTGTATGGAATGAACTGCCAGAGGAGTGCCAGAGGCTATTATAATCACAGTATTTAAAAGTCACCTGCATGGACACATGAATAGGAAGGGTCTGTAGGGATATGGGCAACATGCTGGCAAATGGAACTAGTCATTTATGATATCTGGTCAGCATGGAGGAGTTGGACTGAAGGGTCTGTTTCCCTGCTGCACAACTCTACGACTCTGTCTTTGTCTCTTTGTGTCTCTCTCTCTCGCCCTCGCTCCCCACTCCCATTTTCTCCAAACCCACCCCTCGCCACACACACAAACTGTCTCTCCATCTCTCTGTGTGTGCCTCACTCTGTGTCTATGTCTCTCTCTCTCTCTGTTGTCTTGTCTCTGCCACCTCGCTGTGCACTTCTGTCTCTTTCTTTCTCTTTCACTTTGTCTCTTGTGTGTGCATGTGTGTGTGTGTGCGCGCGCTCCTCTCTGTCTCTCGTCTTGTCTCTGCCTCCCTCTGTGTGTGTCTCTGCCGTTGTCTCTCCCCTGTCTCTCCGTCTCTCCCTGTGAACTTCTCCCTCTCCCCTGCCCCCGCCCCCGGCGCTCTGTCTTTCTCTGTGTCTCTCTTCCTCTCGCCGTGTGTTTATCTATCCGTGCATCTCCACCCGCTCAGCAGGCAGCATTGAGTTTTTTTTTAAAAGTTTAAAAATCTGTTTAAACCCAACCCATCCGCAATCAGACTGCATTTCTAATTCTCTCTCTCACACACACAGTCTGTCTCTTTCTCCTTCTCAGTCAATCCCCTTCCTCTCCTGTTCCTACTCACGCCTTTCCCCCCCGCCCATGCCTCGGTGACGAGTCCACTGTCTGGAACCCTTTTCCCGGGAGGGGACTGAGGACCCAGCTGTTCTGCATCGGGATCAGCGTACCACGATCCCGGACCCCTACAGCCTCCAGCATGACCACTGGGCGAGGAGCAGGCATCCAGGCTGCTGGAGCGCTCGCTGCTCAGTGGCTCGGCCCTGCGCCGCCTTGGCCGGGAGCGGGGATCCGAGGTGGGAGAAGGCCTCTTCGCCCGGCTCCTGGGCACAGCTACCTGCCTGAACAATAAAATGTGAGACTGGATGAACACAGCAGGCCAAGATCTTGGATTCTCCAGCATCTGCAGTTCCCACTATCTCTGGTACCTGCCTGAACAGCTGCCTGGCACCGAACCCACCCCCTCTCCTCCCCTCCTCTCTCCCCGCCCCCTCCTCCATTCCCCACCCGCCCCTCCTCCTTCACCCCAACCCCCTCGTCCTACCCCCCGCCCCCTCCTCCTGCTCCCTCCCTCCATTCATCCATTCCTTCCTCCTGTCAGTCCTCGCTCCCTCCCTCCAGCCATCCATTCCTCCCTCGCTCCAGCCGTCGCACCCTCCCTCCCTCACTCCAGTCAGTCAAAACAACAAAGAAAATTACAGCACAGGAACAGGCCCTTCAGCCCTCCAAGCCTGCGCCGACCAAGATCCTCTGTCTGACCAGTCACCTATTTTCTCACGGTCTGTGTCCATTTGCTCCCTGCCCGTCCGTGTACCTGTCCAAATATATCTTAAAAGATGCTAATGTGCCTGCGTTGCCCACCTCTGCTGGCAATGCGTTCCAGGTGCCCACCAACCTCTGTGTAAAGAACTTGCCATGCATATCTCCCCTAAATTTTCCTCCTCTCGTCCACGTCCTTTTGGTAATGGACACAGTACTCTAAATGTGGCCGAACCACAGTCCAATACAACTGCAACATGACCTGCCAACTCTTGTACTCAATACCCTGTCCAATGAAGGAAAGCATGCCATATGCCGCCTTGACCACCCTATTGACCTGCATTGTCACTTTCAGGGAACAATGGACCTGAACACCCAGATCTCTCTGTTCATCAATTTCCCCCAAAACTTTTCCATTTACTGTTTCGTTTGCCCTTGAATTTGATCTTCCAAAATGCATCACCTCGCATTTGCCTGGATTGAACTCCATCTGCCATTTATCTGCCCAACTCTCCAGTCTATCTCTGTTCTGTTCTGTAATCTCTGATAGTCCCCTTCACTATCTGCTTCTCCATTCCTCCCTTGTAGTGCGATTAGGCAAGACTTAGGAGGCATAGAATGGGTTAGCAAAATGCAGGGGATGGGGACAATTGAATTGTGGAGCTGGTTTAAGGAACAGATATTGCGTGTCCTTGAGAGGTACGTCCCTGTCAGGCAAGGAGGAAGCAATAAGCTAAGGGAACCGTGGTTTACTAAAAAAATTGTATCTCTTGTTCAGCTGAAGAGGGAGGCTGATGTGACGAGACCAGATGGTTCAGATGAGGTGATGGAGAGCTACAGATTAGTTAGGGAGGATTTAAAGAGAGAGTTAAGAAGAGCAAGGAGGGTACATGAGCAGACATTGGCAGGTAAATAAAGGAGAGCCCTAAAGCTTTCTATAGGTATGTGAGGAATAAGAGGATGACTGGGTTAGGCAAAGGGCCAGTCAAAGACAGAAGTGGGAAGTTGTGTGTGGACGCTGTGGAGATTGGAGAGGTGCTAAATGAATATTTCTCATCTGTTTTCACTGAGCGACAGGAGAATATTGCAGAGGAGGTGACTGAGTTACGGGCTACTAGAATTGAAAAGGTTACGGTTAGTAAGGATGAAGTGTTATCAATTTGACAACGTGTGAAGGTAGATCAAACCCCTGGGCCTGATGGGATTTTTCCGAGGATTGTCTGGGAAGCTAGGGAGGAGGTGGTGGAGCCTTTGGCCTTGATCTTGGAGTCCTCATTGTCTACAGATTTAGTACCAGAGGACTGGAGAAGTGCAAATGTTGTGCCCTTGTTCAAGAGGGGCAGTAAGAATGACCCAGGCAATTAAAGACCTGTGAGCCTTACGTCTGTTGTAGGAAAAATTTTGGAAAGGATTATAAGAGATAGGATTTATAATCATCTAGAAAGCAACAATGTGATTGGAGATCGTCAACATGGATTTGTCAAGGGCAGGTCGTGTCTCACAAACTTCATTGAGTGTTTTGAGAAGGTGACCAATCATGTGGATGAGGGTCGGGCAGTTGGCGTGGTGTACATGGACTTGAGTAAAGCCTTTGATAAGTTTCCCCATGGTAGGCTATTGGAGAAAATACAGAGGCACGGGATTGAGGGAGATTTAGCCATTTGGATTAGAAACTAGCTTTCAGTAAGAAGGCAATGAGTGGTGGTTGATGGAAAATATTCAGCCTGGAGTCTGATTACTAGTGGTGTGTCTCAAGGATCTGTTTTGAGACCACTGCTGTTGTCATTTTTATAAATGACTTGGATGCAGGCATTGGTGGATGGGTTAGTAAGTTTGCAGATGACACTAAAGACAATGGAGTGGTGGACATTGTGGAAGAATGTTGCAGGTTGAAGGGAGACTTGGATAAACTGCAAAATTGGGCCGAAAGGTGGCAAATGGAGATGAATACGGATAAATGTGAGGTGATTCACTTTGGGAGAAATAATAGGAAGGCAGGACACCGGGTCAACAGAAAGATTCTTGGTAGTGGAGATGAACAGAGGGATCTTGGTGTCCATGTACATAGGTTCCTGAAAACTGCCCCCCAGGTTGATAGTGCTGTTCAGAAGTCTGATGGTGTTTTAGGTTGCATTGGTAGAGGGATTGAGTTGCGGAGACGTGATGTCATTCTGCAACTCTGCAAAACGCTAGTGCAGCCTCGCTTTGAATATTGCATGGTCGCTCCATTACAGGAAGGATGTGGAATCGTTGCAACAGGTGCAGAGGAGATTTACCAGGATGTTGCCTGGTCTGGAGCGAAGGTCTTATGAAGAAAGGCTGAGGAACTTGGGTGTGTTCTCATTGGAGAGAAGGAGGCTGAGAGGGGATTTAGTAGAGACATACAAGATGATCAGTGGATTAGATAGGGTGGACAGTGAGAGTCTTTTTCCGAGGATGATGACTTCAGCTGGTACAAGGGGGCACAGCTACACATTGAGGGGTGATGGATTTAAGACAGATGTCAGAGGCAAGTTCTTTCCTCAGAGAGTGGTACGGGGGTGGAATGCTCTGCCTGCCAATGTAGTGAACTCAGCCACATGAAGGGCATTTAAACAGCCCTTGGATAAGCATATGGATGCTGATGGGACAGTGTAGGGGAATGGACTTAGATTAGTTCACAGGTCAGCGCAACATGGAGGGCCAAAGGGCCTGTTCTGCGCTGTGTTGTTCCATGTACTATTACAGTTCACAGATCACATTTAACACTAAAATGAGTGGTAGAGTAAAGAGGATAATGAAAATCTGCAGATGGACACAAAGTTGAAGTGAATGGACAAGGGTCTTGCAGATGGAGTGCAATGATGGTAAATGTGAGGCTATCCATTTTGGTAGCAATCAGGGCAAAATGGAGTATTACTTAAATGGTGAAAAATTGTAGCATGCTGCTATGCAGAGGGAGCTGGGCAACCTTGTGTATGAATCACAGAATGTTTGCAGATGCAGCTGGTAATTGAGGCAACAAATGGAATAGTGTCCCTTATAGCTCGAGTGATGCAGTTTAAAAATCGGGAGGGGATGCTCCAGTTGTATAGGGTGCTGGTAAAGCTTGATGTAGAGTAGTTTGTACAGTTTTAGTCTCCTCACTTTAGAAAGGATGTGCTGGCACTGGAGGGGGTGCAAAGGAGTTTCACAAGAATGATTCCAGAATTGAAAATGTTGCTGTATGGGGAGAGATTGAGGAGACTAGGATTGCACTCACTGAAACTTCGAAGAATGAGGGGTGTTCTAATAGCAACTTTTAAAATGATGAAAGAAATAGATAGGAAAGAAACACGGAAGTTGTTTCCACTGATGGGTGAAATTACAACTGGGGGGGCACAGCCTCAAAATAAGGGTGAACAGATTTAAGACTGAGTTGAGGATGAGCTGCTTCATCCAAAGGGTTGTGAATCTGTGGAATTCTCTGCTCAGTGAAACAGTTGAGGTTCCCTGATTGAATGTTTTAAAGGCCAAGACAGATAGATCTTTGAACAGGAAAGGAATTGAGGGTTATGGTGAATGGCGGGGTAAGTGGAGCTGAGTCCGCACAAAGATCAGCCATGACCTTATTGAATGGCGGAGTGAGCTGAAAGAGACAGATGACCTACTCCTGCTTTATTTCTTATGTCCGTATGTCCTTAGATTGCCATCCTTGTCATTCCTCCTTCCCTGGAATAGGCCAGTTCTGAACGCTGATCAGTAGGTCTTTAAATAACTCCCGTGTATCAAATGTCGACTTGTTCAATAAAAGCTCCTCCCAATGAATACTGCTCAGCTCCTACCTAATACTCCTTCCCCCAATTTAGTAGCTTCCCACAAGTTCCTGATTGTTCATAGCTATCTTAAAATGTAAGGCGAGGCGATCACCCTGTTTGAAGAAGCTCCTGGTTCAGTGTTTTTCCCCATGTGGGAGTCAGCTGCAGGTTTTCTTGTTCCAAGCTTGGGGAGGAAATGGCCCAGTGGTGGTATTGCTGGACTGTTAATTCAGAGATTTAGATAACATTCTGGGGACCTGTGTTCAAATCACAGCACAGCAGATGGTGGAATTTGAATTGAACATCAAAGAAAATCATGAATGAAGAATCTAATGATGACCATGAATCCATTGCCAAATGTCAGAAAAACCCAACTGCTTCACTGATGTCCTTTAGAAAAGCAAACTGCCATCCTTACGAGGTCTGGCCTACTTGTGACTGAAGACCCACAGCCATATGATTGACTCTGAACTGTCTCCTGGGCAACGAGGGATGGACAATAAACACTGCGTAGCTAGTGATGTCCTCCTCCCATTAACAAATAAATAAAATTGGATTCTACATTTTCTGATTGAAGATTGTTTCTTGTTCTCTCAGTAATTTCATCGCTTACAGTCAGTTTCCCTCCTGCCTGTCTTTTTGGAATGTCACGTAGCCCTGCACATTTACCTCCAGTGTTGATCTCCTTATAACCATGTCTTTGTAATAGCTCTCAAATCATGCCCGTCAACCTGTATGTGTGCTCTTAATTTGTTGATTTTGTTCTGAATACAATGAGCACGCAAGCAAAGAGTCATTAATTTAGCTTTATAACTTTATTTGACCTCTTGACACTATTTACAGCTGTTTTCTGTTTCTACATGCTGTCTTTTCCAGTCCCATGCTGAGTATTGTTATCCCAATAGTTCTTTAATGTCAGTGTGTGTGTATTCCTGGGCGAATATGCTCGTGTGGTCTACGGAGTTGTGGAGGTCGCAGTTCTAGGACAGCCATTTCATAGGCCTCTGCTGCAGCTAAGAAGAAAAGACAATCTCTTGCTCTGAGCTCTGCAAACCAGGGCGATGTCAAAAAGAAACAAGGTCAAAAGAGTTTCAACCAGAATCTCAAAATTAACTGCTGAATTCATATCAGCATTACAGGGATCGCCCAACTTAGTGGCCACAACATCCCATTTTCTATTCTTCACAAACAATCCAAATTCTGAACTATCCGTATCCCTCTTAACATTTATGTTTTTTGAGCTAATTTCTTGTGTCTAACTTGTGCATATTTGTGGTGCCTTATGACTTCTTGCGTTTAGCAATTGATAAACTCACTCTCTCTTGAATTGAGTAAAACCTAGTTTTATAGAATCCCCAGTGTGGAAACAGGCCATTCAGTTCCACAAGTCCACAGCAACCCTACAAAGAGCATCCCACCCAGACCCATCCCCATTCCCTGCTCTATCCCTGTCAGCCTGCATTTCCAATGGCGAATATACCTAACCTCCACATCCGTGGGCAATGTGGGTAATTCAGCATTCCCAATCCACCTATCCTACATGTTTCTGGACTGGTCAAAACAATGATTCGATATGAATTAGTTAGAATGCAGCTGTTGACTGTCATCTTCCATCCCTGTGTTGGAGCGAGATTTAACATTCAAGATCAAAAATGAAACACTTGAACAAGGTAGTTCAAATTGCGGTTGTTGACTTGCTCGCCAATTTGGCTTGTTTTCATTGAGACGTTTCGTCACCATGATCAATGACATCATCACTAGAGCCTCCAACAAAACAATGTTACTCTACTCTGTCTGGAATTTATACTGTCCGGTCTGTTACCATGAGTACTGTCATTTCCGGTTTTGATCTGTATGGGTTTGTATGTGGGGGCCCAATTGTATCTGCTTGTTGGTTGCATTATGGGTGGTGAATCACGCCTGTCATACAAAACTGGGACAAGGTAACCATAGTAGCCCAAGCCAAGCATAGACATGCAGAGGAATCCTAGAGGCATGGTTCTCAACCCATTCTCCAGCCTCACATTCTTGGTCTCTTCTATTTGAATATGATCACTCAGCCATATCCTTTATGACAAACAACAGAGTCTTACATCACAAAATCTTCAGACAGGACTGTCCAGACAGATCCACTTGTTCTCATGATATCATCTTTTGCTGGAGGGATTCCGAAATGTCTACATTCTTCATCAACTGAGCATCCTTGCGTTCGTGGTTGACAGAGATCTCAGCCATGTCCAACCCATGTCCTACACTTTGGCCTCACCCCTGATGAGGTACCCTGGTCCTCAATGACCAACCCATCAATATCCACATCGAGAAGAACATCAGCCACGATTTCTAACAAGATCCCACCACCAGGCATATATTCCCCTCCCCTCTCTTGTCAGCCTTCCGCAGGGACCATTCCGTCGGGACGCCTCGATCCACTCCTTATCCATTCCCAACAGCTCCCCATAACCCAACAGCACTTTCCATGCCACCACAGAAGGCATAACATCTGCCCATTTACTTCCTCCTGCTTCACTATCCAAGGCTTCCAGGGGAAGCAGCGATTTACCCACACTTCACTCAATCTAGTCTACTGTATTCACTGCTCACAATATGGTCTCCTTCTGCATCGGGGAGACGAAACGCAGACTGACCAACCGCTTGGCAGAACACCTATATTCTGTCCGTAAGAATGGCCCCAGGTTTCCAATTGCCTGTCACTTGAGCGCCCCATCATGATCCCTGTCCAAAATCTCTGTCTCAGGCTTGCTGCAGTGCTCCAGTGAGTGCAAGCTAGAAGAAAAAAACCTCATGTGTGCTTTGCAGAACACCTCCGCTCGGTTCGCAGGAAACAGCAGCACCTCACAGTCGCGAACGGTTTTAGCTCCCCCTCCCATTCCTTAGACGACATGCCCATCATGGGCCTCCTGCAGTGCCACAATGATGCCAACCGAAGGGTGCAGAGGAACAGCAACTCATATTCCACTTGGGAACGCTGCAGCCCAATGGTATCGATGTGAACTTCACAAGCTTCAAAATCTCCCCTCCCGCCACTGCATCCCAAAACGAGCCCAGCTTGTCCCGCCTCCCTAACCTGTTCTTCCTCTCACCTATCCTCTCCTCCCACCTCACGCTGCACTTCCATTTCGTACCAACTGACCTCACCCCGTCTCCTTGACCTGTCTGTCCTCCCTGGACTGACCTATCCTCTCCCGACCTTCCCACCTATACTCTCCTCTCCACTTATCTTATTTTCTCTCCATCTTCGGTCCGCCTCCCCCTCTCTCTCCCTATTTATTTCGGAACCCTGTCCCCATCTCCCTCTCTGATGAAGGGTCTCGGCCCGAAACGTCAGCTTTTGTGCTCCTGGGATGCTGCTTGGCCTGCTGTGTTCATCCAGCTTCACACTTTGTTATCTTGGATTCTCCAGCATCTGCAATTCCCTTTGTCTCTGAATAAAGGAGAAGGTGGGTCAAGAGGAGACAGACAGGTTAAAGAGGCGGCGGATAGAGCCAGTAAAGATGAGTGTATGTGGGCAGTTAGGGACGGGATCGGTCAGTCCGGGGAGGACGACCAGGCCAAGGGGGTGGAGCTGAGGCTGGTAGGTAGGAGATGGGGGTAGGGCTTGAGGTGGGAGAGTGGATAGGTGGGAGGAATGACAGATTAGGGAGGTGGGGATGAGCTGCACTGGTTTTGGGATGTAGGTGGGGAGGGGAAATTTTGCAGCTTGTGAAGTCCACACTGGTACAATTAGGCTGCAGGGTTCCCAAGCAAAATAAGTTGTACTGTTCCTGCAACCTTTGAGTGGCATTGTTGTGGCACTGCAGGAGGCCCAGGATGGGCAGATGGAATTATGGTGTTGAAGGTGGAGATGTGGTCAATAAGTAGGAGCTTGACGTAGATGCCCTTGTTATCTGGACGTTCCAGAGATGTGTGTAAAGCCAAGGAGAGGGCATCTGCCATGGATCTGCTGCATCAGTAGGTGAATTGCAGTGGATCAAGGTAATGTGGGAGGCTGGAGTTGATGTGACCCATGACCAACCTCTCAAAGCACTTCATAGTGATAAATATGGATGTCAGAGCCACTGGGCAGTCGTCATTGAGGCTTTTGAAAAAAATTGCTGACATTCAGTGCGGGGATCTTAAAGCATTAGCACGAACATCAGAAAATTGGAGAAGCCTCGAGCATATGAGCACAGGTAGCTGAGGGTAGGGAGGGCGTGAATTGCAGAAATCAAAGAGGGCAAGATACAGAGAGAGAGAGAGAGAGAGAGAGAGACAGAGATCATAGTGAACAAATGATTGGCCTGGTAGGCAGTGGAAAATACATGATTTTACATGGAACATGCAGATATCTTCGAAAAACAGGACATTGAGTTTTGGAAATTAGTGTTATAGTTGATTTGGAGTGAACCAAGTTACTGTTCAGTTTGGTTGTGGCTTTTGATGAAGGGATGGTCCATCTGAGATTGAAATTGGAGGAAGATTTCAGGATTTTTTCATGTTCTTGTCTTTCTGTTATGCCCCGAGGTAAAAAGCATTGGAAATGCTGTTAATTTTTTGCACGGCGAACTGCAGAATATTAACCAGTCTCACACCATTGCCATCACCTTGCCCTTGCAGATGCGGATAAAGTTCTCCAAGCTGACAGAAATTGAAAGCACTCGCATCCTGTGACGATGGTAAGTTTACTTTCTTAAAAAAAAAATGCTTGCAGCTTAATGAGCATAATAAAGAGCACAGGGGCTGTGGTTAACACTGCTGCCTCATGGCACCAACAACTTGGGTTCAATTCCGCCCTTGGGTCACTGTCTGTGTGGAGTTTGCACATTGTCCATGTGTCTGCATGGGTTTTCTCCGGGTGCTCGAGTTTCCTCCCACGGTGAAAAGATGTGCAAGTTAGGTGCAAGTTAGGTGGATTGGCCATGCTAAATTTCCCAAGGTGTTCAGTGATGTGTAGGTTAGGTGAGTTATAGGTGGATGGGTCTGGGTGGGATGCTTTGAGGGGCAGTGTGGACGTGTTGGGCTGACGGACCTGTTTCCACATTGTAAGGATTCCCTGAATCATGATTCTATCATTTTACTGAGCGCAAAGGTACAATATTAGCCGGTCATATTTGTCTCACCTCTTTACACATTGACAAGAAAGCTTTAATTTTAGTTTCTATGCATTTGCAACGTGTCTGCTGTCTCTAACAAGGCTGACTATATCTCCTTCTCTAACGCGCATCTCCTGTCCCCTAACACCAAGAGGTGACACTTGCTTTTCGTTTCGTACAATCAGTAAAACAATAGCCTCCATATTACAGCCAGCGGCTTCTCTTAATGCTCACACACGGTTCTTTTTTTCCTCCAGGTATTGACCACTCATCATTTCTTATTCCTCATCTCATCTCTCTCTCACGCACTCTCTCTCTCTCTCTCTCTCTCTCTCTCTCTCTCTCTGTCATTATCTCTCCTCTCCCTGTTATCCCCCATCACTTGACTCACAGGCACAAACAGAAGTTCACAGTCACACTGTGTTGCACATGCATATCCTATCCCTCATGCTCAAACATACTATCCATGCACACACAGAACCAGGAACACAGTCTCTCACTCACACATTCTGTCACATTCTCACTCATTCATACTCCGTACTGTCACACAGTCAAGCACGGTCTTGCACACATGCTGTGGCATACTTGCATGCACTGTCGCAGGATCTTTTGCCAATGCTCATACTCTCAAGTACACACAGACACCCCCCCCCCCACCCCCGACAAATCTCTCCCTCACACACTTATGCTTGCAAATTTGCTTGCTCTCAAAGTCACTCGCTCTCACAGACACTCTCACAGCCTCATGCATGCTTGTAACACTCCCTCCTTGTGCTAATTCTTTTCACACACTCTCAAGCACAGACACTGGCGCACACATTCTGTCGTGCGCACACTCACACTTTCATGCACCATCTTTGCACTCTTGAACACAATCATATGCTCACCTCTCTCTCGCACACAGTCAATTTGATTTGAGTCATCATTGTCACTTGTGCCTTGGTACACTGAGAAGTTTTCTTATGCATGCAGTACAGACAGATCATACCATACAAAGTGCATTCGTGAAATGGAACATTGTACATCTTCTCTGTAGCTGTCACTGAGAGCGAGATCCAAGTTAGATCCAAAGGGCCTGTTCTGTGCTGTACTGTTCTATGTTCTATGTTCTAGATTTAAAATTTTAAGTGTTCTATTCAGATCCCCAATAACAGCGGTGAAGATGCAGTTCTTGAATCTTTTCACACATGTATACAAACTTTTTTACATCTTCCCTTCAGTCAAAGGTAGAAGAGAGTGTAATTGTTGGGTGAGAAGGGCCTTTGATTTTGTCAGTGGGTTTCCCGAGGCAGTGGGAAGTACAGGTGGAATCAATGAATGGAAGGCTGGTTTGCATAATGGACTATGCTGTGTTCACGACTCTGTAGTTTCTTATGACCTGAGGAAGAGCTGTTGCCAAACCATGCTGTGATAGGTTGCTTTCTATGGTACATCAATAATTGTTGTCCTTGTGGACACACTGAATTGCCTTAGCCTCTTGGGGAAATGGAGACATTGGTGTGCTTTTTTGCCCATTGTGACGATCTGGGTGGACCAGGAGAGATCGTTGGTGATCAACACTCTCAACTATCTCCACCTCAGCAACATCTCTCTCACTGTCTGATGCAGGCGCGCTCACACTCACATTCTGTCGCCCATTCTGTCTGTCTGTCTGTCTCTCTCTCCCTCATCGCCCACCTCTCTCGCTCTGTCTGTCGCGCGCTCGCTCTCTCCAATTCTGCCTGGAAGAAGAAAGGCAAGAGCCATAATAAATAGGGATTGTTCAGCTAGAGGAACCATGCTGTGATATGCATCCAGATAGGATGCTTTCTCTGGTACTCAATGAAAGTGGTCTTTGTGGACACACCAAACTGCCTTAGCCCCCTGGCAAGTAGAGACAAATGGTGTGCTTTTTTGCCCATTGCGACGATCTGGGTGGACCAGATTTTGCACAGTCGTACCTGTGACTCCATTGTGGCATATTAACCAGGTCAACAATGTCATTAAGGGGATCCTGAAGGAGGAGGACCCTAAGACACAGCTCGATGTACACATTGGTAAGATGAGTGATTTGGTTTGGGGTAACGCTTGCACCAAGCGTTCTGAGAGCTAGGCAGTGGATTAAATAGCAGGACCTGTAAAGTTGTAATCTCTGGATTATTCCTGGTGCCACATGCTGAGAAGGCAAGAAAAAGGAGAAGAAAACAGATGAATGCTTGGCTCAAGTGTTTGTGTTTGGGGAGGGATTTAGACTCCTGGATCTGAAGGAGAATTTGTGAGGATGGTATGTCCTCTACAAGTGGGCTGGTCTGCAGCTGAAGCAGAAAGGAACCAAAATCCTTGCACAAGGGTTTGCTAATGTTGTGAGGAATTTAAGCTATCGGCCTTGCAAGCAGTGGGCAGTTGAAGAGCAGGGAATTCACTGAGGGGTGAGAAGCTAATAAAATAATAATTATATTCTGGGATTTCAACTGCACAACATTAATTGAGATTAGACAAAAGTTTGACTTGGGAAATAATTCTTTAAATACATTTGATAGATTATTTTACATGAACATGGAGATGAGCTTGTAAGGGACAGTGCAATGCTGGATCTATTTCTGGGACACAAAGCCAGTGTTCCTTTGGCCCTCGATGTTGCGCCGACCTGTGAACTAATCTTAACCCATCCCCCAACACTATCCCATCATCATCCATATGCTTATCCAAGGACTGTTTAAATGCCCCCAATGTGGCTGAGTGAACTACATCAGCAGGCAGGGCGATCCTTATCGCTCTCCGACTAAAGAACCTGCCTTTGACATCTATCTCAAATCTATTATCGCTCAATGCGTAGCTCTGCCCCCTCAGACAAGCTGATGCCATCATCCTCAGAAAAAGACTCTCACTGTCCACACTATCTAGTCCACTGATCATCTTGTATGTCTCTATTAAATCCCCTCTGAACCTTCTTCTCTCCAATGAGAACAGACCCAAGACCCTCAGCCTTTCTTCCTCAGACCTTCGCTGCAGAGCAGGCAACATCCTGGTAAATCTCCTCTGAACCTTTTCCAATGCTTCTACATCCTTCCTGTAATTGGGTGACCAGAAATGCACGCAGTATTCCAAGTAAGGCTGCACTAGCTACATCTTTTAATTTACTAGCACAGAGTACATCGCGTGCAGGATACCTATTGACCTTTAGCCCCATTAGTTTCCCTAGCACCTCTTCTCTGGTGATATTTCCTGTCTTCTTTTTGCCCCTTGTTAATTAAGTAATTTTGAGATGCTATTTGTGTCTTTTGCTGTGCAGACTGGTATGAAGTATTTATTTGTCTCATTTGCTATTTCCTGATTCCCCATTATTATTTTTGCCGCCTCCATTCTTTAAGGGATCTGCTTTCACTTTGACCTCTTCCTTCATTTGTTTAAATAAGCTCTTATTGTCTGTTTCTTTTCTATTTCTCGGCTTTGAAATCTTTCCTTATTTCTGGTTTTCTACTAACCTTGGGCACTGACTGTTGAATTGGCAGAACATTGGAGAGAATGCTTAGGATATGAAATTTTTGGTCTGATAAATAGTACTCGACATGGTGCTGTTGCCTCCGCTCCTGCTCAGGTCTCTCCCAGTTGAAATGCCAAATGTGAGCCTGCCCATGCTCTTCACAGCTGCCCTGCAGCATTAAATGGCTGGAGGCAGGACAGCGGGCACCCTCTTGGATGGAAGTTCTACCTTGTAGAACTCCTGGCCACTTAGAGCCCAGAAGAGTCTGAAGTTGCTGATGGCTGGATGGCGGGTCCCCGAGGGTTGTTAGGGGTTTTTAAAAGGTTGGATGAGAGTTTAAGGGCATGAAGTGCCTAGGATCAGGCCAAGGGGCCTGTGAACGATGTTCCCCTACCAACTCACTTTTTCTCGACTGGATTGTGCATGTAAAGCTGACTGTCTTTCTGATTGACATCTATCTCCTGACACAATAGAGGGGATCCCTTAAATTGCCATCAATTAGTCTCAGGAGGTCAAAGGATAGACAGGCTGCTTGACAGTTCCCCAGAACTTTCACACATGTACGCACAGTGCCCTCCAGATTTTGTGTGTTCTTCCCACCTTCGTATCTGTGGGATGGGGCTGTATAATCGAGCTCATAAGAAGTTATCCTGAGCCTTGAAATAGGACTGGAATGATGCAGCCAAATCTGGTGACTAAACTTCAAGACTAATAATTTTGGTAGTCTTGAATAATAATCATGAAATTTACCCAACTTGTTTTAAGAATGTGACATTTTATCATCAAATTTAGCTAATGCTGTTTTCATTGGAGTACAGGGGATTAATAAGTAGTTAATCGAGACATTAGGGATTACGATAGGTTGGGATAAGATAAACGTGGAAAAGCTGTGTTCCCATGGCTAATGGATGATGATACAAGGAGAAGGGAATGCATTCATGTTTTGGGGAAAAGATGTAGGGGGATGTAAAGAGGAATTTTTTTTTAAAGCAGTGAATGTTTCTGCCTGGCATTCGATGTTTTGACAATGTTTGCCAGATTTTGTTGGCATCTTGTGAACTAACATTGAATTGATACTTGCTTAACTACTAATTGTTTTTGGTAGACACTGTAGAACATACCATATGTATGGCAAAATAGCAAAATTACAAAAGAAATCTAGTTCAAAACCTAGGTAACAGAGCACCTTTTTAAACTTAACAAGAACGTGTCATTAACACACTTAATAGCTGCGACATAGTGTGATTTAAAAGAATGCTGATAACCCGAAGTGAAATAGGGGTTGTAAGATCCACTGTTTGAAACAAGTGAAGAGCCAATTAGATTGTACTTTGGATTTGGATGTAATGAGAATGCACGCCGGTTGAAAGAGATGGATGTTTTAGGTTAAATTGTTGTGAGTGCTGCTTCATAAATATCAAGGAGGGCTTCATAACATATAAAGCTACTGTTCCTCCACCATTGTTCCACAGAAATTACTGAAGCAAACAACAGAATATGACCAGCATCACTGACGGTTCCCTAGTTAGATTTGACATTTTACATTTGAGAAGGAAATGGCCTGTTTCCATCATTCCAGAGTACTTTTGTGAATCATTGTATTTATTTCTAGGCCAAATAAAGGAATTAATTTTGTTTAATAGATCCAATAAGTTAAAACTGTAATCGAAGTTAGTTTTCTTCCTCCTTTGTAGTGGATCTGTTGGAGTTGCACACAGCACAATGTGTCTTCGATCAACACAAATTGACACAAAACGAGCAACTTCTAAATGTGACTGAAGTAATCAACTGTTCAACGACCATTTATGATGGTTTGGAACAAAATCACAAAAACTAGGTCAATGTGCCACTCTGTGTCGACATGTATCTGAACTGGCTGCTGAACGTCTTTGATACGTATGTATGATTTACACTTGAATGTAGTATGTTTAGATTGTCCTAAGGTGCATTAAACTGCTTCCTGCATATTGGATTTTGATATATGCATGATCAGTTAAGTAAATGTGAAGATTGTCGACTGATTAAAATCAACCCTGGCATTGTTGACAGAAAGTTTCAGTGTGTTCTAATTTCATTTCAGTGAAAGAAATAAAGTAGTTGAAAGTTTTAGCGACTTTTGTTTTAAATCATAAAATTGAAACTGATATACTTTTGATTCCTTTTGGTCAGATCTGTACAGGATCATGTAGACATCGCGACACTCTGATTGCAATGCTCTTCACGGTTACAAATGTTAGTGCTGGAGAATGACGTGTATAATGCGCACAATATGCACATCATCCAGTTAATGTCAAGGAATAAACGGCCAGATGTTGAATAAAATTTTGTGACCGTCAATCTCGTAGAGTCATACAGCATAGAAACACCATATCTATGCCTACCAACAAATACCAAACTGCACTAATCTCATTTATCTACACTTGGTCCAGAGCCTACTTTGACCTAGCATTTTAAATGCTCATCCCAGATGCTTTTTAAATGTTGAGAATACCTGCCTCTACTTGCCCTCTCAGGCAGCGTGCTCCATACGTCTACCAGTTTTGACATGAAAAAGCTTTTCCTCAGACTTCCTCACCTTAAACTTGTGCCATCTGGTTTCATCCTCACCTTAAACTTGTGCCATCTGGTCTTAGACACATGTGCCGTGGGGAAAGAATTCTCACAATGTATTCTGCCTGTGCCTGTCATAATTTTCTATGCCTCAATCAGATCAGAGGAATTGAGTATAAGAGCAAAGTGGTCCTTCTGCAGCTGTACAGGGCCCTGGTGAGACCACACCTGGAATACTGTGTGCAGTTTTGGTCTCCCAATTTGAGGAATGACATTCTTGCTGTTGAGGGAGTGCAGCGTAGGTTCACAAGGTCAATTCCCGGAATGGCGGGACTATCATATGTTGAAAGATTGGAGCGACTGGGCTTGTGTCCTCTCGAGTTTAGAAGGATGAGAGGGGATCTGATTTAGGCGGATAGGATTATTAATGGATTGGACACTGTGGAGGCAGGAAGCATTTTTCTGCTGATGGGTGAGTCCAAGAGGGAGAGAGAAAACAGGAAATTGTAGACCGGTTAGCCTGATGTCAGTGGTGGGAACGATGCTGGAGTGAATTATAAAAGATGAAATTACAACTCATTTGGATAGCCGGAACAGGACAGGTCAGAGTCAGCATGGATTTACAAAGGGGAAATTGTGCTTGACGAATCTTCTGAATTTTTTGAGTATGTAACTATGAAGATAGACAAGGGAGAACCAGTGGATGTCGTGAACCTGGACTTTAAGAAAGCCTTTGATAAAGTCCCACATCGGAGACTAGTGAGCAAAGTCAGGGCACATGTTATTGGGGGCAAAATACTGACTTGGATTATAAATTGACTGGCTGACCGGAAACAAAGAGTCGTGATGAACGGGTCACTTTCGGAATGGCAGGCAGTGGCCAGTGGGGTACCACAAGGTTCGGTGCTGGGACCACAGCTGTTTACAATATCCATTAATGATAGAGATGAAGGCATTAAAAGTAATCTTAGCAAATTTTCCAACGACACAAAGCTGGGTGGCAGTGTGAAATGTGAGGAGGATGTTATGAGAATACAGGATGACTTGGATTGGCTCGGTGAGTGGACGGATGGCTGATAGATGCAGTTTACTGTTAATAAATGTGTGGTTATCCACTTTTTTGGTAGCAAGAACAGGAAGGCAGATTACTATCTCAATGGAGTCAAGTTGGTAAAGGGGAAGTACAATGTGATCTTGGTGTTCTTGTACATTAGTCAATGAAAGCAAGCATGCAGGTACAGCAGACAGTGAAGAAAGCCATTGGCATGCTGGCCTTCATAACAAGAGGAATTGAGTATAGGAGCAAAGACGTCCTTCTGCAGCTGTACAGGGACCTAGCTTAGAAGGATGAGAGGGGTCTGATTGAGATGCAGAAGATTATTAAAGGATTGGACACTCTGGAGGCAGGAAGCATGTTTCTGCTGATGGGTGAGTCCAGAACCAGAGGTTCTGTTTAAAAATAAGGGGTAAGCCATTTAGAACAGAGTTGAGGAAAACCTTCTTCACTCAGAGAGTGGTGGATATATGGAATGCTCTGCCCCAGAAGGCTGTGGAGGCCAAGTCTCTGGATAGTTTCAAGAAAGAGATGGATCGATCTCTTCAAGATAGTGGAATCAAGGGTGATGGGGATAAGGCAGGGACAGGATACGGATTGTGGATGATCAGTCATGATTATAATGAATGGTGGTGCTGGCTTGAAGGGCCGAATGGCCTACTCCTGCACCTGTTGTCTGTTGTAAAAGTTAATTGTAGAAGAATGATTAAGATGGTCCCATATATATGGTGTTGGCAGCTGGTTCACATTGGGAAAACAACATGGTTGATCTTGATTCTACTCCTACTTGTTACACAGAAGCCTCTTCGAGCAACAATTCTTGAATGCCACAATGATGCCACCCGAAGGTTGCAGGAACAGCAACTCATATTCAGCTTGGGAACCCTGCAGCCCAATGGTATCAATGTGGACTTCACCAGCTTCAAAATCTCCCCTTCCCCCACCGCATCCTAAAACCAGCCCAGTTCGTCCCCTCCCCCCACTGCACCACACAACCAGCCCAGCTCTTCCCCTCCACCCACTGCATTCCAAAACTAGTCCAACCTGTCTCTGCCTCCCTAACCTGTTCTTCCTCTCACCCATCCCTTCCTCCCACCCCAAGCCGCACCTCCATCTCCTACCTACTAACCTCATGCCACCTCCTTGACCTGTCCGTCTTCCCTGGACTGACCTATCCCCTCCCTACCTCCCCACCTATACTCTCCTCTCCACAAACTATCTTCTTTTCTCTCCATCTTCGGTCTGCCTCCCCCTCTCTCCCTATTTATTCCAGAACCCTCACCCCATCCCCCTTTCTGATGAAGGGTCTAGGCCCGAAACATCAGCTTTTGTGCTCCTGAGATGCTGCTGGGCCTGCTGTGTTCATCCAGCCTCACATTTTATTATTCTTGAATGTTGATGGGACGTTGAAATGCAGGTAGATTATCGTGATCACTTGTTGAAAATGGATAGCAGCTAGTAGTTCTCTTTCGTCTCAACTAGTGACCAGTAGGCAACGGTCAAACAGTACCTAACCCAGAGGACACAAGCTCCTCTGAGACATGATGTTAGTTGATTCTCATGAATAACTACCTGCAGATGGACTATCTGCAGATAAAGCATGGTATTAAATCTCACATATACTGCTCTCAACCGTTTTAATCAAAGTATTTATCACTCGTTGCATAGAAACAGATCACAAAACTGAAATGGCATATGCACAAATGCCAGCATAGAAGTTCTATACAGTAGCATTTTGTTTAAAGTTGTATTTGTAAAATAAAAGGGTGAAGTATTAACTTTCACAAATCATATTAACATGCTGTAGAAATCTGTGGAAGTGAGAAATTTGTTTTTTGATTCAATACATGTCTGACAAATGACAATTCAAAGAGATCTTTGTTTCAGCTGCAGTGGGTTGTGGAGTCGACCTCATTAGGGGCATTTAAGTGACTATTTGACAGGCATATGGGTGTTAATACAAGATAGGGGTGGAGGTTAGATAGACCTGAGGTTTAGGGTAAAAGTTCAGCACGACATCATGGGCTGAAGGGCCTGTACTGTTCGATGTTCTATGTATCTTATGCTGTATTCAAATAAGTAGTCAGTCAGTGGCATTCTGTAACTTCCTTTTCCAGGGGTAGGAGTGGAAGAATCAGAGTGTTTCTTTGAAAATTGGCTTGATGTGTCTGTCCAAGGGTCATCTGGAGGAAAAAATACAAGTGTAAGTACGAAATCTATCATTGCCGATACACATGTAAACTGTAGATTTAACTGTACGTAAACTTTGTTTAACAAACTAGCCCACTCAATAAACTGACAAAAATTACACACCAGATGTTTACTGTATTCTCATCATCTCTGTGATGTCTGGTGAGGGTGCAAGTGAGAAGGCTCCCTGCCAGTAAGTTTGAGTTAAGGCAAAGTTGCATCATTGCTGAAGTTATTTATGCTGTAAATGAAGGAGAACAGTAATGTGTATATCCCATGCGTTATGTTCCTGTTATTGAGTGTGTGTTTTTTGTGTGTGTGGGCCTATTGATCAACTGGAATTTTTGATTATTCAGCCCATTCCTGGTACCACGGGTACTGTTTAACAAAAGGTTTGCTGTCTTAGTATATTTCTCTATTTAGTCACTGCCACTATTAATGTTAAGTTAGAGCGTGGTCTTTGCAGAATCTGCACAGTGCATTCCTGCTGGATAAATGATGCACTACATCTGTATGATGCCATTGCTTCTCAACGACACCAACTTAGCAGCTGTTTTTGTTACCAATAATGTTTTCATCATTAGAATACTTGGAAAATATTCAGAAGTGCTGTATGACTCGACTGCTCACTTGCAGCAGTGATAACACTTAATGTGAGGTCATGTTTTTCCCCATTTGATGTTGTGTTGTCAACAATGTATCTCACAACTAATGGGCATATTTCATTGAAACCTGGTCTGTACAGGTATGGTCCAAGGAAGAACTGATTAGTTTTTGACAGATCTAGATTTATTTCTCTATTTTTTAAAAACATCAGTTAAAATTCGTTGGATAGGCAAATGATCATCTTTCTAGAATATTGTTGATTGATTTCGAATGTTGTGGATTGTGACAGCCCTGATAGTAGAATTTTTCATAACTATCAAAATATGAGCAGAATTTTCAGAGCAGATTATCAAATTGGCCTGAAGCTTTCTCAGTGAGATGGAAGCTTTTAATAAAAGGATTTATTTTGTCGGCCTTGCATTTACAAAGAATCAGTCAAGTGGAGAAATGCCTCAAAGAAAAGCTGTGTAATTATAGAGTCATGGATGTTTGTTGCACAGGAGGAGGCCGTGCGCTCTGTCGTTACTGCACTGCTCAACAAAGATCTGTCTACATTGAACTCACAGTACATTGATTTCCTTTTTGATTGTTTGACCCATAGCCCTGGAGCCTACAGCAACAGAAGTGAATATCTAAATACTGCTTAAATATTCAGACACTTTCTGAATCAGCCACACTTTCCGTCAGTGAGTTCATGTCAACTAATGGAAAAAGCAGCTTCCAGTTATCCTTTCTATGCCCTTCAAAATCTTAAACACCTTTTACCAGGTCCCCTTGTCTGCTCCAATCTTCTCGTCGGTCAGATGGGCAGGTCAGTGGCAGATTGATATAGCCTGAAGAAGGAATAAGATAAGAGAGTACTTAATGTGGCAAAGCCTGTCGTGCCTGATGGAGGTCAGCAACGCCAGTCAGCAGTGAAGTCGACTGGCAAGGATGGGTGGGTTTTAGCCCAGCGCAGGGAATACAAACCATCACGGGGGAAGCCTCGTTCAGAGTGTCTGCAAACTCGTGGCTTAGGAAAGGACTGTAATAGAACATAGAACATAGAACCGAACAGGACAGCACAGAACAGGCCCTTCAGCCCACAATGTTGTGCCGACCATTGATCCTCATGTATGCACCCTCAAATTTCTGTGACCATATGCATGTCCAGCAGTCTCTTAAATGACCCCAATGACCTTGCTTCCACAACTGCTGCTGGCAACGCATTCCATGCTCTCACAACTCTCTGTGTCAAGAACCCGCCTCTGACATCCCCTCTATACTTTCCACCAACCAGCTTAAAACTATGACCCCTCATGCTAGCCATTTCTGCCCTGGGAAATAGTCTCTGGCTATCAACTCTATCTGTGCCTCATTATCTTGTATACCTCAATTAGGTCCCCTCTCCTCCTCCTTTTCTCCAATGAAAAGAGACCGAGCTCAGTCAACCTCTCTTCATAAGATAAGCCCTCCAGTCCAGGCAGCATCCTGGTAAACCTCTTCTGAACCCTCTCCAAAGCATCCACATCTTTCCAATAATAGGGCGACCATAACTGGACGCAGTATTCCAAGTGCGGTCTAACCAAAGTTTTATAGAGCTGCAACAAGATCTCATGACTCTTAAACTCAATCCCCCTGTTAATGAAAGCCAAAACACCATATGCTTTCTTAACAACCCTGTCCACTTGGGTGGCCATTTTAAGGGATCTCTGTATCTGCATATCAAGATCCCTCTGTTCCTCCACACTGCCAAGAATCCTATCCTTAATCCTGTACTCATCTTTCAAATTCGATCTTCCAAAATGCATCACCTTGCATTTATCTAGGTTGAACTCCATCTGCCACCTCTCAGCCCATCTCTGCATCCTGTCAATGTCCCGCTGCAGCCTACAACAGCCCTCTACACTGTCAACGACACCTCCGACCTTTGTGTCGTCTGCAAACTTGCTGACCCATCCTTCAATCCCCTCATCCAAGTCATTAATAAAAATTACAAACAGTAGAGGCCCAAGGACAGAGCCCTGTGGAACCCCACTCACCACTGACTTCCAGGCAGAATATTTTCTTTCTACTACCACTCGCTGTCTTCTGTTGGCCAGCCAATTCTGTATCCAAGCAGCTAAGTTCCCCTGTATCCCATTCCTCCTGACCTTCTGAATGAGCCTACCATGGGGAATCTTATCAAATGCCTTGCTGAAGTCCATATACATCACATCGACAGCTCGACCCTCATCAACTTTTCTAGTCACAGCCTCAAAAAACTCGATAAGGTTTGTGAGGCATGACCTACCCCTCACAAAGCCGTGTTGACTGTATTTGATCAAGCCATGCTCTTCCAGATGGTCGTAAATCCTATCCTTCAGAATCCTTTCTAACACCTTGCAGACGACAGACGTGAGACTTACTGGTCTGTAATTGCCGGGGATTTCCCTATTTCCTTTCTTGAAGAGAGGAATTACATTTGCCTCTCTACTCTCCACTGGAGTCATACCTGAGGACTGGAATGTTTGACTTTTTAAACTTTTGTTTTTATTCTTCTACTGTTCTAATAAGAAGACTGTAGTGCTGAACATTTTAACTTATTCATTTATTTTTATCACATGGAGCATGGAACGGTACAGCACAGTACAGGCCCTTCAGCCCACGATGTTGTGCCGAACTTTTACCCTAATCCTGTGGTCAATCTAACCTCCGCCCCTCCCTTATACTATCATCCATGTGCTTGTCTAATAGCCGATGAAATGCCCCTGTTGAGGCTGACTCCACTACCCTCTCCGGCATTGCATTCCACTCCCCTACGACTCTGAGTAAAGAAGGATGGATAAATTTTGTACTTCTGCAACTAAAATTGCGTACCAAAGTACTTTGTACCTGAGATGGCACCGTCTAAGGCAACTTTGTACTCTTTTCTTTGTACTCTTGTACCCTGTATTGAATGCATGTGATAATAAAATCTCAATCTAATGCATAGCAGGACACTGGGAAGCTTAGAGGAGAAAAGGGATCCTGGAGTGCTTGTTCATGAATTCCTGAAGGGGTCAGGTCAGGCTAGTAAGGGTTGTTACAAAGACATATGGGACACCTCCCTTTATCAGTTGTGGCATAAATTGTAAGAGTGGGAAGGTCACTTTGGAGTTGTTTAAAAGTTTGGTTAGGCCACAGCTGGAGTCGTGTGTGGCATTTTGGTCACCACCCATTAGGAAGGATGTAATTGCACTGGAGGGAATGAAAAGGATGTTGCATGTGTTGGAGCATTTTAGCTGTGAAGAAAGACTGGAAAAAATCATATTATTTTCTGTGAAGCAGAGAAGGTTTGGTGGGTGAATGGAGGTCCTGACAGAGGCATATAAGATTATGAGAGGTATAGATGGGTTGAATAGAAAGCATTGTTCCCCTTAGTTAAAGCATCAATAACAATAGGGCATAATTTTCAAGAGAAAGACGGGAATATTTTAGAGGTTTGAGGAAAATCGTTTTCATCCAGAGTGTGGTGAAGGTCTGGAGCGCATTGCCTGGGCGGGAAGTTGAAACAGGAAACCTCACAACCTTTGAAAAGTACTTGGATGAGCAGTTGACATGTCGTAATATTTAAGAGAATGGTCCAGTGTGTAAAAATGGGACTAGTATATGTTGCAGTGTATTTTTAGAGGTACAGCCTTAGTGGGCCATAGGACCCCTTCTGTACTATATGATTCCATGACAACCCCCAGCCCAGGCAGCTGTTTTTTTCAGTCATCTCCAGGATTACACCCTTCGTAGTGTGATCCCTTGCGTTGTTCGCCCTCCCAAGTTCATTAGCTCACACTTTTCCTGGTTGAGTTCAATTGCTGTGCCCAGCTGACCAGTCTGTTGATCTCCTCCTGAAGTTTATTCTTCCTGTCTGTCAACCAATTTTGGATCCAGTGTGCCACTTTGCCTTTGATCCCATGGCTGTTATTTACATGGCCATTCCATCGATATCCTCCTCACTAAATTAGCCATTCGCTAGCGATACAGTCATACATCCTGTGTTTAAGCCCAAATGATGAATTAACTTGACAAATTTCAAGGGTCCTTGTGGAAAGCCCTGCACAACCCCACTCAAAGCAAACATCCTGTCAAATAGATATCCCTCTACCATCAATCACCCTGTGCTCTTTGCCTCAGCCAGTTTTGGCTCCAGTGTGCCTCTTTGCCTTTGATCCCATGGCTGTTGTTTTCTTGCTCAATCTGCCAAGGGGGACTTTACTAAGCCCACATCAAATGCATAATGTGACCTCATCTTAACAAATCCATAGTGTTTATCCCTGATTATTTCTTGCAAGTACATTCTACCCCTAAGAATGCCTCTTTATAGCTTCACCAGTGCTGAGATTATTCTGACTGGCTTTTAATTTCCTGGTCTGTTCCTCTCTCCGTTTGTTCATAGTGGGACAATGTTAATAGTGTTTCATTACTTCACGTGCGATTGACAAGGCTTTGAAAATTGCTGCCAGCGGCCCAGATATCTCCTCCCTCACTTCCCCCGCGAGCTGGTATACATTTCAGTTCGCCCTGTAGATGTATCCACTTTTAAAGTTGCTCAACCAGCTGCATCTCCCTGTCTCTTAACCTCTGATGCTCCGAGGTCCTTTGCCCTGATATCTTACTTGCAGTGTCCTTTTCCATTGTAAAGATTGACACAAAATATTCATTGAGGACGGTGCCGATGTTTTCCAGGTCCACACAAAGATTACCTCTGTGAAATGAACGAGGAGATATTAGAGAGGTTTGAGATTTACAATCAAGAAAGAAATTGACAAAATGACTTCCTTGGAGAATCATACAACATCCATTGTCCATTGTTGTAAACAAACAGAAGTTTTTGTTTCCACAGTTGTTTGCAAATAGCCAATCAAGGTAATAAAATAATGGTTTAAGATAATTTACAAAGCAAGGCAATTGAGGAAGATGTATTGGATGTATTGAACTCTCAACTACCTCCCTTAAGTTTAGGAATGTCAGTATTTTTCTTCTGGATAACTTTTGCAGATATCTTCAAACAAGTAGCTGAACCCACAGATTTATGTGACCAACGAAGCCTGAACCTTTTGCTTCACGATGCAGTCCAGATCCCTTGGCAGCTGGGTGAGGTAGCTTCATTTGGAGGCAGCACCATTGAACCAAGTGTCCGCAGTTGCTTCCAACATCTAAGTGTGCTCTGCACCAATTCATATTGTCAAGCGGGTCTACTTGCCAGTATGAATTTTGAGCTCATTTTCGTTTTGTTCACCTGCACATCTGCCAATGTGGTATATCGTATCCATTGCACCCGGTGTGGCCTCCGCTACATTGGGGAAACCAAGCAGAGGCTTGGGAACCACTTTGCAGAACACCTCCGCTTGGTTCACAACAAACAACTGCACCTCCCAGTCGCGAACCATTTCAACTCCCCCTCTCATTCCTCAGACGACATGTCCATCATGGGCCTCCTGCAGTGCCACAATGATGCCACCCGAAGGTTGCTGGAACAGCAACTCATATTCCGCTTGGAAACCCTGCAGCCCAATGGTATCAATGTGGACTTCACAAGCTTCAAAATCTCCCCTTCCCCCACTGCATCCCAAAACCAGCCCAGTTCTTCCCCTCCCCCCACTGCATCTCAAAACCAGCCCAGCCTGTTTCTGCTTCCCTAACTTGTTCTTCCTCCCACCCATCCCGTCCTCCCATCTCAAGCTGCACCTCCTTTTCCTACCTACTAACCTCATCCCACCTCCTTGACCAGTCTGTCTTCCCTGGACTGACCTATCCCCTCCCTACCTCCCCACCTGTACACTCCTGTCTACGTATCTTCTTTTTTATCCATCTTCGGTCCGCCTCCCCCTCTCTCCTTATTTATTCCAGTTCCCTCTCCCCATGCCCCTCTCTGATGAAGGGTCTAGGCCCGAAATGTCAGCTTTTGTGCTCCTGAGATGCTGCTTGGCCTGCTGTGTTCATCCAGCTCCACACTTTGTTATCTTGCACTATTGATATGGACTGGTTTGTCACTAGAATTTATGACCCAGGCAAAGTGTGTCACGACTTCAGTTGATCTGAGCTCTTATCAGCAGATGGAGCCTCAAGTTAATGCCTCTTCTGAATGCTGGCATCTCCGACAATCCAAATTCCTCAGTACTTCATTGAAGTATTACCCTAAAAATTATGCTTAAATATAAATTACAGCTTGAAGCCATAGCCTTCTAATTTATTGTTGAGAGCTCTACTAGTTTATGACAGAACTAGAACAGACCTGGAATGGATACGGGATGGTTTTCTTGAGCAATATGTTGAGGAACCAACTGAAAAGCAGTGCATCTAAGACTGGGTGCTGTGTAATGAGAAGGGAATCATTGCCAATCTAGCTGTGCAAGATTTCTTCGAGATGAGTGGCCGCAACATGATAGAATTTTTTCAATCAAGATGGAGAGTGTGAGAGTTGATTTGGAGACCAGGGTGCTGCATCTTAATAATGAAAGCTGAAGATATGAGGCATGAAATTAAGCAACTCTTTGTGATCTATCAAGGCTAAAGGGATGACAGTGGATAGGCAATGGCAAACATTTAAGGAGCACGTGGGCGGACTGCAACAACTGTTTATTCCTGTCTGGCATGAAAGCAAAATGGGTAAGAGGACCAATCAATGACTTAACAAAGGCAATTAGCGATAGTATCTGATCCATGGAAACAACATTTGAGGATTGGCAGCATAGTAGAATTTAGCAAAGAAGGACCAAGGGATTGATTAAGAAGGGGTAAATGCAGTAAAGTAAGCATACAGGGAACATAAAGACTGACACAGAGTTTCTATAGATACGTGAAGAGAAAGAGACTGGTAAAGACAAATGTTAGGAAGGGGGTTGACCAGTCAAGGGAAGACAGACAGGTCAAGGAGGCAGGGCTGACGCTGGTGGGTAGGAGGTGGGGTGGGGTTAGGGTGTAACCCTAACCCGAACTCTCACCCTAATCTCCACCCCACCTCCTACCTACCAGCATCATCCCCTCCTCCTTGACCTGTCTGTCTTCCCTTGACTGACGAACCTCCATCATAACTCCCCAACAACACTCACCTTTACTGGCTCCAGCGCCGCCTCTTTGATCTGTCTCCACCTATCTTCTCCTCTATCCATCTTCTATCCACCTCCCCTTCTCTCTTTATTTATTTCAGAATCCCCTTCCCCTCCCCCATTTCTGAAAAAGGGCCCAAACCCGAAACGTCATCTTTCCTGCTCCTCTGATACCGCTTGGCCAGCTGTGTTCATCCGGCTCCACACCTTGTTATCTCAGATTCTCCAGCATTGGCAGTTCCTCCCATCTCTGAAATGGTCTGTTGGCCTTCGTTCCGAGAGGTTTCGAGTACAGAAGCCGGAATGTGGTGTTGCAGTTACGCAGCACCTTGGTGAAGCCGCACCTAAAATAGTGTGTGCAGTTTTGTGCTCCTTTTCTGCGGAAGGATGCTGTTGCTCTCATAGTTTATCAGTGCAGCGCATGTTTATCAGCCTGTTTCCGGGAATGGCAGGTCTGATGTTTGATCAGAGATTGACTCGGTTAAGATTGTTTTCGCTGGAATTCAAATGAATGAGGTGACTTATAAAATTCGAACAGGACTGGACAGGATAGATGCAGTTCCCAGTGGTGGGTGTGTCCAGAACCAGGGGTCACAGTATGAGGATTCAGGATAGACGATTTCGGAGGTATTTCTTCACCCAAAGAATGGTGAGTCCGTGGAAATCATTACCGAAGCCAGCAGTTCATGTCAAAACATTGAACGCATTCAAGATATGGCTAGATATAACACTTGGGGTGAATGGGATCAAGTGTTATGGAGAGAAAGCAGGATTAGGCTGTTGAGTTGGATGATCAGTCATGATCATGAAGAATGGTGGAGCAGGCTCAAAGAGCCATTTGGCCTCCCCCCTGCTCCTAGCTTCCATGTTTACAATAGTCACTCTCTGAAATGCAAAACTTGAGCAATTGTGCAACTTTGAACTGGGTGCTGGTCGTTACTGACCAAACTAAGTTAGGTAAGGCTCAGCAGGACAGTGCTCATTGTTGTTTCTAGCATTTTCACCGTGTAGGACTTAGTCCTTGCTCTGCTTCAAGCGAAGAAGTGAGCTAATTGGAGATATCTACAACTTGTTAAGGTTCCAAAGGTTTAAAGTGATGTGGGGATGTGTGGTATTGTTCATAAAGTACATCATGAAGATAAATAAGATAAAAGATAAAAGAATGACGAGAGTAAGATGAGGGCCAATCAAGGACAGTAGTGGGAAGTTGTGTGTGGAGTCAGAGGAGATAGGGGAAGCACTAATTGAATATTTTTTGACAGTATTCACTCTGGAAAACGACAATGTTGTCGAGGAGAATACTGAGATACAGGCTACTCGACTAGCGTTTTGTACAGTCACGGGATTTATAGGGATTGACTTCCGGAGCCATGATGTCATGCTCCAACTGTACAAAATGCTAGTGCGGCCTCATTTGGAATATTGCGTGCAGTTCTGGTCGCCCCATGACAGGAAAGATGTTGAAGCATTGGAAAAGGTGCAGAGGAGATTTACCAGGATGCCGCCTGGTCTGGAGCACAGGCCCTATGAAGAAAGGCTGAGAGACTTGGGTCTGTTCTCATTGGAGAAAAGGAGGCTAAGGGGGGATTTAATAGAGACATATAAGATGATCAGAAAATTAGATATTGTGGACAGTGAGAGTCTTTTTCAGAGGATGATGATTTCAGCTTGTACAAGGGGGCATAGCTACAAATTGAGGGGTGATAGATTTAAGACAGATGTCAGAGGCAGGTTCTTTACTCAGAGAGTGCTATGGGCGTGGAATGCCCCGCATGCCAAAGTAGTTAACTCAGCCACATTAGGGGCATTTCAACAGTCCTTGGATAAGCATATGGATAATGATGGGATCGTGTCAGGGGAGGGGCTTAGATTAGTTCACAGGTCGGCGCAACGTCGAGGGCCGAAGGGCCTGTTCTGTGCTGTATTGTTCTATGTTCTATGTTCTATAATGGATATCACAAGTAGATGACTGATGTGTATAGTGTGCATTGTCAAATGGTTCAAATTTTAGAACTGAAAAGTGCCTGGTCTACCTCAAATTGCCATGGAAAACCAAAGCTTCTCAAAAGTTTGAGCTTAAGCAAGTAATTCATGCTGCTGCTGTATAGTGGTTATGTGAATGGTATTTTCCCCTAGCAGGATGCTGTTGTCAGTCCAAAAATAATTCTCATTGCATTGACCAACATTGTCTATGAAATTTGCAGCCAGTCTTATGCCAGACATATAGGTCATATGTGATAATGATTGGCCGACTGAAAACTGCTTGTTTGTAATGAGCAGAGCACACCGCACCGGCATGTGTGAGATGCTTTCTCTTTTCCACAACCAAGGACCCCAACATGGTTCGCAGAACTTTCACTTTGATCCATTTCACAAAATTCGGCCCTCATCCATTCCACCTATCCCAGAATCATAAATTCTCCTTATTCTCAGCTTGTCCCTCCATCAACCTCTGCGTTCAGCAGATTATCTTCCAGCATCTTCACCAGTATCCCCTTTCAGCATTCCAAAGTGACCATTCCCTCTGTAGTCCACTCCTCAGTCACCAAGCAAGGTCCCAAATACACTTGTAAAGTGAAACAGCGATTTACCCGTACTTCATCTGTTCAAACATACAGGTATATTCAATTTTTCCAGTGTTTTCTCTGCAAAGGGGAAATGATACATTGATTAGGTGATTATCCTGCGGTACACCCTCATTCAGTCCACAAGCATGACCTGAGTTCCTGTTCCTTGCTGTTTTCATTTTCTATTTTGCTCCCACTTGGACCTTGGCTGTTCATCCTTCCCCTGAAGAATTTCATGCAATTTCATGAATATTCACTACATTCTCCAAATTCCCAAAGCTACCTCAACCACACTTCCACACATATTGTTTCTTGTAAGGTCTCCCTTCCATCTTCCCTGATTCTTGGCCTCTATCACATCTGTCCTGACAAACAAACAAGCCTTCACTTGCAGAAGTCCAAAGTGAAACACCTGCTGTTAGCAGGGGCTGTTCAGTCATGACCAGTTTAAGATAAACAGTTGAACTTTTAACGGGGCTCATTTGCACCTGCTAGAAGTGACATACATTGACACTCAATGACCTGTTCTCTGTAAACAGAAATGTTTTAAAACTTCCACCTTCTTTGAATTAGCCAGAAGATTGTACAGCCTGTATTCCCTGTTCCTTTCTCCTTATTGGCACAGAGGCTCAATGGTTAGCACTGCTGCCTGTCAGGGACCCAGGTTCAATTCCATTCTCGGGGAACTGTCTGTCTGGAGGTTGCACATTCTCTCTGTGCCTGTGTGGGTTTCCACGAGGTTCTGCATGAGTTTACAACAGGTCTCTGATTCCGTCCCACAGCCTAAAGATGTGTGTATTCGGTGGATTAGCCATGAGAAATGTAGGGTTACAGGGCTAAAGCAAGGGGGTGAGTCTGGGTGACGTGCTCTTTGGAGGGTCGATGTGGACGTCTAGGGCCAAATGGCCTGTTTCCACACCGCCAGGGATTCTATTGACAGCTCGACCATTCAGAGTGGACTTGTCAACCACACGACATGTTTTTCTTCTCGTATAAATTATTCCAATTGTTTGAAATATCATGATCTTGCGTTTGTTCCATTGGGTGTAAGACAAAAATGCTTTGGTAATAAAAGTCTCTCTGAAATGAAAGACACAAATGTAAGGTATTTCCGGCTGGTAGACAGGAGGTCGGAAAACTCCCAAAAATTCTGAAGGGAATGCTTGTGATGAGGTGGAGGGTAGAAGAAATTATGTTACGAAACATTATTTTTTGCAAAAGCTTGGTAACACAATGGTAATTTTTTAAAAAAAAATCAAAGGTTGTGTCCAGAAGAGGTGTGAATAGCTACATAGGCATCTGAATGCAAAAAGGGATACAGGAGCAAGATGGAAGCGTAGGTTCTGATCTAAATTGGTTGAACTTAATATTGGACCAGAAGGCTAGAAAGTGACAAGACAGATGATGAAGTCTTGTTCCTCAAACTTGTATTAAGGTTGTTGACTAATTGATTGATTTATTGTCACGTGTACCAAAGTAGAGTGAAAATCTTTATTTATGAGTGGTACAGGCAGATCATAGTAAGCGAAGGATATACAGATGAAAATGACAGAGGCATGCAGGTTACACTGAACAGAGTATGCGCTCAGTGAGATCAATGTTAGCAAGATCAGCGTTATTTCAGGCTAGAGAGTCTATTTATCAGTCTGATAACAACTGGGAAGAAGCTGTTCCTAAAACTGTTGGTGTGTGTGTGTTCAGGCTTCTGTACCTGGTGCCTGATGGAAGAGGATGTAGGAGATCATTACGTAGGTGCGATGGGTCTTTGGTGATGCTGGCTACCTTTCCGCAGCAGTGAGCCATGTAAATGGAGTCCTTGGATGAGAGGTTGGCTTCCGTGATGATCTGGGCTGTGCACACCCGCTTCTGTAGTTTCTCACAGTCCTGGGCAGAATAGTTGCCATACCAGGCCATTATACACTTGGACAATGTGCTTTTAATGGTGCATCTGTAGAAATTGGCCAGGCCAAATTTCCTGAGCCGCCTGAGGAAGGAGAAGCATTGTTGTGCCGCCTTGACCAACGTATTTTCGTGGCAAGTCCAGGACGGGTTGTTGATTATCGTCATACCAGGGAACTTGACACGCTCCACCCTCTCAACCTCAGTTCCATTGATATACATCAGGGCGTGTTCTCCTCCTGTCTTTTGAAATCAGTGATCAGTTCTTTAGTTTTGCCGACATCGAGAGAGAGGTTGTTCTCTGCACCACGTCACCAAACCCTTTGCCTCCCTTCTGTATTTTGATTCATTGTTAGATATCCATCCCACTGCAGTGGTGTCGTCAGTTAACTTGCAGATGGCGTTAATTTGGAATTTGGCAACACAGTCATGGGTGCACAAGGAGTGCAGTAGGGGGCTGAGAAAACATCCTTAGAGGGCACTAGTGTTATTGTGGAGGAGGGGCAGTTACCTATCTTCACTGTGGTTTTGGGTCAGAAAGTTGAGGATCCAGTAGCAGAGGGCAGAGCAGAGACCTAGGTCATAGAGTTTTGAGATCAGTCTGGAGGGGATAATAGTGTTGAAGGTGGAGCTGCAGTCAATGAGCAGGATTCCTACATAGCTCATTGTGCACATTGCTGCCAACAACATCGGTAGAAAGAGGGTTCACTGAATCCCTACAGTGTAGAAACATTCAGCCCAACAGGTCCGCACCTACCCCTGCAAGGCTAACAAACCTTAGCTATGGACAATTTAGTGTGGTCAATCCACCTAATTTGCACATCTTTGGACTGTGGTAGGAAACTGGAGCACCTAGCGAAAACCCTCACAGACATGGGGAGAATGTGTAAACGAAGAGTCACCCAAGGGTGGAATTGAGCCCAGGTCCCTGGTACTGTGAGGCAGTAGTGCCAACCACTGCACCACCTTGTTGCCCTTGAGACTTTCTCCAAGGCTACCCTTGTGTCTTAAGGGACTCTTTTCCCCCCATTCTCACTAACACATTTATTATGTCGTACAATCCCGTAGCAGCAATATCTTTTAGAGTGTGGGAAGAAATGGGAGTAACTGGAGGAAATTCAAACAGTCATGGGGAGAATGTGCAAACTCCACACAGACAGTTGTCCACAACTGGAATCGATCCTGGGGCCCTGTCACTGTAAGGCAGTGGTGCTAACCACTCAGCCACTGTGCTGTGGCATTTAGGTCCTGCAAAATGAGTACAAGAACTAGAATGATGAACATTCAACCTTTCGCACAAAAAGTTGGTCAGAGCTAGGACCCATATTAATCACTGTAACACTGTTTCTGAGACAACAAGGTGGAGAGCTGGATGGACACAGCAGGACAAGCAGCATCAGAGGAGTAGGAAAGCTGATGTTTCTGAAGAAGGGTCTAGGCCCGAAACGTCAGCTTTCCTACTCCTCTGATGCTGCTTGGCCTGCTGTGTTCATCCAGTTGTACACCTCGTTAACTCCGATTCTCCAGCATGTGCAGTTCCTGCTATCTCTCCAGAACACTGTTTTTGTTTTGTTCACAGCAGTGACAGAACACAGTTTGAGAGAAAATAATGCAGCCATATACACAACATTGATGAAAGATACTTTCTTATTTCCAAATGTTAAGGAAAGCGTTGTATGAAAATTATATTCTGTCACAGAATTTGGACACACTCTGGTTTCTTCCTGTGTTACCTAAAACGTATGCCATGTTTTTCGACCTTTGATTTCTCAGCATTTCTTCTTCTTTTGTAATGTAGTGCTGGAGGGAAACCATAATCCCAGATTGTAAGTGCTTTGAGCTTCAACATTGTCTGAGAACCCCCTCACTGTCTCTGAATACCCAAACTGATCAATAATAATCATCCTAATTGTCTGTCTTGACCTTACTGCAGCATTGCTTATTGTGTCACTGGCGGGTGACAGATCACATTGACATTTCACATCATGAAAGTAGCTGCATGAATATTTGTATTCTTGGTTCTACATTAGTGAGTTTTTGTTGCAACGTTTTGGTCTGGAAGTAAGAGGCATCTCAAAGAATGTGCTATCTGTGCTTTTGTGGAATCTGCTTTTGTGCTTTGACTTTGGGTTAAGCAATGTAACATGTCCTTGCTGATTTTCCATATTTAATTCAATTAGAATTTCATTGACTCTAGGTTTTACTCTTGAAATATGATCAATGAGCAGAAGGCTATTCAGTCCATTGAGTCTGCCACTCAATGAGATCATAAAATACTGATATTCCTCGATACCACTTTCCTGCCGTTTCCCTATAGCGTTTGATTCTCATACTGTTAAAAATACTCCAGTCTGAGCGTCTTAACTTTTGTACATCCCTCTGCAGGCAGTCTGGCAGTCTCATCACTTGTCTTCCATACCTATTTTTGTGTTTTCTGTAAGCTCGGTAATAGTACATTCACTTTCATCACTATGTCATTAATATTTATTCGCAACAAGAATGGCCGTGGCATTGATCCGTATGGCAGTTCACTGTTTACAGCTTGCCGACCTGGAAATGACTCCCCCTGTACCAAATGTCTGTTCTCTATTATTTGGTCAATCCCCTATCCATGTTAATATATTTCCCCAAAACTATGTGGTCTTATTAAAAGTCTTATCTGCTTGAAGTGTGATTATTTTTACAAATACCTTTTTGAATGTTACACCCTTTTATTTGTACTACTTGTAATCTCCTCATGGAATTCTTATAAATCTGTCATGCACAATTTCCTGTTTATCAAGCCGTAGTGACTGTGATTGTATTATGTATTTTAAGTGCTCTGCAATTACATCTTTTCTGATAGGCTGTTGCATTTTCCAATAACAGACATTAAGCTAACTGGCCAGTAGTTATCTTTTTTGTCTCCTTTCCTTTCTAAAATAAAGGTACTAGTCATAGAATCCCTGCAGCATGAGAGCAGGCCACTTGGCCCATTGTGTCCAAACTGACTCTCGGAAGAGCATGGCACCCAGATTCAACCAGCTGCCCAGCCCCTGCAACCTTGCATTTCCCATGGCTAATCCACCTAATCTGTGCATGTTTGGATTGTGGGAAGAGACCAGAGCAGCTGGAAGAAACCCACACAGACACGGGGATAAGGTTCAGATTCCTCACAGAAAGTCACCTGTGGATGGGATTGAATCCAGGTCCCTGCCACTGAAACAGCATGCTACCCACTGAGCCACCATACTGCCCTGTGGGGCACTGGGACTTTTTGAAAAGCCAAGGATACTGGAGAGATTGTGATCAGTGCATCAACTATCACTATAGCTATTACTTTTAATATCCTAGGATGCAGCACTTCGGGCCCAGGGGACCTAATGGTCTTTAACCCAGTTAGTTTCCCTCATATCTTTTCTTTAGGGATAGTTGTTGTTTTATATCCTGTCCTATCATTTGCCCTTTGATTATGCAGGAATTTTGGAACACTGTCAGTGTCTTTTACTGTGACTGTATTCATTTGTGGGACATGTGTGTCACTGCCTGGCCAGTATTTCTTGCCCATCCTGAGTTGCCTCTTGAGAAGGTGATGGTGAGCTGCCTTCTTGAACCACTGCATTCTTCCTGCTGTGGGTTGACCCGCAGCGCTATTAGGGAGGGAATTCTGGGATTTTGAGGGGAAGGAATGGCAATGTATTTCCAAGTCAAGATGGTGAGGGACTTGGAGGCGGTGGTGTTCCCATATGTCTGCTGCCCTTGTCCTTCTGGATGGAAGTGGTCTTGGGTTTAGAAGGTGCTGTCTGAGGAGCGTTGGTGAATTTCTGCAGTGCATCTTGTAGTTAGTACCCACCGCTGCTACTGAGCATTGCAGATGGAGGGAGTGGATACTTGTAGATGTTGTACTGGCTGCTTTGTCCTGGATGGTGTCAAGCTTCTTGAGTGTTGTTGGAGCTGC
Source organism: Stegostoma tigrinum (assembly GCF_030684315.1). Taxonomy (NCBI): domain Eukaryota; kingdom Metazoa; phylum Chordata; class Chondrichthyes; order Orectolobiformes; family Stegostomatidae; genus Stegostoma; species Stegostoma tigrinum. The sequence goes on from NW_026728768.1 coordinate 276,321, forward strand.
ACTCATCCAGGCAAGTGGGGGAGTGTTCCATCGCATTCCTGACTTGTGCCTTTTAGATGGCGGACAGGCTTTGAGGAGTCAGGGGGTGAGTTATTTGATGTGATATTCCCAGCATCTGGCCTCCTCATGTGGCCACTATCTTAATGTGATGACCAGTTGAGTTTCTGGTCAATGGTAACGCCCAGCTGAGAGTGAGGGATTCATTGATGGTAACACTATTGAATGTCAAGAGATGGTCAGAGCCTGGCATTTGTGTGGCGCAAATGTCACTTGGTACTTGTCAACCCAGCCTGGATATTGTCCAGATCTTGTTGCACGTGAACTTGGACTGCTTCAGTGTCTGAGAAGTCAAATGGTGCTGAACATTGTGCAAACATCAGCGAACATCCCCAGTTCTGACCTTATGATGGCGGGAAGGTCATTGATGAAGTAGCCGAAGATGGTTGGGCCGAGGACACTACCCTGAGGAACTCCTGCAGAGATCTTCTGGAGCTGAAATGATTGACTGCCAGCAACCACAACCACCTTCCCATGTGTCAGGTATAACTCCAACCACCGGTGAGTTTGCCTGTGAAACTCATTGATTCCCATTTTGCTAGGGCACCTTGATGCCACACTCGGTCAGATGCAGCCTTGATGTGAAGGGTTGTCGCTCTCACTTCAGCTCTGGAATTCAGCTCTTTTGTCCACGTTTGAACCAAGGCTGTGATGGGGTCAGGAGCTGAGTGGCCACGGCAGAACCCAAACTGGGCGTAACTGAGTAGGTTATTTCTGAGCAGGTGCTGCCTGATAGCACTGTTGATGACACCTTCCATCACTTTACTGATGATTGAGAGTAGACTAATGGAGCAGTAATTGGCTGGCCTGGTTTTGTCCTGCTTTTTCTGTACAGGACATACTTGGGCAATTTTCTACATTGTCGGGTAGATACCAGTGTTGAAACAAACTAGAACAGCTTGGCTCGGGCAGCAGCAAGTTCTGGAGCACAAATCTTCAGTACTGTTGCTGGAATGTTGCCAGGGCCCATAGCCTTTGCGGTATCCAGTGTCCCTAACCATTTCTTGATATCACATGGAGTGAATTGAATTGACAGAAGACTGGTATCTGCAATAGTGGGGATCACTGGAGGAGGCCGAGTTTGATCACCCATTCAGCGCTTGTGGCTAAAGATTTCTGCAAATGCTTCAGCCTTATGTTTTGCACTGATGTGCTTGGTTCTTCCATCGTTGAGGATGGGGACATTTGTGGTGCCTCCTCCTCCTCCTCCAGTGAGTTGTTTAATTGTCCATTGCCATTCATGACTGGATGTGGCAGGGCTGCAGAACTTAGATCAGATCCATGGTGAGATTGATTAGCTCTGCCTATCACTTGCTGCTTTCGCTATTTGGCATGCAAGTAGTCCTGTTTGGTGGCTTCACCAAGTTGATTCCTCATCTTCAGGTAAGCCTGGTGCTGCTCCTGGCATGCCCTCCTGCACTCTCCATTAAACCAGAATTGATGGTAACGGTTGAGTGAGGGACATACTGAGCCACGAAGGTTGTAGATTGTGCTAGAGTTCAATTCTGCTGCTGTTGATGGCCCACAGCACCTCATGGATGCCCAGCCTTGTGTTGCTAGATCTATGTGAAGTCTGTCCCATTTACTGCAGTGATAGTGCCACACACATGATGGAGGTTGTTCTCAATGTGACGGCGGGACGTTGTTCCACAAGGACTGTGCGATGGTCACTCTTACTGAAACTGACATGGACAGATGCAACTGCAGCTGGCAGATTAGTAAGGATGAGGTCAAGTATGTTTTTCCCTCTTGTTGGCTCCCTCACCACGTGCCGCAAACCCAGTCTGGCAGCTGTGTCCTTTAGGATCTGACCAGCTCGATCAGTAGCACTGGTGCTGAGCTACTCTTCGCAGTGGATATTGAAATCCCCCACCCAGAATACATTTTGTGCCCTTGCCATCCTCAGTGCTTCCTCTAAGTGTTGTTCAACATTGCAGAGTACTGATTCAGCAGCTGAGGGAGGACGGTACGTGGTAATCGGCAAGAGCTTTCCTTGGCCATGTTTAACTTGAAGCCATGAGGCTTCATGGAGTCCAGAGTCAATGCTGAGGCCTCCTAGAGCAACACTGTCCTGACTGCACACCACTGTGCCACCACCTCTGCTGGGTCTGTCCTGCCGGTGAGAGAGGACATATCCAGGGATGGTGATGGTGGAGTCTGGGACATTGTGTGAAAGATATTATGACTGTGTCAGACTGTTGATTAACTAATCTGTGAGACAGTTCTCCCAATTTTGGCACTAACCCCCAGATGTTAGTGAGGAGGACTTTGCATGGTCGACAGGGCAGTTTCTGCCATTGTCTTTTCTGGTGCCTAGGTCAATGCTGTGTGATTTATCCAGTTTCATTTCTTTGAGTCTAAGTAGTGGTTGGTCCAACTGAGTGGCTTGCGAGGCCATTTTAGAGGGCAGTTGAGAGTCAAGCTCATTGCTGTGGTCAGGAGTCATATGTGGGCCAGACCAGGTGAGGTTGGCAGATTTCCTCCCTTGAAGGACATTAGTGACAATGGATTCATGGTGATCGGTAGATTCTTAAGTCCAGACTTCTTTTTAAAATTAAACTTCCACCATCGAACCCAGGTCCCCAGAACATTTTCTGGGTTTCTGGATTAATAGGTTAATGATAATACCAGTAGGCCTTGAGGACTCATGCAAAGAATTTATTTAACTCTTCAGCCATTTCCTGGTTCCCCAATATTATTTCTCCAACCTCATTTTCTTAGGGGCTTGTATTAACTTTGGTCTGTCCTCCTTTCTATATATTTAACAAAGTTCCAGTTGCCTGTCCTGATATTATTTGCAAGTCCATCCTCAAAGTTTACCTAATCCCCTTCTTTTTTTGGTTGTTTTCTGCCTTTTAAGAATTTCTCGATCCTCTGGCTTGTGATTAATCTTTGCAACATTATATCTATTCTTTCTTTCCATTTGATAAAAGGATCCCTTTGCCTTGTCATGTAGGATAATACGATACAATGTTTTATTTGTCTTTTCTTGCAATACAGAGTTTTTATAGAACATTACAGCATAGTACAGGCCCTTCGGACCTTGATGTTGTGCCGACCTGTCATACCGATCTCAAGCCCATCTAACCTACACTATTCCATGTGCGTCCATATGCTTGTCCAATGACGACTTAAATGCTCCTAAAGTTGGCGAATCTACCACCGTTGCAGGCAAAGCGTTCCATTCCCTTACTACTCTCTGAGTAAAGAAACTACCTCTGACATCTGTCCTATATCTTTCACCCCTCAATTTAAAGCTGTGCCCCCTCGTGCTCGCTGTCACCATCCTAGGAAAAAGGCTCTCCCTATCCACCCTATCTAACCCTCTGATTATTTGATATGTTTCAATTAAGTCACCTCTCAACCTTCTTCTCTCTAATGAAAACAGCCTCAAGTCCCTCAGCCTTTCCTCGTAAGACCTTCCCTCCATACCACGCAACCTCCTCGTAAATCTCCTCTGCACCCTTTCCAAAGCTTCCACATCCTTCTTATAATGCGGTGACCAGAAATGTACGCAATACTCCAAATGCGGCCACACCAGAGTTTTGTACAGCTTCACCATAACCTCTTGGTTCCGGAACTCGATCCCTCTATTAATAAAAGCTAAAACACTATATGCCGCCTTAACAGCCCTGTCAACCTGGGTGGCAACTTTCAAGGATCTGTGTATATGGACACCGAGATCTCTCTGCTCATCTACACTGCTAAGAATCTTACCATTAGCCCTGTACTTTGCCTTCCAGTTACTCCTACCAAAGTGCATCACCTCACACTTGTCTGTATTAAACTCCATTTGCCACCTCTCAGCCCAGCTCTGCAGCTTATCTATGTCTCTCTGCAACCTACAGCATCCTTCATCACTATCCACAACTCCACCGACCATAGTGTCATCTGCAAATTTACTAACCCATCCTTCTCCGCCCTCATCCAGGTCATTTATAAAAATGACAAACAGCAGTGGACCCAACACCGACCCTTGCGGTACACCACTAGTAACTGGTCTCCAGGATGAACATTTCCCATCAACGACCACCTTCTGTCTTCTTTCAGCAAGCCAATTTCCAATCCAAACTGCTATATCTCCCACAATTCCCTTCCTCCACATTTTGTACAATAGCCTATCGTGGGGAACCTTATCGAACCTTGCCGAAATCCATATACACCATACATCAACCGGTTTACTCTCATCTACCTGTTTGGTCACCTTCTCAAAGAACTCAATAAGGTTCCTGAGGCACGACCTTCCCTTCATAAAATCACATGATACACCAACTTTGGATGCTTGTATGCTTGCTTGTTTGCTGATCAAAATTAAATAAGTGAAACAATTGTACTGAGGTCACCAATCAGCCAGCACATGACCCTTCCTGTGCATTGGCTGCATGGTTACAAGGAGGAAGAATGAAGTGTCTGGTTCAGCTCAGTGAGACAGAAGCTGTATATTTTGGAAGTTTTGGATTTGACCTTTGAACAGGACAGTTCCATTTATGTATCTAAGTTATATTTATTCACTGCTTCACAGTGGAAGGACACAGTGGAAGGATGGCAAAATGGTCAACTCAAGGATGAATCTTGGGGATGTTTGCTAATAATTGCACAGTGTTTAGCATCAACAGCAAGATGTCGATAATACTCGGGCTTGGACTGATGAGTGCCAAATAATGTTTGCACCACAGAGGTGCCAGGCAATGATCATCTCTAACAAGAGAGAATCTCACCATCTTCCTTTGTTGAGTTTCAACACTGAAATTCTGTTATCAACTTCATGGGTGTTACTACTGACTTGAACCTGCATGAGATAAGCCATATAAATACTGTGGCTACAAGAGCACGTCTGGGAATCATGTAGTTAGTATCTCCTCTCCTTTCTCCCCAAAGCTTGTCCATCTCTGACAAGGCAAAGTTGGGAGTGTGATGGAATATGATTGCCTGGATGCCGCAGCTCCAGTAACACTCAAGAAGCTTGATGCCATCCATGCTTGATTGGCACCATTTCCATCACCTCAACATTGATGTTTGTCTACTGCTGATAGACAATGGGGGCATTGTGTACCATCTACAAAATGCACTGCAATAACTCATCTGACAGCAGTTCCCACTAGAAAAACAAGGGTAGTTCACCTGTATTGGGTACGTGTGACTACAATAAATCAAATAAATCAGATCAAATGCTGGGCCAGAATCCTGGCCATTCCTATCTATCAGCCTTGTGCAGGGTATCTATCCCAGATGAACACTTGCGGTCCATGAAGTTAGTTCAGTGCCTTTGCAACAGTGATAATGTGTGACCAATGTATGCTGGCCTTGCGCAGGACCAACAGAGAGCCATACAAATGATATAAACCAGAAGGGAGCCATTCAGCCATCTTTGTCCATGCTGACCCATAGACATCTGATGCCTTTTTTAATCCCAAATTGTTACAAACGTACATGGACCTGCAGCACTTAAAGTGCAGATCCAGGTACTTCTTAAAAGAGTTTAGAATCTCTTAGTCCAACACCAATTCAGGCAGCAAATTCCTGACACCCATCACCCTCTGCATAAAACGGATTTTCCCACATCCCCTCTAACCCTTCTGCCACTTAGCTTGACTCTGTAACTGCTGATTTTTGAATTCTCTGCCAAGGGAAGCAGCTTCCTCCTGTCTACACTAACTCTACCCTATCGCTGCCCTTCACTGTTTTGTATACCTCAATCATGTCATCCCTCAGACTTTTCTGTTCCAAGGAAAACAGCCTCATATTTACAATTCTCCAGCTTTGGCAATATTTGAGTAAATCTTTTCTGCACTGTCTCCAGAGTTATTATATACTTCCTGGATTGTGATGAACACAACTGCACACACTACTCCAGTTGTGGCATCATCAGTATCCTGTACAGTTTTATCATGATGTCCTTACTTTGGTAATCTACACTTTTCCCAATGAGGCAAAGCATTCCCTGTGCCTTCGTCAGAACATTACTGACCTGTAGTGCTACCTTTAGGAACCTGTTCACTTCCATGCTTAGATCCCCCACTTCATCTACCCCTATCAATATGTTCCTATTTATTGTGTATTCCCTTTATGTCCTCATGAAAAGCAATGCATCACACTTGTCAGAGTTGTGCTCCATCTGTCGCTTTCCTGCCTTCTCCGCCAACCCATCTAATATCATTTTGGAACTTGGAGCTATCCTCTGTCCTATCCACCTTACATCCAATTTTTCAGTTGTCTGCCAATTTACCAATTGTGCCCCCCATGTTCAAGTCTGAATCGTTCATCTATAAAATAAATTAAAGGGGCCCCAAAATCAAGCCCTGTGAAACACCAATGGAAATTGCTTTCCGTTCAGAAGCACAGCCATGAACAATTACCCTTGTTTCCTGCCACTAAGCCGATTAGTCAACACATTACTCCGTATCCCATGACCCATGAGCTTTCACTTTTTTGCACTTCTCAGGTGGGACGTTATCATTTGCTTTGCTAAAATCCATGTCGACAAATTCATTGCGCAACCCTCATCGATCCTCCTTGCCACTTTCTTAAAGAATTCAACTAAATTTGTAAGTAATGACCTTACCTTGACAAAGCCGTGCTGACTATCCATGACTAGTCCATGCCTTTCTCAGTTAGTTTATTTGATCTCTCAGATCGATTTTAAAATTTTCCCACCACTAACATAAGACAAGCAAGCTTTTAATAGTTTGGCATTTCCTTCGTACCCTTTATAAACAATGGAACCACATTTATATTCCTTCTCTAATTGATTTAAAACAAAATTTGCCCTGAGGATGATTAGTTTAGTCTTGCATGTGCTGGTGCTACCCTCCTAATGGAGGAAGGGGGACTTTTCATCCAAATTCCCTACTTGTTTCCTTTGTTTTAATTTTCTTTTCTTGTAAATATTTCACCCAGTTCCCTTTTAAGTGAAGCACTAGATTTTGCTTGAATAGTCACTTGCAGTAAAAGCATTCCCTATTCCATTATATGGAAACTTTTCCTCTAACTTTCCCATCATTGTTGTGTGAACAAATCCTGGCCTGAATCACAAGAAACAAACTGTGTCTCTTCAGAATTTTTTTTTGTTTGTTAGGGGTCTTACCTCATGAAAAAACAAAAATCAAGCTCTGTTTTTCTGAAACTGGAACAGCAACATTAGAAGCTGCAAGTTCTTCAGTATGTTTGGGAGATCTAGAGTGAATTGTCCCGGTAACCAGATGTTCCACAACATGGTTCTGTACTAGTGACCATTGGCCTTGAGATTGGTCTCATCTGTCCAGTATTGGAGAATCAGCCTTTGCCTGCTAGAATAGACCAATCATAAAGTCACCAATTGTAAGAGATGCAGTGTTTACCTTCCCTGCATTTGACCTTACTATTGAAATTTTTTTTACTATTATGTGGCTTCTGTCAGATGCTAGTAACTATTTGGAGCCACAGGTGAGAGCTGGTGAAGGTGAGGATGAACCCAGCATGAGCTGCTCAAAAAAAAAGTGAATCAAACAATTTTTTTTGCCCTCTCTCTTAGTCACTCCAAATCCTCTTGAAGCATCTTTGTATCTTCCTCTCAATTCTCATTTCCAACCAGTGATGTGATTTGTCAGTCACGGTGTTTTTCTGTAAATATGCCCATCTTCATCCTTTGTCCCCATCCACAGATTAGCACATTTAATATGAAGAACATAATATGAAAAACATATAGACCACATCAGATGAATTTCCCTCTTCAACACTTCTGATATCTGATAAATAGAGGCCTTCTAATGGGCATTAACATGTTGTGTCAGCATTGCTTGACTGATGCTTAAGGTTGCGGTGGTAATTAGTCTTTCTGCATTAAATATACTTTCAATATTAGAAACTTAAGTGATTGACTACTTCATTGGAACCTAATACAATTATCAGTGTTCTTTTTTTTTGACAGTGCTGATTGATTGGATTTATTAAATGGAAATGTACAGTGTTGCTTTCAAATGGTGATAATTTCTTAATGGAATTTCACGTGCAGGCACTCAGACATGAACTAATGGATAAGGAGGAGACAATCAGAACTGCTTTGGATTCAGCCCATAGAAGGGCCAGAGGAGTCGCGCTGACACCTTCATGTTTAAACAGGTCAGCCACTTAATCTATTGCAGGAACAACCACTTTTCTGCAGAACACTTGGCTTTATAGAGCAGTAAGAGATTAGAAATAAAGTAATGCTAAACTGGAGAGTGAGAAATAATGCAGGGACTCGTATGTTATTTAAAGAAACATGTTACAGCGCATGACAGAAGATTCTGTGACAGTTACTTAGAATTGTATGTTGTGGGAACAATTGAAAATGTTTCCACTCACCTAGTGATTGTGGTAACTTCAAATTATTAGAAAATTTATAGATCAGCATCTTGAAATATTTTTTTTTCATTTTCACAAAACGTTACATGACTTTACGTTCTGCAATGTGTTCTTAATTACCATATTCAAAAGCAAAAAGCATGTGTTTACTGTCCTACCATATTTTGGTGATGTATTGATGTGTCTCATTTTCAGAGGACACTTTTCTGCGTGCCACTAGATGTATATCAGCCATACCAAAATGCTGCCTTTGCCTGAGACAGGGAAGATGAAATGACTTTGGGGAAATGGAGAATCATTCATGAATCCAGTTACTTTCTGATCTGACAGCTTTGTGGCATCTGAATGGATAACAATTTGATCTGGTAATCTCAATTGATAGAGTGCAAATGTGTAGTGATGCATTTTGGGAGCTCTGGTAAGTGAAAGATGTTCACAATGACTAGTAGATCCCTAGAGAGCACTGAGAAACAAAGGGACCTTGATGTCCAAAAGCAAGAGTTCATGCCCTCTGCTTCTGGCCTTTCAGGCAATGTTGGATCCAACACTCCACTGAGCCTTAGATCCCATGAGCTCTTGTTTTGTTGACCAGTCTGCTATCACTGACCTTATCAAAAACATATAGACCACATCAGATGAATTTCCCTCTTCAACACTTCTGATATCTCCTCAATAAAAATTAGATAAAATTTGCAAACCATGGCATTACCTCAACAAAGCCATGCTGACTATCCCCGAACATTCCATGTTTCTCCAAGTGCAGCGACATTTTGTCCCTTAAAATTCTTTCTGATAACTTCCCTACCACCAAGGTTAGACTGGCTTGTAACTTCTGGATCTGTCCTTTCTTCTTTTATATAAAAGTATGAGCGGTCCTCTGGCACCTCAGCTGTGGCCAGAAATGACTTGAAAAATCTTTGCCAGGACCTTTGATATCTCCTCCCCTGCTTCATAAAGTCATGCAGTATAGAAACAGGCTCACTTGATCAACATCAATGCCAACTAACAAACATCAAACTACTGATCCCATTTACCTGCACTGAGTCATTACCTACCATACCCTGGCCCTTTAAATGCTCATCTGTTGCTTCTTTAATATTGCAAGCGTATCTGCCTTCTCCACCTTGTCAGGCAGCATATTACATGTTTGTATCGCTTTTGGTGAAAACACTTGCCTCAGATCCCCTCTAAATAGCTGACAGTTCACCTGAAATCTATACCCCCTGACTTAAACTCGTCTACTGGTTCTCACAATCAATCTATGCCTCCTCATAATTTTGAATACGTCGATCAGATTTCCCCTCAGCCTCCTCTGCTGCATGGAAAACGCACTTAGCCTACCAGTTTCTCCTCATAAAACTTGCATTCAATCACAAAACAACACCCTGAAACATATACTATCAACCAACCTGGCCAACATCTCTGTCTCCGGCTTGCTACAGTGTTCCAGTGAAGCCCAGCACAAGCAGACAGAACAACACCTCATTTTCTACTTGGGGACCTGACAGCCCTCCAGACTTAATATTGAGTTCTGCAATTTTAGGGCCTAAACTCTCCCATATCCCAGCGCCCCCACCCCACACACCAGGCTTTGTTACCACGCAGCCTGCCACTACACACTCCCTGTTGTTAGTGACTAACAGTCCCCATTGACAACTTCCCAGCCTGATCGTCAGCAACTCCTTTATCTGTCCACCTGTCTTTCTCTCTCTTTGGGCTCTATCCTATTGTTTACTCCCTCCCCACCCTCCTCCCTATTTTCGGCATAGAAACTGATGTTTTCCCAGCCACCATCAGTTCTGAGGAAGGGTCACCGGACTGGAAATGTAAACTCTGTTTTTTCCTCCAACATATGTTGCCACACCTGCTGAGCTTTTCCAGCAACTTTGTTTTTGTTCGTCGTTTACAGCATCCGCAGTTCTTGTGGTTTTTATCACTAAACCTGTCAGACTCATCAATGCTCTCTAATGCTCCAACTTGTTGCTCAAATTGCTCCAATAAGAGGCACCTGCTGTACACATGGTCATGCAGACCAGCAGGAGCACTCAGCATTTGACATGTAGCGTCGGATGTACCAATCATGGGTCAGATCTTAATTCCAGGCATACCTTAACTCAACAGAACACGGATCTTTGCTTTTAATTTACTCATTCTCCTGCTTAATTGTCGGGGACAAAAACCGGTGTTCACTCTCAGGTCTCTGCTGGTATGCCTGCTTTTCAGGGAGAGCCTTATCTCACCCACTCCTCTCAATAACATTCTCTGACTGTCACTGGGCCAACCCTCTGCTCTCAGTAACACTGTCTGCCCGTCACAGGGCCCTCACCCCCTCCTCTCAGTAATACTGCCCGTCACAGGGCCCTCGCCCCCTCCTCTCAGTAATACTGCCCGTCACAGGGCCCTCGCCCCCTCCTCTCAGTAACACTGCCCGTCACAGGGACATCACCCACTCCTCTCAGTTATGCACTGACTGACTGTCACAGGGCCCTCACCCCCTCCCCTCAGTAACACACTCCGTCACAGTGCCCTCAGACTGTCACAGAGCGCTCACCGCTCCGCTCAGTCACACTGCCAGTTACAGGGCCCTCACGCGCTCCTCTCAGTAACACTGCCTGTCACTGAACCCTCACGCGATCCTCTCAGTAACACTGCCCATCACAGGGACCTTACCCGCTCCTCTCAGTAACACTGCCCGTCACAGGGACCTTACCTGCTCCTCTCAGTAACACTGCCCATCACAGGGACCTTACCGCTCCTCTCAGTAACAATGCCCGTCACAGGGACCTTACCTGCTCCTCTCAGTAACACTGCCCATCACAGGGACCTTAGCGCGCCTCTCAGTAACACTGCCCATCACAGGGACCTTACCCGCTCCTTTCAGTAACACTGCCCGTCACAGGGACCTTACCCGCTCCTCTCAGTAACACTGCCCGTCACAGGGACCTTACCCGCTCCTCTCAGTAACACTGCCCGTCACAGGGACCTTACCCGCTCCTCTCAGTAACACTGCCTGTCACAGGGCCCTCACCCGCTCCATTCAGTAACACTGCCCGTCACAGGGACCTTACCCGCTCCTCTCAGTAACACTGCCTGTCACAGGGCCCTCACCCGCTCCTTTCAGTAACACTGCCCGTCACAGGGACCTTACCTGCTCCTCTCAGTAACACTGCCCGTCACAGGGACCTTACCTGCTCCTCTCAGTAACACTGCCCGTCACAGGGACCTTACCTGCTCCTCTCAGTAACACTGACTGTCGCAGGGCTCTCACCCGCTCCACTCAGTCGCACTACCTGTTACAGTGCCCCTACCCGCTCCTCTCAGTAACACTGATTGTCACCGGACCCTCACCCGCTCCTCTGTTACACTGACTGACTGTCACAGGGCCCTCACCCGCTCGTCTCAGTAACACTGACTGATTGGAAAGGGCGCTCACCCACTCCTCTCAGTAACATCCCCTGACTGTCACTGGGCCCTCACCCGCTCCTCTCAGTAACACTGCCCGTCACAGCGCCCTTACCCACTCCTCTAAGTAACACAACTGTCACAGAGCCCTCACCCACTCCTCTCAGTAACACTGCCTGTCACAGGGCCCTCACCCGTGCATCTCAGTAATACTGCCTGTCACAGAGCCCTCACCCACTCCTCTCCGTAACATTGACTGCCTGTCACAGGGCCCTCACCCTCTCCTCTCAGTAACATTGACTGACAGTACAGGGCCCTCACCCCCCCCTCCTCTCATTAACACTACCTGTCACAGACCCCTCACCCGCTGCTCGCAGTAACACTGACTGCCTGTCGCAGGGCCCTCACCCACTCCTCTCAGTAACACGGCCCGTCACAGGGCCCTCAACTGCTCCTCTTGGTAACTCTGACTATCTCCCGGCCCTAAACCCCTCCTCTCAGAATCACTGACTGACTGTCACAGGCCTCTCACTCCCTCCTCTCAGTAACACTGCCTGTCACAGAGCCCTCATCCGCTGTTCTGAGTGACACTGGCTGACTGTCACAGTGCCCTTACCTTGCCCACTTATCTGAATTAGAGACAATATCAATGTGGTTGCTTTATCAAGAACAAATACGGAGAGAAATTAATGTCACAATCAAAGTGAACTTGATTAGTAAGAGAATGTGATGGAATGTCTTTATTTATTTAATATAAGTATGTTATGACTGATTTCATGACCTGAAGTCACAGCCGTATTCAATCAGCTTCCCTGTCTATATTTGCAACTCATTGATATAAAGTATTTAGTGACGTTCAAAATTGATCCCAATGTTTCCTAATCAGATTTTTTGAAAAGCCAGTGCCAGACTTTGTGAATAACAATACCTGACACCAGGTTTATAGCCAAAACAAAAGATTTTACAGTTTATGAACAATATAGTATCTTTTTTAAAAAAAGTTAAGCAAAAAGGTATTCTGACGAACGCCTATGACTTAAACATCATCTTCTTTGATTCTAGCCCCAATTCTAGCAAAGACAGAAAGACACACAAACAGATATAATTAAGGAATGTATCAAAGGGAAAAAACTAAATCAAGTGTAACTGGCCAGTTTACTTAACCAGACTGCATGATCTTTAAAATGGAAAGAACTGTGGATGCTGTAAATCAGGAACAAAAACAAAGCTGCTGGAAAAGCTCAGCAGGTCCAGCAGCATCTGTGAAGGAAAAAAAGAAGAAAGATTTCAGATCTGTCAACCCTTCTTCTGATCAGCTCTGAGGAAGGGCCACCAGATCTGACATCGTACCTCTTTTTGGCCTTCACAGATGTTTTCAGACCTGCTGAGCTTTTCCAGAAATTTTGTTTTTGTCCATCATCTAAAATCTCACAGTCAGATGAGATTGTATGTTAAGTTAAAATCTGAACAATCTACAGATGCTGTAAATCAGAAACAAAAACAGAAGTTGCTGTAAAAAACCAGCAGATCTGGCAGCATCTATGGAGAGAAAACAGAGTTAACATTTTGGGTCGTATCACCTTTCCTCAAAATTCCTTATTTCTAAGTGTCACAGGATCTGAAATGTTAATTCTAACTTCTGTCCATAGATGCTGCCAGACTCGCTGAGCATTTCCAGTAATTTCTGAGCTTCTGTCTTGGTTTCTGAAAACATTGAGCTATGCAAATACCTTTCAGTAGGCTTTGGGGGATATTTAATTATTACTTGTAACAGAGGACCTCTTAACTTAGAATAAGTTGATAATGGGAGGACAACCAGTTGGCAATCAAACGTCTGTCCTGTAGCTTTTGCAGGGACAATCCTTCTGATTTAAAGACAGTTCAATATTGGTTTCTCTTTGCTAGTGACTCATCAACAGAGTTTTCTTGGAAGAAGAATTGACCTGCAATTAACCTCCAGACCTAGCCTCATAAACAAATATCAAATTGTTTCTTCTTTTTTCACATAAGCTGCTGCTCACAGTCCAAAGGTCACTCTCAGCTCACAGTTCACAGCTCCAAACCAAAAATGATAATGAACTTAAGTACTAGGAGGAGTAAGACAGTTCAGCTCCTCGAGCCCCGCTGTTTGATATGATTGTGGTTGATCTTATCTCTGCTGCAACTTTAGTTTCCTACCTGCTCTCCATAATTCTTGAACCCATTATGAACTCAAAAATCGTTCTATCTCCTCTTCAAATTTGCTCCATGTCACAGCCCTCCAATGCCTTCTCAGGGAGTGAATTCCAGAGATTCATGACCCTTCCGGTGTAGAAATTTTTCATCATCCCTTTAAACCTTCTTTCCCTATGCTAAAACTATGACCTCTTGTTCTATTGCCCACATGAGGAACCATCCTTTCCACGTCAACTTTATCAATCTGCTTGAACATATTATATCCCTCAATTAGATCCCTTCTCATTGTTCTGAACCCCTGAGAATGTAGGCCGAAACTACTCTGTCTGTCTTAAGACGCATTCTCGTCTCTGGAATCATCCTGGTGAACCTCCACTGGACTGCCTCCAATACAATGACACCTCTCCTTAAGTAAGGAGACCAGAACTGTACACAGGGCTCCAGGTGTGGACTCACTAATGCCTTGCATAGTTGCAGCAACCTTCTTTTGTATTTGTATACTCTCTTTCTTGAGCAACAAATGCCAAAATTCCATTTCCCTGCCTTAATACCTGCTGTACCTGCTTACTGAGTTTCTGTGATTCATAAAACTAAAAAAAATGAAGGTTTCAATGCTGTTAAAATGAAATCCATCCAAGTAAAATTAAAATAATGATAAGAGGACATTAATAGAAAATGAAAACATTTTTCTCTCTCTGGAGAGCAATATTGAACAGGCTTCACATAATAATGTTATTTGTGAGCTTGGATTCTATACTGGAGGAATGCTGCGCAAGTTTTAAGTTTGAATTGTACACCTATACCGTGTGTAGTGAGAAGGACAAGACGTGGGTTTTAATCTAATAATTTTCTGTGTTCTTCTGTTATAAATATACATAGGCATCCGCTTGTGAGCATTTTCAGTAATTGAATACCACAGTAAAGAGAATGAAAATTTATCTCACCCTGGAATCTGAATTGTCCAGTATCACCATCAACTGGGATCATAACACTTGTCATTTCAAAGGCCAAACCTGATATTACCACTCGATTCCTCAACTAAAATGGAATTTGATTCATTCAATTGTCATACATGAATGACCTTGATAGTGTGTTGTAAATTATAAAGTGAAACAAAATAGCCCTTCACCATTTTTCTTGTAAAGCAAATCCATCATATTCGATTGTTGTAGTGGTATAAAACACTAGTAAGTCACACATTGCAAAGTCCTCCTGAATGTGAGCCAGACATTTACATAGATCTGTGGTTAACCTCAAGAGGCAACCCAATCTTGTATTTGTTTCCTTTTTAGGCCACTTTTCTGACAACAAAGACTTCACCAGTCTCCTTAAACAGCTGAGATCAGACTAATTACAAAGCTCTATTTTGTCCATAACCTACCCTTGATCAATGCTAAAGAAGATAGACTAGCATTTAAATAAAATTGTATTTATAGAGTCATAGAGTGATACAACACGAAACAGACCTTTCAGTCCAATTAGTCCATGCTGACCATAATCCCAAACTAAAGTAGTCCTGCCTGCCTCCTGCGCTCGGCCATATCCCTCCATTCATGTACTTACCTGGATGTCTTTTAAATAGTGAAACTGTACCCGCATCCACCAATTCTTCTGGAAGTTCATTCCACATATGAACAATCCTCTGTATAAAAATATTGCCCCTCATTTCCTTTTTAAATCTTTTTCCTCTCATCTTAAAACTATGCCCCATAGTTTTGAAATCCTCCACAGTAGGGAAAAGACATTTGGCGTTCACCTTATCTAGATCCCTCATTATTTTATAAACATTCATCGGGTGACCCCGAAACCTCCTAAGATCCAGTGAAAAAAGCCCCAGTCTATTCTCACCTTAAATCTCAAAACCTCCATTTCTGGCAACATCCTGGTAATTCTTTTCTGAACCCTCTCCAGCTTAATAATATCCTTCCTTGAACACCGACCAGAATTGGACACAACAGTGTAGAAGAGGCCTCACCAATATCCTGTACAACTTCAACATGGCATTCCAACTCTTCTCCTCAAAGGTCTGAGTCATGAAACACCTTCTTAACTACCGAAAGAACTACAGATGCTGTAAATCACGAACAAAAACAAAGTTGCTGTCAAATCTCAGGAAGTCTGGCAGCTTCTTTGAAGGAAAAAACAAAGTTAACGTTTCAGGTCCGGTGACCTTTCCTCATAACTGGCATTTCCCCTCTTTGCTGTGCACTGTACCACCGATTTTGGTATCATCTGCAAACTTACTAACCAGGCCTTCTATATTCTCATCTAAATCATTTATATAAACGACAACCAAAAGCAGACCCAGCAATGATCCCTGTGGGACACCGCTGGCAACAGGCCTCCAGTATGGAAAACTTCCTTGCATCACCACTCTCCATCTCCTGCCTTTTATCCAATTTTGTTTAGTTTCTACTTAATTAATATTCCAGTAATAAACATCCCTGATGAGCTGCGGAACGGTCACCGCACCCGAAACGTTAACGCTGTTTTTGTTTTCCGTCACAGATGTTGCCAGACCCGGTGAGCTATTCCAGCAACTTTGTTTTAGTTCCTGATGAGCTGCGACTTTGTACTTGACTGATTTCCAACATCAAAAGTTCTAAATGTTGGAAGAGATTGGTTTACCTTGACTTCCTAGCTTGAAAATGTGCCTTTTATGCAAAGAAACTGTACTCTGGGACAGTGGTTTTGCAGATTTACCTGCAGGTCCAGCTGTGAATCGGAGTTGAAGTAGTTGCAAGCACTGATGAATAGGCAGCTATTTAGCCTCTGGATGTAATCCTGTGGAAGCGACGAGGGTCTAGGCCATTGACTCGAGAACTGATGAGGGAACGGCTTGCCCCAACCAGCTTCCCTTCAGGGGAGCGCCAGCCTCAGGTCGCTCCCCTCAAGGGGTACGTCATCCTGACCTTGCTCCTCTCGTGCGTAGGCAGCTACATCTTTCTCCCCTCTGGCACATAATAGACCGGCGGCAAACCTGGTGGGATGCCACTTTCCATGAGCGGTTGGCTAACCAGAACCCAGCAGGTGTAGTAAGCAGCAGTGTCACTTGGGAGGTGATGATCTCTGTTACCATTGGCAACCAACCTACGATTATTGCTCGATCTCGGGCCAGGATTGAGTGAAACACCATTAGCACGCCACTTCCCCTTCTTGATGTTGCACATTGAATGCCTTTGAAAGCCTGTTACATTTCTTAATGGTGACACCCCTGCCCACTGTTGAGTCAATACCAGTTGTTGTGGGATGATGTATGTGTACGTCAGTTGCTCAATTGGGGACTTTAACTCGCAATGAAGTTGGGAAGTTATGCACAAGTCTTCTCACCATGGATTTAATCTGGCTCTAAGCAGAATTGTAGGTGGTGCCATCCTTCCACCTGATTAAATGTCCTCTATTTTCAAACTTGCCACAAGGGAAAGTACAAAATCCCGCTGTTTTTGTTATCAATTCATGGTTTTTAATTTTGCAATCAGTGTCGTAAGCAGCAGATTAGTTCAGTCCTTGTGAAATTGAAGGCAATGCAACACTTTAATTGGTCACTTTTTAACATGGTAGGTTCTCAGACTGAGGAAATGGTGAATGTTGTTGATCTTTAATGCAACATAATGGAGGAGAGAAAAATCTGGACTACAGAGCCCACAGGAAGAAAATTATAATCTGTCAGTGCTGCCTCCATGAGAACAATGCCAAGTAAATACCCGTCCCCATATCGAACAATAGAAGTTTCCTGCATATCAGAACATACCCATTGAGTGGGGAACTGATGAATAATGCAGGAGCACCATCAGATTGAAATACTTTTATTCTAAGAATTTCAGAACATGCTGGGATTTTTATAGCAAGCAATACTTGTGATGGAATATTCTTTTAATGTCAAAATGCTGCAACAGTTTGGAAGAACCAATATTAAATGGATATTATTGCAGATAATATATGTGAATTAAATAAAATTGTTTGCTTAAAGTATTTTGTAATTCAAATTGAATGTCGCATTTTTGTTGTATCTTAGTTGTCTTCTGTTTCTACTTTTTCTTATTTTTATAGAGCAGGTATTGTCCTGGTCACTTGTAATGCTGCCAATTCAAGATTAACTACATGGATGGTCTCTATCAGTTGCTTAATCCCCGATGTCAGTTTGCAATCCTGAATCCAAGATTGTCACTTCATCTTTCAATTCTGTGTATAATCAAAGTCTGAGATCAACAGCTTTCATTTTACTATCTGGAAGTCAATCAGTGCAGATTTTGTTTGTAAACCAGCGTTCTGTCTGTAAAACTGCTTCGTTTAATTAGATTAGTTAGTTAAGATTCATGTTAATGAAATGAATCATAACTAAGCTTCATCTCTTCCTCATTCTGAACACATGGTATGTCACGCAATGGCAATTCAATTTTGCATTGGTGCCGGTTCAAACCATGTGTATTCCAACTACAGATTGATACAGATGAAATTGTACCATTTCCTTTTTAGTACCATTCTCACCATACAGTGTTTCTGTTCATTACGTTTCTGTGTACAGTTCTGAACCAGTCCCCTTGCCCCTGAGCTTGCCAAATGTTCAATGTTGTCGTGACATTGTCAAAGAATTCATTTCTTGGTAGATTCAGAGATAAATTAATGTAAACTAGTATGTGTTAATGCCTCTGCTGTAATCGGGCGAAACACTCAGGCCATTGTCTTAATTTTTCTCTCTTGTATTTATATTGAAATGTTGACCATGCCATTTGCGCCACTTACTGGAATTGGACTTGTTACAGAAGTGCTGAACGTCAACTTGCCAAATACAATTGGATGAAAAGTATGAGGCCAATCAGTCTCTTGAAACACTTTCTCTATGCAATCAACATAACAACATTCATTGACAATGAAAAATTACGTACGTGCTTAAGAAGATTAGATTTGAAACAGAGATTTGTGAATATGAATGGAGCTATATATGTCCCCATCTCAGGCACCCACCTCAAGTTCACCTGGACTATCTACAACACCTCTGTCACCTTCCTGGACCTCTCTGTCTCCATCTCAGGTAACCACCCAGAAACCGATATCCATTTCAAGCCCACCGACTCCCACAGCTACCTAGAATACACCACCTCCCACCCACCTTCCTGCAAAAATTCCATCCCCTATTCCCAATTCCTTCACCTCCGCCTCATCTGCTCCCAGGATGAGGCATTCCATTCCCGTACACGTCAGATGTCCTCGTTTTTCAACGACCGCAACCCCCCACCCCCCACCCAACCACACACAGTGGTCAAGAACCATGTCTCCCACATTTCCTGCAACTCATCCCTCACACCCCATCCCCGCAATAAGCACCAAAAGAGAACCCCCTCATCCTCTCATACCACCCTACCAACCTCTGGATACAACGCATCATCCTCCAACACTTCCACCATCTGCAATCTGACCTCACCACCAAAGACATTTTTCCATCCCCACCCTTGTCTACTTTCTGGAGAGACCACTCTCTCCATGACTCCCTTGTCGGCTCCACGCTTCCCTCCAACCCCACCACACCCGACATTTTCCCTGCAACTGCAGGAAGTGCTACACGTGCCCCCATACCTCCTCCCTCACCCCCATCCCAGGCCCCAAGAAGACTTTCCACATCAAGCAGATGTTCAACTGCACATCTACCAATGTGGTATACTGCATCCGCTGTACCCGCTGTGGACTCCTCAACATCGGGGAAACCAAGGAGAGACTTAAGTGTTCTGCAAAGCAGTCCCTATGCTCGGTTCACAACAAACAACTGCACCTCCCAGTCGCGAACAATTTCAACTTCCCCTCCTATTCCTTCGACGACATGTCCATCCTGGGCCTCCTGCAGTGCCACAACAATGCCACCCGAAGGTTGCAGCAACAGCAACTCATATTCTGCTTGGGAACCCTGCAGCCCAATAATATCAATGTGGATTTCACAAGCTTCAAAATCTCCCCTCCCCCTACTGCATCCCAAAACAAGCCCAGCTCGTCCCCGCCTCCCTCACCTGTTCTTTCTCCCACCTATCCCCTCCTCCCACCTCAAACCACACCCCCATTTCCTTCCTACTAACCTCACCCCTTGACCTGTCCGTCCTCCCTGAACTGTCCTACCCCCTCCCTACCACCCGACCCACACTCACCTCTACTAGCTCCACCTCTTCAACTTGTCTGTCTCCTCTCCAACTATCTTCCCCTCTATCCATCTTCGATCCACCTCCCCCTCTCTCCCTATTTATTTCAGAATCCTCTCCCCCTCCCCCTTTTCTGATGAGGGGTCTCGGCCCAACATGTAAGCTTTTGTGCTCCTAAGATGCTGCTTGGCCTGCTGCGTTCATCCAGCTGCACACTTTGTTATCTCTATATCACGTAACAACCTCATTGAGTGAGTTCTAGAGCGAATTGTGCAGGGTAGACTTCGGGTTTATCATTCTAACTTGCCAGTCCTGAAAGATGAAACTTGGTTTGTGTTGGATGTTTGTTTTAATAGCTATGAAAGATATCCTGAAAGGATATGTCAAATCTTTTGTTGAGAATTTAACCCATTTAGTCACTCTAATCTTTTTCCTTTTTTAAAGTTTCCTTGGTAGTCATAAATTTCAAATATCTGCACAATTTTATTTGGCTTTGTATTGGTTCTCTGAGATTCTCTGTTAATGGCTCCGTGACCTGCTAGCTCATTACAGAATTTATCATTGATGTGCCTGTAACAAAATCTTTAGTCTTATACTATATATTCCCAATTTCAGGATAAAGTCCAGAGAGACCTTTTAAAGGAAAGGGGTTTCGAAAGAAAACTTCAGTTCCATCGATCAAAGTCATGAATAGTTGATAAATTATTTGCATTTCATATTTCCAGAACCTAACCCGGAAGAGAGAGCCCAGAGAATTGCCAAAGCTGTCCTCAAACAGTCAATAGAAGTGAAGGAAAATTGGGAGCAATTGAAAACCCATGCAAACAACTGGCAGAAACAGGTGGAAAAGGCATTGGAGAAACTTCAAGAACTGCAGAAAGCTCTGGATGATCTTGAGGCTCGTGATAACAGCTGAGGGGGTCCACACTGATTGGCAACCTGTGGGTGACCTGCTTATTGACTCATTGCAGGATCACATTGATAAAACCAGACTAAGTGCAATTACATTACACTTCACTTATGAACAGATGTAACCGCAATGTTGTATCGAGACGATCAGTAATATGAGTACTTCAGTAATATTGATTGAATGGTTGTTAACTTAATTTGAAAATTAAAACTTAGTTGAGCATGCCTTCTGATGATATCACATCGGTAATATTAGTATAATTGAGGATTCTATTAGTCAGTGACATCAGCTGAGTTATCTGCTTGTTGCTATGTTATCAGGATTAAAGGTAAAGTCTTAGCACGCCATTTGGCCACTCCTTAGAGAGAGACAACTGGTTATGATTTAACCTGAAGATCACCATGCCTCGGGCAAGTAGAGGGGTTGAGGCAAAGATCCTTTGTGGTCAGCTCACTGGTGTGGCAATTGAGCCCTCTCTGCAGGGCATCACTTTGCATCACAAACCAACCGTTCAGCCAACTGAATTTGAATGGAGTTTAGGATTGTAGAGTAATCCATGCAATTGTATTTTTTTGAATGAATGTTTCTAACTGGGACTCTCTCACTGGCAAACTTTTTAAAAGCCAGCTCAGCCATACAGGTTAGATAAGTTCCTGATCTCAGCTGAATTTTTTGATCTGGGGTGGGTCAGCGTTAGGAGTTCAGTGATTGGAATGAATTCTCATTAAATTAACGAGAGGGATACTACACGTGAATAGACCGATGTTTTGAAAAGAGGATGAGATACGAGCAAAAGTTTAATTGATGGAGAAGACCAGCCACAATCATCATCAACGGTGGAGCAGGCTTGAGCAGCCATGCAACATTGTGCTGCCGCTATTTGACTTGCTCCGTGAAGAGGAAGGAAAAGGGTCAAAGTTTCAAAAATGCTGAAGACCACATCATTCTACAACCTCAAAATTTGATTGTGTTCAGCATATTATCAGTACTGGTACCCCTCTTTCCTGGTCTATCATCTCAGCAGCTCTACTCTGCCCAAAAGCTGGTTACCAGTGACATTTTTGAAGGCTCTTCCCAAGTCTGAAAATCATTTTTGTTACGTAGAATCAGAGTTGGCGTGTGGAAGGAGGTCTTCTGGCATATCACAGCTCTTTGAAATAACTCCCCAATTCATCCCCGTCTGCTGTGCAATGTCTTCAACCACTTTATATCTCTTTAATGGAGGCAAAGTTTTGAAGGCATCTGAAAGGAGTATTAACGATCCCAGAATACAACTGAGCCTTATTAAGTTCTTAGTTCTGATGATCAAGAGCTTGATCAAAGAGGATTGTTTTAAAAAGTGCCTTAAAAGAGGAAAGGTACAGCGGCTAAGAGGTGGAGGAAGTCTCTTGTTGGGTTTGACGCCTACACAATTAAATGTTTGACAACCAGTCGTGGGCCATTTAAAATCAAGAGTGGGCAAGAGGACATAATTAGACGAGTGCAGATATCCTGAAGTATGGTTGGACTGGTGGAGATTACCAAAATAGCGATAGGCGTAGCCAAGGAACGATGTGTAAACAAAAATGAGAATTTAATAAAATTACTGTTAATAGTATCAGTGAGTTAGAAAGTACGGAGAATAGGATTTGTTTCAAGATGAGACTCAGGCAGTGGAGTTTTAGATGACCTCATAACACTCTTGGTCACCTGTAGAGAGTTATTATCTGACACTCCACTCAGGCCAATTCTATGATCTTTTGATCTTTCTGCTTATAAATTGTGTGTCTGTGTGGTCACCTCACAAAATGCACCTGGTGAAGGTGGCTGCACTCCAAAAGCTTGTGTGATTTCAAATGAACCAGTTGGACTACAAGCTGGTGTCATGTGACTTCTGACTTCAAACAGTTATAGAATATGTTTTCAATCCTACCTTGACTTGATAATAAGACATCTTCCTAAAATTTATAAAATGAGAAGTATGTCTAACCCTGAGCCTTAGAGTGTTTTAGATGCCATGGGCAAATGTGGGACTCCAGCAGGGAATGCATTGGAATTGTCAGGTCCAGAAGTGAAGTAGTTCCAGATGAAGGTTTCACTGCTAATGAGCCAAGACAAGAGACAGGTAGGCAGTATTAAAAAGATGTAAAGAGACAGCTTTAGGGATTGCATGAATGTGTGGTCGGACCACAAACAGTGGTCTTCCCAGTTTTAAATTGTTGTCTCCACATAGTTCCGCAACTTCATGTTCTGTTCAAAGGGCATTACTGACAAGAACGCAGAAGTTAGCTTGATTTTCCCACCATGTTCTCCAATTATGAACACCACATGTGCACTGTACAAAGTGAACCATTCAAACCTTAAAAGGAAATGTTCAAATTGTGGAATATAAAGTTAAATTTATTTTATTGAAAATTTAAATAAATTACATGAGGGTTTGACCAAGACCGAAAGGAATTAGATGGAACACCAGCTGAATAAAACAAGCAGTAGTAAGGTGGTATTAGCTGGATGTTCCTGAAGAAAGAGAACGCAGCCAACCTTTCTTCCATCAGGGGGATTAATTGTGTGGTGTCAGACACAGTTGACTAAATCATTCCTTCTGTCTTTACTGTCTGACTGTACTATGGTTGTAATATTTCCTTTTTAAAAGGCTCAGGGTTAGACATATTTCTCATTTTATAAATTTTAGGAAGTTGTCTTATTATCAAGTCAAGGTAGGATTGAAAACATATTCTATAACTGTTTGAAGTCAGAAGTCACATGACACGAGCTTGTAGTCCAACAGGCTCATTTCAAGTCACACAAGCTTTTGGAGTGCAGCCCCTTCATCAGGTGCAGTTAGTGAGGTGACCACACAGACACACAGTTTATAAGCAGAAAGATCAAAAGATCATAGAATTGGCCTGAGTGGAGTGTCAGATAATAACTCTCTACAGGTGACCAAGAGTGTTAGAGGCAAGTAAAGTGTTTATAAAGTCAATGTCAGTGCTGTGCTGTCATGATAATCAGGCAGCGCAACAGGAATGCACAAAAGGTGACATCTCAGGTCAGACTCTGACTTGTAGTTTAGAGGCTTGTGTTCAGAATCTGTCTTAGAGTTTTAAGCTTTATTTCCAAAGCAGGAATTTATAAGATACCACACTGACTGTAACTACAAGTTGTGTGTTTCTTCAACAAAACATCTGCAAATAAACAGACATCCTGGATGAAGACTTATTATCTGACACTCCACTCACACCAGTTGTATGATCTTTTGATCTGTCTGCTTATAAATTGTGTGTCTGTGTGTTTTCCTCTCTGACTGCACCTGATGAAGGGACTGCATCCCAAAAGCTTGTGTGATTTCAAATAAACCTGTCAGATTATAACCTGATGCCATGTGGCTTCTGACTTTGTCCATCCCAGTCCAACACCAGCACCTCCATATTGTAAGTGTTTGGAACCAAGTCAGTGCAACAGGTATATGTCGAACATTTGACTTCGAAAGGATGCCTAGTGCTGAAAAGTTCATTAA
The DNA here is from genome assembly GCF_030684315.1 of Stegostoma tigrinum. Classification (NCBI taxonomy): domain Eukaryota; kingdom Metazoa; phylum Chordata; class Chondrichthyes; order Orectolobiformes; family Stegostomatidae; genus Stegostoma; species Stegostoma tigrinum. The sequence goes on from NW_026728768.1 coordinate 300,808, forward strand.
TAACAAAGGATTTCTCCATTATGCCATCTATCGTAACATGCTGCGTCTCACAGTCATAATGAAAGGATGGCCACTTCAATTTAGCAGGGCCAAGAACAGTTATGGACATTTTTAGCATGGGAGGAGGCCATTCAGCCTATTTTATCTGTACCAGCTCTCTCCCAGAGCAACAAAATTAATCCTTTTCTCGAACTCATTCCACCTATTTCACAGAATTGAAATATATAGGTACATACTTAGGACATTTTAACATCAAGTGAGCAGTTCTCGCACTTCACCTTGTCACTAAAAATTGAAAACGTGACTTACAAAGAGTGAGTTTTTATTTTGTTCTGTTGTGATGATGAAGAAGATGCAAGTCAAAGTGCTGGAACTGGCCTCTTGAACTAAGAAACTTTTAAATGTGTATAAAATGAATTCTGTGCGCATCTACTAAAAGCAGCTCTATGGAAGGATAAGGTGCCAAAGAAGATTTGGTGTATTGTACTTTACCCTATTATACTCCAACCTGTGAAAACAGAACTCTACGACTGTGAGTGTTGAGTTCTGAGAGGTTGCTATCTTGTTTGAATTTACATTGCTCAGTAGAGGCCTATTTTCCCAACAGCAAAACTGGCAATCCAGAAAGAAATGGATATTGGTTTCTCGCATTTGTTAGCTCTAAGTGTCTGTGTAAAATTTGAGTACAGTTTCCTTATGTACAGGTGCTTAACCTGCTTTTACAGTTTGAACATTTGTTATGCTAATGAAAATTTTTTGAATGGTTTCACCTCCAGTTTTCTTCTTTATGCCTATTTGGTATTTTTTCAGGGTAAGGACGACCTGCAAAATCTGACATTGGGTTTTGAAAGACATCAGCCTTTATTTTAGAGAGATAATGGGAACTGCAGATGCTAGAGAATGCGAGATAACAACGTGTGGAGCTGGATGAACACAGCAGACCAAGCAGCATCTCAGGAGCACAAAATCTGACGTTTCGGGCCTCGACCCTTCATCAGAAAAGGGGGAGGTGGAGAGGGTTCTGAAATAAATAGGGAGAGCGGGGAGGGGAATTGAAGATGGATAGAGGAGAAGATGGTGGAGAGGAGAGTATGGGTGGGGAGGTAGGGAGGGGTTAGGTCAGTCTGGGGAGGCTGGACAGGTCAAGGGGGCGGGATGAGGTTAGTAGGTAAGAAATGGGGGTGCAGCATGAGGTGGGGGGCGTGGATAGGTGAGAGGAAGAATAGGTTAGGGAGGCAGGGACGAGCTGGGCTGGTTTTGGGATGCAGTGGGAGGACCGGAGATTTTGAAGCTTGTGAAATCCACATTGATACCATTGGGCTGCAGGGTTCCCAAGCGGACGATGAGTTGCTGTTCCTGCAACCTTCGGGTGGCATCATTATGGCACTGCAGGAGGCCCAGGATGGACATGTCATCTAAGGATTGGGAGGGGGAGTTGAAATGGTTCGTGACTGGGAGGTGCAGTTGTTTCTTGCAAACTGAGCATAGGTGTTCTGCAATGCAGTCCCCAAGCCTCCGCATCGTTTCCCCAATGCAGAGGAAGCCACAACGGGTACAGCGGATGTTTTGGATGTTTCTTAAGCATTGATTTTCATTCAAAGTTGGTTGGATTTTGCTGAAGCAATAGACATAACTCACTCTGACGTAGACAATGCCAGAGATAACGTTTCGGGTCCTGTGACCCTTCCTCAGATCTCACTCTTCACTGATGCTGCCAGACCTGCTGAGCTTTTCCAGCAACTTCTGCTTTTGTTCCTGATTTACAGTGCCCACAGTTCTTTTGTTTTTTATGACACAGACAAAACTTGATCTCTGCAGGTAGCATGATGCTGCATTCTCCAACTTCCCTGTCTTTTTGTGATGTAATATTGTCTTTTTAGGGCAGAAGTGGCTTTTTTTTTTGTTTGTTTTAACTTCTGCACAGACTTTCTTTGCAGGTTAAAAGTCTACACCTTTTTCAGTTCACTGCAGTGCTGCATAATGCAGACATTCAACATTCTTTTTTTAAAAAAGCAGAAAATCAGTGTTGTTTGTTTTCCAAAATGTGATGTGCAAGTGCAACACTTAACAGTGTGTTCATCAAACTATTGTTTCCTTTGATATTTGTGTTGCAGAAATTTCTAGAACCATACAAGATAATGAGAGGCATAGATAGAGTCGATAGCCAGAGACTATTTCCCAGGGCAGAAATGGCTAGCACGAGGGGTCATAGTTTTAAGCTGGTTGGTGGAAAGTATAGAGGGGATGTCAGAGGCAGGTTCTTTACGCAGAGAGTTGTGAGAGCATGGAATGCGTTGCCAGCAGCAGTTGTGGAAGCAAGGTCATTGGGGTCATTTAAGAGACTGCTGGACATGCATATGGTCACAGAAATTTGAGGGTGCATACATGAGGATCAATGGTCGGCACAACATTGTGGGCTGAAGGGCCTGTTCTGTGCTGTACTGTTCTATGTTCTATGTTCATTTCATATATATTTTTCTTGATATATTTTAGCAGCTTTCCTGGAGCAAGTCTGTTTTCCTCAGGATGAGATGACTTTCAGACGTACTTCCTTTATTGTGAGATTTAATTGGGGTAAAATGAGGAGGATTTTTATTCACTGAGACACACATGACTATATATTGAAAGCATTGGAAAATGCATCCTGTTAGGACTGTCATGTTATCTGGTGTTTGTACCAGGCTTTCTGATTAACTGCAAGTGATTAAGGATGCTAATGGATGCTATATGTTATTACAAAAGGAAATGAACATACAAGTGAGGATTTTATGCCACAGTTATACATAGCATTGAAGCCGTACCTCAATTATGGCATATAATATAAGTTGCCTCATTTAAGGGGGCAGTTCAGATTTAGGTTTACAAGAACAATACTTGTAATTAATGGTATCAGAGATAATGGGAACTGCAGATGCTGGAGATTCCAAGATAATAAAATGTGAGGCTGGATGAACACAGCAGGCCAAGCAGCATCTCAGGAGCACAAAAGCTGACGTTTCGGGCCTAGACCATTCATCAGAGAGGGGGATGGGGGGAGGGAACTGGAATAAATAGGGAGAGAGGGGGAGGCGGACCGAAGATGGAGAGTAAAGAAGATAGGTGGAGAAGGTGTGGGTGGGGAGGTAGGGAGGGGATAGGTCAGTCCAGGGAAGACGGACAGGTCAAGGAGGTGGGATGAGGTTAGTAGGTAGCTGGGGGTGCGGCTTGGGGTGGGAGGAAGGGATGGGTGAGAGGAAGAACCGGTTAGGGAGGCAGAGACAGGTTGGACTGGTTTTGGGATGCAGTGGGTGGGGGGGAAGAGCTGGGCTGGTTGTGTGGTGCAGTGGGGGGAGGGGATGAACTGGGCTGGTTTAGGGATGCAGTGGGGGAAGGGGAGATTTTGAAACTGGTAATTAATGGGTTGTCTTATGAAGTAAGATCAGAAGGACTGGGAAGGATTAGAAGGACCTCCTCACCTATACTCTCCTCTCTACCTATCTTCTTTTCTCTCTATCTTCAGTCTGCCTCCCCCTCTCTCCCTATTTATTCCAGTTCCCTCCCCCCATCCCCCTCTCTGATGAAGGGTCTAGGCCCGAGACATCAGCTTTTGTGCTCCTGAGATGCTGCTTGGCCTGCTGTGTTCATCCAGCTCCACACTTTGTTATCTTAGAAGGACTGGACTTGTTTTTGCTGAAATTGAGAAGAGTAAGGAGGTGATTTCCTTGAACTATATATGATTCTGAATGGTCTTCACAAGGAATATGTAGAAAGATTTTTCCTATACTTTGGCGAGCGCAGAACGAGGGACACATGCAAAATTTGAAGTTGCCACTCAAGGACAGATGAGCAGAGCATTTTTTCTCTGATAGTTGTATGACATTGGAAGTAGCTGCCTCCTAAGATGATAGAGTTGGGGTCATTGAATATTTTAAGGTGGACTTCGATTCTTGTAAGGCAGGGAAAAGGCCTCTATTAGTTGTAGTCATACCAAGCACAAAGGAAAACTTTTGTGGTTGTTAGACATAGTCATCTCACCTCCAGGACATCTCTGTAGGAGTTCCTCAGGGCAGTGTCCAGGGCCAAACATCTGTGCTGCTTCAGCTTCCTTCTATAAAGTCAGAAGTGGGAATGTTTGCTGATGACTGCACAATGTTCAGGACCATTTCCAACTCCGTAGACAATAAAGCAGTCCATGTTCAAATGTGGCAAGACCAAATATATTATCCAGGCTTAGGCTGATACAGTGCTAGGTAATATTTGCACCACACAAGTGCCAAGCAATGGCCATCTCCAACAAGGGAGAATTTAGCCATTATCTCTCGACATTTAATGCTGTTACCACCGCTGAATCCCCCACCATCAACACCACGGGTGTTACTGTTGACCAGAAACTGAACAAGATCAGCTACATAAATACTATCGATTCAAAAGCTGGCCACCTTGTTGTGTGCAGATGATTTTCATCACTCCATTTTTACCAAGATTTAACAGTGGAAATTTGGGATTTGCCATATTTCTGAAGAGTCAAACGGCAGCATGCTTTTCTTTTCGTGAATTCTTTGCAATTTATTGCATTAAAAACTCCTATTGCCAGAAAAAGAAATTATGTGGCTAAGCGACTTTCTTCCAATGTCTTGTGAGAAGTGCCATTCAGAGGTGGTTACATTCTTACCTTGTGATCAGTCGGGATCAGTCGGGCTGGATATGAGATGAGGCTGGTGGTGGGAAGATTTTGAAGCAGGTACTTCAGAGAAGGCAGCCCCAACCCATTCAGCCTCTCCCTACAGTCAGACTCTCCAACCCTGGCAATGTTCTTGTAAATCTTTTCTGAACCCTTTCAAATTTCACGACAACTTTGCAAAAGCAAGGAAACCTGAATTGAGTGCAGTATTCCAAAAATGGCCAAACCAATGTCCTTTGTAGCTGCAACGTGACTTCCCAACTTCTATATTGAGTGCTGACCAACAAAAGCAAGCATATTAAACGCCTTCTTCACTACCTGCAACTCCACTTTCAAGGAACTCTGAACCTGCACCCCAAGTTTGTTTGGCGACACTGCCGAGGACCTTACCATTAAGTGTATAAGTTCTGCCCTGATTTGCCCAACCAAAACCTAAAACCCTTTCCACATTAAACCTAATTGTCTGCTATTTGCTTGGTGGTATATAAAAAAAGGGAACAATTTATGCTTGTTCAGGCAACCCATACCCGACATCCAGAGGTTGATTTCCTAATGGCTTGAATTGGAACTGGTTAACAGATTGAGTTTTGGGATGCCTCAGGATGTCTTTATATATGCTGTGCCTCAGGCAGGTGTCAAATTGTATTTTCAAATACAGTTCTGCATATGGATAGCATAACATAAGAAGAACAGGACTAAGTAGAATTATCCTTCAAAGCCTTGTTGAGTTGATTTGTCCACTTTTTTTAAAGCATTCTTTCACAGGATGAGGGCACTGCTGGCAAGGCTAACATTTGTTTCCCATCCAGGAATGGCTTGGTGGGCCATTTTGGAAGTCAGTAGAGAGTCAGCCATATTCCTGTGAATTTGAAGTCAGATACCAGAATTGCTCAGGAAAGCAGATTCCCTTCCCTCAAGAATAGATTCGTGAATTCAGTTTTCTGTTACAACAATTTGTGATAGTTTCATCGACACTGTTACTTTGAGCTCGAAATCTTCATTAATTGAATGTCATTTCCAGCAGATGCTTTTGTATTTTGTATTTAATATTAGGATGTTAGTTTTAACTTAATTTCTTATTAACATTTAATCATTAATTTCAGGACGTTTCTCAGATTTTATATGCTTCCTCTCCATTAGGCTTTTAAAGAAGAAATTGCCCCAGTGAAACAAGAAGTCAAAATATTAAATGACCTGCCCAATCAGTTATCTCCACTTGATGTCTCTTTATCTCCAAGGATTTCTCACCAGCTTGATGACCGAAATATGAGGTGGAAATTCATACAGGTAATGGTGAAAACATTTTCAAAGCCAGCCAATCTGTTGTAGAAAGCATGTACAAATAATTTGGCTTCAAACAGATGAGCAAGATAAAGAACCCTTTCAATTTAAGCAAGCAATTAATATTTTATTATCATGGTTTATAAAGTTATTCAATTTTATAATATTTCTTTTTCAAAAATACAATGTTCTGGTCTGCAGTCTGCACTTTAGAATGTATTCGCAAAACAAAATCCAAATAGTGAGAGATGTGAGCATCCAAACCACAGTCTGAAATGGTTCAGGACTGGACAATTTGAATATATTCATAATGAAGCTGCAGGTAGCAGAGATTTTTCCCGATCCATCTAAAAGAATTTGGAATTGGACCATTGTGATAACTGCTGTGCACTTCAGTATTATGTATTGTTTCATATATTTTAAGTCCCTGAGAAAGACAAACTTGAATGAATTACAACAAAGATATACTTGATGCATTGAAGGGAAGAACAACATAAAATTTTATGAACTGCATGTATTTCTTTCAATTGAGCAGATTTTGATTGATGTCAGCAAAGTAGTACATGAAAATTTCCTTTATCCCAAAAAGCCTCATGAAATGTTTTATTGAGCAAATTATTTCAGTCTTGTTCTGTGTCAGTAGCTCGCTTGGCCATGTAGCACAATAAAACTCCTTACTGGTTCTAGGAAGCAGACAAAAACATAAGAAATAGCACCAGGATCTGGATGTTCTACCTCTCGACCCTGACTCACCATCCAGAACATGGCTGACCGCCCCAGGACTCAACTCCTCTTCCATACCAGCTTCTCAGAGCCCTCAACTTCTCTATTTCAAAAATCTTATCTACCACCTTCTTTAAATACTTTCAGTGATCTACCTTTCACAATTCTCTTGTATTCTAAACAATCACTACCTGCTGAAAGAAGAAATTCCTTTGCATCTCAGGTTTCAATAAATGTTCCCTTCTTCTGTAACTATGTCGCTGAGTTTGAGATTTCCACACTAATGGAAACATTGTCTTCACATCTAGCCTGTCAAGCCCCCTCAAAATTTTGTGTTTCAGTAAGATCACCCCTCATTCTCCTAAACTTGAATGAATAAAGACGTTCTGTGTAACCATTCTCGATAAATCATGATCCGATGAATCAGCCCGGTGAATCTCTTTTGAACTGCTTCCCATGGCTGTGTATTCTTTCTTGTATTTCTCCAAGTGTGACCTCCTCAATAGCCTGATCAGTTGCAAAAAAGCTTCCCCTTTTTTGAACTAAAACCTCCTTACAATAAAGGCCAAAATTCCATTTGCCTTCTTAATTACTTGCATCACCATAGTCATGGCTCACATCAACTCCAACCTACCAAAGTGCTTTGATCCTCTGCAATTCACCTACCACTGCAACAGGTCTACAGCTGATCCCTGGCCTGACAGTCATCCTTGGAATGTCTGGATAACAAGGATACCTACATCAGGCTGTTACTTATTGATCAGAGCTCCACCTTCCACACTGTAATTCCAAACAAACTCCTCTCTGAACTCTGAGACCTCGGCCTCAGCATCCCTCTCTGTAACAGGATTCTCGACTTCCTGACCCAGAGACCGCAATCAGTAAGGATAGGTGACAACACTTCCTCCACCGTAAGCCTCAACGCCGGTGCCCAGCAAAGCTGCATACTCAGGCCCCTACTCTATACTCCTTATGCAATCATGACTGTGTGGTCCCAACTCTATTTATAATTTTGCTGATGACGCTTCCATTGTAGGTCGGACCTCAAACAACAATAAGTCAGATTACAGGAAAAGCAATTGAGTGCTTGCTGGCATGATGGAAAGATAACAGTCTCTCTCTCCATCAACATAAGCAAAATGAAGGAGCTGGTCATTGATTTCAGGAAGCTTGTGTCTGCAGCAATGGTGCTGAAGTGGAGATGGTTGACAGTGTCAAGTTCCTGGGAATGTTGCTCACCAACAATCTGTCCTGGTCTACCCATGTCGACGCAATGGTCAAGGTGGCTAAGGAAATTCAGCATGTCCATGAGGAACCTACCTATTTTTGTAGATGCATCCTATCTGGATGCATCACTGTGTGGTATGGCAGTTGCTGTTCCCAAGACTGCAAGAAGCTGAAGAGAATCATGAGCACAGCCCAATCCATCACGCAAACTAGCGTTCCATCCATTGACTCCATCCACACTTCCCACTGCCTTGGGAAAGCAACCAACATAATCAAAATACCCCCTCACTCTGGTTATACTCTCTTCCGTCCTCTTCTGTCAGGCAGAGGACATCAGTTTGAAAACGCGTACAAATAGATTTAAGAACAGCCTCTATTCTGTTGTGACTTTTGAACGGACCTCTCAAATGTTAATTCTGATCTCTCTCTCTCAGCAGCTTCTCTGTGGCTGTAACACTGTATTCTGCACGTTGTACGGTATGATTTGCCTCTACAGCATGCAAATCAACACTTTTCACAGTATCTGAGTACATGAGACAGCAATAAATCAATCAGTCACCTGCATGCTAGTATGTGTTTCATGGACTACAGCATCCAAGTCCCCTACCCTGCAATTTTTTAGAGTCTTCCCCCTATTTAAGTAATAGTCTATCTTTTGATACTCCCTACCAAAGTGTACTTTCCTACATTAAACTCTATCTGCCAACTTTTTCCGACTTGCTCAACCTGTCTATCCCCTTGCAGATTCTTTGTCCTCATGAGAACATTCCCTCCCACTATTTTTGTAGCATCAGCAAATTTGGATGGATTTATGCCTTGTCCCCTCCTCTAAGTTATGAATGTAGATAGTAAATAATTGTAGTCCTAGGACTGATCCGTGTGGCACTCCACTAGTTATGGCTTTCCGGCCTGATAAAGATGGTGGTTAGAAAATAATTGGCTGAACCATTGAAATGAAAAATGTGAAAAAAAAATGCATTTTCATTGTTTGTGAAATTGTCAAATTGTCGATAATAAAATATAAATATTACTGTAGTTCTTGATGAATACAGTTTATCATTGAGCTTTATGAAAATTCTGAATATAGTTCATGATTTATTATAGCATCAGTTTTCATGCATCTTTATCTGAGAATTCAGATTTTTTTGTCAAAAATTGTGCTGTGCCACACATGATATTTGCTAAATCTCTCCTGTCCCAGCAGTTCAACTTGTTCAGTTTTGACATTACTTTTGTAAGGACCCCACAGTTGAGCTACCTTGCGTTGATAGCTCACTACACACTTCTTGCAGTAAAACAAATGCTCCTCAGACCAAACTTCGGAACCCCGCCCACGGCCGACGGAACCCCGCCCATGGCCGACGACCACATTGCTCCGCCCACAACCTCCACAGCCAGCAACCCCAGAGGAGACAGCCACACCGAGCCCTGCCGCATCTTCACCTTCCCCCCAGACCTCCCACTGACTGAGGACGAACGGTCAGTCCTCAGTAAGGGGCTCACCTTTGTTCCCCTACAACCACACATCAACGAATACTAGTCACAGTTGGACATAGAGCAGTTTTACCGCCGTCTTCGCCTCCATGCCTACTTCTTCAACCGGGAACCTAACCCTCCCTCCACTGACCCCTTCACCCGCTTCCAACACAAGTCCTCCTCCTGGATACCACCCCCAGGCCTCCTACCCTCCCTCGACCTCTTCATTTCCAACTGCCGTCGAGACATTAACCGCCTCAACCTCTCCACCCCTCTCACCCACTCCAACCTCTCCCCCGCAGAATGGGCAGCCCTCCGCTCCCTCCGCTCCCTCCGCTCCAACCCCAACCTCACCATCAAACCCGCAGACAAGGGTGGCGCAGTGGTAGGATGGCGCACTGACCTCTACATCGCCGAGGCCAGACGCCAACTCTCCGACACCACCTCCTACCGCCCCCTCGATCATGACCCCACACCCACGTGACCAAACCATCATCTCCAACACCATTCACGACCTCATCACCTCAGGGGACCTCCCACCCACAGCCTCCAACCTCATTGTTCCCCAACCCCGCACGGCCCGTTTCTATCTCCTTCCCAAAATCCACAAACCTGCCTGCCCTGGTCGACCCATCGTCTCAGCCTGCTCCTGCCCCACCGAACTCATCTCCACCTATCTGGACTCCATTTTCTCCCCTTTGGTCCAGGAACTCCCCACCTACGTCCGTGACACCACCCACGCCCTCCACCTCCTCCAGGACTTCCAATTCCCTGGCCCCCAACACCTCATATTCACCATGGACGTCCAGTCCCTATACACCTGCATTCCGCATGCAGATGGCCTCAAGGCCCCCGCTTCTTCCTGTCCCGCAGGCCCGACCAATCCCCCTCCACCGACACTCTCATCCGCCTAGCTGAACTCGTCCTCACCCTCAACAACTTCTCTTTTGACTCCTCCCACTTCCTACAGACTAAGCGGGTGGCCATGGGCACCTGCGTGGGCCCCAGCTATGCCTGCCTCTTTGTAGGTTACGTGGAACAGTCCCTCTTGCGCACCTACACAGGCCCCAAACCCCACCTCTTCCTCCGGTACATTGATGACTGTATCGGCGCCGCCTCTTGCTCCCCAGAGGAGCTCGAACAGTTCATCCACTTCACCAACACCTTCCACCGCAACCTTCAGTTCACCTGTGCCATCTCCAGCACATCCCTCACCTTCCTGGACCTCTCAGTCTCCATCTCAGGCAACCAGCTTGTAACTGATGTCCATTTCAAGCCCACCGACTCCCACAGCTACCTAGAATACACCTCCTCCCACCCACCCTCCTGCAAAAATTCCATCCCCTATTCCCAATTCCTCCGCCTCTGCCGCATCTGCTCCCATGATAAGACATTCCACTCCCGCACATCCCAGATGTCCAAGTTCTTCAAGGACCGCAACTTTCCCCCCACAGTGATCGAGAACGCCCTTGACCGCGTCTCCCGTATTTCCCGCTACTCATCCCTCACACCCCGCCCCCACCACAACCGCCCTAAGAGGATCCCCCTCATTCTCACACACCCCCCTACCAACCTCCGGATACAACGCATCATCCTCCGACAATTCCGCCATTTACAATCCGACCCCACCACCCAAGACATTTTTCCATCCCCACCCCTGTCTGCTTTCCGGAGAGACCACTCTCTCCGTGACTCCCTTGTTCGCTCCACACTGCCCTCCCTCTCAACTTATGACGGTGAGTTCACTGCAATGCTTATTTCAGTGAGAGAAGCGCTTCAGAAGACAAAAATCTCAACTTGACCAAACAAATAAACTTTTGATGCTGGCTTCACTGAAATGCTTATTTCAGTGAGATAAGCAATTCAGAAGACAAAAATATCAACTTCACCAAACCACTCAACTTGTGATGCTGCGTTCACTGAAGTGCGTATTTCAGTGAGATAAGCAGTTCAGAAGATTAAAATCTCAACTTCACCAAACGATTCAACTGTCGATGCTGGGTTCACTGAAGTGCTTATTTCAGTGAGATAAGCCCATCAGAATACCAAAATCTAAACTTCACCAAACCACTCAACTTTCGATGCTGGGTTTACTGAAGTGCTTATTTCAGTGAGATAAGCACTTCAGAAGACCAAAATGACAACAACACCGAACGACTCCATCTCTGATGCTCGTTTCACTGAAATGCTGATTTCAGTGAGATAAGCACTTTTTGAAGACCAAAATCTCAAGTTCACCAAACGACTCAACTTTCGAAGCTGGGTTAAATGAAGTGCTTATTTCAGCGAGATAAGCACTTCAGAATGCCAAAATCTCAACTTCACCAAACCACCCAACTTCCGATGCTGGGTTCACTCAAGTGCTTATATCAGCGAGATAAGCACTTCAAAAGGACAAAGTCCCAACTTCACCAAACGACTCAACTTTTGTCGCTGGTTTCACTGAATTGCTTATTTCAGTGAGATAAGCCCTTCAGAAGACCAAAATCTGAACTTCACTATACGACTCAACTTTTGATGTTGGAATTACCCAAATGCTTATTTCAGTGAGATATGCACATCAGAAGACGAAAATCAAAACTTCATCCAAACCACTCAAATTTCGATGTTGTTTTCAATGAAGTGCTTATCTCTGTGAGATAAGCTCTTCAGAAGGCCAAACTCCCAACCTCACCAAACGACTCAACTTTTCATGCTGGTTTCACTGAAATGTTTCTTTCAGTCAGATAAGCAATTCAGAAGACCAAATTCTCAACTTCACCAAACCACTCAAATTTCGAAGCTGGGTTAAATGAAGTGCTTATTTCAGCGAGATAAGCACTTCAGAAGTCCAAAGTCTCAACTTCACCAAACGACTCAACTTTCGATGCTGGGTTCACTGAAGTGCTTCTTTCAGTCAGATCAGCACTTCAGAAGACCAAAATCTAAACCTCACCAAACCACTCAAATTTCGATGTTGTTTTCAATGAAGTGCTTATCTCTGTGAGATAAGCTCTTCAGAAGGCCAAAATCCCAACCTCACCAAACGACTCAACTTTTCATGCTGGTTTCACTGAAATGTTTCTTTCAGTCAGATAAGCAATTCAGAAGACCAAATTCTCAACTTCACCAAACCACTCAAATTTCGAAGCTGGGTTAAATGAAGTGCTGATTTCAGCAAGATAATCACTTCAGAATGCCAAAATCCGAACGTCACCAAACGACTCAACTATTGATGCTGGTTTCACTGAAATGCTTTTTTCAGTCAGATAAGCACTTCGGAAGGACAAAATTTCAACTTCACAAAACCACCCAACTTTCGATGCTGGGTTCACTCAAGTGCTTATTTCAGCGAGATAAGCACTTCAAAAGGACAAAGTCCCAACTTCACCAAACGACTCAACTTTTGTCGCTGGTTTCACTGAATTGCTTATTTCAGTGAGATAAGCCCTTCAGAAGACCAAAATCTGAACTTCACTATACGACTCAACTTTTGATGTTGGAATTACCCAAATGCTTATTTCAGTGAGATATGCACATCAGAAGACAAAAATCAAAACTTCATCCAAACCACTCAAATTTCGATGTTGTTTTCAATGAAGTGCTTATCTTTGTGAGATAAGCTCTTCAGAAGGCCAAAATCCCAACCTCACCAAACGACTCGACTTTAGATGCTGGTTGCACTGAAATGCTTATTTCAGTCAGATAAGCACATCAGAAGTCCAAAATCCCACCTTCACCAAACCACTAAACTTATGATGCTGGGTTCACTGAAGAGCTTATTTCAGTGAGATAAGCTCTTCAGAAGGACAAAATCCCAACCTCAGCAATCGACTCAACTTTTGATGCTGGTTTCACTGAATTGCTTATTTCAGTGAGATAAGCACTTCAGAAGACCAAGATCAAATCTTCACTAAACGACTCAACTTTTGATGCTGGATTTTCCCAAATGCATAATTCAGTGAGATAAGCTTTGCAGAAGACCAAAATCTAAACTTCACCAAACCACTCAACTTTCCATGCTGGGTTGTCTGAAGTGCTTGTTTCAGAGTGATAACCACTTCAGAATGCCAAAATCCGAACCTCACCAAACGACTCAACTATTGATGCTGGTTTCACTGAAATGCTTTTTCCAGTCAGATAAGCACTTCGGAAGGCCAAAATCTCAACTTCACAAAACCACCCAACTTTTGATGCTGGTTTCACTGAATTGCTTATTTCAGTGAGATAAGGACTTCAGAAGGCCAAAATCTAAACTTCACCAAACCACTCAAATTTCGATATTGTTTTGAATGACGTGCTCATCTCTGTGAGATAAGCTCTTCAGAAGGCCAAAATCCCAACCTCACCAAACCACTCAACTTTTGATGCTGGTTTCACTGAAATACGAGTTTCCGTCAGATAAGCACTTCAGAAGGCCAAAATCGCAACTTCATCAAACCCCTAAACTTATGATGCTGGGTTCACTGAAGAGCTTATTTGAGAGTGATGACCACTTCAGAATGCCAAAATCCGAACGTCACCAAACGACTCAAATTCTGATGCTGGTTTCACTGAAATGCTTCTTTCAGTCAGATATGCACATCAGAAGGCCAAAATCTCAACTTCACCAAACCACCCAACTTTCGATGCTGGATTGACCCAAATGCTTATTTCAGTGAGATAAGCACTTGAGAAGACCAAAATCTAAACTTCACCAAACCACTCAAATTTTGATGTTATTTTGAATGAATTGCTTATCTCTGTGAGATAATCTCTTCAGGATGCTAAAATCCCAACCTCATCGAACGACTCAACTTTTGATGCAGGTTTTATTGGAATGCTTCTTTCAGTCAGATAAGCACTTCAGAAGGCCAAAATCACAACTTCACAAAACCACACATCTTTCGATGCTGAGTTCACTGAAGAGCTTATTTCAGTGAGATAAGCACTTCAGAATGCCAAAATCCCAACCTCAGCAATCGTCTCACCTATTGATTGTGGTTTCACTGAATTGCTTATTTCAGTGAGATAAGCACTTCAGAAGACCGATATCAAATCTTCACTAAACGACTCAACTTTTGATGCTTGATTTACCCAAATGCTTATTTCAGTGAGATTAGCTTTTCAGAAGACCAAAATCTAAACTTCACCAAACCACTCAAATTTCAATGCTGTTTTGAATGAAGTGCTTATCTTTGTGAGATAGGCTCTTCAGAGGGCCAAAATCCGAACCTCACCAAACGACTCAACTTTTGATGCTGGTTTCACTGAAATGCTTCTTAGAGCCAGATAAGCCAGAAGACCAAAATCTAAACTTCACCAAACCACTCAACTTTCCATGCTGGTTTCACTGAAGTGCTTATTTCTGAGAGATAAGCACTTCAGAAAGCCAAAATCCCAACCTTACCAAATGACTCAACTTTTGATGCTGGTTTCACTGAATTGCTTATTTCAGTGAGATCAGCACTTCAGTAGACCAAAAACTGAACTTCACTATACGGCTCAACTTTTGATGCTGGAATTACCCAAATGCTTATGTCAGTCAGATAAGCACTTCAGAAGGCCAAAATCCCAACCCCAGCAATCGTCTCATGTATTGATGCTGGTTTCACTGAATTGCTTATTTCAGTCAGATGTGCCAAAATCCTAAACTTCACCAAACCACCCAACTTTCGATCCTGGTTTTACCCAAATGCTTATTTCAGTGAGATAAGCACTTCAGAAGTCCAAATTCCAAACTTCACCAAACCACAAAACTTAGGATGCTGGTTTCACTGAAGAGCTTATTTCAGTCAGATAAGCACTTGAGAAGGCCAAAATCACAACTTCACAAAACCACACTTCTTTCGATGCTGAGTTGACTGAATTGCTTATTTCAGTCAGATAAGCACTTCAGAATGCCAAAATCCCAACCTCACCAAACGATTCAACTTTTGATGCTGGTTTCACTGAAATGCTTCTTTCAGTCAGAAAACCACTTCAGAAGACCAAAATCTAAACTTCACAAAACCACTCA
The DNA here is from genome assembly GCF_030684315.1 of Stegostoma tigrinum. Taxonomy (NCBI): domain Eukaryota; kingdom Metazoa; phylum Chordata; class Chondrichthyes; order Orectolobiformes; family Stegostomatidae; genus Stegostoma; species Stegostoma tigrinum. The sequence continues at coordinate 316,152 of NW_026728768.1, forward strand.
ACTTTCGATGCTGGGTTCACTGAAGTGCTTATTTCAGTGAGATAAGCACTTCACGACGCCAAAATCCTAACCTCACCAAACCACAAAACTTATGATGCTGGAAACACTGAAGAGCTTATTTCAGTCAGATAAGCACTTCAGAAGGCCATAATCACAACTTGACAAAACCACACATCTTTCGATGCTGAGTTCACTGAACTGCTTATTTCAGCGAGATAAGCACTTCAGAATGCCAAAATCCCAACCTTACCAAACGACTCAACTTTGGATGCTGGTTACACTGAAATGCTTCTGTGAGTCAGATATGCACATCAGAAGGCCAAAATCTCAACTTCACCAAACCACCCAACTTTCGATGCTGGGTTCACTGAAGTGCTTATTTCATTGAGATAAGCACTTCAGAAGACCAAAATCTAAACTTCACCAAACCACTCAACTTTCCATGCTGGTTTCACTGAAGTGCTTATTTCTGAGAGATAAGCACTTCAGAAAGCCAAAATCCCAACCTGACCAAATGACTCAACTTTTGATGCTGGTTTCACTGAATTGCTTATTTCAGTGAGATAAGCACTTCAGTAGACCAAAAACTGAACTTCACTATACGGCTCAACTTTTGATGCTGGAAATACCCAAATGCTTATGTCAGTCAGACAAGCACTTCAGAAGGCCAAAATCCCAACACCAGCAATCGTCTCATGTATTGATGCTGGTTTCACTGAATTGCTTATTTCAGTCAGATGTGCACATCAGAAGGCCAAAATCCTAAACTTCACCAAACCACCCAACTTTCGATCCTGGATTTACACAAATGCTTATTTCAGTGAGATAAGCACTTCAGAAGTCCAAAATCCCAACTTCACCAAACCACAAAACTTATGATGCTGGGTTCACTGAAGTGCTTATTTCAGTGAATAAGCACTTCAGAAGTGCAAAATCCCAACTTCACCAAACCACAAAACAAATGATGCTGGTTTCACTGAAGAGCTTATTTCAGTCAGATAAGCACGTCAGAAGGCCAAAATCTAAACTTCACTAAACGACTCAATTTTTGATGCTGATTTCACTGAAATGCTTCTTTCAGTCAGATATGCACATCAGAAGTCCAAGATCTCAACATCACCAAACGACTCAACTTTTGATGCTGGTTTCACTGAAATGCTTCTTTCAGTCATATAAGCACTTCAGAAGGCCAAAATCTCAACTTCACAAAACCACCCAACTTTCGATCCTGGATTTACCCAAATGCTTATTTCAGTGAGAAAAGCACTTGAGAAGACCAAAATCTAAACTTCACGAAACCACTCAACTTTCGATGCTGGGTTCACTGAAGTGCTTATTTCAGTGAGATAAGCACTTCACGATGCCAAAATCCTAACCTCACCAAACCACTCAACTTGCGATGCTGGGTTCACTGAAGTGCTTATTTCAGTGAGATAAGCACTTCAGAAGTCCAAAATCTAAACTTCACTAAACGACTCAACTTTTGATGCTGGTTTCACTGAAATGCTTCTTTCAGTCAGAGAAGCACTTTCGAAGGCCAGAACCTCAACTTCACCAAACCACCCAACTTTCGATCCTGGATTTACCCAAATGCTTATTTCAGTGAGATAAGCACTTCAGAAGGCCAAAATCTGAACTTCACGAAACCACTCAACTTTCGATGCTGGGTTCACTGAAGTGCTTATTTCAGTGATATAAGCACTTCAGTACGCCAAAATCCCAAACTCACCAAACGACTCAACTTTTGATGCTAGTTTCACTGAATTGCTTATTTCAGTGAGATAAGCACTTCAGAAGGCCAAAATCTAAACTTCACTAAACGACTCAACTTGTGATGCTGAATTCACTGAAATGCTTCTTTCAGTCAGAAATGCACATCAGAAGGCCAAAATCTCAACTTCACCAAACCACCCAACTTTGGATCCTGGATTTACACAAATGCTTATTTCAGTGAGATAAGCACTTCAGAAGACCAAAATCTAAACTTCACCCAACCACTCAACTTTCGATGCTGGGTTCACTGAATTGCTTATTTCAGTGAGATAAGCACTTCAGAATGCCAAAATCTAAACTTCGTTAAACGACTCAACTTTGGATGCTGATTTCACTGAAATGCTTATTTCAGTGAGATAAGCACTTCAGAAGACCAAAATCTAAACTTCACCTAACCACTCAACTTGCGATGCTGGGTTCACTGAAGTGCTTATTTCAGTGAGATAAGCACTTCAGAAGTCCAATATCCCAACTTCACCAAACCACAAAACTTATGATGCTGGTTTCACTGAAGAGATTATTTCAGCCAGATAAGCACGTCAGAATGCCAAAATCAGAACCTCACCAAACGACTCAACTTTTGATGCTGGTTTCACTGAAATGCTTCTTTCAGTCAGATATGCACATCAGAAGGCCAAAATCTCAACTTCACCAAACCACCCAACTTTCGATCCTGGTTTTACCCAAATGCTTATTTCAGTGAGATAAGCACTTCAGTAGACCAAAATCTAAACTTCACCAAACCACTCAACGTTCGATGCTGGGTTCACTGAAGTGCTTATTTCATTGAGATAAGCACTTCAGAAGTCCAAAATCCCAACTTCACCAAACCACAAAACTTATGATGCTGGTTTCACTGAATTGCTTATTTCAGTGAGATAAGCACTTCAGAAGGCCAAAATCACAACTTCTCGAAACCATTCAACTTTCGATGCTGGGCTCACTGCAGTGCTTATTTCAGCGAGATAAGCACTTCAGAATGCCAAAATCCCAACCTCACCAAACGACTCAACTTTTGATGCTGGTTTCACTGAAATGCTTCTTTCAGTCAGATAAGCACTTCAGAAGGCCAAAATCTCAACTTCACAAAACCACCCAACTTTCGATCCTGGATTTACCCAAATGCTTATTTCAGTGAGATAAGCACTTCAGAAGACCAAAACCCAAACTTCACAGAACCACACATCTTTCGATGCTGAGTTCACTGAAGTGCTTATTTCAGCGAGAGAAGCACTTCAGAATGCCAAAACCTCAACCTCACCAAACGACTCAAATTTTGATACTGGTTTCACTGAAATGATTCTTTGAGTCAGATATGCACATCAGCAGGCCAAAATCTAAACTTCACCAAAACACCCAACTTTCGATCCTGGATTTACACAAATGCTTATTTCAGCGAGATAAGCACTTCAGAATGCCAAAATCCCAACCTCACCCAACGACTCAACTTTTGATGCTGGTTTCACTGAAATGCTTCTTTCAGTCAGATATGCACATCAGCAGGCCAAAATCTCAACTTCACCAAACCACCCAACTTTCGATCCTGGATTTACCCAAATGCTTCTTTCAGTGAGATAAGCACATCAGAAGACCAAAATGTAAACTTCACCAAACCACTGAACTTTCGATGCTGGGTTCACTGAAGTGCTTATTTCAGAGAGATAAGCACTTCACGACGCCAAAATCCCAACCTCACCAAACGACTCAACTTTTGATACTGGTTTCACTGAATTGCTTGTTTCAGTGATATAAGCACTTCAGAAGGCCAAAATCTAAACTTCACCAAACCACCCAACTTTCGATCCTGGATTTACCCAAATGCTTATTTCAGTGAGATAAGCACTTCAGAAAACCAAAATCTAAACTTGACCAAACCACTCAACTTTCTATGCTGGGTTCACTGAAGTACTTATTTCAGTGAGATAAGCACTTCAGAAGTCCAAAATCCCGACTTCACCAAAGCACAAAACTTATGATGCTGGTGTCACTGAAAAGCTTATTTCAGTCAGATAAGCACTTCAGAAGGCCAAAATCACAACTTCACAAAACCACACATCTTTCGATGCTGAGTTCACTGAATTGCTTATTTCAGCGAGATAAGCACTTCAGAAGGCCAAAATCTAAACTTCACTAAACGACTCAACTTTTGGTGCTGATTTGACTGAAATGCTTCTTTCAGTCAGATATGCACATCAGAAGTCCAAAATCTCAACATCAACAAACCACGCAACTTACGATCCTGGATTTACCCAAATGCTTATTTCAGTGAGTTAAGCACTTCAGAAGACCAAAATCTAAACTTCACCAAACCACTCAACTTTCGATGCTGGGTTCACTGAAGTGCTTATTTCAGAGAGATAAGCACTTCACTATGCCAAAATCCCAACCTCACCAAACGACTCATCTTTTGATGCTGCTTTCACTGAATTGCTTGTTTCAGTGAGATAAGCACTTCAGATGGCCAAAATCTCAGCTTCACGAAACCATTCAACTTCGATGCTGTGCTCACTGCAGTGCTTATTTCAGCGAGATAAGCACTTCAGAATGCCAAAATCCCAACCTCACCAAATGACTCAACTTTTGATGCTGGTTTCACTGAATTGCTTATTTCAGTGAGATAAGCACTTCAGAAGGCCAAAATCTCAACTTCATAAAACCACCCAGCTTTCGATGCTGGGTTCACTGAAGTGCTTATTTCAGTGAGATAAGCACTTCAGAAGTCCAAAATCCCAACTTCACCAAACCACAAAACTTCTGATGCTGGGTTCACTGAAGAGCGTATTTCAGTCAGATAAGCTCTTCAGAAGGCAAAAATCACAACTTCACAAAACCACACATCTTTCGATGCTGAGTTCACTGAATTGATTATTTCAGCGAGATAAGCACTTCAGAATGCCAAAATCCCAACCTCACCAAACGACTCAACTTTTGATGCTGGTTTCACTGAAATGCTTCTTTGAGTCAGATATGCACATCAGAAGGCCAAAATCTCAACTTCACCAAACCACCCAACTTTCGATCCTGGATTTTCCCAAATGCTTATTTCAGTGAGATAAGCACTTCAGAAGACCAAAATCTATAGTTCACTTGACCACTCAACTTTCGATGCTGGGTTCACGGAAGTGCTTATTTCAGAGAGATAAGCACTTCACGACGCCAAAATCCCAACCTCACCAAACGACTCAACTTTTGATGCTGGTTTCACTGAATTACTTATTTCCGTGAGATAAGCACTTCAGAAGGCCAAAATCTAAACTTCACTAAACGACTCAACTTTTGATGCTGGTTTCACTGAAATGCTTCTTTCAGTCAGATAAGCACTTCAGAAGGCCAAAATCTCAACTTCACCAAACCACCCAACTTTCGATCCTGGATTTACCCAAATGCTTATTTCAGCGAGATAAGCACTTCAGAATGCCAAAATCTCAACCTCACCAAACGACTCAACATTTGATGCAGGTTTCACTGAAATGCTTCTTTGAGTCAGATATGCTCATCAGAAGGCCAAAATCTCAACTTCACCAAACCACCCAACTTTCGATCCTGGATTTTCCCAAATGCTTATTTCAGTGAGATAAGCACTTCAGAAGACCAAAATCTAAACATCACGAAACCACTCAACTTTTGATGCTGATTTCACTGAAATGCTTCTTTCAGTCATATATGCACATCAGAAGGCCAAAATCTCAACTTCGCCAAACCACCCAACTTTCGATGCTGGGTTCACTGAAGTGCTTATTTCAGAGAGATAAGCACTTCACTACGCCAAAAATCCCAATGTCACCAAACGACTCAACTTTTGATGCTGGTTTCACTGAATTGCTTATTTCTGTGAGACAAGCACTTCAGAAGGCCAAAATCTCAACTTCACAAAACCACCCATCTTTCGATCCTGGATTTACCAAAATGCTTATTTCAGCGAGATAAGCACTTCAGAATGCCAAAATCCCAACCTCACCCAACGACTCAACTTTTGATGCTGGTTTCACTGAAGAGCTTATTTCTGTCAGATAAGCACTTGAGAAGGCCAAAATCACAACTTCACAAAACCACCCAACTTTCGATCCTGGATTTACCCAAATGCTTATTTCAGTGAGAAAAGCACTTCAGAAGACCAAAATCTAAACTTCACCAAACCACTCAACTTTCGATGCTGGGTTCACTGAAGTGCTTATTTCAGTGAGATAAGCACTTCACTATGCCAAAAATCCCAACCTCCGCAAACGACTCAACTTTTGATGCTGGTTTCACTGAATTGCTTATTTCAGTGAGACAAACACTTCAGAAGGCCAAAATCACAACTTCACAAAACCACACATCTTTCGATGCTGAGCTCACTGAATTGCTTATTTCAGCGAGATAAGCACTTCAGAATGCCAAAATCCCAACCTCACCAAACGACTCAACTAATGATGCTGGTTTCACTGAAATGCTTCTTTCAGTCAGATAAGCAATTCAGAAGGCCAAAGTCTCAACTTCACAAAACCACCCAACTTTCGATCCTGGATTTACCCAAATGCTTATTTCAGTGAGATAAGCACTTCAGAAGAACAAAATCTGAACTTCACGAAACCACTCAACTTTCGATGCTGGGTTCACTGAAGTGCTTATTTCAGTGAGATAAGCACTTGAGAAGTCAAAAATCCGAACTTCACCTTTCCACAAAACTTATGATGCTGGTTTCACTGAAGAGCTTATTTCAGTCAGATAAGCACTTGAGAATGCCAAAATCAGAACCTCACCAAACGACTCAACTTTTGATGCTGGTTTCACTGAAATGCTTCTTTCAGTCAGATATGCACATCAGAAGGCCAAAATCTGAACTTCACCAAACCACCCAACTTTCGATCCTGGATATACCCAAATGTTGATTTCAGTGAGATAAGCACTTCAGAAGACCAAAATCTAAACTTCACCAAACCACAAAACTTATGATGCTGGTTTCACTGAAGAGCTTATTTCAGTCAGATAAGCACGTCAGAATGCCAAAATCAGAACCTCACCAAATGACTCAACTTTTGATGCTGGTTTCACTGAAGAGCTTATTTCAGTCAGATAAGCACTTGAGAAGGCCAAAATCACAACTTCTCAAAACCACCCATCTTTCGATGCTGAGTTAACTGAATTGCTAATTTCAGTCAGATAAGCACTTCAGAAGGCCAAAATCTAAACTTCACTGAACGACTCAACTTTTGATGCTGATTTCACTGAAATGCTTCTTTCAGTCAGATATGCACATCAGAAGGCCAAAATCTCAACTTCACCAAACCACCCAACTTCCGATCCTGGATTTCCCCAAATGCTTATTTCAGTGAGATAAGAGCTTGAGAAGACCAAAATCTAAACTTCACCAAACCACTCAACTTTCGATGCTGGGTTCACTGAAGTGCTTATTTCAGTGAGATAAGCACTTCACTATGCCAAAAATCCCAACCTCCGCAAACGACTCAACTTTTGATGCTCGTTTCACTGAATTGCTTATTTCAGTGAGACAAACACTTCAGAAGGCCAAAATCTCAACTTCTCAAAACCACCCATCTTTCGATCCTGGATTTACCCAAATGCTTATTTCAGTGAGATAAGCACTTCAGAAGGCCAAAATATCAACTTCACCAAACCACTCAAATTTCGATGTTGTTTTGAATGACGTGCTCCTCTCTGTGAGATAAGCTCTTCAGAAGGCCAAAATCCCAACCTCACCAAACCACTCAACTTTTGATGCTGGTTTCACTGAAATGCTTCTTTCAGTCAGAAATGCACATCAGAAGGCCAAAATCTCAACTTCACCAAACCACCCAACTTTCGATCCTGGATTTACCCAAATGCTTATTTCAGTGAGATAATCACTTCAGAAGACCAAAATCTAAACTTCACCAAACCACTCAACTTTCGATGCTGGGTTCACTGAATTGCTTATTTCAGTGAGATAAGCACTTCAGAAGGCCAAAATCTAAACTTCGCTACACGACTCTACTTGTGATGCTGATTTCACTGAAATGCTTCTTTCAGTCAGATATGCACATCAGAAGGCCAAAATCTAAACTTCACCAAACCACCCAACTTTCGATCCTGGATTTACACAAATGCTTATTTCAGTGAGATAAGCACTTCAGAAGACCAAAATCTAAACTTCACCATCCACTCTACTTTTGATGCGGGGTTCACTGAAGTGCTTATTTCAGTGAGATAAGCACTTCAGAAGGCCAAAATCTAAACTTCACCAAACCACAGAACTTATGATGCTGGGTTCACTGAAGAGTGTATTTCTGTCAGATAAGCACTTCAGAAGGCAAAAATTACAACTTCACAAAACCACACATCTTTCGATGCTGGGTTCACTGAAGTGCTTATTTCAGAGAGATAAGCACTTCACGACGCCAAAATCCCAACCTCACCAAACGACTCAACTTTCGATGCTGGGTTCACTGAAGTGCTTATTTCAGTGAGATAAGCACTTCAGAAGTCCAAAATCCCAACTTCACCAAACCACAAAAGTTATGATGCTGGTTTCACTGAAGAGCTTATTTCAGTCAGATAAGCACGTCAGAATGCCAAAATCAGAACCTCACCAAACGACTCAACTTTTGATGCTGGTTTCACTGAAATGCTTCTTTCAGTCAGATAAGCACTTCAGAAGGCCAAAATCACAACTTCACAAAACCACACATCTTTCGATGCTGAGTTGACTGAATTGCTAATTTCAGTCAGATAAGCACTTCAGAATGCCAAAATCCCAACCTCACCAAACGACTCAAATTTTGATGCTGGTTTCACTGAAATGCTTCTTTCAGTCAGATAAGCACTTCAGAAGGCCAAAATCTCAACTTCACAAAACCACCCAACTTTCGATCCTGGATTTACCCAAATGCTTATTTCAGTGAGAAAAGCACTTCAGAAGACCAAAATCTAAACTTCACGAAACCACTCAACTTTGGATGCTGGGTTCACTGAAGTGCTTATTTCAGTGAGATAAGCACTTCACGACGCCAAAATCCTAACCTCACCAAACCACAAAACTTATGATGCTGGTAACACTGAAGAGCTTATTTCAGTCAGATATGCACTTCAGAAGGCCAAAATCACAACTTCACAAAACCACACATCTTTCGATGCTGGTTACACTGAATTGCTTTTTTCAGTGAGATACGCACTTCAGAAGGCCAAAATCTAAACTTCACTAAACGACTCAACTTTTGATGCTGATTTCACTGAAATGCTTCTTTCAGTCAGATATGCACATCAGAGGCCAAAATCCCAACTTCACCAATACACCCAACTTTCGATCCTGGATTTACCCAAATGCTTATTTCAGTGAGATAAGCACTTCAGAAGACCAAAATCTAAACTTCACGAAACCACTCAACTTTCGATGCTGGGTTCACTGTAGTGCTTATTTCAGTTAGATAAGCACTTCACGACGCCAAAATCCCAACCTCACCAAACGACTCAACTTTTGATGCTGGTTGCACTGAATTGCTTATTTCAGTGAGATAAGCACTTCAGAAGGCCAAAATCTCAACTTCACCAAACCACCCAACTTTCGATCCTGGATTTACCCAAATGCTTATTTCAGTGAGATAAGAGCTTGAGAAGACCAAAATCTAAACTTCACCAAACCACTCAACTTTCGATGCTGGGTTCACTGAAGTGCTTATTTCAGTGAGATAAGCACTTCACTATGCCAAAAATCCCAACCTCCGCAAACGACTCAACTTTTGATGCTGGTTTCACTGAATTGCTTATTTCAGTGAGACAAACACTTCAGAAGGCCAAAATCTCAACTTCTCAAAACCACCCATCTTTCGATCCTGGATTTACCCAAATGCTTATTTCAGTGAGATAAACACTTCAGAAGTCCAAAATCCCAACTTCACCAAACCACAAAACTTATGATGCTCGGTTCACGGAAGAGCGTATTTCAGTCAGATAAGCTCTTCAGAAGGCCAAAATCACAACTTCACAAAACCACACATCTTTCGATGCTGAGTTCACTGAATTGCTTATTTCAGTGAGATAAGCACTTCAGAAGGCCAAAATCCCAACTTCACCAAACGACTCAACTTTTGATGCTGGTTTCACTGAATTGCTTATTTCAGTGAGATAAGCACTTCAGAAGGCCAAAATCTAAACTTCACTAAACGACTCAACTTTTGATGCTGGTTTCACTGAAATGCTTCTTTCAGTCAGATAAGCACTTCAGAAGGCCAAAATCTCAACTTCACCAAACCACCCAACTTTCGATCCTGGATTTACCCAAATGCTTATTTCAGTGAGATAAGCACTTCAGAAAACCAAAATCTAAACTTGACCAAACCACTCAACTTTCTATGCTGGGTTCACTGAAGTGCTTATTTCAGTGAGATAAGCACTTCAGAAGTCCAAAATCCCAACTTCACTAAACCACAAAACTTATGATGCTGGTTTCACTGAAGGGCTTATTTCAGTCAGATAAGCACTTCAGAAGACCAAAATCACAACTTCTCAAAACCACACATCTTTCGATGCTGAGTTCACTGAATTGCTTATTTCAGCGAGATAAGCACTTCAGAATGCCAAAATCCCAACTTCACCAAACGACTCAACTTTTGATGCTGGTTTCACTGAATTGCTTATTTCAGTGAGATAAGCACTTCAGAAGGCCAAAATCTAAACTTCACTAAACGACTCAACTTTTGGTGCTGATTTGACTGAAATGCTTCTTTCAGTCAGATATGCACATCAGAAGTCCAAAATCTCAACATCAACAAACCACGCAACTTACGATCCTGGATTTACCCAAATGCTTATTTCAGTGAGTTAAGCACTTCAGAAGACCAAAATCTAAACTTCACCAAACCACTCAACTTTCGATGCTGGGTTCACTGAAGTGCTTATTTCGGAGAGATAAGCACTTCACTACGCCAAAATCCCAACCTCACCAAACGACTCAACTTTTGATGCTGGTTTCACTGAATTGCTTATTTCAGTGAGATAAGCACTTCAGAAGGCCAAAATCTAAACTTCACTAAACAACTCAACTTGTGATGCTGATTTCACTGAAATGCTTCTTTCAGGCACAGGCAGGCAGGCAGACAGAGACAGGCAGGCACAGGCAGACAGTTTAACAGAGACAGTCAGGCAGGCACAGGCAGAGAGACAGAGACAGTCAGGCAGACAGGCCGAGACAGTCAGGCAGAGTGGCAGAGCCGGGCAGGCAAGCCGACAGGCAGTCAGACACAGACTGTCAGACACAGATACAGGCAGACGGAGACAGGCAGGCACACAGGCAGAGACAGTCAGGCAGTCAGGCATACACAGTCAAGCAGAGACAGTCAGGCAGGCAGGCAGGCAGGCAGACAGACAGTCAGGCACAGGCAGTCAGACAGGCAGGCGGAGACAGCCAGGCAGAGACAGTCAGACGGAGTCAGACAGAGACAGTCAGGCAGGCAGGCATACAGACAGACAGAGACAGTCAGACACAGAGAGACAGAGTCAGAGTCAGACAGAGACTGGCAGGCAGACACAGACTGTCAGACAGATATAGGCAGACGGAGACAGTCAGGCAGACAGACAGACAGGCAGGCAGAGACAGTCAGGCAGGCAGGCAGAGACAGTCAGGCAGGCAGGCAGACAGACACAGGCATACAGACAGGCAGAGACAGTCAGGCAGGAAGAGACAGGCAGACAGGGACAGACAGGAAGACAGGCACAGGCAGACCGGCAGAGACAGTCAGGCGGACAGGCAGGCAGGCAGACAGAGACAGGCCGAGACAGTCAGGCACAGGCAGGCAGGCAGACAGGGACAGACAGGCAGAGACAGTCAGGCGGACAGGCAGGCAGGTAGAGACAGACAGACAGGCAGGCACAGGCAGAGACAGTCAGGCGGACAGGCAGAGGCAGTCAGGCAGCGACAGGCAGGCAGGCAGAGACAGGCCGAGACAGGCAGACAGAGACAGTCAGGCAAGCAGACAGAGACAGGCAGGCACAGGCAGACAGTCAGACAGACAGAGGCAGGCAGGCAGGCACAGGCAGAGACAGTCAGGCAGGCAGGCAGACAGAGACAGGCAGGCACAGGCAGACAGTCAGACAGACAGAGGCAGGCAGACAGTCAGACAGACAGAGGCAGGCAGGCAGGCACAGGCAGAGAGACAGACAGGCAGTCAGGCAGAGAGACAGTCAGGCAGAGACAGTCAGACGGAGCAGTCAGGCAGGCAGAGACAGACTGGCAGGCAGGTAGAGACAGGCAGGCAGAGACAGTCAGGCAGGCAGGCAGACTGAGACAGGCAGACAGGCAGAGACAGACAGGCAGAGACAGTCAGGCAGGCAGAGACAGGCAGACACACAGACACAAGCAGACAGACAGGCTGACAGGCAGAAACAGGCAGTCAGACACAGGCAGACTGTCAGACAGATACAGGCAGGCGGAGACAGGCACGCAGAGGCAGGCAGGCGGAGACAGGCACGCAGAGGCAGGCAGGCGGAGACAGGCAGAGGCAGGCAGAGAGGCAGACAGAAACAGGCAGACAATCAAACTGACATGGGCAGACAGAGACAGGCAGGCAGGCGGAGTCAGGCAGATGCAGGCGGAGACAGGCAGTCAGACACAGGCAGACTGTCAGACAGTTACAGGCAGACGGAGACAGGCACGCGGAGACAGTCAGAGACAGGCAGGCAGACAGAGGCAGTCAGACACACAGACAGTCAAACCGATACAGGCAGAGATAGACAGGCAGGCGGGTGCAGGCAGAGGCAGGCAGGCAGACAGAGACAGTCAGACACAGACAGGCAGAGGCGCAGACAGAGACAGACAGACAGAGACAAACAGACAGAGACAGTCAGGCAGACATGTAGAGAGTCAGGCAGACACCAGAGAGTCAGGCAGACATATAGACAGGCAGACAGAGGCAGGCAGGTGGGCAGAGACAATCAGGCACAGGCAGGCAGAGACAGAGACCGTCAGGCAGACAGACAGAGACAGTCAGACACAGAGACAGAGTCAGACAGAGGCAGGCAGGCAGACAGACAGACACAGGCAGTCAGACACAGACTGTCAGACAGATATAGGCAGACAGAGACAGTCAGGCTGACAGGCAGAGACAGGCAAGCAGAGACAGGCAGTCAGACAGAGACAGGCGGAGACAGGCAGACAGAGGCAGGCATACAGACAGGCAGAGACAGTCAGGGAGACAGGCAGACACAGTCAGGCAGAGGCAGGCAGGCAGGTGGAGACATGCAGACAGGGACAGACAGAGGCACAGGCAGAGACAGTCAGGCGGACAGGCAGAGGCAGGCAGGCACAGGCAGACAGTCAGGCAGGCACAGGCAGGCAGGCACACAGGCGGAGACAGTCAGACAGGCAGGCAGTCAGGCAGACACAGTCAAGCAGAGACAGGCAGGCAGACAGTCAGGCGGAGACAGTCAGGCGGAGACAGGCGGAGACAGTCAGGCGGGCAGGCAGAGACAGGCATACAGACAGACAGAGACAGTCAGACACAGAGAGACAGAATCAGAGTCAGACAGAGACCGACGGCAGGCAGGCAGGCAGGCGGAGACTGTCAGGCGGAGACTGTCAGGCACACAGGCGGTCAAGCAGAGACAGGCAGGGAGGGACAGACATAGAGACAGGCAGGCAGGTAGGGACAGACAGGCAGACAGAGACAGGCCGAGACAGTCAGGCAGACAGGCAGGCAGGTAGAGACGGGCAGACAGGGACAGACAGACACAGGCAGAGGCAGGGAGGCAGATAGAGACGGGCAGACAGGGACAGGCAGAGACAGGCAAGCAGGTAGAGACGGGCAGACAGGGACAGGCAGGCAGGTAGAGACGGGCAGACAGGGACAGGCAGAGACAGGCAGGCAGGTAGAGACGGGCAGACAGGGACAGACAGACAGGCAGAGGCAGAGACAGGCAGGCGGACAGGCAGAGGCAGTCAGGCAGCGACAGACAGGCAGGCAGGCACAGGCAGACAGTCAAACAGAGACAGGCAGACAGGCGGAGACAGTCAGGCAGACAGGCGGAGACAGGCAGTCAGACATAGACTGTCAGACAGATACAGGCAGACGGAGACAGCCAAACAGACAGGCGGAGACAGTCAGGCAGAGAGACAGACAGGCTGAGACAGGCAGGCACAGGCAGGCAGTCAGGCAGGCAGACAGTCCAACAGACAGGTGGAGACAGTCAGGCAGAGAGACAGAGACAGTCAGGCAGACGGATAGGTGGAGACAGTCAGGCAGAGACAGGCAGGCAAACCGACAGGCAGTCAGACATAGACTGTCAGACAGATACAGGCAGACGGAGACAGGCAGGCACACAGGCAGAGACAGTCAGACAGGCAGGCACACAGGCGGAGACAGTCAGACAGGCAGTCAGGCAGACACAGTCAAGCAGAGACAGGTAGGCAGGCAGACAGACAGGCAGGCACAGGCAGACAGGCGGAGACAGTCAGGCAGAGACAGTCAGACGGAGTCAGACAGAGACAGGCAGGCAGGCAGAGACAGGCACACAGACAGACAGACAGTCAGACACAGAGAGACAGAGTCAGAGTCAGACAGAGACAGGCAGGCAGAGACCGATGGCAGGCAGGCAGACACAGACTGTCAGACAAATATAGGAAGACGGAGACAGGCAGTCAGACACAGACTGTCAGACAGATATAGGCAGACGGAGACAGTCAGGCAGAGACAGTCAGGCAGGCAGGCAGACAAGCAGTCAAGCAGAGACAGGCAGGCAGACAGAGACAGTCAGACAGAGACAGGCAGGCAGGCGGAGACAGTCAGGCGGAGACAGACGGAGACAGTCAGGCAGGCAGACAGAGACAGGCATACAGACAGGTAGAGACAGTCAGGCGGACAGGCAGCGGCAGGCAGGCAGACAGAGACAGGCCGAGACAGTCAGGCACAGGCAGGCAGACAGAGACAGGCAGACACAGTCAGGTAGAGACAGGCAGACAGACACAGGCAGAGGCAGTCAGGCAGCGACAGACAGGCAGGCAGGCAGACAGAGACAGGCGGAGACAGTCAGGCAGAGACAGGCGGAGAGACAGACAGTCAGGCAGACAGGCGGAGATGGACAGTCAGGCAGAGACAGTCAGACGGAGCAGTCAGGCAGGCAGAGACAGACTGGCAGGCAGGGACAGACTGGAAGGCAGAGACAGTCAGGCAAACAGGCACAGGCAGGCAGGCGGAGACAGACAGGCGGAGACAGACAGGCGGAGACAGACAGGCAGAGACAGACAGGCAGAGACAGTCAGGCAGACAGGCAGAGACAGTCAGGCACAGACAAACAGAGACAGGCAGACACACAGACACAAGCAGACAGAGACAGGCTGGCAGGCAGAGACAGGCTGTCAGACAGATACAGGCAGGTGGAGACAGACAGAGTCAGGCAGGCAGACAGAAACAGGCAGACAGAGGCAGTCAGACACAGACAGACAATCAAACCAACACGGGCAGACGGAGGCAGGCAGACAGACAGAGACAGGCAGTCAGACACAGGCAGACTGTCAGACGGAGACAGGCACCCGGAGGCAGGAAGGCGGAGACACACAGAGAGAGACAGTCAGAGACAGGCATGCAGAGACAGGCAGGCAGACAGAGGCAGTCAGATACAGACAGACAGTCAAACCGATACAGGCAGAGACAGACAGGCAGACGGATGCAGGCAGATGCAGGTGGAGGCAGGCAGGCAGACAGAGACAGTCAGACACAGGCAGAGACACAGACGGAGATAGGCAGAGACAAACAGACAGAGGCAGACAGAGGCAGGCAGGCAGACAGATAGACAGACAGGCAGAGACGGTCAGACAGACAAAGACAGGCAGACAGTGAGACAGCCTGACAGGCAGACAGACAGAGGCAGGCAGGCCGCGGCAGACAGAGGCAGGCAGACAGGGACAGGCAGAGACAGTCAGGCAGGCGGAGGCAGACAGGCAGATGGAGGCAGGCCGACAGACAGTCAGACACAGACAGGCAGAGAGGCAGGCAGACACCGACAGGCAGAGACAGGCAGGCAGGCACGCAGAGGCAGACAGAGACAGAGAGGCAGGCAGACAGAGGCAGACAGAGACCGGCAGGCAGGCAGAGACAGTCAGGCAGAGACACAGAGAGTCAGGCAGAGACGCAGGCAGTCAGATAAACAGAGGCAGAGAGTCAGGCAGGCAGACAGAGGCCGTCAGGCCGAGGCAGACAGAGGCAGGCGGGCAGACAGAGACAGTCAGAAGTCAGTCAGTCAGACAGAGGCAGGCAGAGACAGTCAGACAGACAGAGACAGACAGACAGTCAGACAGAGACCGCCAGTCAGGCAGGCAGAGACAGTCAGACAGAGACAGACAGTTAGACAGGCAGAGGCAGACAGAGATAGAGAGGCAGGCAGAGAGTCAGGCACACACGCAGAGAGTCAGACAGACGTGCAGGCAGGCAGACACGCAGTCAGTCACGCAGGCAGAGAGAGACAGTCAGACAGAGACAGGCAGAAGGCAGACAGGCAGCCAGACAGAGACAGGCCGCCAGACAGTCAGACAGGCAGAGACAGGCAGATAGACAGACAGTCAGACAGAGACAGGCAGGCAGAGACAGTCAGAAGACAGACAGAGGCTGGCAGACACGGACAGTCAGAGAGACAGACAGACAGAGACAGTCAGGCAGGCAGGCAGAGACAGTCAGAAGACAGACAGAGGCAGGCAGACACGGACAGTCAGATAGACAAACAGACAGACAGACAAAGACAGTCAGGCAGGCAGGCAGAGACAGTCAGAAGACAGACAGAGGCAGGCAGACACGGACAGTCAGATAGACAGACAGACAGAGACAGTCAGTCAGGCAGACAGACAGACAGACAGACAGAGACAGTCAGTCAGGCAGACAGACAGAGACAGTCAGGCAGGCAGAGACAGTCACAGAGAGACAGGCAGGCAGACAGAGGCAGGCAGAGACAGTCAGACCGAGATAGGTAGGCAGAAACAGTCAGATAGAAAGACAGTCAGATAGAAAGACAGTCAGACAGAAAGAGGCAGGCAGGCAGACAGACAGGCCAAGGCAGAGAGAGACAGGCAGACAGAGACAGTCAGAAGGCAGGCAGACAGTCAGTCAGACAGAGGCAGGCAGAGACAGACAGACAGACAGTCAGACAGAGACAGGCAGGCAGGCAGGCAGAGACAGTCAGACAGAGACAAACAGACAGAGACAGGCAGGCAAACAGTCAGACAGAGACAGGCCGACAGTCAGACAGAAACAGGCAGGCAGGCAGAGGCAGTCAGACACAGACACCCAGTCAGACAGAGACAGAGAGACAGACAGGCAGGCGGCACCAGGCAGGCAGGCAGAGACAGTCAGACACAGACAGGCAGGCAGGCAGACAGAGACAGGCAGGCAGGCAGACAGACAGACAGAGACAGACAGACAGAGGGAGGCAGACACAGACAGACAGACAGTCAGACAGAGACAGGCAGGCAGGCAGAGACAGTCAGACACAGACAGGCAGGCAAACAGTCAGACAGAGACAGGCCGACAGTCAGACAGAGACAGGCAGGCAGGCAGACAGGCAGACACAGACAGGCAGGCAGACAGACAGAGGCAGGCAGACAGAGACAGATAGACAGGCAGGCAGACAGACAGACAGACAGAGGCAGGCAGCCGGAGACAGACAGACGCAGACAGACAGACAGTCAGAGGCAGGCAGGCAGAGACAGACAGGCAGACAGAGACCTTTTTAAAATTAACAAGAACATGTGATTAACACACTTAATAGCTGCGACCGAGTGTGATTTAAAAGAATGCTGATTACCAGAAGTTAAATAGGGGTTGTAAGATCCACTATTTGAAACGAGTAAAGAGCCAATTCGATTGTACTTTGGATTTGGGTGTAATGACAATGCACGTCGGTTGAAAGAGATTGATGTTTTAGTTTAAACTGTTCTGAGTCCTGCTTCATAAATATAAAGGAGGGCTTCATAACTTATAAAGCTGCTGTTCCTCCACCATTGTTCTGCAGAAATTACTGAATCAAACGACAGAGTATGACCAGCATCATAAGATAGGAGTAGAAGTAAGGCCATTCGGCCAATCAAGTCCACTCCGCCATTTAAATCATGGCTGATGGGCATTTCAACGACACTTGTCGATAGCCAGAGACTATTTCCCAGGGCAGAAATGGCTAGCACGAGGGGTCATAGTTTTAAGCTGGTTGGTGGAAAGTATAGAGGGGATGTCAGAGGCAGGTTCTTTACGCAGAGAGTTGTGAGAGCATGGAATGCGTTGCCAGCAGCAGTTGTGGAAGCAAGGTCATTGGGGTCATTTAAGAGACTGCTGGACATGCATATGGTCACAGAAATTTGAGGGTGCATCCATGAGGATCAATGGTCGGCACAACATTGTGGGCTGAAGGGCCTGTTCTGTGCTGTACTGTTCTATGTTCTATGTTCTATGTTCTACTTCCCTCAACTCTCCCTGTAGCCCTTGACTCCTTTTGAGATCAAGAATTTGTTGATCTCTGCCTGGAAGGCATCCAACGTCCCGGCCTCCACTGCACTCTGCGGCAATGAATTCACAAGCCCACCACTCTCTGGCTGAAGACGTGTCGTCTCGTTTCAGTTTTAAATTTACCCCCTCTAATTTTAAGGCTGTGCCCACGGGTCCTACTCTCCCCGCCTAACAGAAACAACTTCCTAGCGTCCACCCCTTCTAAACCATACATTATCACTGACGGTTCCCTAGTTAGATTTGACATATTGCATTTGAGAAGGAAATGGCCTGTTTCCATCATTCCAGAGTACTTTTCTTAATCATTGTATTTATTTGTCGGCCCAATAAAGGAATTAATTTTATTTGATAGCTCAATAAGTTAAAACTGTAATCGAAGTTAGTTTTCTTCCTCCTTTGTAGTGGATCTGTTGGAGTTGCACACAGCACAACACGTCTTTGATCGACACAAATTGACACAAAACGAGCAACTTCTAAATGTAACTGAAGTAATCAACTGTTTAACGTCCATTTATGATGGTTTGGAACAAAATCACAAAGACTAGGTCAATGTGTCACTCTGTGTCAACATGTGTCTGAACTGGCTGCTGAACGTCTTTGATACGTATGTATGATTTACACTTGAATGTAGTATGTTTAGATTGTCCTAAGGTGCATTAAACTGCATCCTACATTTTGGATTTTGATCAGTTAAGTAAATGTGAAGATTGTCAACTGATTAAAATCAATCCTAGTATTGTTGACATAAGGTTTCAGTATGTTCTAATTTCATTTCAGTGCAAGTGATAAAGTAGTTGAAAGTTTTAGCGACTTTTGTTTTAAATCATAAAATTGAAACTGATATAGAACGTAGAACGTAGAACAGTACAGCACAGAACAGGCCCTTCAGCCCACGATGTTGTGCCGACCATATACTTTTGATTCCATTTGGTCAGATCTGTACAGGATCATGGAGACATCTTGACACTCTGATTGTAATGCTCTTCACGGTGACAAATGTGAGTGCTGGAGAAAGACGTGTATAAAGTACACAATATGAACATCATCCAGTTAATGTCAAGGAATAAACAGCCAGATGCAGAATAAGTTTTTATGTGACCCTCAATCTCGTAGAGTCATACAGCATAGAAACACCATGTCTATGCCTCCCAACAAACACCAAACTACAGTAATCTCATTTATCTACACTTGGTCCATAGCCTACTTTGACCTAGCATTTTAAATGCTCATCCCAGATGCTTTTTAAATGTTGAGAATACCTGCCTCAACTACCCTCTCAGGCAGTGTGCTCCATATGTCCACTTTGTTGATGAAAAAGCTTTTCCTCAGACTTCCTCCAAAGCATTTAATCCTCACCTTAAACTTGTGCCATCTGGTCTTAGACACATGTGCCATGGGGAAAGGATTCTCACAATGTATTCTGCCAGGGCCTGTCATAATTTTGTCTGCCTCAATCAGATCCCAACCCCCACCTCAGCTTCCTCTGCTACAAGAAACACAAATCCAGCATACCAGTCTATCTCGTAACTGAGACTTTTTAACCTAGCCAGTATCTTGAAGAGCATTAACTGTGCCATTGTGGTATTTTCCAGACTAATTGTCATTCAGCTTATCTCAGTCAGATTGTTTAGTAAGCTCCATTTAGGAATAATGTTATGCACTTCACTTGGAAATGTATTAAGACTGTGACAGTATATTGGGGAATCCTTGCAAGTGGAGAGATTTTTATTTTCTTTCAGTCCAAGTTGGATATAATTCTAGGATTTGGAGATGAACGTCCAGGGTTAAACCTCCGGTGTCCTTCTATCCACCCCAAATCACCTCCAATTTTCCATTTATATAAAATTGAGCTTTGTTTGCATGAGGTGTGTTCCAATATTAAATCGTTATTGCGACTGTAAATTTTGACATTCTTCATTAGGTACGTACCCTTCATATTGATAGCGGCTCAAGGTGCTTCAGGGTGTCAAAACCAAAATGTTGCATTTTCCAGTGAAATTGTAGACATTGAGCTGAAATTCTCGCGAGGGAGCACTGAACGGCATGCATTATTTCTGAGTACCGCCCTCATTAATACTTATTCCATTTTTGTACCTGCCAGACAGAAACTAGACGCTCAGAATTAGCGAAATGAAATTCTGAGTGGGTGTGTGATGCTTGCACATTGCTCAATGCTCCTCTGGACCTCCAACTTGGGCAGTAGTCACCAGCATCTGCAGCCACACCCATCAGTAGCACCCCATGTCCACAGTTTTGACATGTGGCATGTTCCAGCCTCAGCACATCATGGCACATCTCAGATCTGCTTTCAGTACTCTTCTGTACTTCATTGCTGCATTTTGGATTGCAGCAGCCCCCCTCATTGCAGTGCTACTGCCAGGGCACTTTTATATGCAGGGACAGGCACCCATTCGTGTATTGGGCCACGTTACACATCAGGACACCTTGCTTGAGCTCTCCACTCTCATTTTGTCCCTGCATGAATGCTAACAGCTCCTCTGCCTTGTCTTCATTTGCTTTGTCTTTTTATGGGTTGCCCCCTCCGCCACATCTCTCAGACTCATAACACTAGTATGTTGATTAACCTTTTGGCATCGAGACAAAGCCAGACAGCTTGCCATGTTTGTCAGCAGTCATCAATCAAAGGAGTGGGTGTGTTGCCGTTTAGCACCGTGATATGTTGATCTCACACCTGCAGCATGTGCCAGCTGCAGAAGCACAGAACGCGTTGCATTGTCTCCAACCACATGGTCGTTCTTCAGGTTCTGAGGGGAATGGTCTGTAGTCAAGGGAGGCAGTTCCAGGCAGCAGATCGAGGTAACTCCAGGGCATTGTCTGATATCACTCGAAGGGCTTGGATGCAATCAGTTGGCTGCTCAGGATGATCATGGTCAGGACACTGTCCTCATAGGTTGTGAGAAGTCAAACGTTAGACACCTCACTACCTGTGTTGGCTCTTTCTGCCCTACGGTGGGCTGTTTTTCCTGGAATGAAACAAAGGGAGTGATTGAGTGAGATGAAATGAGCTGGTGCATTTGTTAGTGCTCATGTATGTTTGGGAAGGGAGGTGAGGTCTCCTGGGTGAGAGCAAGAGGCACAGAGAACATAGAGGATTAATCGCCTTGGGCCCTCAAGTAGGCGAGAGCAAGTGAAGACAGACATTGAATGCTTTGGTGAGAATGGTATTACATGAGCTGTGCTGAAGGGTGGTGCAGAATTAGAGAGAGTGTGAATGTGAGGTAGCACAGACCAATGATACCAGTCACGGTTGGACATAGAGCAGTTTTTCCGCCGTCTTCGCCTCCATGCCTACTTCTTCAACCGGGAACCTAACCCTCCTTCCACTGACCCCTTCACCCGCTTCCAACACAAGTCCTCCTCCTGGACACCACCCTTAGGCCTCCTACCCTCCCTCGACCTCTTCATCTCCAACTGCCGTCGAGACGTTAACCACCTCAACCTCTCCACCCCTCTCGCCCACTCCAACCTCTCCCCCGCAGAACGGGCAGCCCTCCGCTCCAACCCCAACCTCATCATCAAACCCGCAGACAAGGGTGGCGCAGTGGTAGTATGGCGCACTGACCTCTACATCGCTGAGGCCAGACGCCAACTCTCCGACACCACCTCCTACTGCCCCCTCGATCATGACCCCACACCCACATGACCAAACCATCATCTCCAACGCCATTCACGACCTCATCACCTCAGGGGACCTCCCACCCACATCCTCCAACCTCATTGTTCCCCAACCCCGCACGGCCCGTTTCTATCTCCTTCCCAAAATCCACAAACCTGCCTGCCCTGGTCGACCCATCGTCTCAGCCTGTTCCTGCCCCACCGAACTCATCTCCACCTATCTGGACTCCATTTTCTCCCCTTTGGTCCAGGAACTCCCCACCTACGTCCGTGACACCACCCACGCCCTCCACCTCCTCCAGGGCTTCCAATTCCCTGGCCCCCAACACCTCATATTCACCATGGACGTCCAGTCCCTGTACACCTGCATTCCGCATGCAGATGGTATCAAAGCCCTCTGCTTCTTCCTGTCCCGCAGGCCCGACCATTCCCCCTCCACCGACGCTCTCATCCGCCTAGCTGAACTCGTCCTCACCCTCAACAACTTCTCTTTTGACTCCTCCCACTTCCTACAGACTAAGGGGGTGGCCATGGGCACCCGCATGGGCCCCAGCTATGCCTGCCTCTTTGTAGGTTACGTGGAACAGTCCCTCTTCCGTACCTACACAGGCCCCAAACCGCACCTCTTCCTCCGGTACATTGATGACTGTATCGGCGCCGCCTCTTGCTCCCCAGAGGAGCTCGAACAGTTCATCCACTTCACCAACACCTTCCACCGCAACCTTCAGTTCACCTGGGCCATCTCCAGCACATCCCTCACCTTCCTGGACCTCTCAGTCTCCATCTCAGGCAACCAGCTTGTAACTGATGTCCATTTCAAGCCCACCGATTCCCACAGCTACCTAGAATACACCTCCTCCCACCCACCCTCCTGCAAAAATTCCATTCCCTATTCTCAATTCCTCCGCCTCCGCCGCATCTGCTCCCACGATAAGACATTCCACTCCCGCACATCCCAGATGTCCAAGTTCTTCTAGGACAGCAACTTTCCCCCCACAGTGATCGAGAACGCCCTTGACCGCGTCCTCCGTATTTCCCGCAACACATCCCTCACACCCCGCCCCGCCACAACCGCCCTAAGAGGATCCCCCTCGTTCTCACACTTCACCCTACCAACCTCCGGATACAACGCATCATCCTCCGACACTTTCGCCATTTACAATCCGACCCCACCACCCAAGACATTTTTCCATCCCCACCCCTGTCTGCTTTCCGGAGAGACCACTCTCTCCGTGACTCCCTTGTTCGCTCCACACTGCCCTGCAACCCCACCACACCCGGCACCTTCCCCTGCAACCGCAGGAAATGCTACACTTGCCCCCACACCTCCTCCCTCACCCCTATCCCAGGCCCCATGATGACATTCCACATCAAGCAGAGATTCACCTGCACATCTGCCAATGTGGTATACTGCATCCACTGTACCCGGTGTGGCTTCCTCTACATTGGGGAAACCAAGCGGAGGCTTGGAGACCGCTTTGCAGAACACCTCCGCTCAGTTCCGAACAAATAACTGCACCTCCCAGTCGCAAACCATTTCCACTCCCCCTCCCATTCTCTAGATGACATGTCCATCATGGGCCTCCTGCACTGCCACAATGATGCCACCCGAAGGTTGCAGGAACAGCAACTCATATTCCACCTGGGAACCCTGCAGCCATATGGTATCAATGTGGACTTCACCAGTTTCAAAATCTCCCCTTCCCCTACTGCATCCCTAAACCAGCCCAGTTCGTCCCCTCCCCCCACTGCACCACACAACCAGCCCAGCTCTTGCCCCCCCCCCACCCACTGCATCCCAAAACCAGTCCAACCTGTCTCTGCCTCCCTAACCAGTTCTTCCTCTCACCCATCCCTTCCTCCCACACCAAGCCGCACCCCCATC
This sequence comes from Stegostoma tigrinum, assembly GCF_030684315.1. NCBI lineage: Eukaryota > Metazoa > Chordata > Chondrichthyes > Orectolobiformes > Stegostomatidae > Stegostoma > Stegostoma tigrinum. The sequence continues at coordinate 339,900 of NW_026728768.1, forward strand.
TACCTACTAACCTCATCCCACCTCCTTGACCTGTCCGTCTTCCCTGGACTGACCTATCCCCTCCCTACCTCCCCACCTATACTCTCTCCACCTATTTTCTTTACTCTCCATCTTCGGTCCGCCTCCCCCTCTCTCCCTATTTATTCCAGTTCCCTCTCCCCATCCCCCTCTCCGATGAAGGGTCTAGGCCCAAAACGTCAGCTTTTGTGCTCCTGAGATGCTGCTTGGCCTGCTGTGTTCATCCAGCCTCACATTTTATTATCTTGGAATTCTCCAGCATCTGCAGTTCCCATTATCTCCAATGAGGCTCCTCTTCTGTTGGAGCAGAGGTCACTGATCTTGCAGCACTGCTGTATGGCTCTTTTGGTGGTTGAGACTGCATTGACACTGGACAGACTCAGATGAGTCTGGCCGAGTCTTGTGTCGTGGCCTCCTGTGCTTGTCTTTGGGAAAGAGGACAGTCCTCCACTGCACCAATCCATCCAACAGGATTTCCAGGTCTCCAACTGTAAAGTAAGGTGCTAATTTCCCCTTTCCTGCCCTGTCTGGGACAAATGCTATGAACTGTATAAGGCAGTTCTGGATTCTGGGCATTTTACTGGTTCACAATAGCCTTTAAACATGGCACTAGTGCCAGTAATACCGGGATGTTTCAGTGGTGGCAAACACTTGCAGTTACGATGAGTGGAAAACTAACGAGCGTCGGCTGAGAGAGGCACAACAGGAGCATTGTTGCTAGTTATTGAAAAGGTTTGCAGCAACAGAGTGAGAAAATTTGTTAGGTGTTTTGGAGAGATACTGTCCTTGCAGTGCAATAAAAATAACACTGAACTGATTCACTCCAGTGTTTTGGACCTTCAGATTTCAGAACAGAATTAGACCATTCAGCCCATTGAGTGGGATCTATCATTCTCAACCTCCTGTGTCCTTACTAAGCAAGAACATGTCTATCTATGCCTGAAATCAACTCTGACTTGGCTTCCACAGCTTTCTGCATCAATGAGTTCCACAGATTCACAACTTTCTGACTGAAGAAATTCTTCCTCAACTCCATCCTGAAGGGTGGTCCCTTTGACTCTGAGGCTGTGCCCTCAGGTCCTGGTCTCTCCTACTTGTGGAAACATCATCTCCATGTCCACTCTCTCCAGGCCTGATTTACCTTCAGTGTGACCCCCTTCATCCTTCTAAACTCCTTCAAGTACAGGCCCAGAGTTCTCAGCCACTCCTCACTTCATCCCCAGGATTATGTTTGAGAACCTCATCTAGACCCTGACAAAGGCCAGCACATCCTTCCTTAGATAGATGGCCAAAAACCGCTCTTAATATTCCAAATGCAATATGACCAGAGCCTTACACAGCCTCAGCAATACATCTCTGCTCTTGTACTTTTGCCGTCTTGAAATGAATGCTGACATTGCATTTGCCCTCCCAACTGCCAACTGAAACTGCATGTTAAAAGAATCCTGAATTGGGTCATCTTTGTGCTTCAGATTTCTGAAGCCTTTCCCAATTTAGAAAATAGTCTATGCCTGTACTTTCACTTCTCCACAGACTCTCTGTGACCTCCCCACTTCCTCAACACTACTTGCCTCTCCACCTATCATAGAACATAGAACACAGAAAATAGAACAGTACAGCACAGAACAGGCCCTTCAGCCCACGATGTTGTGCCGACCATTGATCCTCATGTATGCACCCGCAAATTTCTGTGACCATATGCATGTCCAGCAGTCTCTTAAATGACCCCAATGACCTTGCTTCCACAACTGCTGCTGGCAACGCATTCCATGTCCTCACAACTCTGTGTAAAGAACCCGCCTCTGACATCCCCTCTCTACTTTCCTCCAACCAGCTTAAAACTATGACCCCTCGTGTTAACCTTTTCTGCCCTGGAAAATAGTCTCTGGCTATCAACGCTATCTATGCCTCTCATTATCTTGTATACCTCAATTAGGTCCCCTCTCCTCCTCCTTTTCTCCAATGAGAAGAGTCCGAGCTCAGTCAACCTCTCTTCATAAGATAAGCCCTCCAGTCCAGGCAGCATCCTGGTAAACCTCCTCCTGAACCCTCTCCAAAGCATCCATATCTTTCCTATAATAGGGCGACCATAACTGGACGCAGTATTCCAAGTGCGGTCTAACCAAAGTTTTATAGAGCTGCAACAAGATCTCCTGACTCTTAAACTCAATCCCCCTGTTAATGAAAGCCAAAACACCATATGCTTTCTTAACAACCCTGTCCACTTGGGTGGCCAGTTTAAGGGATCTATGTATCTGCACACCAAGATCCCTCTGTTCCTCCACACTGCCAAGAATCCTATCCTTAATCCTGTACTCAGCTTTCAAGTTCGACCTTCCAAAATGCATCACCTCACATTTATCCAGATTGAACTCCATCTGCCACCTCTCAGCCCATCTCTACATCCTGTCAATGTCCCGCTGCAGCCTACAACAGCCCTCTATACTGTCAACGACACCTCCAACCTTTGTGTCGTCTGCAAACTTGCTGACCCATCCTTCAATCCCCTCATCCAAGTCATTAATAAAAATTACAAACAGTAGAGGCCCAAGGACAGAGCCCTGTGGAACACCACTCACCACTGACTTCCAGGCAGAATATTTTCCTTCTACTACCACTCGCTGTCTTCTGTTGGCCAGCCAATTCTGTATCCAGACAGCTAAGTTCCCCTGTATCCCATTCCTCCTGACCTTCTGAATGAGCCTACCATGGGGAACATTATCAAATGCCTTGCTGAAGTCCATATACACCACATCCACAGCTCAACCCTCATCAACTTTTCTAGTCACATCCTCAAAGAACTTGATAAGGTTTGTGAGGCATGACCTGCCCCTCACAAAGCTGTGTTGACTGCATTTAATCAAGCCATGCTCTTCCAGATGGTCTTAAATCCTATCCCTCAGAATCCTTTCTAACACCTTGCACACGACAGACGTGAGACTTGTTCTATTGAAATGTCATCTGCAAACTTAGCAGCAACCCCCTTTGGACGACAATACCATTAGTTCCTTTGTCCGGATTGCTAATGTATAATGTGAATGGCTGTCGTCTGAACTCTGATGACTGCGGAACTCCTGTAGTTGCTGGCTGCCATCCTGAAAAAGACCCTTTTATTCCCACTTTCTGCATTCTGCCAGTTAGCCAATCCACTATCCATGCCAGTACCTATTCTCGAACACCATAAGCTCATTTTTTATTTTGAAGCCTCCTGTGTGTCACCTTGCCAAAGGCTTTCTGGAATTCCAAATAGGTAAAGTTCAATGGCTCTCTTTGGTTTTAACTCACTGGTTACATTCCCAAAGGATCTAACAGAGACCTTCCCTTGACAAAGTAGTGTTTTCTCAGCCCAGTTTACCATGTACTTCCACGTATTCTCCGGTCTCATCCTTAATAATAGACTCTAAAATCTGACCCACTGACCAGTGCCAGGCTAACAGGTCTATAATTTCTCGTCTTTTGCCACCCTCCATTTTAAACAGGGGTGTTATGTTTGCCATTTTGCACTCCTTGGGACCCACCCTGACTCCAGTAATTCCTGAAAGATCACCAATGCCTGCATGGTCTTCTCACTTATCTCCTTCAGAACTCTTGGAGGCAGTCCATCCGGTCCATGTAATTTACCATCTTCTCGGAATTATACAATTCCTACAGTGCGGAAAGAAACCATTGGGTCTGCACCACCTCCGCAAAGAACATCCCACCAAGACCCAGCCCTGTACTGTTTCCCCGCAAGCTCACATTTGCCATGGCTGATCCATCTTGCCTGCACATCTTTGGACTGTGGATGGAAATCAGAGCACCTGTCCGAGACCCGTGCAGACATGGAGAGAATGTACAAATTCCACACAGACCCTTCAGCTTCCCCTGTACCTTCTCCTTAGTGATGGCCACCACACTCACTTCTGCTTCAGACTCCCTTAAAGGTCTAATACTGGTGCCTTCCAACCTGAAGACTGATGCAAAATATTTGTTCAGTTCCTCTGCCATTTCTTTGTTTCCCAACACTACTTATTTGGCCCCTCTTGAAATTTCCTTTGGATTTTCAGGGGTGTTTTACAATAACAATATCTACTTTATTGTGTTGACAAATGGATTGTTTAGATCATCACAGAAACAATAAGAAAAATTCATCAGTCCTCTCATTTAACAATTATATATATATATTAATATCACAATCAATGCATTTCCATCAGGTAAGTACACAGCTGGAACTTTCTAACCTGGCGTTTTCATTTTTCATTTCTCAGATTTCACTCTCAGACAGAACAGTTGATGTTGACACACTGTTCATTAAAAATAACATCCACTGTATTTTTCCCCATGTTGTAGCTCGTGGACTTGTGTAACCTTAACGTATAGAGTCCATGTTCATTTTCAAGGAAGTTATTACTTTAGTGATTTCAGGTGTTACATTCAGGAGGGTACCATGCTGCAATTCTAGCCTGCTGTTTGCAGAGTAATCCCAATGTGGAAGATTTTGAAAAGTATGTAAATTTCCCTAATTTACCTGTCTTTGCAATCCAAACTGATAGACACCACGGTCCAGATTTCTGTTGTTCACAAGAATGCCTGTTTCTGACAACTGCGTAGATTCTAGCATCAGACAGATATTTACAAAGATTGGACACATATCTGTACGAATTAAAGCTGTCAAACCCCCTGTAAACTCATCTTGCTGCAGACAAACATCGAGGGGAGAGGGATAAAACATGGATATTATAGGTGTAAAAAAAAGGCAAAGTAGGCTGTTCACTGGTCCCTGTTCACAGGATTTGCGAAGATGATCTTGAGGATATAAAACAAATGAATAAATATCGCACAGTGACTTATTATCTTTTGCAACAAGTGTTGATGATATGGCATTTCTGTGATCATAAAATAGAACATTGTCCAATTTCCTAAGAGCATTACCGCAGTTTTCATTTGTATTCTCCATTTCGGGAACATACTTAATTGGTACTTTACTGACTAAGTGACCTTCGCTCATCTACAGTGTTCGGTTGCAAACAGCCAATATTTTATTATTCTAATTTAGTAACTTAGGTTTGGAATTTTGTCATGGAAATGTATTTCACTTATGCTACTCTGCGTAAACACACAACTACCGCAGTTAATAAAAGAAAGAACTGCATTTATGTAGCACATTTTATGGTCTAAGGCATACAAAGTACTCTATACGCAGCTAAACTACTTTTGAAATGCCGTCATTGATGCAGCATAAGAAAATGTGTAGTGTTTAAAATAGTCAGAAGTAAAGAAATATGAAATGAAGAAATCATAAATAGTTAAAAAAATGAAATTATGAATATGAAGAAATATAAAATCTTCAGTCCCTTGCGAGTGGAGACATAGAATCAGGAGATGTAGAGTCAGTATGGAGCCTATCAGGGAGGAGGCAATTCTGGATCTGGTGTTGTGCAATAAACCGGATTTGATCAGGGACCTCAAAGTAAAGGAGCCATTAGGAGGTAGTGACCGTAATATGATCATTTTTAATCAGCAATTTGAGAGGGAGAAGGGAGAATCGGAAGTGTCAGTATTGTAGGAACTATGGAGCAATGAGGGAGGAGCTGGCCAAAGTTCAATGGTTCAATACCGTAGCAGGGATGGCAGTGGAACAACAATGGCAGGTATTTCTGGATATAATGCAAAAGGTGCAGGATCAGTTCATTCCAAAGAAGAAAAAAGAACCGAAGGGGAGGCAGGGGTGGCTGTGGTTGACGAGGGAAGTTAAGGACTCTATAAAGATAAAAGAGAAGAAGTATAACAGAGCAAAGATGAGTGGGAAGCCGGAGGACTGGGAAGCTTTTAAAGAGCAACAGAAGATAACTAAAAAGGCAATACGCAGAGAATAAAATGAGGTACCAAGGTAAACTGGCGAAAAATATAAAGGAGGATAGTAAAAGCTTTTTTTAGGTATGTGGAAAAAAAATGGTTAAGACGAGAATTGGCCCTTGAAGACAGAAACGAGTGAATTTATTTAATGGGAACAAGGAAATGGCAGAAGAGTTGAATAGGTACCTTGGATCTGTCTTCACTCGAGAAGACAGAAGCAATCTCCCAGATGTAATAGTGGCTGAAGGACGTAGGGTAATGGATGAACTGAAGGGTATTTACATGAGGCAGGAAATGGTGTTGGATAGACGGTTGGGTCTGAAGGCTGATAAGTCCCCGGGACCTGATGGTCTGCAATCCAGGGTACTTAAGGAGGTGGCTCTAGAAATCGTGAACACATTGGTAATCATTTTCCAATGTTCTCTAGATTCAGCATCAGTTCCTGCGAATTGGAGGGTGGCTAATGTTGTCCCACTTTTCAAGAAAGGAGGGAGAGCGAAAACAAGAAATTATAGACCGGTTAGCGGGACGTCAGTAGTGGGAAAGATGCTGGAGTCAATTATAAAAGATGAAATTACTACCATTTGGATAGCAGTAACGGATAGGTCAGAGTCAGCATGGATTTACAAAGGGGCAATCATGCTTGACTAATCTTCTGGAATTTTTTGAGGACATAACTATGAAGATGGACAAGGGAGAACCAATGGATGTCGTGTACCTGGACTTTCAGAAAGCCGTTGATAAAGTCCCACACAGGAGATTATTGAGCAAAATTAGGGCACATGTTATTGGGAGCCAAATACTGAGTTGGATTGAAAATTGGCTGGCTGACAGGAAGCAAAGAGTAGTGATAAATGGGTCCCTTTCGGAATGGCAGGCGGTGATCAGTGGGGGACCGCCAGGTTCGGAGCTGGGACCGCAGCTATTTACAATATACATTAATGATATAGATGAAGGCACTAAAAGTAATATTCGCAAATTTGCTCCTGACACACAGCTGGGTGGCAGTGTGAAATGTGAGGAGGATGTTATGTGAACGCAGGGTGACTTGGACAGGCTCGGTGAGTGGATGGATGCATGGCAGATGCAGTTTCATGTGGACAAATGTGTGGTGATCCACTTTGCTGGCAAGAACAGGAAGGCAGATTACTATCTAAATAGAGTCAAGTTGGTAAAGGGGAAGTAAAACGCAATCTAGGTATTCTTGTACATGAGTCAATGAAAGCGAGCATGCAGGTACAGCAGGCAGTGAAGAAAGCTAATGGCTTAGAAAGATGAGAGGAAGTCTGATTGAGACGTATAAGATTATTAAAGGATTGGACACTCTGGAGGCAGGAAGCATGTTTCTGCTGATGGTTGAGTCCAGAACCAGAGGACACAGTTTAAAAATAAGGGGTAGGCCATTTAGAACAGAGTTGAGGAAAATCTTCTTCACCCAGAGAGTGGTGGATATGTGGAATGCTCTGCCCCAGAAGGCAGTGGAGGCCAGGTCTCTGGACAGTTGCAAGAAAGAGATGGATAGAGCTCTTAACCGTTGATTCCACTGTCTTTATGGGGATAAGGCAGGGACAGGATACTGATTGTGGATGATCAGCCATGATTATAATGAATGGTGGTGTTGGCTCAAAGGGCCGAATGGCCTACTCCTGCACCTGTTGTCCATTGTAAAAGTTAATTGTATAAGAATGATGAAGACTGTCCCTTTATATATGATGTTGGCAGCTTGTTCAGAGAGGGAAAACAACATGGTTGATCTTGATTCTGCTCCTATTTGTTACACAGAAGCCTCTTCGAACAACAATTCTTGAATGTTGATGGGACGTTGAAACACAGGTAGATTATCGTGATCACTTGTTGAAAATGGATAGCAGCCAGTAGTTCTCTTTCCACTCAACTAGTGACCAGTAGGCAATGGTCAAACGGTACCTAACCCAGAGGCCACAAGCTCCCCTAAGACATGATGTCAGTTGAGCCTCATGAATAACTACCTGCAGATGAACTATCTGCAGATAAAGCATGGTATTAAATCTCACATACACTGCTCTCAACCGTTTTAATCAAAGTATTTATCACTCGTTGCAGAGAAACAGATCACAAAACTGAAATGGCATATGCACAAATGCCAGCATAGAAGTTCTATACAGTAGCATTTTGTTTGAAGTTGTATTTGTAAAATAAAAGGGTGAAGTATTAACTTTCACAAATCATATTAACATGCTGTAGAAATCTGTGGAAGTGAGAAATTTGTTTTTTGATTCAATACGTGTCTGACAAATGACAATTCAAAGAGATCTTTGTTTCAGCTGCAGTGGGTTGTGGAGTCGACCTCATTAGGGGCATTTAAGTGACTATTAGACAGGCATATGGGTGTTAATACAAGATAGGGGTGGAGGTTAGATAGACCTGAGGTTTAGGGTAAAAGTTCAGCACAACATCATGGGCTGAAGGGCCTGTACTGTTCGATGTTCTATGTATCTTATGCTGTATTCAAATAAGTAAAGTCAGTCAGTGACATTCTGCAACTTCCTTTTCCAGGGGTAGGAGTGGAAGAATCAGAGTTTTTCTTTGAAAATTGGCTTGATGCGTCTGTCCAAGGGTCATCTGGAGGGAAAAATACAAGTGTAAGTACTAAATCTATCATTGCTGATACACATGTAAACTGTAGATTTAACTGTACGTAAACTTTGTTTAACAAACTAGCCCACTCAATAAAGTGACAAAAATTACACACCAGATGTTTACTGTATTCTCATCATCTCTGTGATGTCTGGTGAGGGTGCAAGTGAGAAGGCTCTCTGCCATTAAGTTTTAGTTAAGGCAAAGTTGCATCATTGCTGAAGTTATTTATGCTGTAAATGAAGGAGAACAGTGATGCGTATATCCCATGCATTATGTTCCTATTATTGAGTGTGTGTTTTTTGTGTGTGTGGAAATATTGATCAACTGGAATTTTTGATTACTCAGCACATTCCTGGTACCACGGGTACTGTTTAACAAAAGGTTTGCTGTCTTAGTATATTTCTCTATTTAGTCACTGCCACTATTAATGTTTAGTTATAGCGTGGTCTTTACAGAACCTGCACAGTGCATTCCTGCTGGATAAATGATGCACTACATCTGTATGATGCCATTGCTTCTCAACGACACCAACTTAGCAGCTGTTTTTGTTACCAATAATGTTTTCATCATTAGAATACTTGGAAAATATTCAGAAGTGCTGTATGACTCGACTGCTCACTTGCAGCAGTGATAACACTTAATGTGAGGTCATGTTTTTCCCCATTTGATGTTCTGTTGTCAACAATGTATGTCACAACTAATGGGCATATTTCATTGAAACCTGGTCTGTACAGGTATGGTCCAAGGAAGAACTGATTAGTTTTTGACAGATCTAGATTTATTTCTCTATTTTTTAAAAACACCAGTTAAAATTCGTTGGATAGGCAAATGATCATCTTTCCAGAATATTGTTGATTGATTTAGAATGTTGTGGATTGTGACAGCCCTGATAGTAGAATTTTTCATAACTATCAAAATATGAGCAGAATTTTCAGAGCAGATTATCAAATTGGCCTGAAGCTTTCTCAGTGAGATGGAAGCTTTTAATAAAAGGATTTATTTTGTCGGCCTTGCATTTACAAAGAATCAGTCAAGTGGAGAAATGCCTCAAAGAAAAGCTGTGTAATTATAGAGTCATGGATGTTTGTTGCACAGGAGGAGGCCGTGCGATCTGTCATTACTGCACTACTCAACAAAGATCTGTCTACATTGAACTCACAGTACATTGATTTCCTTTTTGATTGTTTGACCCATAGCCCTGGAGCCTACGGCAACAGAAGTGAACATCTAAATACTGCTTAAATATTCAGACACTTTCTGAATCAGCCACACTTTCAGTCAGTGAGTTCATGTCAACTAATGGAAAAAGCAGCTTCCAGTTATCCCTTCTATGCCCTTCAAAATCTTAAAACACCTTTTACCAGGTCCCCTTGTCTGCTCCAATCTTGTCATCGGTCAGATGGGCAGGTCAGTGGCAGATTGATATAGCCTGAAGAAGGAATAAGATAAGAGAGTACATAATGTGGCAAAGCCTGTCGTGCCTGATGGAGGTCAGCAACGGCAGTCAGCAGTGAAGTCCACTGGCAAGGATGGGTGGGTTTTAGCCCAGCGCAGGGAATACAAACCATCACGGGGGAAGCCTCGTTCAGAGTGTCTGCAAACTCGTGGCTTAGGAAAGGACTGTAATAGAACATAGAACATAGAACAGAACAGTACAGCACAGAACAGGCCCTTCAGCCCACAATGTTGTGCCGACCATTGATCCTCATGTATGCACCCTCAAATTTCTGTGACCATATGCATGTCCAGCAATCTCTTAAATGACCCCAATGACCTTGCTTCCACAACTGCTGCTGGCAACGCATTCCATGCTCTCACAACTCTCTGTGTAAAGAACCCGCCTCTGACATCCCCTCTATACTTTCCTCCAACCAGCTTAAAACTATGACCCCTCATGCTAGCCATTTCTGCCCTGGGAAATAGTCTCTGGCTATCAACTCTATCTATGCCTCTCATTATCTTGTATACCTCAATTAGGTCCCCTCTCCTCCTCCTTTTCTCCAATGAAAAGAGACCGAGCTCAGTCAACCTCTCTTCATAAGATAAGCCCTCCCGTCCAGGCAGCATCCTGGTAAACCTCTTCTGAATCCTCTCCAAAGCATCCACATCTTTCCTATAATAGGGCGACCATAACTGGACGCAGTATTCCAAGTGCGGTCTTATAAAAGTTTTATAGAGCTGCAACAAGATCTCCTGACTCTTAAACTCAATCCCCCTGTTAATGAAAGCCAAAACACCATATGCTTTCTTAACAAACCTGTCCATTTGGGTGGCCATTTTAAAGGATCTCCATATCTGCACATCAAGATCCCTCTGTTCCTCCACACTGCCAAGAATCCTATCCTTAATCCTGTACTCATCTTTCAAATTCGATCTTCCAAAATGCATCACCTCGCATTTATCCAGGTTGAACTCCATCTGCCACCTCTCAGCCCATCTCTGCATCCTGTCAATGTCCCGCTGCAGCCTACAACAGCCCTCTACACTGTCAACGACACCTCCGACCTTTGTGTCGTCTGCAAACTTGCTGACCCATCCTTCAATCCCCTCATCCAAGTCATTAATAAAAATTACAAACAGTAGAGGCCCAAGGACAGAGCCCTGTGGAACCCCACTCACCACTGACTTCCAGGCAGAATATTTTCCTTCTACTTGTCTTTCTGTTATGTCCCGAGGGAAAAAGCAATGAAAGTGCCGCTAATTTTTTGCACGGCGAGCTGCTGAATATTAACCAGTCTCTCACCATTGCCATCACCTTGCTCTTGTGAAGACAGACATGGATAAAGTTCTCAAAGCTGATAGAAAATTGAAAGCCCTCACATCCTGTGACGATGGTAAGTTTCCTTTGTTGAAAAAAAAATGCTTGCAGTTTAATTGGCATAATAAAGACCACAGTGGCTCTGGTTAACACTGCTGCCTCACGGCACCAGCAACTTGGGTTCACTTCCACCCTTTGGTGTGTGTGGAGTTTGCACGTTCTCCATGTGTCTGCATGGGTTTTCTCCGGGTGCTCCAGTTTCCTCCCACAGTCAAAAGATGTGCAACGTAGGTGGATTGGTCATGCTAAATTTCCCAAGGTGTTCAGTGATGTGTATGTTAGATGAGTTATAGGTGGATGGGTCTGGGTGGGATGCTGTGAGGGGCAGTGTGGACATGTTGGGCTGACGGACGTGTTTCCACGCTGTAAGGATTCTCTGATTCATGATTCTATGATCTTACTGAGCGCAAAGGTACAATATTGGCTGGTCATATTTGTCTCACCTCTTCACACATGGACAGTAAAGCTTTAATTTCAGTTTCTATGCTTTTGCAACGTGTCTGCTGTCTATAACAAGGCTGACTATATCTCCTTCTCTAATGCGCATCTCCTGTCCCCTAACACCAGGAGGTGACACTTGCTTTTCACTTAGTACAATCAGTAAAACAATAGCCTCCATATTACATCCAGCGGCTTCTCTTAACGCTCACATACTGTTCTTTTTTAGCTCCAGGTATTGACTGCTCGTCATTTCTTATTCCTCATCTCATCTCTCTCTCACACACTGTCTCTCTCGCTCTCTGTCTGTATCTCTCCTCTCCCTATTCTCCCCCAACACTTCACTCAGGCACAAACAGAAGTTCACGGTCACACTATGTTGCACATACATATCCTATCCCTCATGCACAAACGTACTATCCACACACAGACACAGACACACACACAGAGGCACACACGCACGCACAGGCACACAGTCACATTCTCACTCATTCATAGTCCATACTGTCACATAGTCATGCATGGTCTTGCACACATTCCGTGGCACACTTGCATGCCCTGTCGTAGGATCTTTTGCCAATGTTCATACTCTCAACACACAGACACACGCACACTCCCACAAAACTCTCCCTCACACACTTAGGCTTACAAATTCACTTCCTCTCAAGCTCACTCGCTCTCACAGACACACTCACTCCCTCATGCATGCTGTAACACTCCCTTTTGTGCTGATTCTCGTTTACACACTCTCGAGCACAGTCACTGGCGCACACATTCTGTCGTGCGCACGCTCACACTTTGATGCACTGTCTTTGCACTCTTGAACACAATCATATGCTCACCTCTCTCTTGCAAACAGTCAATTTGATTTGAGTCATCATTATCACATGTGCCTAGGTACAGAGAAAAGTTTTGCTATGCACGCAGTATAGACAGATCATACCATACAAGGTGCATTAGTGAAATGGAACATAGTGACAGCTACAGAGAGCGAGATCAAAATTAGATTTAAAATTTTAAGTGTTCTATTCAGATGTGCAGGAACAGCGGTGAAGAAGCTGTTCTGGGATCTGTTCACACGTGAATACTAACTTTTTGACATCTTCCCTTCAGAAAAGGGTAGAAGAGAGTGTAATTGGGGGGTGAGAAAGGCCTTTGATTATGTCAGTTGCTTTCCTGAGGCAGCGGTAAGTATAGGTGGATTCAATGAATGGAAGGCTGATTTGCATGGTGGACTATGTTATTTTCATGACTCTGGAGTTTGTTGTTTTCTTAGGAAGAGCAGCTGCCATACCATGCTGTGATATGCATCCAGACAGGATGCTTTCTCTGGTACAGCAATGAAAGTTGCCCTTTATATTTGAATTGCCTTAGCCTCCTGGGAAGTAGACACATTGGTGTGCTTTTTTGCCCATTGCGACAATCTGGGTGGACGAGATTTTTCACTGTCATTGATGTGACTCCATTATGGCGTGTTAACCAGGTCAACCATGTCATTCAGCGTATCCTGAAAGAGGAGGACCGTAAGACACAGCTCAATGTACACATTGGTAAGATGAGTGATGAGGTCTTGCATCAAGCGTTCCGAGAGCTAGGCAGTGGGTTAAATAGCAGGACCTGTAAAGTTGTAATCTCTGGATTATTCCTGGTGCCACATGCTGAGAAGGCAAGAAAAAGGGGAAGAAAACAGATGAATGCTTGGCTCAAGTGTTTGTGTTTGGGGGTGGATTTAGACACTTGGATCTGAAGGACAATTTGTGGGGATGGTATATCCTCTACAAGTGGGCTAGTCTGCAGCTGAACCAGAAAGGAACCAAAATCCTTGCACGAGGGTTTGCTAATGTGGTGAGGAATTTAAGCGAGAGGCCTGCAAGCAGTGGGCAATGGAAGAGCAGGTAATTCACTGAGGGGTGAGAAACTAATAAAATAAAGATTATATTAGGGGATTTGAACTTGACAACATTAATTGAGATAACATAAAAGTTTGACTTGGGAAATAATTCTTTAAATACATTTGAGAGACGATTTAACATCAACATGTAGACGAGCTTGTAAGGGACAGTGCAATGCTGGACCTATTTCTGGGACACAAAGCCAGTGTTCAGGGTGACAGTGGCGAAGTGCATAAGTCCCTGTGACCATGACAACAGACTTTTCAACATGGGAGAGGAGATCTGTTTAAAAAAAATGTTTTTGGCTTAGGGTAAGGCATATTTTATTGAAACAAGGCAGGATCTGGGTAAAATATTTTGGGAAGTGACTTGCGGGCAAATCTGCAGCTGTATAGTTGGATACGTCCAGAAAAGGAACTGGGAGAGTAAAGGCCAGTTATATTCCGTTTTGGGTGAAATTTATGATCAACAAGCCTGGAGAATCCTGGATCTTGAGGAATGTTCAGGACATGTTTATGACAAGTGCAAAGGGAGCAAATGAATGGATGACTAGTGACGTATAAAAATGAAGCGTGAAGAAACGGTGGTGGCCAAGATTGGAAAGAATATCGAGATATTCTCCAGGCATATCAAGCAGGAGAATAACCAGGGAAAGAGTAGGGCCAATTAGAAACCGTGGTGTACGAGGGGTGATGGGGCAATCTGTGTTTGGAAGTGAAGGGCATTGATACAGTAGACAAGTGCCTCCCATCTGTCCTCCCTTCAAGGAGGAGCATTGAATTCTATAAAGCAGGAAGATGCAGTGTGAAATTGAAATTATTGGCTGGTTTAAAAGTGAACAAATCCCCAGTTGTTTCCAAGACTGCTGTGGGAGAAGAGAAAGAAAATCTCTTCAGAGATAGTAGGAACTGCAGAGGTAGCACAGAACAATGAGGCTCTTCCTCTGTTGGAGCAGAGGTCATTGATCTTGCAGCACTGCTGGATGGTTCTTTCGGTGGTTGAGACTGCATTGACACTGGACAGCCTCAGATCAGTCTGGCCGAGTCTTGTGTCGTGGTCTCCTGTGCTTGTCCTTGGGAAAGAGGACAGTCCTCCACTGCACCAATCCATCCACCAGGACCTCCAGGTCCCTAACTGTAAAATAAGTTGCTAATTTCCCCTTTCCTGCCCTGTCTCGGACAAATGCTATGAACTGTATGAGGCAGTTCTGGATTCTGAGCATTTTACTGGTTCACAATATCCATTAAACGTGGCACCAGTGACAGTAATACCGGGATGGTCCAGTTACGATGAGTGGGAGAACTAACTAGCGTCGGCTGAGAGAGGCACAACAGGAGCATTGTTGCTAGTTATTGAATAGGTTTGCCACAACAGAGTGAGAAAATTTGTTAGGTGTTTTGGAGAGATACTGTCCTTGCAGTGCAATAAAAATGACACTGAACTGATTCATTCCAGTGTTTTGGACCTGAAGATTGAAGAACAGAATTAGACCATTCAGCCCATTGAGTGGGATCTATCATTCTCAATCCCATTCTCCTGTGTCCATAGTAAGCAAGAACATATCTATCTATGCCTGAAATCAACTCTGACTCGGCCACCACAGGTTTCTGCATCAACGAGTTCCACAGATTCACAACTTTCTGACTGAATAAATTCCTCCTCATCTCCATCCTGAAGGGTGGTCCCTTTGACTCTGAGGCTGTGCCCTCAGGTCCTGGCCTCTCCTACTCGTGGAAACATCATCTCCATGTCCACTCTATCCAGGCCTAAATTACCTTCAGTGGGATCCCCTTCGTCCTTCTAAACTCCATCGAGTACAGACCCAGAGTTCTCAGCCACTCCTCACATGACAGTGCCTTCATCCCCAGGATTATGTTTGAGAACCTCCTCTAGACCCTGACAAAGGCCAGCACATCTTCCTTAGATAGATGGCCAAAAACTGCTCTTAATATTAAAAATGCAATGGGACCAGAGCCTTACACAGCCTCAGCAATACATCTCTGCTCTTGTATTTTTGCCGTCTTGAAATGAATGCTGACATTGCATTTGCCTTCCCAACTGCCAACTGAACCTGCATGTTAAAAGAATCCTGAACTGGGTCATCTTTGTGCTTCAGATTTCTGAAGCCTTTCCCCATTTAGAAAATAGCCTATGCCTGTACTGCCACTTCTCTACAGACTCTCTGTGACCTCCCCACTTCCTCAACACTACTTGCTTCTCCACCTATCGAAATGTCATCTGCAAACTTAGCAACAACGCCCTGTGGACAACAATACCATTAGTTCCTTTGTCCAGATTGCTGATGTATAACGTGAATGGCTGTTGTCTGAACTCTGATGAGTGCGGAACTCCTGTAGTTGCTGGCTGCCATCCTGAAAAAGACCCTTTTATTGCCACTCTCTGCATTCTGCCAGTTAGCCGATCCTCTATCCATGCCAGTACCTACTCCCTAACACCATAAGCTCATTTTTTTTTTTATTTTGAAGCCTCCTGTGTGGCACCTTGTCAAAGGCTTTCTGGAAATCCAAACAGATAAAGTTCAATGGCTCTCTTTTGTTTTTCACTCACTGGTTACCTTCTCAAAGAATCTAACAGAGACCTTCCCTTGACAAAGTTGTGTTTTCTCAGCCCAATTTAGCATGTATTTCCAAGTATTACCATGTCCTTCCAAGTACTTTCCGGTCTCATCCTTAATAATGGATTCTAAAATCTGACCTAATGACCAGTGCTAGGCTAACAAGTCTATAATTTCTCACCTTTTGCCTCCCTCCATTTTAAACAGGGGTGTTATATTTGCCATTTTGTACTCCTTTGGGACCCACCCTGACTCCAGTAGTTCCTGAAAGATCATCAATACCTGCGTGGTCTTCTCACTGAACTCCTTCAGAACTCTGGGGGGCAGTCCATCTGGTCCATGTAATTTACCGTCTTCTCGGAATTATAGAATTCCTACAGTGCGGAAAGAGGCCATTGGGTCTGTACCATCTCTGCAAAGAACATCCCACCAAGACCCAGCCCTGTACTGTTTCCCCGCAAGCTCGCATTTGCCATGGCTGATCCACCGTGCCTACACATATTTGGACTGTGGAAGGAAATCAGAACACCTGTCCGAGACCCGTGCAGACATGGGGAGAATGTACAAATTTCACACAGACCCTTGAGCTTCCCCTGTACCTTCTGCTTTGTGATGGCCACCACACTCACTTCTGCTTCAGACTCCCTTAAAGTTCTACTACTGGTGCCTTCCAACCTGAAGACTGATGCAAAATATTTGTTCAGTTCCTCTGGCATTTCTTTGTTTCCCAACGCTACTTATTTGGCCCCTCTTGAAATTTTCTTTGGCTTTTCAGGGGTGTTTTACAATAACAATATCTACTTTATTGTGTTGACAAATGGATTGTTTAGATCATCACAGAAACAATAAGCAAAATTCATCAGTATTCTCATTTAACAATCATATATATATTAATATCACAATCAATGCATTTCCATCAGGTAAGCACGTAGCTGGAACTTTCTAACCCGGCAGTTTTCACTTTTCATTTCTCAGATTTCACTCTGGGACAGAATAGTTGATGTTGACACACTGTTCATTAAAAATAGCATCCATTGTATTTTTCCCCATGTTGTAGCTCGTGGATTTGTGTAACCTTAACACATAGAGTCCATGTTCATTTTTTCTTACTTTAGTGATTTCAGGTGTTACGTTCAGAAGGGTACCATGCTGTAATTCTAGCCTGCTGTTTGCAGAGTAATCCCAATGTGGAAGATTTTGAAAAGGATGTAAATTTCCCTAATTTACCTGTCTTTTAGATCCAAACTGATGGAGACCACAGTCCAGATTTCTGTTCTTAACAAGAATGCCTATTTATGACAACTGCATAGATTCTAGCTACAGACAGATATTTATAAACATTGGACACATAGCTGTCCAAATTAAAGCTGTAAAGCCCCCTGTCAACTCATCTTGCTGCAAACGAACATCGATGGTAGAGGGATAAAATATTATAGGTGTAAAAAAAGCTTAAGTAAGCTGTTCAGTGGTCCCTGTTCACAGGATTTGCGAAGATGATCTTGAGAATATCAAGCAAATGAATAAATATCCCAGAGTGCCTTATTACCTATTAAAACATGTGTTGATGATATGGCATTGCTGTGATCATAAAATAGAACATTGTCCAATTTCCTATGAACATTACCATAGTTTTCATTTGTCTTCTCCATGTCGGGAACATACTTAATTGGTACTTTACTGACTAAGTGACCTTTGGTCATCTACAGTGTTCAGTTGCAAACAGCCAATATTTTATTATTCTCATTTTGTAACTTTGGTTTGGAATTTTGTCATAGGAAATGTATTTCACTTTATGTTACTCTGCGAAATTGTAGCCAATCCTCCATTGGCAAAGAAACACACAACTACAGAAGTTAATAAAAGAAAGAACTGCATTTATGTAGCACATTTTATGGACTCAGGCATAAAATGTAGTTTATACGCAGCTAAACTGCTTTTGAAATGTCGTCACTGATGTAGCATAAGAAAACATGTCGTATTTAAAATAGTCAGAAGTAAAGAAATATGACATAATAAAGAAATAACAAATAGTAAAATATGAAATTATGAATGTAAAGAAATATAAAATCTTCAGCCCCTTGTGAGTGGAGACATAGAATCAGGAGATGCAGAGTCAGTATGGAGCCCACCAGGGAGGAGGCAATTCTGGATCTGGTGTTGTGCAAAGAACCGGATTTGATCAGAGACCTTGAAGTAAAGAAGCCATTAGGAGGTAGTGACGATAATATAATAATTTTTAATCAGCAATTTGAGACGGAGAAGGGAGAATCGGAAGTGTCAGTATTGTATGAACTATGGAGCTATGAGGGTGGAGCTGGCCAAAGTTCAATGGTTCAATACCGTAGCAGGGATGGCAGTGGAACAACAATGGCAGGTATTTCTGGATATAATGCAAAAGGTGCAGGATCAGTCCATTCCAAAGAGTAAGAAAGATCCTAAGGGGAGGCAGTGCGGCCGTGACTGACGAGGGAAGTTAATGACTCTATAAAGATAAAAGAGAAGAAGTATAACAGAGCAAAGATGAGTGGGAAGCCGGAGGACTGGGAAGCTTTTAAAGAGCAACAGAAGATCACTAAATAGGCAATACGCAGAGAAAAAAATGAGGTACGAACGAAAACTGACCAAAAATATTAAGGAGGATAGTATGGATAACAAAGGGTCGTTTCGGGCCTGGGTGTAGGGTCTTGGCCCGAAATGTCAGCTTTTGTGCTCCTGAGATGCTGCCTGGCCTGCTGTGTTCATCCAGCTCCACGCTTTGTTATCTTGGATTCTCCAGCATCTGCAGTTCCCATTATCAAGGAGGATAGTAAAAGGTATGTGAAAAAAAAAGGTTAAGACTAGAATTGGGCCCTTGAAGACAAACGAGTGAATTTATTATGGGGAACAAGGAAATGGCAGAAGAGCTGAATAGGTACTTTGGATCTGTCTTCACTCGGGAAGACACAAGCGATCTCCCAGTTGTAATAATGGCTGATGGACGTAGGGTAATGAATGAACTGAAGGGTATTTATATTCGGCAGGTAATGGTGTTGGATAGACTGTTAGGTCTGAAGGCTGATAAGTCCTCGGGACCTGATGGTCTGCATCCCAGAGTAGTTAAGGAGGTGGCTCTAGAAATCGTGAACACATTGGTAATCATTTTCCAATGTTCTCTAGATTCAGGATCAGTTCCTGTGGATTGGAGGGTGGCTAATGTTGTCCTACTTTTCAAGAAAGGAGGGAGAGAGAAAACAGGAAATTACAGACCGGTTAGCCTGACGTCAATCGTGGGAACGATGCTGGAGTGAATTATAAAAGATGAAATTACAACTCATTTGGATAGCCGTAACAGGATAGGTCAGAGTCAGCATGGATTTACGAAGGGGAAATTGTGCTTGACTTACCTTCTGGAATTTTTTGAGGATGTAACTATGAAGTTGGACAAGGGAGAACCAGTGGATGGAGTGGACCAGGACTTTCAGAAAGCCTTTGATAAAGTCCCACATATGAGATCAGTGAGCAAAATTAGGGCACATGGTATTGGGGGCAGAATACTGGCTTGGACTGAAAATTGGCTGGCTGACAGGAAGCAAAGAGTAGTGATAAACGGGTCCCTTTTGGAATGGCAGGCGGTGACCAATAGGGTACCACAAGGTTCAGTGCTGGGACCGCAGCTGTTTACAATATACATTAATGATATAGATGAAGGCTCTAAAAGTAATATTAGCAAATTTGCCAATGACACAAAGTTGAGCGGCAGTGTGAAATGTGAGGAGGATGTTATGAGAATACAGGGTGACTTGGACAGGCTAGGTGAGTGGACAGATGCATGGCAGATGCAGTTTAATGTGGACAAATGTGTGGTGATCCACTTTGGTGGAAAGAACAGGAAGGCAGATTACTATCTAAATGGAGTCAAGTTTGGTAAAGGGGAAGTACAACAAGATCTAGGTGTTCTTGTACAGAAATCAATGAAAGCAAGCATGTCGGTACAGCAGGCAGTGAAGAAAGCTAATGGCATGCTGGCCTTCATAACGAGGAATTGAGTATAAGAGCAAAGAGGCCCTTCTGCCGTTGTACAGGGACCTGGCTTAGAAGGATGAGAGTGGGTCTGATTGAGATGTATAAGATGATTAAAGTTTTGGACACTCTGGAGGTAGGAAGCATGTTTCTGCTGATGGGTGAGTCCAGAACCAGAGGACACAGTTTAAAAATAAGGGGTAGGGCATTTCGAACAGAGTTGAGGAAAATCTTCTTCACCCAGACAGTGGTGGATGTATGGAATGCTCAGCCCCAGACAGCAATAGAGGCCCAAGTCTCTGGATACTTTCAAGAAAGAGATGAATAGAGTTCTTCAAGATAGTGGAATCAAGGGTTATGGGGATAAGGCAGGGACAGGATACTGATTGTGGATGATCAGCCATGATTATAATGAATGGTGGTGCTGGCTCGAAGGGCTGAATGGCCTTATCCTGCACCTGTTGTCTATTGTAAAAGTTAATTGTATAAGAATGATTAAGACGGTCCCATATTTCTGGTGTTGGCAGCTTGTTCAGAAAGGGAAAACATGGTTGATCTTGATTCCGCTCCTATTTGTTACACAGAAGCCTCTTCGAGCAACAATTCTTGAATGTTGATGGGACGTTGAAACACAGGTAGATTATCGTGATCACTTGTTGAAAATGGATAGCAGCTAGTAGTTCTCTTTCCTCTCAACCACTGACCAGTAGGCAATGGTCAAACAGTACCTAACCCAGAGGCCACAAGCTCCCCTGAGACATGATGTCAGTTGAGCCTCATGAATAACAACCTGCAGATGGACTATCTGTAGATTAGACGTGGTATTAAATCCCACATATACTGCTCTCAACCATTTCAATCGAAGTGTTTATCACTCGTTGCATCGAAACAGATCACACAAACTGAAATGGCATATGCACAAATACCAACATACAAGTTCTATATCGTGGCATTTTGTTCAAAGTTGTATTTATAAAATGAAAGGGTGAAGTATAATCTTCACATCATATTAAGATGCTATAGAAATCTATGGAAGTGAGAAATTTGTTTTTTGATTCAATACATGTCTGACAAATGACAATTCAAAGAGATCTTTGTTTCAGCTGGAGTGGGTAGTGGAGTCGGCCTCATTAGGGGTTTTTAAGTGACTATTAGACAGGCATATGGATGGTAATATAAGATAGGGGTGGAGGTTAGATGGACCTGAGGTTTCGGATAAAGGTTCGGCACACCATCGTGGGCTGAAGGGCCTGTACTGTTCGATGTTCTATGTATCTTATGCTGTGTTCAAATGAGTCAAGTCAGTCAGTGACATTCTGCAACTTCCTTTTCCAGGCGTATGAGTGGAAGAATCAGAGTGCTTTCTTTGAAAATTTGTCTTGATGTGTCGATCCAAGGGTCATCTGGAGGAAAAATACAAGTGTCAGTTCTAAATCTGTCATTGCTGATACACATGTAAACTGTAGGTTTAACTGGAGGTAAACTTTGTTTAACAAACTAGCACACTCAATAAACTGACAAAAATTATATACCAGATGTTTACTGTATTCTCATAATCTCTGTGATGTCTGGTGAGGGTGCAAGTGAGAAGGCTCTCTGCCAGTAAGTTTTAATTAAGGCAAAGTTGCATCATTACTCAAGTTATTTATGCTGCAGATGAAGTATAACAATGATGCGTATATCCCATGCATCATGTTCCTATTATTGAGTGTGTGTTTTTTGTGTGTGTGGACCGATTGATCAAATGGAATTGTTGATTATTCAGCACATTCTTGGTACCACAGGTGCTGTTTAACAAAAGGTTTGCTGTATTAGTATATTTCTGTATTTAGTCACTGCCACTATGAATGTTAAGTCATAACTTGGTCTGTGCAGATCGTGCACAGTACATTCCTGCAAGATAAATGATGCGCTACATATGTATGATGCTATTGTTTCTCAAAGGCACTAACCTTAGCTGCTGTTTTTGTTACCAATAATGTTTTCGTCATTAGAATACTGGGAAAAATATTCAGAAGTGCTGTATGACTCTACTGCTCACTTGCAGCAGTGATAACACTTAATGTGAGGTCATGTTTTTGCCCATTTGTTGTGCTGTTTGTCAACAATGTATCTCACAACTAATGGGCATATTTTATTGAAAGCTGGTACATACAGATATGGTCCAAGGAAGAACTGATTAGTTTTTGCCAGATCCAGATTTATTTCTCTATTTTTTAAAGCATCAGTTAAAATTGGTCGGATAGGCAAATGATCATCTTTCTAGAATATTGTTGATTGATTTAGAATGTTGTGGATTGTGTCAGCCCTGATAGTAGAATTTGTCATAACTATCAAAATATGAGCAGATTTTTGAGAGCAGATTATCAAATTGGCCTGAAGCTTTCTCAGTGAGGTGGAAGCTTCTAATAAAAGGATTTATTTTATCAACCTTGCATTTACAAAGAATCAGTCAAGTGGAGAAATGCCTCCAAGAAAAGCTGTGTAATTATAGACTCAAGGATATTTTTTGCACAGGAGGAGGCCATGCGGTCTGTCGTTAGTGCACTGCTCAACAAAGATCTGTGTACATTGAACTCACAGTACATTGATTTCCTTTTTGATTGTTTGGCCCACAGCCCTGGAGCCTACGGCAACACAAGTGAACATTTAAATACTGCTTAAATATTCAGACACTTTCTGAATCAGTCACACTTTTTCAGTCAGTGAGCTCAGGACTCCCACCACACTCGGAAAATAGGTTCTCCTCAACTCCCCTCCTCGCCTTTTACCTGTGAACTTCAATCTGTGTCCCCTGTTTATTGACATGTCTACGAATGGAAAAAGCAGCTTCCAGTTATCCTTTCTATGCCCTTCAAAATCTTAAACACCTTTACCAGGTCCCCTTGTCTGCTCCAATCTTGGCATTGGTCAGACGGGCAGGTCAGTGGCAGATTGATATAGCCTGAAGAAGGAATAATATAAGAGAGACTTAATGTGGCAAAACCTGTCATGCCCGATGGAGGTCAGCAACGGCAGCC
This sequence comes from Stegostoma tigrinum, assembly GCF_030684315.1. Lineage (NCBI taxonomy): Eukaryota > Metazoa > Chordata > Chondrichthyes > Orectolobiformes > Stegostomatidae > Stegostoma > Stegostoma tigrinum. The sequence continues at coordinate 363,114 of NW_026728768.1, forward strand.
AGCAGTGAAGTCCACTGGCAAGGATGGGCGGGCCTTAGCCCAGCACAGGGGAATACAAACAGTCACAGGGGAAGCCTCGTTCAGAGTGTCTGCAAATTCGTGGCTTCAGAAAGGACTGTAATGTTTGACTTTTTAAACTTTTGTTTTTATTTTTCTACTGTTATACTAAGAAGACTGTCGTGCTGAACTTTTAAACTTATTTATTTATTTTTAGAACATAGAGCACAGCACAGTACAGGCCCTTCAGCCCACGATGTTGTACCGAACTTTTACCCTCATCCTAAGGTCTATCTAACCTCCACCCCTACCTTATAATGTCATCCATGTGCTTGTCTAATAGCCGATGAAATGCCCCTAATGAGGCTGACTCCACGACCCTCTCCGGCATTGCATTCCACTCCCCTAAGACTCTGATTAAAGAAAGATGGATAAATTTTCTACTTCTGCAACTAAAATTTCGTACCTCGGTACTTTGTCCCTGAGGTGGCACCGTCTGAGGTGGCATTGTACTCTTGTACGCTGTATTGAATACATGTGATAATAAAACCTAAATCTAAATCTAATGCATAGCAGGACACTGGGAAGCTTAGAGGAGAAAAGGGATCCTGGGGTGATTGTTCATAAATTCCTGAAGGGGTCAGGTCAGGCTAATAAGGGTTGTTACAAAGACATATGGGACATCTCCCTTTATCATTCATGGCATTGATTGTAACAACGGGGAGGCCACTTTGGAGCTGTTTCAAAGTTTGGTTAGGCCACAGCTGGAGTCGTGAGTGGCGTTTTGGTCACCACCCATTAGGAAGGATGTGATTTCACTGGAGGGAATGAAAAGTATGTTGCATGTGTTGGAGCATTTTAGCTGTGAAGAAAGGCTGGAAAAAGTCAGATTATTTTCTGTGAAGCAGAGAAGGTTTGCAGGTTGAGTGGAGGTCCTGATAGAGGCATATAAGAATATGAGAGGTATAGATAGGTTGAGTAGAAAGCATTGTTCCCCTTAGTTAAAGCATCAATAACAACAGGGCATAATTTTCAAGAGAAAGATTGGAAATTTAGAGGAGGTTTGAGGAAAATCGTTTTCATCCAGAGTGTGGTGAAGGTCTGGAATGCATTGCCTGGGAGGGAAGTTGAAACAGGAAACCTCACAACTTTTGAAAAGTACTTGGATGAGCACTTGAAATGTTGTAATATTTAAGAGAATGGTCCAGTGTGTAAAAATGGGACTAGTATATGTCGCAGTGTATTTTCAGAGGTACATCCTTAGTGGGCCGTGGGACCTCTTCTGTACTACTGTCCAGTTCTGGGCGCCCTATTATAGGAAAGATGTGGATGCTTTGGAGAGGGTTCAGAGGAGGTTTACCAGGATGCTGCCTGGACTGGAGGGCTTATCTTATGAAGAGAGGTTGACTGAGCTCGGTCTCTTTTCATTGGAGAAAAGGAGGAGGAGAGGGGACCTAATTGAGGTATACAAGATAATGAGAGGCATAGATAGAGTCGATAGCCAGAGACTATTTCCCAGGGCAGAAATGGCTAGCACGAGGGGTCATAGTTTTAAGCTGGTTGGTGGAAAGTATAGAGGGGATGTCAGAGGCAGGTTCTTTACGCAGATAGTTGTGAGAGCATGGAATGCGTTGCCAGCAGCAGTTGTGGAAGCAAGGTCATTGGGGTCATTTAAGAGACTGCTGGACATGCATATGGTCACAGAAATTTGAGGGTGCATCCATGAGGATCAATGGTCGGCACAACATTGTGGGCTGAAGGGCCTGTTCTGTGCTGTACTGTTCTATGTTCTATGTTCTATGTTCTATATGATTCCATGAGAACCCCCAGCCCAGGCAGCATCTTGGTTTTTCAGTAATCTCCAGGATCACACCCTTCATAGTGTGATCCCCTGCCTTGTTAGCCCTCCCAAGTTGGTTAGATCACACTTTTCCTGGTTGAGTTCCAATTGCTGTGCCCAGCTGACCAGTCTGTTGATCTCCTCCTGAAGTTCATCCTTCCTGTCTGTGAACCAATTTTGGATCCAGTGTGCCACTTTGCCTTTGATCCCATGGCTGTTATTTACATGACCATTCCATCGATATCCTCCTCACTAAATTAGTCATTCGCTAGCGACACGGTCATACACACTGTGTTTAAGCCCAAACGATGAATCTAGTTGACAAATTTCAAGGGTCCTTGTGGCAAGCCCTGCACAAGCCCAATCAAAGCACACATCCTGTCACATAGATATCCCTCTACCATCAATCACCCTGTGCTCTCTGCCTCAGCCAGTTTTGGCTCCAGTGTGCCTCTTTGCCTTTGATTCGTTGACTGTTGTTTTCTTGATCAGTCTGCCAAGGGGTCTTTACTAAGTCCACATCGAATGCATAAGCTCATCAGCTTTCCAACATCTCCTCAAAAAAGGATCAAATTTCTGAAATATGACCTCATCTTAACAAATCCATCCTGACTATCCCTGATTAATTCATGCAAGTACATTCTACCCCTAAGAATGCCTCTTTGTAGCTTCTCCAGTGCTGAGATTATTCTGACTGGCCTTTAATTTGCTGGTCTGTACCTCTCTCTGTTTGTTAATAGTAGAACAATGTTCATAGACCTTCATCACTTCATTTCTGATTGGCAAGGGTTTGAAAATTGCTGCCAGGGGCCCAGATATCTCCTCCCTCACTTCCCTTGCGAGCTGGTATACATTTCAGTTCGGCCTGCGGATGTATCCACTTGTAAAGTTGCTAAACCAGCTGCGTCTCCCTGTGTCTTTACCTCTGATGTTCCTAGGTCCTCTGCCCTGATATCTATACTTGCAGTGTCCTTTTCCATTGTAAAGATTGACACAAAATATTCATTGAGGGCAGTGCCCATGTTTTCCAGGTCCACACAAACTGTACATCTCTGTGAAACGAATGAGGAGATATTCGAGAGGTTTGAGATTTACAATCAAGAAAGAAATTGACCAAATGACTTCCTTGGACAACATACATTGTCCATTGTTGTAAACAAACAGAAGTTTTTGTTTCCACAGTTGTTTGCAAATAGCCAATCAAGATCATAAAATAATGTTTTAAGATAATTTTCAAAGCAAGGCAATTGAGGAAGATGTATTGGATGTATTGAACTCTCAACTACCTCTCTTAAGTTTAGGAATATCAATATTTTTCTTCTGAATAACTTTTGCAGATCTCTTCAAACAAGTAGCTGAACCCACAGATTTATGTGACCAACGAAGCCTGAGCCTTTTGCTTCACAATGCAGTCCAGATCCCTCGGCAGCTCGGTGAGGTCCCTTCATTTGGAGGCAGAAACATTGAACCAAGTGTCTGCAGTTGCTTCCAACATGTAAGTGTGCTCTGCGCCAATTCATAAGGTCAAGCGGGTCTACTTGCCAGTGTGAATTTTGTGCTCATTTTCGGTTTGAATTAGTTCCAGAGGCCAACATGTACCACGACTAATCCAAGGCTATCATGTTTATAAATAGTCAATGTTTGTATTAAATTAATGATTAAAAACAATGTCAGAAACCCCAGTGATAGTGTATTAGATATCACTGAGGATAGCGGATGTAAACTTGACATAATTAGTCATGCAGCTGATCTTTTATTTCCCTCTCGGGCCAGAACAAAAACAGAGATTGATATTAAACGCTTTGTAGAGTGGATGAGATTGGAGCCTCGATCCATGGTCTGGCTGCCTGTTCTACACCATGTGGCAGCTGCTGAAACTGCAAAACATCAGGCGAAGTGTAACATCTGCAAAGAGTACCCATTCGTAGGTTTCAGGTGAGATGTGCAAACACATCTCACCTGAAAGTTAGTGGGAGTTAGTTTTTAAAGAAAGCTTTAACTTTAGATGTTCTATTAGAAACTCGATCAGTCAACAACACAACTGAAATCATCAAAAATCCCAACAAACTCATGGACCAGAGAAGTAATTAGGACAAATTAAGTATCAACTTCTTTAACTTAATTTTTTGTGAGAGGTGAGTGCTGCATCCTTTTGGTATTTTGTTCACCGTTGCATTGATCACAGACACTGTGGCTCAGAATGGATTGTGACTTGACTTCCGGTTGGTTCTGTAATTTGCAATTATTGAGAATTTACAGAAAGGCCTTTTTATTAGTCCTGTAATCAGTGTGTGTGCATCCTATGAAAGTGATTGCTGTGTTGTTGCTAAATGATCGATTAAACTTCTTGTCCATAATTAGTAAATTAAATTGCATATTTGGACAGGATTTCTAAGGGGTAAATTGACCCTTTTCAGTTAACTATTCTCCGACATTTCTAAGATTGACCATCTTGGAGAAGGCGCGTGTTACTGCCATTGATCTGATCAAACAACTCCCAGTCTAAGAAGAATTGGAGTGAGACCCCAACTGTGGATGAAACTATGACTGCCATAACTAAGTAAAGAGCCACAGCGACCCGGAGTCAATTGAATTCCATCTGAAGCTTGAGGAATGGTGGCCTAACTCTGAAGGCCAAGATCTGTTAGCTTTTCATGGACTATGAGGAACAGGGCAGGATTTCACAAAATCTTTAAGATGCCATATCTTATACAAAACTGAAGGAGAAATGTCAGATTGCTCAAAGAACCATGGGATCACCAGCCTTTCCATTGCTGGGAAGATTCTGGCAAGGTTACTTCTGAATAGGTTTATACCACCATGGCGAATGAAAACCTTCCATGCGAAGGGAACTTTGTGAAAATGTTGGAGACAGAGCAGGACCAATTTACAATAATGATTCCAGGGTTGAGATATCTCATTATGAAAATTGATTAGAGGAATTGGGACAGCTTTCCTCGAAGATGCTGAGACTTAGAAGAGATTATTTTGAATCTTGCAAAATCATTTGAAGTCTGGTCAGAGAAGACGAGGGGAAGACTTTCCTACTTGTGACAGAATTGAGAATAAGATGCAGAGGTTTGAAGTGATTGACTAAAGAAGTAACTGCAGTGTAAGAAATAGCTTTATCACAGTCTATAGAATGCATTACCTAGAGGAGGCAGTTTCAGTATAAGATGCAAGAAAGCATTAGTTGATTAATTAAAGAGAAATAATGTGCAGGTTAAGGAAAAGGCACTAATTTGTGACATGTATTTGGAGAGCTAGTTCAAACATGATGGACCAAATGGCTTCCTTTTACTGTGATTTGAACTTAAAATTCATTAAAAGTAAAGTGTAATTGGCTCTGGGACACGGTGGAAAAGGATAAGGTAAACAGGACGTGAGTGATCGGAGACTTGATAGTTGGAGGGGCAGATAGGAGATTTTGTAGCCGCAATCAGGAATCCAAACACAGAACTTGCATGAATGAACAAAGAAGAGGAATCGATTCAGTTGCCTCCAGTGAAGACTGTGACCACACCTTCACCCGCTGTGGGAGAATCTGCCTGATATGAATGAACCAACCACCAATAGGTCCGCAACCAATAAGCACAACTTTCCTCGCGTGTTCATCCAGTGAGAAGCACCAAGAGGAAGGCAGCCTTTTTCCTACATTTTGTCAGCTTGACCATTTGGGAAGAGAGCCCCCCTTCTCTGACATTCTGTTCTATAAAGATCAAATGTATTGGTTCCTGATGTTGCGTGAGGCCAGTGAACTTCCACAATTCTACCACACTGTTGCTTCCAAATCTATTTCTTTCCTTACCATCTCCTCAAAGTTTCATCTTCTCAATCTACCGTCTGTCTGTATTTCTTCCGACTGTTGTTCAGAAAAGTAATTCCTTTCATCCCTTTCACTTCCAAATTATGTTTGTTCCTCACGGAAACTGGTATTCTGCTTCAGTTTATCTATTGCCTCGAAAATTCTGGACTAATCTGTAATTGACAGTGAGTTTCCTGTTAGCAGTGCTATTTATAAGAGGATTAACTGAACTTAACCACTTCAGTGCATAATTTAATCTTGCCTTGCATAGCTCCAAAAATTTTAAGAGCCTGCTGTTTGTACTTTTATGTTGGTTTTCATGGCTATTTAGTTTCTGCTCATACATTTATGACTGCTTGCTGAGTCTCAGAGTTTGGCTTCATGACAGGAATCTGAAGGCAATATTCTCTGTTTTGCACCATCTCATCATATTGATGACCTGCATTCTGTATGCAGTTCCATCCATTCATCTGTTGATAATTTCACACGACATTGATCAAGTCCTTCCATTTCATTATGACATTTTCCATTCTTGCAAGGGATTTGGCTATCACCGGTGAAGTTATCATTTGTTGTCCTTCGCTAATTGCCGTTGAACTGAGTGGATGGCTGGGCGGGTGGTTCAGAGCTGCCTACATTGCTGTGGCTCTGTAGCCACATGTAGATCAGATGGGGTAAGGATGATCGAATACTCCCCGAAAGGACAAGAGTGGATCAGATGGATTTTTACCAACAATTGTTGATAGTTTCATGATAGCGTTACTGGAAATGACTTTTAGTTCTGGGTATTTTTGTAATGAAATGTAAATTTGACCAGCTACAGTGTTTGAACATGAACCTACATTCTCCAGAGCATCAGCCTGGGTCTCTGGATTTTTAGTTCAATGTATTTGCCACTTGCCCACTGTCTCTCAGCCATTATTACAGTTAATTTCTTGGCTTTTTTTTCTCTTTGCTTGGAGAACTTCCCTTCTGCAGTCTGAGCTGAAAATGTGTATCCTCCTCGTTTATTGTGGCCTTTACAGCTTCACGTGTTACAATCGCTGCTCGTCAGATTGACCTTTTCCAGGAAGATTCTGGCAAGGTTACTTCTAAATAGGTTTATGCCACCGTGGCAGATGAAAACCTTCCATACAATGGGAACGTTGTGAATACGTTGGATGCAGAGCAGAAGCAATTTACAATAATTCCAGGGATGTGATATCCCATTATGAAAATCGACTGGGGGAGTTGGGACAGTTTTCCTCGACTTTGCTGGCATTTGTTTCTCCCCACATAATTTGCCGTTTCTTCAAAATAAAAAAAAATACATAATTTAACTACTTAACTTGCATTCCTTCGATGGTTAAAAATATCCAAACAAAAATGAACATTTCTCTTACTACTTGTTCTTCCTTTATAGGTACCGCAGCCTCAAACACTTGAATTATGACATCTGCCGAAGCTGTTTCTTTTCGGGGCGCACGTCAAAGGGGCACAAGTTACATTACCCAATGGTGGAGAACTGCACTCCAGTGAGTAATATATTATTCCACTTGATAGAATTGTTCCAATCTGTCGAAACTTAGGGATTTTACCATTTAAATACAATCTTCCCTCAAAGTTGAAGTAGTTTGCTAAAATGATAAAAGGCCAACAGCTTAAATCAGGCTTCAATACCAGAAATACAATATTGTGCAGAAGCTCTTTGATGTCAAGTTGAGGCTCAAGGAGGGATATGTCATCATGCCCACCCTTTTCTCCAACTTTGTCACCACCATTCTTAATTTCATCAAGAACAAGCTTCCCAGTGATTTGGATAGGATGGATGGAAAACATTTTCACCTCAACCAGTTAAAATCACGGAAGAAAATGACACTGACCTCGCTTATGGAACTTCAGTATGTGGTTCACAATGTCATTTCCACTCTCAGAAGTCTTCAAATCTCCCTTCAGGCTTTTGCAAAAGTATACTGAAGAATTAGCCTCAACCTTAAATTTGCCACCCAGGTTGATGGGGTTGTTAAGAAGGCATACGGTGTGTTAGGCTTCGTTGGTAGAGGGATTGAGTTTCGGAGCCATGAGGGCATGTTGCAGCTGTACAAAACTCTGGTGCAGCTGCACTTGGAGTATTACGTACAGTTCTGGTCGCCGCATCATAGGAAGGATGTGGAAGCATTGGAAAGGGTGCAGAGGAGATTTACCAGGATGTTACCTGGTATGGAGGGAAGGCGTTATGAGGAAAGGCTGAGGGACTTGAGGCTGTTTTCGTTCGAGAGAAGAAGATTAACAGGTGACTTAATAGAACCATACAAGATGATCAGAGGATTAGATAGGGTGGACAGTGAGAGTCTTTTGGCTCGGATGGCCATGTTTGACACGGTCAGGGGGCATAGCTTTAAATTGAGGGGTGATAGATATAGGACAGAAGTCAGAGGTAGGTTCTTTACTTGGAGAGTAGTAAGGGCATGGGATGCCCTGCCTGCAACAGTAGTAGACTTGCCAACTTTAAGGGCATTTAAATGGTCGTTGGATAAACATATGGATGATAATGGAATAGTGTAGGTTTAATGGGCTTCAGGTTGGTTTCACAACATCAAGGCCGAAAGGGCCTGTACTGGGCTGTTATGTTTTATGTTCGAACCTCAAGATGACTCAAATCCTTTACCAATCTCAAGTTGTGGCCCATTTTTTCATCAAAATTAATGGAGAAATCCTCCCAAATGTAGAACATTTCCCTGACATGGGACGCTCTCTCTCTTTTAAGGCTGACATCGATACAGAGGTTCTAACATTACGTCCAATCTGCGAGTGGCACCTTTGGCCTCTTAAGGATGAGAATGCTCAATTGTGACATCTGTGCTGATCGCAAGATCCTTGAGTTCAAGGCATGCATCGTTCAGCCTCTCCTATATGACTGTGAAACCTGGATAACATCCAGCTGCCACTTCAAGACCCTTTCAGCACAGTTTTGTCATGGATTCTCCACATGAGCTAGGAGGAAAAACCTCCTAGCATCAGCATTGACGCCATGATGATTTGAAACAAACCCCATTGGGCTGGCCATGTACTTGGGATGCCTAAGTTATGACTACCAAAGTAAATTTTTGCCAACTGATTTCAAAGACCTTGAAATGTTCCTTCAAGAAATTCTACATCGAGGTCAAAGTATGGGATGTCCCCATTCAGAAGAAACCAACTTGGGGGAATCTCCTGTCTGAAGACACATAATTCTTTATGAACACAGGCAAGAAGTTGAAGTGTGGGGAAGGAACTGGAGAAAGGAATGCTAGTGTTCTCAAGGCCAAGACCACTTCCATCACCCTGAAAGACCTGCTAAACGTGTGGCTCTAGTTCAGGCTAATCAACCCGCACAGAGCTCATGACCCGTGATACGGAATTTCCTAGCTGGGCAATCATACTCATCAGCCAGTGATGGCCCTTAATATTGTGCAGGATATAATTTGATCTCAAACAAGTACTGTATGTAGCTTTGAGCATTGCTATGGAAAGACCAGGTTTTATAGAATAATCAGAATGGTGCTGCATGAGAAACTGGAATTAAGAGGAGGTAGGTGATACTTAATTTTTATTTGTTTCTGGGCCACTGGCATCGCTAACTGGGGCAGCATTTATTTCCCATCCTTAGTTAGCCTTGTAATTGTTGAATCATTGTAGTCCATGTGCTGTAGGTAGACTCAGTCAGTCAGGGGTGAATTTCCAGGACTTTGACCCAGTGATAGTGAAAGAACAGCAATATATTTCCAAGTTGAGATGGTGAGTGGCTTCGACACAGGGTCTTGTTGGTGGCGCTGTTCTCATATATCTGTTACCCTTGCCCTTGTAGCTGAAATTTGTCATAGGTTTGGAAAGTCCTATCTCAGGATCTTTTGCAGATTTCTCAGCGCATCTCATAGATGGTACACACTGCTGCTAATGAGCACTGGAGGGAGTAGGCTGCTTTTTACTGGATGGTGTTGAACTTATTGAGTGCTTTTGTATCTGCACCCATCTAGGCAAGTGGGGATTATTCCATCATTCTTCTGACTTGTTCCATGTAGCTGGTAGACAGGCTTGGGGAATCAGGAGGTGAGTTACTTGATGCAGTAATCCGAGCTTTGGGCCTGCTACTGTAGCCACTGCATTTAAATAGGAAGTCCAGTTGAATTTCTGTTCACTGGTAAAACCCGGGATTTTGATAGCGGACAATTCAGTGATGGTTACACCATTGAATGTCAAGGGACAATTTATAGATTTTCTCCTACTGGAGATGGTCATTACCTGGTATTTGTGTAGTATAATTGCGACTTGCCACTTAGCAGCCCAAGCCGAGATATCGTTCTGGCCTTGTTGCATTTGGACATGGACAGGTTCAGTATCTGAGCAGTGGTGAATGATGCTGAATATTCTGCTATCACTGGTGAACATGCCCAATTCTGACCTTATGATGGAGACAAGGTCATTGATAAAGCAGCTGAAGATGGTTAGGCTTAGGACTGTACCTTCAGGACCTCCTGCAGCTGACCTCCAACAACCAAAATGCCTCCCATTAGGAGAGGCGATGACCTAATGGTATTATGACTAGACTATTAATACAAGCACTCAGGTAATGTTCTGAGGACCTGGTTCAAATTCCACGATGGAACATAATGGAATTTGAATTCAATGAAAATCTGGAATTAAGAGTCCAATGATGATCGTAAATCCATTGCCAATTGTTGGAAAAACCCATCTGATTCGCTTATGTTCTTTAGGGAAGGAAACTGGGCTAGGCCTGGTGTGGCCTACATGGAACTCCAGATATCAGTTATGCAATTTGGGATGGGCAATAAAAGCTGGTCTAACCAGCAATGCCCTCTTTCCCATGAAAGAATGAAAAAGCATCATCCTCTGTGCAGATATTATTCGAACCAGTGGTGAGTTTCTGCTGGATTCCCATCAGCTGCAGTTTTGGTAGCGCTCCTTGATGCCACACTCGGTCAAATGTAGCCATCCTTAGCTCACCTCCAGAATTCAAGTCTTTTGACCATGTTTGAACAACAGCTGTAATGAAGTCAGGAACTGATGAGGTAGCAGAATTGAGGATTTTGTATAGGGATCTGAGGGATGTGGCAAATTGAGATTTCCAGCAAGAATTTGACCAGTTGCTGCATAAAAAAGTGAACCAGAAGGTTAGATCCAAGGGGATTAAGGGTAAAATATTGGTTTGAATAAAGGCCTGGCTAACTGACAGAAAGCTGAGGGTCAGGATAAATGAGTCTTTGTCTGGATGGTGAATTGTTACAAGTGGGGTGCTGCGGGCTTCAGTTCTCTGACCTCGACTATTTGTAACATATACAAATGATATGTAAGCAGAGACAAAGTGTAATGTAACAGAATGCATGGATGATTCTGAAAGAGGTGGGAAAACAGCCTGTGATGTGAAATAGAACATACACAGCTGAATATTGATAGGCGAGGAGAATGGACCAGAATCTGGCAGGTGGTTAATGTGGATAAGCATGAGGCTTGCCTATTTTGTCCAGGAAAAAAAGGGCAAATTATTATTTAAATGGAGGGAAGATTCAAAGTGTGTCAGTGCAAAGTTGTCTGGCTGTCTTTGTGCATGAATAGCTGAAAGTTGGTATGCGGGTTAGGCATAGCACAAGGAAGGCAGATGGAACTCTGGCATTTATCACAAAAGGACTGGATCATTAAAGTAACAAAGTGTTTTTCCGAACACATTGGGTGTTGGTGAGACCAGAGTCTTGTGTCCAGTTTTGATCCCCTCACTGAGGATGAATGCGTTTGCACTGGAGGCAGTTCGGAGGAGGTTGAACTGATTGATTCCAGGGATGAAAGGGCTGTCATATGAGAAGTGGCTGAGTAGCTTGGGCTTGTACTTGCTGGTGTTGGAAAGAATGAGCGGGGTGGTTCTGATTGAGGTATATAAAATAGTAAAGGGGATTGAAAAGATTGGCATTGAGCAAATGTTCTGCATTGTGGGACATTCTTAAACAAGAAGCTGTAGCTATCGAGTTATCGAGTGAGGCATGGCATGTACAAAATAGAGACGAGGAGTGGGTTGTGAATCTATGGAATTCATTGCCCCTGAATGCAATGGAGGCAGCACCAATCGACCGATTCAAGAAAGAAATAAATATGTTTCTGATGAAAAATAGGGAGAAAGGGCCATGGGGAGCAGGCAGGAGAGTGGAGTTGAGATCAGGAAAAGATCAGCAACCACGACTAACAAGATAAGTCAAGGACAGGATGAAAGCAAAAGAAAAAGCATAAAATATGTTGCGGTTAGTGGGAAGCCAGTGAATTGGGAAGCCTTTCGAAAACTAGCAGCGGACAGGTAAAAAGGTAATAAGGGGGAAGATGATGAAATATGAGGGCAATATTAATGAGGGTAATATTTTAAAAAATTGCAGGAGTTTCTTTCAGCTATAAAAGGTAAGAGAGAGGCAAGAGTACAAATAAAGAGAACAAAGAAAATTACAGCGCAGGAACAGGCCCTTCGGCCCTCCGAGCCTGTGCCGATCGAGATCCTCTGTCTAACCTGCCATCTATTTCCTAAGGGTCTGTGTCCATTTGCTCCCCGCCCATCCATGTGCCTGTCCATAAGACCATAAGACATAGGAGTGGAAGTAAGGCCATTCGACCCATCAAGCCCACTCCGCCATTTAAATCATGGCTGATGGGCATTTCAACACCACCTCCCCGCACTCTCCCCGTAGCCGTTGATTCCTTACGAGATCAAGAATTTGTCGATCTCTGCCTTGAAGGCATCCAACGTCCCGGCCTCCATGCACTCTGTGGCAATGAATTCCACAAGCCCACCACTCTCTGGCTGAAGAAATGTCGTCTCATTTCAGTTTTAAATTTACCCCTCTAATTTTAAGGCTGTGCCCACGTGTCCTAGTCTCGCCGCCTAACGGAAGCAACTTCCTAGCGTCCACCCCTTCTAAACCATACATTATCTTGTAAGCTTCTAAATCTCCCCTCAACCTTCTAAACTCTAACGAGGACAATCCCAGGATCCTTCGCCGTTCATCATACGTTAAGCCTACCATTCCAGGGATCATCCATGTGAATCTTCGCTGGGCACGAACCAGGGCTAGTCTGTCCTTCCTGAGGTGTGGGGCTCAAAATTGGATACAGTGTTCTAAATGGGGTCTAACTAGAGCCTTATAAAGCCTCAGAAGCACATCGCTGCTTTTATATTCCAACTCTCTTGAGATAAACGACAACATTACATTCGCTTTCTTAATTATGGACTCAACCTTCAAGTTAACTTGTACAGAATCCTGGACCACACTCCCAGATCCCTTTGCACTTCTGATTTGCGAATTTTCTCACCGTTTAGAAAATAGTCCATGCCTGTATTCTTTTTTCCAAAGTGCAAAACCTCACATTTACTCACATTCAATTTCATCAGCCATTTCCTGGACCACTCTTCCAAACTGTTGAAATCTTTCTGCAGCTTCCCCACCTCCTCAGCACGGCCTGTCTGTCCACCTACGTTCGTATCATCGGAAAACTTCGCCAGAATGCCCCCAGTCCCTTCATCCAGATCATTAATGAAAATGGTGAACAGCTGTGGCCCCAACACTGAACCCTGCGGGACACCGCTCGTCACTGGTTGCCATTCCGAAAAAGAGCCTTTTAACCCAACTCTCTGCCTTCTGTCAGACAGCCAATCCTCAATCCAAGCCAGTAGCTCACGTGGAACACCATGGGCCATCACCTCGTTCAGCAGCCTCCCGTGAGGCACTGTATCAAAGGCCTTTTGGAAGTCTAGATCGATCACATCTACTGGGTTTCCCTGGTCTAACATACTTGTTACCTCTTCAAACAATTCTAATAGGCACGACCTCCTCTGACTAAATCCATGCTGACTTGTTTTAATCTGACCCTGCACTTCCGGGAATTTAGAAATGTCATCCTTGACAATGGATTCTAGAATTTTACCAACTACCAGGGTTAGGCTAATCGGCCTATAATTTTCCATCTTTTGCCTTGATCCTTTCTTAAACAAGGGAGTTACAACAGCAATTTTCCAATCATTTGGGACTTTCCCTGACTCCAGTGAATTTTGAAAGATCACGACCAAAGCCTCCGCTATTTCCTCAGCCACCTCCCACAGAACTCTAGGATGTAGCCCATCGGGGCCAGGAGATTTATCAAATTTTAGACCCTTTAGCTTTTCTAGCACTTTCTCTTTTGTAATGCCTACCGTATTCAACTCTGCCCTCTGGCTCTCCCTAATTGTTGGCATACTACTCATGTATTCCACTGTGAAGACTGACGCAAAGTACTTATTAAGTTGTTCAGCTATTTCCTTATCTCCCGTCACAGGCCTTCCTGAATCAATTTGGAGCGGCCCAATATCTACCTTTGCCTCTCGTTTGTTTCTTATGTATTGAAAGAAGCTTTGACTATCATTTCTAATATTACGAGCTAGCCTACCTTCATATATGATCTTCTCCTTCCTTGTTGCTCTCTTTGTTATCCTCTGTCTGTTTTTGTAGCCTCCCCAATCTTCTGATTTCCCAGTGCTCTTGGCCACTTTATAGGCTGTCTCTTTTTCTTTGATATATTTCCTGACTTCCGTTGTCAGCCATGGCTGTCTAATCCCACCCCAGATAATCTTTGTTTTCTTTGGGATGAACCTCTGTCCTGTGTCCTCAACTACACCTATAAACTCCTGCCATTGTTGGTCTACTGTCTTCCCCGCTCGGCTCTGCTTCCAGTCGATTTTCATCAATTCCTCTCTCATGCCCCTGTAATTACCTTTATTTAACTGTAATACCATTCCATCCGATTTTGCCTTCTCTCTTTCAAACTGCAGACCGAACTCTACTGTATTATGATCGCTGCCTCCTACGTGTTCCCTTACTTTAAGGTCTTTTATAAAGTCTGGTTCATTACATAGCACAAAGCCCAGAATAGCCTGTTCCCTTGTGGGCTCCATCACAAGCTGTTCCAAAAAGCCATACTGCAAACATTCCAAGAATTCTCTTTCTTTGGATCCACCAGCAACATTATTCACCCAATCCACCTGCATGTTGAAGTCCCCCATGATCACCGTGACCTTGCCTTTCTGACATGCCCTATTTATTTCTCGGTGCATCTTGCGCCCCTGGTCCTGACCACTGTTAGGAGGTCTGTACAAAACTCCCATTACAGTTTTTTTGGCCCTTGTGTTTCCTCAATTCCACCCACACAGACTCCACATCTTCTGACCCTGTGTCGTTTAGTGCCGTAGATCTAATTCCATTCTTAATTAACAAGGCAACCCCACCCCCTCTGCCCACCTCCCTGTCTTTTTGATGTGTTGTGAATCCTTGGATATTTAACTGCCAGCCCTGAGCTCCCTGCAACCATGTCTCTGTGATGCCTACCACATCATAATCATTCAAGAGGATTTGTGCTGTTAATTCATCTACTTTGTTGCGAATGCTAAGAGCATTTAGATGAAGTGTCTTAATGCTAGCTTTCTTATCATTATGAGAGAGGTTGGAAATCCCAAGATGTCTTAAGTTATCCTTCCTTTTTGCTGTATTCCTAGTCTGCCTCGAGCTTAAATCCACCTGTACTCATGCTATCCTGTTGCTTATCTTTCCATTTAACTCCATACTCCCTGTCTCTTTCACTTTCCCTTCCCCTCCGACTCACGAGTTTAAAGCCCTACTGACCACCCTATTTATCTTTTTCGCTAGAACACTGGTTCCAGATCGGTTCAGGTGGAGACCGTCCCAACGGTACAGATCCCCCCGGTTCCAAAACTGATGCCAATGCCCCATGAAATGAAATCCCTCTTTCCCACACCAATCCCTTACCAATGTGTTGACTTGCCTAACTTTCTTTTCCCTACTCCAATTGGCACGTGGCTTGGGCAGTAATCCGGAGATTATGACCCTTGAGGACCTGTACTTCAATTTCTTTCCTCGTGTTTCATAATCCCTGAACTGGTCCTCTACCCTAGCTTTGCCCATGTCGTTAGTCCCAACGTGGACCACAACAAGTGGATCCTCCCCCTCCCGCTCTAATATCCTTTCAACCCGGTTGGAGATGTCCCGCACCCTGGCACCGGGCAGGCAACACACCATGCGGGTCTCCCGATGCGGCTTGCACAGGATACTATCTGTCCCTCTAATTATAGAATCCCCTATAACACCTACCTGTCTTTTTGCTCCCCCGCCGCCCTTGAATGACCTTGTGCCCCACGGTGCCATGGTCAGCTGGCTCATCCTGTCCACAGTCCATTCCCTCAACCGTACAGGGAGCAAGAATCTCATACCTGTTGCAGGTGTCTGTCCGGATAGATCTGAAAAGATACTGACGTGTCTGCGTCTACCACCTCTGCTGGCACCGCGTTCTAGGCACCCACCACCCTCTGTGTAGAGAACTTTCCACACATATCTCCCATAAACGTTCGTCCTCTCACTCTGAACTCATGACCCCTAGTAATTGAGTCCCCCACTCTGGGGGGGATAAAGCTTCTTGCTATCCACCCTGTCTATACCCTCATGATTTTGTAGACCTCAATCAGGTCCCCCCTAATCACCATCTTTCTCATGAAAATAATCCTAATCTACTCAACCTCTCTTCATAGCTAGCATCCTCCATACCAGGCAACATCCTGGTGAACCTTCACTGCACCCTGTCCAAAGCGTCCACGTCCTTTTGGTAATGTACACAGTACTCTAAATGTGGCTGAACCCAAGTCTCATACAACTGTACATGACCTGCCAACTCTTGTCCTCAATACCCCGTCCGATGAAGGAAAGCATGCCGTATGCCTTCTTGACCACCCTATTGACCTGGCTTGCCACCTTCAGGGAACAATGGACCTGAACACCCAGATCTCTCTGTTCATCAATTTTCCCTAGGACTTTACCATTTACTGCATAGTTCACCCTTGAATTAGATCTTCCAAAATGCATCACCTCGCATTTGCCCGGATTGAACTCCATCTGACATTTATCTGCCACACTCTCGAGTCTATTTATATTCTGCTGTAATCTCTGACAGTGCCCCTCACTTTCTGCTGCTCCACCAATCTTAGTGTCATCTGCAAACTTGCTGATCAGATGACCAACACCTTCCTCCAAATCATTTACGCATATCACAAACAACAGTGGTCCCAGCACAGAACCTTGTGGAACACCACTGGTCACAGGTGTCCAATTTGAGAAAATCCTTTCTACCACTACTCTCTGTCTCCTGTTGCCTAGCCCATTTTTTTTTGTGTCCGTCGAGCGAGCGCATCCTTGATCCCATGCGACTTGACTTTCTCCATCAGCCTGCCATGGGGAACCTTATCAAACGCCTTACTGAAGTCCATGTAAATGACGTCTACAGCCTTTCCCTTTCAATTAACTGTGTCATGTCGTCAAAGAATTCTATGAAGTTGGTAAGACATGACCTTCCCTGCACAAAACCATGTTGCCTATCACTGATAAGCTGATGTGCTTCCAAATGTGAATAGATCCTATCCCTCAGTACCTTCTCCAGTAGCTTCCCAACCACTGACGTCAGTCTCACCGGTCGATAATTACCTGGATTATCCTTGCTACCCTTCTTGAACAAGGCGACAACATTAGCAAGTCTCCAGTCCTCCGGGACCTCACCCGTGTCTAAGGATGCTGCAAAGATATCTGTTAAGGCCCCGGCTACTTCCTGTCTCGCTTCTCTCAATAACCTGGGATAGATCCCCACCTTAATGCCTTTTAGGAGACCCAACACTTCCCCCTTCCTTGTGTCAACTTGACCTAGAGTAAGCAAATGTCTATCCCTCACATCACCATCTGTCATGTCCCTCCCCTTCATCAATACCGATGCAAAGTATTCGTTAAGAATGTCACCCATTTTCTCTGACTCAGTGCATAACGTTCCTTCTTTGTCCTTAAGTGGGCCAATCCTTTCTCTAGTTACCCTCTTGCTCTTTATATATGAATAAAAGGCTTTGGGATTTTCCTTAACCATGCTTGCCAGCAATATCTCATGTCTTCTCTTCGCCCTCTTAATCCCTTGTTTCAGATGCGCTCGAAATTCCCCGTGTTCTTCCAAAGCTTCATCTCTCTTAAGTCGCCTCTAATCTATGCTTCCTTTTTCCTCTTGGCTAGTCTCACAATTTCACCTGTCTTCCATGGTTCCTGAATCTTGCCTTTTCTGTTCCTCATTTTCACAGGAACATGTCTCTCCTACATACTAATCAACCGCTCTTTAAAAGCCTCCCACATATCAAATGTGGATTTACCTTCAAACATTTTCTCCCGATCTAAATTCCACAGATGCTACTGAACCTTGGTATAGTTGGCCTTCCCCCAGTTTAGAACTCTTCCTTTAGGACCACTCCCATCCTTGTCCATGAGTATTGTAAAACTTAGGGAATTGTGGTCGCTATTTCCAAAGTCGTCCCCTGCTGTAATTTCAACCACCAGGCAGGTTCATTCCCCAACACCAGGTCCAGTATGGCCCCTTGCCGAGTTGGACTACGCACACACTGCTCTAGAAAACCCTCCTGGACACACCTTAGAAATTCTGCTCCATCTTGCCCTCTAGTTCTGAGTGAATCCCAGTCAATGTTGGGATAATTAAAATCTCCCATCACCACCACCCTGTTTCTCCAACACCTTTCCATTATCTGTTTACATATTTGTACCTCTATCTCACGCTCGCTGTAGGGAGGCCTGTAGTACAGCCCCAACATTGTTACTGCATCCTTCCTATTTCTGAGTTCTACCCATATTGCCTCAATGCTTGAGCCCTCCATGGGGCCCTCGTTCAGTACAGCTGTGATATGGTCTTCGACCAGTATTGCAACTAACATTAAATAGTAGACAGTAGATCACTGGAAAAGGAGGCTGAAGAATCAGTATGAGGAATGAAGAAATGGAAGAGGAACTGAACAGGTACTTTGTATCAGTCTTCATGGTGGAAAACACCAATCGCATACTAGAACTTTGAGAGTTAGGGGCAGTGGTGAATATAATAGCCGTAACTAAGGAAAAGGTGCTGGGGAAGCAGAAAAGTCTGAAGGTGGACCAATCACCCCTGGACCAGATGGACTGTACTGTAGACTTCTGAAGGAGATAGCTGAAGAAATTGTTGAGGCATTAGTGGTGATCTTTCAGGAATCAGTGGTGATAGGGAGGATCTTGGGGGTTTGGAAAATGGCTAAAGCAACACCCCTGCTTAAGAAAAGAGAGAGACAGAAGAAGGGAAATTATAGGTCAGTTAGCCTGACCTCAATCATTGGTAAGATTTTAGAGTCCGTTCTTAAGGTTGAGATTGCAGAGACCTTGGAAGTAAATGACAAAATCGGGCTGATTCAGCATAGCTTCATCGAGGGGAAGTTATACCTGACAAATCTGTTAGAATTCTTTGAGTAGAAAGTGGGCAAGTTAGACAAAAGGGAGCCAGTGAATGGGATTTGTTTGGATTTCCAGAATGCTGTTGAGAAGGTATCAAATAAGATGAGAGCCCATAGTGTTTGGGCAAGTTACTGCCATTGGCATTGAGCATTGGCTGACTGGCAGAAGGCAGAGAGTGTAGATAAAGGGGTCTTTTACAGGATGGCAGCTGGTGACGAGTAGAGTCCCACAGGGATCAATGTTGGTACCACAACAGTTCATGTAATACATTGATGATATGGATGAAGCAACTGAGACATTTTTGCTGAGTTTACAGTTGGCACAGTGACAGATGGAGGGAGAGATAGCAGTGAGGAAGTTGCAGAAGGACTTGCATAGACTCTGAGAGTGGGCAAAGAAGTGGCAGACAGAATACTGTGTGGGACACTGTGAGGTTATGTGCTTTGGTAGGAAAAATGGAGGCATAGATTATTTTCTAAATGAGAAAGGGCATTTGAAGTCTGAAGCACAACTGTCCCTCGTTGCCTTTGAGAAGGTGGTAGTGAGTTTCCTTCTTGAACTGCTACAAGTACATTTGCTCGAGATAGATACAATGCCACTAGGGAGGGAATTTTGTATTTTGACCCAGCGTGTTATCAGCTGAGCCTGAACATTGTCCAGGTCAATCTGCACAAAACAACCCTTTTTTTACCCCTGGAATTAACATTATGAACGTTCTGAAAACCGCTGTTGTAAGCATATCTTAATAGGCTTAATAGACCAAAACTGTAAGCTTGTTCAAAGTCCTCTTCAGGTTAACATGCAGGTTCAGTTGACAGTTAGGAATGTAAATGCAATGTTAGCATTCATTTCAAGAGGGCTAGAATACAAGTGCAGGAATGTACTGCTGAGGCTGTATATGGCTCTGGTCAGACCCTATTTGGAACATTGTGACCAATGTTTGGCTCCATATCGAAACAAGGAGTCTGCCACTTCTTTGCCCACTCACCTAGCCTGTCCAAGTCCTTCTGCAGCTTCCCCACTTCCTCACTACTATTTGTCCCTCCATCTGCTGACATTGGAGGGAGTCCAGAGGAAGTTGGCAAGAATCATTCTGAGTATGACGAGCTTGTCTTACGAGGAGTAGTTCAGGACTCTGGGTCTGTACTCGATGGAGTTTAGAAGGATGAGGGGAGAATGTGGAGAGGCCTGGAGAGACATGGATGTGGGGAAGATGTTTCCATGAGTAGGAGAGACTTAAATCTTCGGGCACACCCTCAGAGTCGAATGGATAACCCTTTAGAACTGAGATGAGGAATTTCTTCAGCCGGTGGATGGTGAATCTGTGGAATTCATTGTTGCGGAAGGCTGTGAAGGCCAAGTCATTGAGTCTGTTGAAGATATGAGTTGGATAGGCTCTTGGTTAGTAAGGGGATCAAGAGTTAGGGGGAGAAAGCGGGAGATTGGATGGTGGAGCAGAGAGTCAGTTGTAACTGCTAAAATATTGAGGCTGGGATTTCAGCAAAGGTAATGTTGAGGGGGGACGGTTGGATGCTCACTTGTCGGAGCTGGTCATTATCTGTCACTTATATGGACATTTTTTTTGAAAACTCTGTTGTGGATGTGGGCATCACTGGCTCGGCCAGCATTTATTATCTGTCCCTAGTTGCCCTTAGGAAGGTAGTGGTGAGCTGCCTTCTTGAACTGCTACAAGTACATTTGCTTTCGGTAGATACAATACGATTAGGGAGGGGATTTCTGAGAACGCTGTTGTAAGCATATCCTAGCTTAATAGACCAAAACTGTACGCTGTGCACCTTGAGTGGCGTCACCAGTCTTGTGTGGAAAGATTTTCACTCCTCCCCTCCTTGAAATAAAGATTTGCACCTCACGTGCCTTCTAAAATACATGCTGTGCATAGAAGCTAAATTTTTGTGCTTCATGTACATGCCTCTTGCTGCGTTCTGCTGGGATCTTTTAAGAATCTAGAAAAGATTACAGCCAATACATCCATTTGGGCTGCACGGTGACTCAGTGGTTAGCTCTGCAGCCTCACAGCGCCAGGGGCCCGGGTTCGACTCCAGCCTCGGGTAACTGTCTGTGCGGAGTTTGCACATACTCCCTGTGTCTGCATGGGTTTCCTCCATGTGCACCAATTTCCTCCCACAGTCCAAAGATGTGCAGGCTAGGTGGATCGGCCATGCTAAATCGCCGGTAGTGTTCAGGGGTGTGTGTGGGTTATAGGGGTGGGATGGGATGCTGCAAGGGGCGAAGTGGACTTGTTGGTCCGACGGACCTGTTTCCACACTGTAGGGAACCGAATCTAATCTAATGTCTGCAGTCAACTCTTATAATCCTCCATGTTATCATCTAATTTAGTCTGAAGGGATGCCTGACAACTAATGAAGTGAGGGAACAGGTTTTATGTCCGTATTAATTGAGGATGAATTGATTGTGAGTTGGCTGTATAAATATGGGAGCTAGTAATTAGGGGTTGACGTTTATGGAGTATTTTTAAAAGAAATAAAGCTCTGATGGTACGATGTTGGGTTGGACTCTTTGCGTACCTGGAATCCAATTCTTCAGGTCCAGGGAACCTATTAACTTAGTCTTCTCAGTTTTCCTCAATGTTTTCTTGAGGATTTCCTTCTCCCTTTCGCTCCCTACTTTTCGCCCATTGATTTTTTTTTGTATGTTTTCTACTGTGAAATCAGATAGAAAATATTGGTTCAAAGCTTGTGCCATTACCTTCATTTCCCATCATCAATTCCCCAGTCTCACCCTCTCATGAGCCATTATTCACTGTATTTACTCTTTTCCTTTTTATAGATTTGTGGAAGCTTTTACTGTATTTATATTAATGTCTCCCTCATTATTTTGGTCATCTTTTGTTCACATCTGAAATAGTTTCAGTTCCACAATTTTCCAATCTTTCTTTCAATTTATACTATCTTTAACTTTCTTAGATAGCAACAGATGGCACCATGGTGCATTCTAGCTGTACATCCTTTCATTCTAAATTGACAATATTTTTGTTCAGAGTTATGAAATATCCCCTGAAACATCTGCCATTGCTTCTCTATGGTCTTACCTTTTAAACTATTTTCCCAGTTCAACTCTGCCTTTATACTCCTGAGTTATCTTCAATGAAAGTTAAAGATATTAAACAGTTTCAGACCAAATTCTCATCCTCGTCCTTGATGTAAAATTCTACCACATCCTGATCATTCTTATCCAGAGAATCCTGTACTATGTTATGGTTGATGAGTTGTATCTCAAAACATACTACCAGGTCTAAAATATCTTAATCCCTGCTTGGTTCCAGTGGTACAGTTTTAAGACTCCAAATGCACTCTATGAATATATCCTGAGGGGTAGATAACTGCTCTTAACATCAAGGTGCCGTTCAACCAAATATGACATCAAGGAGCCGTCGCAAAGCTGCAGTCAGTAAGAATCAGGTGAAAAACCCTCTGCCGGCTGGAACCTTACCATAAAGGAAGTGGTTGTGGTTGTTGGAAGTCAGTTGCCCCAACTCCAAAGCATCACTGCGGGGGTTACGTAAATTTGTGCCCTGAGCTCAACCATCTTCAACTGTTTCATCAAATGCCAAATGCCATCCCTCCGTCAGAATGCCATACGTGGGGATGTTCTCAGTTGATTGTGTCATGTTCAGCACCACTCATAGCTCCTCAGATGCTGAAGTAGTCCATGTCCACGGAACATAAGTGATGAGAAGCAAGTGTTAGTTGTGCTGTGCAACTTACGGGCAATGAACGTCACCATTAAGGAGAATCTAACCATTGCCCCATGACTTACACTCCTTTACTGCCAATATGCTGAGGCTTATCAGGTTTCCAGAAACTGAATTGGACCAAACTTGTAATTATTGTGACGACAAGAGCAGGTCAGAGGTTAAGAATTCTGCAGTGAATAATGAGCCCCCTACCTACACAAAGCCTGTCCACCATCTATAAAGCCCAAGTCAGGAATGTAATCTCCACTGGTCAGGACTGGTGCAGCTCCATCAACACTCAGGAAGCTTGAATCATATGGACAAAGCAGCCTGTTGGATTGGAACCTCACCCACCACCTTCAACATCTGTTCTATCATCAGTAATGTATAATTAGTGCCCCATACAAGTTTCCCTCCAAGCCACACACCATCCTGACTCGGAACTATATCGCTGTTCATTAATAGTCATTGAGTGAAGATTCTGGAGCTTCTTTCTGAACAGCACTACTCTAAGGACTGCAGTTATTCAAGAAGGCAGCTCACCACCACCTTCTCCAGGGTAATTGGGCTTAGCCAGCAACATCCACATCCCGTGAATAAAAAAGAATCTTCCAGGCTATCTGTGCCAATTGGACTCACAGTTTATGGTAACATCTTTCTTACAAGATCCCATTTCTTCTTGGTCTATCGACTGTATGCTATCCTGGACTGTATCTTCTGTCAGGGGATCTATGAATCTGAAACTGTCACAGCTGTGACTTCTTTCCTTTGCTGTTCCTTATCTCTACCCAAACTGATTGTCTATTTTGCCTGGGAGCCAGTTGGCTGGTTTGTAATTCAGAGTGATACCAACAGCCTGGGATCCGACACTGTCTGAAGTTACAATCAAGGAATCTTCTTCTCAACCTCTCTCCTCATCTGAGGTGTGGTAACCTTCAATTTCAACCACCTCCAGTTATCTCTCTCGACTGTGAGAGCAGACCTGTGGTCCCATCTGGGACTATAGTGACTTTGAATCTCCAAACCAAGATAATTTCTCACCAATGTATTGATCTCATCTTTGACACAAGACAAAAAAACAAACAAATTAAACCCAATGAGATGAATTTTGGATCACTGGATTACATAGCATAATTGGACAACAAAATGCACTATTGTTAAAATAATTAGGAATTCAACCAGAAAGGCCACTAATGTGAATCCTGGATCTGTGTATCATTTGAAATTATTTAATTGGATAGTTTCAGTATTTGGCCACAAGATGGAGAAATCTGCTGAGGTGATGTACCCAGAAGATAGAAAGATGATAGAAATGTTTGGAGAGATATGGGCCAAGCACAGGCAGGTGGAACTAGTTCAGTTTGGGATTGTGATCAGCACAGGCTGGTTGGACCAAAGGATCTGTTTTCATGCTGTATGACTCTATGAAACTCAAGCTTAATTGTCCGAAACTCACATTCAGACATATCTAACCTTGATCATAATCTTACACAAAGATAGCCGACTTTATCCCTCAGAGTTGCAGACTCTTCAATTTTACATCCTCAAAGACATTTAGCAGGAATAGCATGGATTATAGAGTGAGTTGAGTAGATTGGTTCATTATTAATTCTTAACTAAATTTGATTTATTTTACATTTTTAGACAACATCAGGTGAAGATGTGCGTGATTTCACCAAGGTGCTGAAAAATAACTTCAGATCAAAGAAATACTTTGCCAAACATCCTCGCTTGGGTTATTTACCACTACAAACAGTCCTAGAAGGTGAGAACCTTGAGATGTAAGTTTATTGATGTGAGATTTACTAATGTATCACTCCCCATTTGGGGGTTGACAAATATTGCAGCATTATTCGTTCTGCAGCTTAGCAGGAGAGTGAGGTTGTCCATTTGCGCCGATATCAGAAGTACACAATACAAGAACAAGAGGGGCTTAACTGATATCATCGGCCCTCTCGCCTTGAAAGCAGTGTAGTTATTCAGAGTGCATCTGCTGTGGACTTGTTGATACTGTCACTAACGTGCAACCTTCCTTGATATCTTTCTCTGTCCTCCAGTTCTGTCTTTAAAAACTACAATCAATTACCCTCTCCTCAAAAGGAAAGAACCTTTGGCTGAACAGAGAACAAAGAACAGTACAGGCCCTTCGGCCCACGATGTTATGCCGACCTATTATCCCACTCAGATCAAACTACCCTGCATACCCTTCATTTTACTATCCTTCATGTGCCGATCCAATAGTCGCTTAAAAGTCTTGAAATGTATCTGACTCCATTACCACTGCCAGCAGCGCATTCCACACACCCGCCACTCTCTGTGTAAAGAACCTACCTCTGACATCTCCCCTATTCCTTCCTCCAGTCACCTTAAAATTTCTCCCCCTCGTAATAGTCATTTCTGCCCTGGGAAAAAAAATCTGACTATCCACTCCAGCTATGCCTCTCATCATCTTGCATACCTCTATCAAGTCACCTCTCATTCTTCTTTGCTCCAATGGAAAAAGTCCTCGCCCCCTCAATGTTTCATCATAAGACGTGCCGTCCATTCCATGCAGCATCCTGCTAAATCTCCTCTACACCCTCTCTAAAGCTTCCACATCCTTCCTATAATGAAGCAACCAGAATTGAACTCAATATTCCAAGCGCTGCTCCATCCCCACAAACTAATGCTTGATTCCAAATCCCTTTTCTCTTGATGCTTTAAATTCAATGCTGTCTTTCGTGTAATTTCATATTTGAATTCACTGGTCCTGAGCCGCTCGCGGCGATGTGCCCCCGCGGTCCTGCTACAGTGCTTTGAGATGGAAACAAACATGACTGATGAAGGTCCACCAGTTGATGTAGTACGTTTAGATTTCAAAAAAGCATTTGATAAATTACAACTCATAAGGTGACTCAAAAGAAAGCAGCCCATGGGTTCAAGGGTAGTATATTAGGATGGACAGAGGACTGCATCGCAAACAGAAGTAGAGAAGGGGCAGCAGGATGGTAACTTATAACTGGTGTCCGGCCACAGGGTCCCTGCTGCGGAGGCCGTACACCTAATGTTCCCTGGGTTGATTTCGGAAATGGAGGAGGGGATTGCCATGCTTAGGAATGTTGGGTGGATGGGATTTATAAGATTGAAAGAAATCTTATTTTTTCAGCATTTAAGATTCTTAAGAGGCTTGATAGTGTATATCCGTAGAGAATGCTCCCATTTGTGAAATATTTTATGACCAGAGGCCACATTTTCATATTAGTTGCCTGTTAATTCAGGGGAAGAATTACTTCTTTCAGGTGGTAGCAATCTATTCAACACTTTAGCAGAGAAGGTTTTCGAGGTAATGCCATCAATTATATGCTAGGCTGAGATGGCCCGTTTAATTTTCAAATCAAGAAACAACAATAATGAGAAAAGGGTAGTCTTCACAGTGGAAGATACTTCAAGGATCCCCTTATCCCTGTATTCTTTAGTAATGAATTAAATACATCACTACCACACCATCACTACCATTACAGAAGTAGTAGTAGACAATCTAATGGAGTAAAAGCAGATCAGACTCTTTGCCCTGATGGTTTACTTTCTATGATTCCAAACAAAGGAGCTTCAGAGTTGGTGTATGCATTGATTGTAATTTCTGAAAAAGGTTTCGATTCTCGAGAAGCATCTGAGGGCTGGAAAACTGCCGATGTGACATCCCTATTTAAAAAGGAGAGAGGCAAATTGTTGGAAATATGTGGCAATCAACTGTGAAGAAAATAATAGCAGGACATTTGGAAAATCAGAATCTAATCAAACAGAATCACCATAGCCTGACGAAAGAGAAATTATGTCTGGCTAATTTGTTTGGGTTTTTCGAGGAAGTCCCAACCAGAATTAGTAGAGGAAAACCAGTAAATGTGTTGTATTTGGACTTTGAGCAAGCATTTGAGAATGTACTCAAAAGTAATAAGCTAAGAGCTGAGGTTTTGAAGGTAGTATATTGCTATGGATCAGTATGCTTTGCATGGCCAGGAAGGAGAGATCACATCTACAGTGAAATGCACCAAGTGAATAGATATTTTGGGGAATTTGGTGGCAATGTGGTAAGTCAGTGCAGAGGGTAAGAGGTGCTATTTGCTTGCTTTTTTTGCCTGATAGTTGGTAAGCTTTTCTTTTGAGACAGGGCAAATTGAAGCCAGAAGCGGGGACCCAGAAGGTGAACCCGGTTCATTGGTTGGTGATAGCTACTGGTTTAAGAATCTATTATCGGTAACTTTCAGATTGAAAGTAAATCGGAGAAATATATACAGGCTACAAACTAATGTTTTTAAATCAAATTAAGATTTAAGTAATTGAAATGGAGATGCCGGGCCAATGATGATTTAAACCTCCATGACGGAGGAGTGGTCAGACACCATACTCCAGCTCAGGGTTGATGAACTGGAATCTCAGTTTCGACCAATCAACAAATCATGCAGGGGAGAGTTACCAGGGAATGCTCTGTTTCCGGAGGCAGTCACACACCTTAGATTAACTACCTGAAGCTCGGTCAGTGGCCAGGGATGTGAGACTGTGACTAAGGACAGGACAGGTGGAAGGATCCAGGATGTCGTGCAGAAGGAACCTTGGCCTTTGATCTTATCGAACAGGTTTGAGATTCTTTCTTCCTGTGTGGATGAGAGGTCAGGGTATATGGAAGATGAGTAAACTGACTATAGCACGGTGGTACAGGGGGACATTCAAGAGGGGATAAAAAGTGAAATGTAGTTATAATCAGAGGTAGTATAGTTAGGAGAATGAACATTGTTGGTTGTGACTAGGATCGAGAGTCTCGAAAGTAGTGTTGCCTGCCTGGCGCCCAGGTTTAGGATATTCCGTCTTGGCTACCAAGGAATTTGAAGTGGGAGGTGTAGAAATCCAGCTATTGTGGTGGACACAGGTACCATTGATATGGAAGAAAGAGGAAAGAGGTTCTGCTGAGGGATTATGAGCACTGAGGTGCTGAGTGAGAAGGCAGAACCAAAAGGTAATAATCTCGGGATTCTTATCTGAGCAATTTGGCACGGTGTGAACAAAACTGAAGATGTAAATGCATTGTTCAAATGATGGCATGGCAGAAATGTGTTTGAATTCATGGGACATTGGCATTGGTATGGGGAAGGAGGGAGTTGTTCCGGTGGCATAGGCTTGATGAGAATCATATTGGGACAAGTATCCTGGCAAAAGACATAGCTAGGTCTGGGGGTAGGGCATCAAAGTGAAAAGTGTGGAGCGGGTGAGTCCAGTTGCATGGAAAATTATGGAAAAAGTTAGAAGCTAGTAAGTGCTCAGCAAAGTTTCCAGAGCAAGTAATAGGACAAAAAGTATGGAAATAGTCAGGAGTCTCATTTCAGGTGCAGCAGATAAGAAGGGTGGCCGTAAATGCCAGACTGAAGGTCTTTTATTTAATTGTAGGGAGTGTATAAAACAAAGTGAATGAGTTTGTGGTGCAGATTGAAATTGACAGATGTATTGTTCTGGGTATCACAGACATGTGGTTGTAAGGGGATAAGTGTTGGGAACTAAATATCCAATGATTCATGTCCTATAGAAAGAACAGACAAATGGACAGAGATGCCAGGGTTGGCTTGTGAGTAAGAAATGGGGCAGCGCTGAAGGAACCACAGGTCTTGAGCTTGTTTATTAATGACTTGGAGGAAGAGGTGAATGTGCTGTGGCTAAATTTGTAGATGACTCAAAAATATTTGGAAAGACAAGGCATGGCACAGAAACAGAGATTTACCAGGATGTTACTTGGATTGGAATGTATTAGCTTTCAGGAGGGCTTGGTGGAAATGTTGTATAATAATAAATGTAATGAGATCAACCATGATCTCACCGAATGGTGGAGGAAATTCAATGGGCCAAATGACTTTTTGAGTGAGTCTTGTTGTTTGACAATGAATTCGTAAAGGTGTTTTTTTTTGTCTCTTGGATGAGATGTAAAAATGAAATGTGTACGCTTCCTTTTCATCTGGCAATAAATAATCGTTCTGAACGATTTCCATTGACTAGTGGCAATCTGACAAGCATCACGATGTAAAGAGATTCTTAGCTTCTTTTTAATTGTCAAGTTATTCTTTGGAATTAATTAAGCATATATTATTTGCATCTCAGGAATTATATTCATCACTGCATCTCAAAAAGTACTCTGTTGTATGATAACAGCATTTTAAAGAACACTCTTCAATGGTTGTGATTTTCAGTTGCCATAACACACATTAAATTACATTGTTGGCCAATCTGTCCATGATTATTTCATTGTCTTACATTTCAAACAGACAAGGAAATATTGGTGATGCAATGAAGAGTTTGATGATAAAATATAATTACTGTTACGGTTTCCTCTTGGACGAAATATTCTCATCAAGTTGACTGGTCAAGGAAATGGGACACTGACTGTGAGTACTTTGAGTGTTTAAGTGATTCCTAAAATGAAAATTATGACCTTGATTTCTCTTGCATGCAGATATGAAGAGACTATTTTAAAAATCCTCTCGGTTCGTGGTTCAGGCATAAAGGTGTCACATGTATATTTATGTATATACATGTACATGTGTAATCTGAAAAGAAAATGACGATAAATCACTTGTTACAAGGTGAGAATGAGTTATCCAGATAGTAAGAACTGCCAAAGTTGGTGTCTGAGATAACACATTGTGGAGCTGGGGGAAAGCAGGCAGCATCAGAGGCTCAAGAAAGTTGATGTTTTGGGTCAGGACCCTTCCTCCAAGGGTGGACGGGAGCTCAGAAACAAATAGTGTGGAGAGGGAGGAGGTGCTGGGGAAGGTAGGTGGGATGGTGATAAATGAGTACTATCCAGATTGGAACAGATTTACCCCAGAAGGTATTGAATACAAGTTCCAAATCACTCTCAAAATCCTAGTGACTGTTAACATTCATGTTTTTTTTTGTCTGTGTGTTTCAGTAGTTGCATGTCAGTTTGAATGGTTCATTGAGAGTGAGGAACCTATGGACTCACACACACCAACATGGAATTTAATTCAAAGAGTGACTCCTCTTCAAAGTACTTGGTCGCTTTTAAAATCTTGACCATTTCTGCTGTCTAGTTGAGCAAGTGTAGCTGAATACTGCTTCGATAGGAATTAGTGTTTAATAGGAACATATTTGTGAAACTTACAGTTCCTCAAGCTTTAGCATAAACTGGTGGAGACTTTCGACGCTTGCAAAAAGGCTCACCTCTCTGTTAATACTGAAGGAAAATTGGAGTTTAAAAGTAAGTTCATCCGGTGTCAGGGAATGAAATGTTAATGTTGACTTGAATATAATTTTTAAAAAAGTAATATATTTGTGTAGCACTAAACTCAAATTAAAATTTGGATATGCCAGTTGACTCCTGTTTGACACTGTATGGAATGGCGGTGACATCAGATTCAGTGATGATTGAGAATCTAAAGAATATGAGGATAAGATTTAAAATCCAAATATCATTGAACTCTTCAAGGAATGTATTACTGGAAAAGGGGGAAAGCATGTATGTCTATTAGAATTGAATACACTCTGAAGGCGGTGGCACAGATGAAACAGACCTGTGTGCTAAAACTTATCACAAATTTCACATTGAATGGAGCAGTTTAAACAGGCTGGAGGAAGCAGACATGCCAGCGCAAACTTTTGAATTTGTGCATTCTGTTCATAAACATCAGCAAAATTGTGGGAACCTGTTTATTCTTTCTCTTTTATTGCACAGAACCATACGATTTCACTAATTTTGATGAGGAATTTAAAGATTACGAGCCCCGTCCGTTTGACTCGCAGTTTGGTACCATAGGTTGGTACGATCTTCGTTCGAGAAGGAAGAGGGATGTTCCAGACACAGAAAATCGTCAAACCATTTACTACGAAGTCTGTTTCTGCTTAGTATTAATTAATGCAGTTAACATTTTCAGATCGACATGATTGCAGAATGGAGTCAATAAAACAAATTCCATCTGATATTCAACATAAATTTTAAGTTTGGAATAACAAGCTCACAAGAAAGATGACCTGGTTTTAGATATCACTTGGGACCACAGACTAACAGACAAAGGAACAAAGCAAAACGACTCTGCGATTTGATGTAGAAACTCCTGACTCCGAAGCCTGCAGCCGCCCTCCAATTCTCAAGTCAGAAGTGTGTCAATGATGGTGCAGATCCAACAACACTGGAAACGATCTTGAGTCTAGACCAAAGCAGCCCCTTGATTGGCACCGTATCCATTCTCTCCACAACCAACTCCAAGACACAATAATGTGTCCATATACAAGATGCACTGCCACATTTTTTTCCAACTATTCTTACACCCGCCTTTCCAGACTTAGAAAACTCATCTTCAAGGTCAAGGACATCAGACATGGTAGCACTAATCCCAGTAAAAATCACCTCCAAGCTACTCTCAAACTGATTTGGAAATGAATGATTGTTCCTGAGTCAGTATTAGTAATCTCTTTTGGAACAGCATTGTGGGTCTGTGTACAGCAACATGAAGCTGTTCAAGAAGTCAATTTGTGCTGGACAATTAGCAACAGCTATGTCTCATTAAAGAATAAATAAATCGGAAAGAAATCCATCTGAGAGTCACAAGCAAATGGGTAACTTTTTTTTGTTCACTCTGCAGCTCGTGGGCTATTACCAATTTTGACAATGACAAATGAAGCTTTTGTTTGGTTTGCTATTGATAGCAGCTGTCCACAAAATAAAAACAATTGGCATCAGAGATAATGGGAAGTGCAGATGCTGGAGAATCCAAGATTACAAAGTGTGGAGCTGGATGAACACAGCTGGCCAAGCAGCATCTCAGGAGCACAAAAGCTGACGTTTCGGGCCTAGACCCTTCATCAGAAAAGAGGGAGGAGGAGAGGGCTCTGAAAGAAATAGGGAGAGGGGAAGGCAGATTGAAGATGGATAGAGGGGAAGATAGGTGCAGAGGAGACAGACAAGCAATAAGGAAGGAGAGGATCAAATACGAAGGTAGGCTAGCTAGTCATATCAGAAATCATAGTAACAGCTTCTTTCAATACATAAGAAACAAACATGAGGCAAAAGTAGACACTGGGCCACTCCAAATTGATGCTGGAAGGCAAGTGGTGGGAGATAAGGAAGTAGCTGAAGAACTTAATAAGTACTTTGCGTCAGTCTTCACAGTGGAAGACATGAATAATATGCCAACAATTAGGGAGAGCCAGGGGGCAGAGCTGAGGATGGTAGGAATTACAAAAGAGCAAGTGCTAGAAGAGCTAAAAGGTCTAAAAATTGATAAATCTCCTGGCCCCGATGGGCTATATCCTAGAGTTCTGAGGAAGGTGGCTGAGGAAATAGCAGAGGCTTTGGCTATGATCTTTCAAAAGTCACTGTAGTCAGGGAAAGTCCCAGATGATTGGAAAATTGCTGTTGTAACTCCCTTGTTTAAGAAAGGATCAAGGCAAAAGATGGAAAATTACAGGCCGATTAGCCTGACCTCGGTAGTTGATTAAAATTCTTGAATCATTGTCAAGGATGAGATTTCGAAATTCCTGGAAGTGCAGGGTCAAATTAGAAAAGTCAGCATGGATTTAGTCAGGGGAGGTCGTGCCTGAAAAACCTGTTAGAATTCTTTGAAGAGGTAACAGGTATGTTAGACCAGGGAAACCCAGCGGATGTTATCTATCAAGACTTCGAACAGGCCTTTGATAAGGTGTCTCACAGGAGGCTGCTGAGCAACGTGAGGGCCCATGGTGTTCGAGGTGAGATACTGGCCTGGATTGAGGATTGGCTGTCTGACAGAAGGCAGAGAGTTGGGATTAAGGGCTCTTTTTCAGAATGGCAACCAGTGACGATTGGTGTCCCGCAGGGTTCAGTGGTGGGGCCGCTGCTGTTCACCTTATATGTTAATGATCTGGATGAAGGGACTGGGGGCATTCTGGCGAAGTTTTCCGATGATACGAAGATAGGTAGACAGGCAGGTAGTACTGAGGAGGTGGAGAGGCGGCAGTAAGATTGAGACAGTTTAGGAGAGTGGTCCAGGAAATGGCTGATGAAATTGAATGTGAGTAAATGTGAGGTTTTTCACATTGGTTAAAAGAATACAGACATGGAATATTTTCTAAATGGTGAGAAAATTCGTAAAGCAGAAGTACAAAGGGATCTGGAATTCTTGGTCCAGGATTCTCTAAAAGTTAACTTGCAGGTAGAGTCCATGATTAAGAAAGCGAATGTAATGTTGTTGTTTATCTCAAGAGGGTTGGAATATAGAAGCAGTGATGTGCTTCTGAGGCTTTATAAAGGTCTAGTTAGGCCCCATTGAGAATACCGTGTCCAATGTTGGGCCCCACACCTCAGAAAGGACATACTAGCCCTGGAGCGTGTCCAGCGGAGATTCACACGGATGATCCCTGGAATGGTAGGTTTGACATACGACGAACGGCTAAGGATCCTGGGATTGTACTCATTAGAGCTGAGAAGGTTGAGGGGAGATCTAACAGAAACTTACGAGATAATATGTGGCTTAGAAGGGGTGGACGCTAGGAAGTTGTTTCTGTTAGGCCAGGAGACGAGGACCCGTGGGCACAGCCTTAAAATTAGAGGGGGTAAATTTAAAACGGAAATGAGACGACTTTTCTTAAGACAGAGAGTGGCGGGCTTGTGAAATTCATTGCCACGGAGTGCAGTGGGGGCCGGGACGTTGGATGCCTTCAAGGCAGAGATCAACAAATTCTTGATCTCACAGGAATCAAGGGCGAGGGGGAGCATGCAGGGAAGTGGAGTTGAAATGCCCATGAGCCATGATTTAAATGGCGGAGTGGACTTGATGGGTCGAATGGCCCTACTTAGACTCATATCTTATGGTCTTAAGTTAAAGGGTCGGACATGAAGCCAATAGAGGTGAGTGTAGGTGGGGAGAGGTCAGTCTGGGGAGGACAGACAGGTCAAGGGGGCGGGAAGCGGTTAGTAGGTCAGGAATGGGGGTTTGGCTTGAGCTGGGAGGAGGGGATCGGGGAGAGGAAGAGCTGATTAGGAACGTGGGGACGAGCTGGGCTGGTTTTGGGATGCAGTGGTGGGAGGGGAGATTTTGAAGCTTGTGAAGTCCACATTGATACCGTTAGGCTGCAGAGTTCCCAAGTCTCAGTTAAGGAAGGACAATAAACACTGGTCAGTCAGTCATACATCGAACAAAAAAAGTTTATTTTTAAAAAAAAATAGGATGCATCTGTCAATCAAGTGGCAAAGTATTATCGAGTTTTGAGAAGATTTTTAGCTCAGGATTGAGGTTTTGGATGTAAGATTGCTCACTGAGCTGGAAGGTTAGTTTTCAGATGATTCGTCACCATTCCAGGCAAAATCATCAGTGAGCCTCCGGTGAAGTGCTGGTGTTCGGTCCCGCTTTCTATTCAAGTGTTTAGGTTTCCTTGGGTTGGTCATGTTATTTCCTGTTCTTTTTCTCTGAGGATGGCAGATGGATTTGGAGCCAATGTGTTCTCCCGAGTGTAGTTTGTGTATGGAATGAACTGCCAGAGGAATGCCAGAGGCTATTATAATCACAGTATTTAAAAGTCACCTGCATGGACACATGAATAGGAAGGGTCTGTAGGGATATGGGCAACATGCTGGCAAATGGAACTAGTCATTTACGATATCTGGTCGGCATGGAGGAGTTGGACTGAAGGGTCTGTTTCCCTGCTGCACAACTCTACGACTCTGTCTTCGTCTCTTTGTGTCTCTCTCTCTCGCCCTCGCTCCCCCCTCCCATTTTCTCCAAACCCACCCCTCGCCACACACACAATCTCTGTCTCTCCATCTCTCTGTGTGTGCCTCACTCTGTGTCTATCTCTCTCTCTCTCTCTGTTGTCTTGTCTCTGCCACCTCACTGTGCACTTCTGTCTCTCTTTCTTTCTCTTTCACTCTGTCTCTTGTGTGTGCGTGTGTGTGTGTGTGTGCGCGCTCCTCTCTGTCTCTCGTCTTGTCTCTGCCTCCCTCTGTGTGTGTCTCTGCCGTTGTCTCTCCCCTGTCTCTCCGTCTCTCCCTGTGAACTTCTCCCTCTCCCCTGCCCCCGCCCCCGGCGCTCTGTGTCTCTCTTCCTCTCGCCGTGTGTTTATCTATCCGTGCATCTCCACCCGCTCAGCAGGGAGCATTGAGTTTTTTTTTAAAAGTTTAAAAATCTGTTTAAACCCAACCCATCCGCAATCAGACTGCATTTCAAATTCTCTCTCTCACACACACAGTCTGTCTCTTTCTCCCTCTCAGTCAATCCCCTTCCTCTCCTGTTCCTACTCATGCCTTTTCCCCCCACTCTGCCTCGGTGACGAGTCCACTGTCTGGAACCCTTTTCCCGGGAGGGGACTGAGGACCCAGCTGTTCTGCATCGGGATCAGCGTACCACGATCCCGGACCCCTACAGCCTCCAGCATGAACACTGGGCGAGGAGCAGGCATCCAGGCTGCTGGAGCGCTCGCTGCTCAGTGGCTCGGCCCTGCGCCGCCTTGGCCGGGAGCGGGGATCCGAGGTGGGAGAAGGCCTCTTCGCCCGGCTCCTGGGCACAGCTACCTGCCTGAACAATAAAATGTGAGACTGGATGAACACAGCAGGCCAAGATCTTGGATTCTCCAGCATCTGCAGTTCCCACTATCTCTGGTACCTGCCAGAACAGCTGCCTGGCACCGAACCCACCCCCTCTCCTCCCCTCCTCTCTCCCCGCCCCCTCCTCCCTTCCCCACCCGCCCCTCCTCCTTCCCCCCAACCCCCTCGTCCTACCCCCCCCCCGCCCCCTCCTCCTGCTCCCTCCCTCCATTCATCCATTCCTTCCTCCTGTCAGTCCTCGCTCCCTCCCTCCAGCCATCCATTCCTCCCTCGCTCGCTCCCTCCAGCCACCCATTCCTCCCTCGCTCCAGCCGTCGCACCCTCCCTCCCTCACTCCAGTCAGTCAAAACAACAAAGAAAATTACAGCACAGGAACAGGCCCTTCAGCCCTCCAAGCCTGCGCCGACCAAGATCCTCTGTCTGACCAGTCACCTATTTTCTCACGGTCTGTGTCCATTTGCTCCCTGCCCGTCCGTGTACCTGTCCAAATATATCTTAAAAGATGCTAATGTGTCTGCGTTGCCCACCTCTGCTGGCAATGCGTTCCAGGTGCCCACCAACCTCTGTGTAAAGAACTTGCCATGCATATCTCCCCTAAATTTTCCTCCTCTCGTCCACGTCCTTTTGGTAATGGACACAGTACTCTAAATGTGGCCGAACCACAGTCCTATACAACTGCAACATGACCTGCCAACTCTTGTACTCAATACCCTGTCCAATGAAGGAAAGCATGCCATATGCCGCCTTGACCACCCTATTGACCTGCATTGTCACTTTCAGGGAACAATGGACCTGAACACCCAGATCTCTCTGTTCATCAATTTCCCCCAAAACTTTTCCATTTACTGTTTCGTTTGCCCTTGAATTTGATCTTCCAAAATGCATCACCTCGCATTTGCCTGGATTGAACTCCATCTGCCATTTACCTGCCCAACTCTCCAGTCTATCTCTGTTCTGTTCTGTAATCTCTGATAGTCCCCTTCACTATCTGCTTCTCCATTCCTCCCTTGTAGTGCGATTAGGCAAGACTTAGGAGGCATAGAATGGGTTAGCAAAATGCAGGGGATGGGGACAATTGAATTGTGGAGCTGGTTTAAGGAACAGATATTGCATGTCCTTGAGAGGTACGTCCCTGTCAGGCAAGGAGGAAGCAATAAGCTAAGGGAACCGTGGTTTACTAAAAAAATTGTATCTCTTGTTCAGCAGAAGAGGGAGGCTGATGTGACGATGAGACCAGATGGTTCAGATGAGGTGATGGAGAGCTACAGATTAACTAGGGAGGATTTAAAGAGAGAGTTAAGAAGAGCAAGGAGGGTACATGAGCAGACATTGGCAGGTAAATAAAGGAGAGCCCTAAGCTTTCTATAGGTATGTGAGGAATAAGAGGATGACTGGGCTAGGCAAAGGGCCAGTCAAAGACAGAAGTGGGAAGTTGTGTGTGGACGCTGTGGAGATTGGAGAGGTGCTAAATGAATATTTCTCATCTGTTTTCACTGAGCGACAGGAGAATATTGCAGAGGAGGTGACTGAGTTACGGGCTACTAGAATTGAAAAGGTTACGGTTAGTAAGGATCAAGTGTTATCAATTCGACAACGTGTGAAGGTAGATAAAACCCCTGGGCCTGATGGGATTTTTCCGAGGATTGTCTGGGAAGCTCGGGAGGAGGTGGTGGAGCCTTTGGCCTTGATCTTGGAGTCCTCATTGTCTACAGGTTTCGTACCAGAGGACTGGAGAAGTGCAAATGTTGTGCCCTTGTTCAAGAGGGGCAGTAAGAATGACCCAGGCAATTAAAGACCTGTGAGCCTTACGTCTGTTGTAGGAAAAATTTTGGAAAGGATTATAAGAGATAGGATTTATAATCATCTAGAAAGCAACAATGAGATTGGAGATAGTCAACATGGATTTGTCAAGGGCAGGTCGTGTCTCACAAACTTCATTGAGTGTTTTGAGAAGGTGACCAATCATGTGGATGAGGGTCGGGCAGTTGGCGTGGTGTCCATGGACTTGAGTAAAGCCTTTGATAAGTTTCCCCATGGTAGGCTATTGGAGAAAATACAGAGGCACGGGATTGAGGGAGATTTAGCCATTTGGATTAGAAAGTAGCTTTCAGTAAGAAGACAATGAGTGGTGGTTGATGGAAAATATTCAGCCTGGAGTCTGATTACTAGTGGTGTGTCTCAAGGATCTGTTTTGAGACCACTGCTGTTGTCATTTTTATAAATGACTTGGATGCAGGCATTGGTGGATAGGTTAGTAAGTTTGCAGATGACACTAAAGACAATGGAGTGGTGGACATTGTGGAAGAATGTTGCAGGTTGCAGGGAGACTTGGATAAACTGCAAAATTGGGCCGAAAGGTGGCAAATGGAGATTGATACGGGTAAATGTGAGGTGATTCACTTGGGGAGGAATAATAGGAAGGCAGGACACCGGGTCAACAGAAAGATTCTTGGTAGTGGAGATGAACAGAGGGATCTTGGTGTCCATGTACATAGGTTCCTGAAAACTGCCCCCCAGGTTGATAGTGCTGTTCAGAAGTCTGATGGTGTTTTAGGTTGCATTGGTAGAGGGATTGAGTTGCGGAGACGTGATGTCATTCTGCAACTCTACAAAACGCTAGTGCGGCCTCGCTTTGAATATTGCATGGTTGCTCCATTACAGGAAGGATGTGGAATCGTTGCAACAGGTGCAGAGGAGATTTACCAGGATGTTGCCTGGTCTGGAGTGAAAGTCTTATGAAGAAAGGCTGAGGAACTTGGGTGTGTTCTCATTGGAGAGAAGGAGGCTGAGAGGGGATTTAGTAGAGACATACAAGATGATCAGTGGATTAGATAGGGTGGACAGTGAGAGTCTTTTTCCGAGGATGATAACTTCAGCTGGTACAAGGGGGCACAGCTGCACATTGAGGGGTGATGGATTTAAGACAGATGTCAGAGGCAAGTTCTTTCCTCAGAGAGTGGTACGGGGGTGGAATGCTCTGCCTGCCAATGTAGTTAACTCAGCCACATGAAGGGCATTTAAACAGCCCTTGGATAAGCATATGGATGCTGATGGGATAGTGTAGGGGAATGGGCTTAGATTAGTTCACAGGTCAGCGCAACATGGAGGGCCAAAGGGCCTGTTCTGCGCTGTGTTGTTCCATGTACTATTACAGTTCACAGATCACATTTAACACTAAAATGAGTGGTAGAGTAAAGAGGATAATGAAAATCTGCAGATGGACACAAAGTTTAGGTGAATGGACAAGGGTCTTGCAGATGGAGTGCAATGATGGTAAATGTGAGGCTATCCATTTTGGTAGCAATTAGGGCAAAATGGAGTATTACTTAAATGGTGAAAAATTGTAGCATGCTGCTATGCAGAGGGAGCTGGGCAACCTTGTGTATGAATCACAGAACGTTTGCAGATGCAGCTGGTAATTGAGGCAACAAATGGAATAGTGTCCCTTATAGCTCGAGTGATGCAGTTTAAAAATCGGGAGGGGATGCTCCAGTTGTATAGGGTGCTGGTAAAGCTTGATGTAGAGTAGTTTGTACAGTTTTAGTCTCCTCACTTTAGAAAGGATGTGCTGGCACTGGAGGGGGTGCAAAGGAGCTTCACAAGAATGATTCCAGAATTGAAAATGTTGCTGTATGGGGAGAGATTGAGGAGACTAGGATTGCACTCACTGAAACTTCGAAGAATGAGGGGTGTTCTAATAGCAACTTTTAAAATGATGAAAGAAATAGATAGGAAAGAAACACGGAAGTTGTTTCCACTGATGGGTGAAATTACAACTGGGGGGCACAGCCTCAAAATAAGGGTGAACAGATTTAAGACTGAATTGAGGATGAGCTGCTTCATCCAAAGGGTTGTGAATCTGTGGAATTCTCTGCTCAGTGAAACAGTTGAGGTTCCCTGATTGAATGTTTTAAAGGCCAAGACAGATAGATCTTTGAACAGGAAAGGAATTGAGGGTTATGGTGAATGGCGGGGTAAGTGGAGCTGTGTCCGCACAAAGATCAGCCATGACCTTATTGAATGACGGAGTGAGCTGAAAGAGACAGATGACCTACTCCTGCTTTATTTCTTATGTCCGTATGTCCTTAGATTGCCATCCTTGTCATTCCTCCTTCCCTGGAATAGGCCAGTTCTGAACGCTGATCAGTAGGTCTTTAAATAACTCCCGCGTATCAAATGTCGACTTGTTCAATAAAAGCTCCTCCCAATGAATACTGCTCAGCTCCTACCTAATACTCCTTCCCCCAATTTAGTAGCTTCCCACAAGTTCCTGATTGTTCATAGCTATCTTAAAATGTAAGGAGAGGCGATCACCCCGTTTGAAGAAGCTCCTGGTTCAGTGTTTTTCCCCATGTGGGAGTCAGCTGCAGGTTTTCTTGTTCCAAGATTGGGGAGGAAATGGCCCAGTGGTGGTATTGCTGGACTGTTAATTCAGAGAGTTAGATAACATTCTGGGGACCTGTGTTCAAATCACAGCACAGCAGATGGTGGAATTTGAATTGAACATAAAAGAAAATCATGAATGAAGAATCGAATGATGACCATGAATCCATTGCCAAATGTCAGAAAAACCCAACTGCTTCACTGATGTCCTTTAGAAAAGCAAACTGCCATCCTTACGTGGTCTGGCCTACTTGTGACTGCAGACCCACAGCCATATGATTGACTCTGAACTGTCCCCTGGGCAACGAGGGATGGACAATAAACACTGCGTAGCTAGTGATGTCCTCCTCCCATTAACAAATAAATAAAATTGGATTCTACATTTTCTGATTGAAGATTGTTTCTTGTTCTCTCAGTAATTTCATCGCTTACAGTCAGTTTCCCTCCTGCCTGTCTTTTTGGAATGTCACGTAGCCCTGCACATTTACCTCCAGTGTTGATCTCCTTATAACCATGTCTTTGTAATAGCTCTCAAATCATGCCCGTCAACCTGTATGTGTGCTCTTAATTTGTTGATTTTGTTCTGAATACAATGAGCACGCAAGCAAAGAGTCATTAATTTAGCTTTATAACTTTATTTGACCTCTTGACACTATTTACAGCTGTTTTCTGTTTCTACATGCTGTCTTTTCCAGTCCCATGCTGAGTATTGTTATCCCAATAGTTCTTTAATGTCAGTGTGTGTGTATTCCTGGGCGAATATGCTCATGTGGTCTACGGAGTTGTGGAGGTCGCAGTTCTAGGACAGCCATTTCATAGGCCTCTGCTGCAGGTTAGAAGAAAAGACAATCTCTTGCTCTGAGCTCTGCAAACCAGGGCGATGTCAAAAAGAAACAAGGTCAAAAGAGTTTCAACAAGAATCTCAAAATTAACTGCTGAATTCATATCAGCATTACAGGGATCGCCCAACTTAGTGGCCACAACATCCCACTTTCTATTCTTCACAAACAATCCAAATTCTGAACTATCCGTATCCCTCTTAACTTTTATGTTTTTTGAGCTAATTTCTTGTGTCTAACTTGTGCATATTTGTGGTGCCTTATGACTTCTTGCGTTTAGCAATTGATAAACTCACTCTCTCTTGAATTGAGTAAAACCTAGTTTTATAGGATCCCCAGTGTGGAAACAGGCCATTCAGTTCCACAAGTCCACAGCAACCCTACAAAGAGCATCCCACCCAGACCCATCCCCATTCCCTCCTCTATCCCTGTCAGCCTGCATTTCCAATGGCGAATATACCTAACCTACATATCCGTGGGCAATGTGGGTAATTCAGCATTCCCAATCCACCTAACCTACATGTTTCTGGACTGGTCAAAACAATGATTCGATATGAATTAGTTAGAATGCAGCTGTTGACTGTCATCTTCCATCCCTGTGTTGGAGCGAGATTTAACATTCAAGATCAAAAATGAAACACTTGAACAAGGTAGTTCAAATTGCGGTTGTTGACTTGCTCGCCGAGTTGGCTTGTTTTCATTGAGACGTTTCGTCACCATGATCAATGACATCATCACTAGAGCCTCCAACAAAACAATGTTACTCTACTCTGTCTGGAATTTATACTGTCCGGTCTGTTACCATGAGTACTGTCATTTCCGGTTTTGATCTGTATGGATTTGTATGTGGGGGCCCAATTGTATCTGCTTGTTGGTTGCATTATGGGTGGAGAATCACGCCTCTCATACAAAACTGGGACAAGGTAACCATAGTAGCCCAAGCCAAGCATAGACATGCAGAGGAATCCGAGAGGCATGGTTCTCAACCCATTCTCCAGCCTCACATTCTTGGTCTCTTCTATTTGAATATGATCACTCAACCATATCCTTTATGACAAACAACAGAGTCTTACATCACAAAATCTTCAGACAGGACTGCCCAGACAGATCCACTTGTTCTCATGATATCATCTTTTGCTGGAGGGATTCCGAAATGTCTACATTCTTCCTCAACTGAGCATCCTTGCGTTCGTGGTTGACAGAGATCTCAGCCATGTCCAACCCATGTCCTACACTTTGGCCTCACCCCTGATGAGGTACCCTGGTCCTCAATGACCAACCCATCAATATCCACATCGAGAAGAACATCAGCCACGATTTCTAACAAGATCCCACCACCAAGCATATATTCCCCTCCCCTCTCTTGTCAGCCTTCCGCAGGGACCATTCCGTCGGGACACCTCGATCCACTCCTTATCCATTCTCAACAGCTCCCCATAACCCAACAGCACTTTCCATGCCACCACAGAAGGCATAACATCTGCCCATTTACTTCCTCCTGCTTCACTATCCAAGGCTTCCAGGGGAAGCAGCGATTTACCCACACTTCACTCAATCTAGTCTACTGTATTCACTGCTCACAATATGGTCTCCTTCTGCATCGGGGAGACGAAACACAGACTGACCAACCGCTTGGCAGAACACCTATATTCTGGCCGTAAGAATGGCCCCAGGTTTCCAATTGCCTGTCACCTGAGCGCCCCATCATGATCCCTGTCCAAAATCTCTGTCTCAGGCTTGCTGCAGTGCTCCAGTGAGTGCAAGCTAGAAGAAAAAAACCTCATGTGTGCTTTGCAGAACACCTCCGCTCGGTTCGCAGTAAACAGCAGCACCTCACAGTCGCGAACGGTTTTAGCTCCCCCTCCCATTCCTTAGACGACATGCCCATCATGGGCCTCCTGCAGTGCCACAATGATGCCACCCGAAGGGTGCAGAGGAACAGCAACTCATATTCCACTTGGGAACGCTGCAGCCCAATGGTATCGATGTGAACTTCACAAGCTTCCAAATCTCCCCTCCCGCCACTGCATCCCAAAACGAGCCCAGCTTGTCCCGCCTCCCTAACCTGTTCTTCCTCTCACCTATCCTCTCCTCCCACCTCACGCTGCACCTCCATTTCGTACCAACTGACCTCATCCCATCTCCTTGACCTGTCTGTCCTCCCTGGACTGACCTATCCTCTCCCGACCTTCCCACCTATACTCTCCTCTCCACCTATCTTCTTTTCTCTCCATCTTCGGTCCGCCTCCCCCTCTCTCTCCCTATTTATTTCGGAACCCTGTCCCCATCTCCCTCTCTGATGAAGGGTCTCGGCCCGAAACGCCAGCTTTTGTGCTCCTGGGATGCTGCTTGGCCTGCTGTGTTCATCCAGCTTCACACTTTGTTATCTTGGATTCTCCAGCATCTGCAGTTCCCTTTGTCTCTGAATAAAGGAGAAGGTAGGTGAAGAGGAGACAGACAGGTTAAAGAGGCGGCGAATAGAGCCAGTAAAGATGAGTGTATGTGGGCAGTTAGGGAGGGGATCGGTCAGTCCAGGGAGGACGACCAGGCCAAGGGGGTGGAGCTGAGGCTGGTAGGTAGGAGATGGGGGTAGGTCTTGAGGTGGGAGAGTGGACAGGTGGGAGGAATGACAGGTTAGGGAGGTGGGGATGAGCTGCGCTGGTTTTGGGATGTAGGTGGGGAGGGGAAATTTTGAAGCTTGTGAAGTCCACACTGGTACAATTAGGCTGCAGGGTTCCCAAGCAAAATAAGTGGTACTGTTCCTGCAACCTTTGAGTGGCATTGTTGTGGCACTGCAGGAGGCCCAGGATGGGCAGATGGAATTATGGTGTTGAAGGTGGAGATGTGGTCAATAAGTAGAAGCTTGACGTAGATGCCCTTGTTATCTGGACGTTCCAGAGATGTGTGTAAAGCCAAGAAGAGGGCATCTGCCATGGATCTGCTGCATCAGTAGGTGAATTGCAGTGGATCAAGGTAATGTGGGAGGCTGGAGTTGATGTGACCCATGACCAACCTCTCAAAGCACTTCATAGTGATAAATATGGATGTCAGAGCCACTGGGCAGTAGTCATTGAGGCTTTTGAAAAAAATTGCTGACATTCAGTGCGGGGATCTTAAAGCATTAGCACGAACATCAGAAAATTGGAGAAGCCTCGAGCATATGAGCACAGGTAGCTGAGGGTAGGGAGGGCGTGAATTACAGAAATCAAAGAGGGCAAGATACAGAGAGAGAGAGAGAGAGACAGAGATCATAGTGAACAAATGATTGGCCTGGTAGGCAGTGGAAAATACATGATTTTACATGGAACATGCAGATATCTTCGAAAAACAGTACATTGAGTTTTGGAAATTAGCGTTATAGTTGATTTGGAGTGAACCAAGTTACTGTTCAGTTTGGTTGTGGCTTTTGATGAAGGGATGGTCCATCTGAGATTGAAATTGGAGGGAGATTTCAGGATTTTTTCATGTTCTTGTCTTTCTGTTATGCCCCGAGGTAAAAAGCATTGGAAATGCTGTTAATTTTTTGCACGGCGAGCTGCAGAATATTAACCAGTCTCACACCATTGCCATCACCTTGCCCTTGCAGATGCGGATAAAGTTCTCCAAGCTGACAGAAATTGAAAGCACTCGCATCCTGTGACGATGGTAAGTTTACTTTCTTAAAAAAAAATGCTTGCAGCTTAATGAGCATAATAAAGAGCACAGGGGCTCTGGTTAACACTGCTGCCTCATGGCACTAACAACTTGGGTTCAATTCCGCCCTTAGGTCACTGTCTGTGTGGAGTTTGCACATTGTCCATGTGTCTGCATGGGTTTTCTCCGGGTGCTCGAGTTTCCTCCCACGGTGAAAAGATGTGCAAGTTAGGTGGATTGGCCATGCTAAATTTCCCAAGGTGTTCAGTGATTTGTAGGTTAGGTGAGTTATAGGTGGATGGGTCTGGGTGGGATGCTTTGAGGGGCAGTGTGGACGTGTTGGGCTGACGGACCTGTTTCCACATTGTAAGGATTCCCTGAATCATGATTCTATCATTTTACTGAGCGCAAAGGTACAATATTAGCCGGTCATATTTGTCTGACCTCTTTACACATTGACAAGAAAGCTTTAATTTTAGTTTCTACGCATTTGCAACGTGTCTGCTGTCTCTAACAAGGCTGACTATATCTCCTTCTCTAATGGGCATCTCCTGTCCCCTAACACCAAGAGGTGACACTTGCTTTTCATTTCGTACAATCAGTAAAACAATAGCCTCCATGTTACAGCCAGCGGCTTCTCTTAA
This sequence comes from Stegostoma tigrinum, assembly GCF_030684315.1. Taxonomy (NCBI): domain Eukaryota; kingdom Metazoa; phylum Chordata; class Chondrichthyes; order Orectolobiformes; family Stegostomatidae; genus Stegostoma; species Stegostoma tigrinum. The sequence continues at coordinate 407,872 of NW_026728768.1, forward strand.
TGCTCACACACGGTTCTTTTTTTCCTCCAGGTATTGACCACTCATCATTTCTTCTTCCTCATCTCATCTCTCTCTCACGCACTCTCTCTCTCTCTCTCTCTCTCTCTCTCTCTCTCTGTCATTATCTCTCCTCTCCCTGTTATCCCCCATCACTTGACTCACAGGCACAAACAGAAGTTCACAGTCACACTGTGTTGCACATGCATATCCTATCCCTCATGCTCAAACATACTATCCATACACACACAGAACCAGGAACACAGTCTCTCACTCACACATTCTGTCACATTCTCACTCATTCATACTCCGTACTGTCACACAGTCAAGCACGGTCTTGCACACATGCTGTGGCATACTTGCATGCACTGTCGCAGGATCTTTTGCCAATGCTCATACTCTCAAGTACACACAGACACCCCCCCCCCCACCCCCGACAAATCTCTCCCTCACACACTTATGCTTGCAAATTTGCTTGCTCTCAAAGTCACTCGCTCTCACAGACACTCTCACAGCCTCATGCATGCTTGTAACACTCCCTCCTTGTGCTAATTCTTTTCACACACTCTCAAGCACAGACACTGGCGCACACATTCTGTCGTGCGCACACTCACACTTTCATGCACCATCTTTGCACTCTTGAACACAATCATATGCTCACCTCTCTCTCGCACACAGTCAATTTGATTTGAGTCATCATTGTCACTTGTGCCTTGGTACACTGAGAAGTTTTCTTATGCATGCAGTACAGACAGATCATACCATACAAAGTGCATTCGTGAAATGGAACATTGTACATCTTCTCTGTAGCTGTCACTGAGAGCGAGATCCAAAGGGCCTGTTCTGTGCTGTACTGTTCTATGTTCTATGTTCTAGATTTAAAATTTTAAGTGTTCTATTCAGATCCCCAATAACAGCGGTGAAGATGCAGTTCTTGAATCTTTTCACACATGTATACAAACTTTTTTACATCTTCCCTTCAGTCAAAGGTAGAAGAGAGTGTAATTGTTGGGTGAGAAGGGCCTTTGATTTTGTCAGTGGGTTTCCCGAGGCAGTGGGAAGTACAGGTGGAATCAATGAATGGAAGGCTGGTTTGCATAATGGACTATGCTGTGTTCACGACTCTGTAGTTTCTTATGACCTGAGGAAGAGCTGTTGCCAAACCATGCTGTGATAAGTTGCTTTCTATGGTACATCAATAATTGTTGTCCTTGTGGACACACGGAATTGCCTTAGCCTCTTGGGGAAATGGAGACATTGGTGTGCTTTTTTGCCCATTGTGACGATCTGGGTGGACCAGGAGAGATCGTTGGTGATCAACACTCTCAACTATCTCCACCTCAGCAACATCTCTCTCACTGTCTGATGCAGGCGCGCTCACACTCACATTCTGTCGCCCATTCTGTCTGTCTGTCTGTCTGTCTCTCCCTCATCGCCCATCTCTCTCGCTCTGTCTGTCGTGCGCTCGCTCTCTCCAATTCTGCCTGGAAGAAGAAAGGCAAGAGCCATAATAAATAGGGATTGTTCAGCTAGAGGAACCATGCTGTGATATGCATCCAGATAGGATGCTTTCTCTGGTACATCAATGAAAGTTGTCTTTGTGGACACACCAAACTGCCTTAGCCCCCTGGCAAGTAGAGACAAATGGTGTGCTTTTTTGCCCATTGCGACGATCTGGGTGGACCAGATTTTGCACAGTCATACCTGTGACTCCATTGTGGCATATTAACCAGGTCAACAATGTCATTAAGGGGATCCTGAAGGAGGAGGACCCTAAGACACAGCTCGATGTACACATTGGTAAGATGAGTGATTTGGTTTGGGGTAACGCTTGCACCAAGCGTTCCGAGAGCTAGGCAGTGGATTAAATAGCAGGACCTGTAAAGTTGTAATCTCTGGATTATTCCTGGTGCCACATGCTGAGAAGGCAAGAAAAAGGGGAAGAAAACAGATGAATGCTTGGCTCAAGTGTTTGTGTTTGGGGAGGGATTTAGACTCCTGGATCTGAAGGAGAATTTGTGAGGATGGTATGTCCTCTACAAGTGGGCTGGTCTGCAGCTGCAGCAGAAAGGAACCAAAATCCTTGCACAAGGGTTTGCTAATGTTGTGAGGAATTTAAGCTATCGGCCTTGCAAGCAGTGGGCAGTTGAAGAGCAGGGAATTCACTGAGGGGTGAGAAGCTAATAAAATAATAATTATATTCTGGGATTTCAACTGCGCAACATTAATTGAGATTAGACAAAAGTTTGACTTGGGAAATAATTCTTTAAATACATTTGATAGATTATTTTACATGAACATGGAGATGAGCTTGTAAGGCACAGTGCAATGCTGGACCTATTTCTGGGACACAAAGCCAGTGTTCCTTTGGCCCTCGATGTTGCGCCGACCTGTGAACTAATCTTAACCCATCCCCCAACACTATCCCATCATCATCCATATGCTTATCCAAGGACTGTTTAAATGCCCCCAATGTGGCTGAGTGAACTACATCAGCAGGCAGGGCGATCCTTACCGCTCTCCGACTAAAGAACCTGCCTTTGACATCTATCTCAAATCTATTATCGCTCAATGCGTAGCTCTGCCCCCTCAGACAAGCTGATGCCACCATCCTCAGAAAAAGACTCTCACTGTCCACACTATCTAGTCCACTGATCATCTTGTATGTCTCTATTAAATCCCCTCTGAACCTCCTTCTCTCCAATGAGAACAGACCCAAGACCCTCAGCCTTTCTTCCTCAGACCTTCGCTGCAGAGCAGGCAACATCCTGGTAAATCTCCTCTGAACCTTTTCCAATGCTTCTACATCCTTCCCGGAATGGGGTGACCAGAAATGCACGCAGTATTCCAAGTAAGGCTGCACTAGCTACATCTTTTAATTTACTAGCACAGAGTACATCGCGTGCAGGATACCTATTGACCTTTAGCCCCATTAGTTTCCCTAGCACCTCTTCTCTGGTGATATTTCCTGTCTTCTTTTTGCCCCTTGTTAATTAAGTAATTTTGAGATGCTATTTGTGTCTTTTGCTGTGCAGACTGGTATAAAGTATTTATTTGTCTCATTTGCTATTTCCTGATTCCCCATTATTATTTTTGCCGCCTCCATTCTTTAAGGGATCTGCTTTCACTTTGACCTCTTCCTTCATTTGTTTAAATAAGCTCTTATTGTCTGTTTCTTTTCTATTTCTCGGCTTTGAAATCTTTCCTTATTTCTGGTTTTCTACTAACCTTGGGCACTGACTGTTGAATTGGCAGAACATTGGAGAGAATGCTTAGGATATGAAATTTTTGGTCTGATAAATAGTACTCGACATGGTGCTGTTGCCTCCGCTCCTGCTCAGGTCTCTCCCAGTTGAAATGCCAAATGTGAGCCTGCCCATGCTCTTCACAGCTGCCCTGCAGCATTAAATGGCTGGAGGCAGGACAGCGGGCACCCTCTTGGATGGAAGTTCTATCTTGTAGAACTCCTGGCCACTTAGAGCCCAGAAGAGTCTGAAGTTGCTGATGGCTGGATGGCGGGTCCCCGACTAGAGGTGCGGAGTGGTCGAGGGTTGTTAGGGGTTTTTAAAAGGTTGGATGAGAGTTTAAGGGCATGAAGTGCCTAGGATCAGGCCAAGGGGCCTGTGAACGATGTTCCCCTACCAACTCACTTTTTCTAGACTGGATTGTGCATGTAAAGCTGACTGTCTTTCTGATTGACATCTATCTCCTGACACAATAGAGGGGATCCCTTAAATTGCCATCAATTAGTCTCAGGAGGTCAAAGGATAGGCAGGCTGCTTGACAGTTCCCCAGAACTTTCACACATGTACGCACAGTGCCCTCCAGATTTTGTGTGTTCTTCCCACCTTCGTATCTGTGGGATGGGGCTGTATAATCGAGCTCATAAGAAGTTATCCTGAGCCTTGAAATAGGACTGGAATGAAGCAGCCAAATCTGGTGACTAAACTTCAAGACTAATAATTTTGGTAGTCTTGAATAATAATCATGAAATTTACCCAACTTGTTTTAAGAATGTGACATTTTATCATCAAATTTAGCTAATGCTGTTTTCATTGGAGTACAGGGGATTAATAAGTAGTGAATCGAGACATGAGGGATTACGATAAGTTGGGATAAGATAAACGTGGAAAAGCTGTGTTCCCATGGCTAATGGATGATGTTACAAGGAGAAGGGAATGCATTCATGTTTTGGGGAAAAGATGTAGGGGGATGTAAAGAGGAATTTTTTTTAAAGCAGTGAATGTTTCTGCCTGGCATTCGATGTTTTGACAATGTTTGCCAGATTTTGTTGGCATCTTGTGAACTAACATTGAATTGATACTTGCTTAACTACTCATTGTTTTTGGTAGACACTGTAGAACATACCATATGTATGGCAAAATAGCAAAATTACAAGAGAAATCTAGTTCAAAACCTAGGTAACAGAGCACCTTTTTAAAATTAACAAGAACGTGTCATTAACACACTTAATAGCTGCGACATAGTGTGATTTAAAAGAATGCTGATAACCCGAAGTGAAGTAGGGGTTGTAAGATCCACTGTTTGAAACGAGTGAAGAGCCAATTAGATTGTACTTTGGATTTGGATGTAATGAGAATGCACGCCGGTTGAAAGAGATGGATGTTTTAGGTTAAATTGTTGTGAGTGCTGCTTCATAAATATCAAGGAGGGCTTCATAACATATAAAGCTACTGTTCCTCCACCATTGTTCCACAGAAATTACTGAAGCAAACAACAGAATATGACCAGCATCACTGACGGTTCCCTAGTTAGATTTGACATTTTACATTTGAGAAGGAAATGGCCTGTTTCCATCATTCCAGAGTACTTTTGTGAATCATTGTATTTATTTCTAGGCCAAATAAAGGAATTAATTTTATTTAATAGATCCAATAAGTTAAAACTGTAATCGAAGTTAGTTTTCTTCCTCCTTTGTAGTGGATCTGTTGGAGTTGCACACAGCACAATGTGTCTTCGATCAACACAAATTGACACAAAACGAGCAACTTCTAAATGTGACTGAAGTAATCAACTGTTCAACGACCATTTATGATGGTTTGGAACAAAATCACAAAAACTAGGTCAATGTGCCACTCTGTGTCGACATGTATCTGAACTGGCTGCTGAACGTCTTTGATACGTATGTATGATTTACACTTGAATGTAGTATGTTTAGATTGTCCTAAGGTGCATTAAACTGCTTCCTGCATATTGGATTTTGATATATGCATGATCAGTTAAGTAAATGTGAAGATTGTCGACTGATTAAAATCAACCCTGGCATTGTTGACAGAAAGTTTCAGTGTGTTCTAATTTCATTTCAGTGAAAGAAATAATGTAGTTAAAAGTTTTAGCGACTTTTGTTTTAAATCATAAAATTGAAACTGATATACTTTTGATTCCTTTTGGTCAGATCTGTACAGGATCATGTAGACATCTCGACACTCTGATTGCAATGCTCTTCACGGTTACAAATGTTAGTGCTGGAGAATGACGTGTATAATGCGCACAATATGAACATCATCCAGTTAATGTCAAGGAATAAACGGCCAGATGTTGAATAAAATTTTGTGACCGTCAATCTCGTAGAGTCATACAGCATAGAAACACCATATCTATGCCTACCAACAAACACCAAACTGCACTAATCTCATTTATCTACACTTGGTCCAGAGCCTACTTTGACCTAGCATTTTAAATGCTCATCCCAGATGCTTTTTAAATGTTGAGAATACCTGCCTCTACTTGCCCTCTCAGGCAGCGTGCTCCATACGTCTACCAGTTTTGACATGAAAAAGCTTTTCCTCAGACTTCCTCACCTTAAACTTGTGCCATCTGGTTTCATCCTCACCTTAAACTTGTGCCATCTGGTCTTAGACACATGTGCCGTGGGGAAAGAATTCTCACAATGTATTCTGCCTGTGCCTGTCATAATTTTCTATGCCTCAATCAGATCAGAGGAATTGAGTATAAGAGCAAAGTGGTCCTTCTGCAGCTGTACAGGGCCCTGGTGAGACCACACCTGGAATACTGTGTGCAGTTTTGGTCTCCCAATTTGAGGAATGACATTCTTGCTATTGAGGGAGTGCAGCATAGGTTCACAAGGTCAATTCCCGGAATGGCGGGACTATCATATGTTGAAAGATTGGAGCGACTGGGCTTGTGTCCTCTCGAGTTTAGAAGGATGAGAGGGGATCTGAATTAGACGGATAGGATTATTAATGGATTGGACATTGTGGAGGCAGGAAGCATTTTTCTGCTGATGGGTGAGTCCAAGAGGGAGAGAGAAAACAGGGAATTGTAGACCGGCTAGCCTGATGTCAGTGGTGGGAACGATGCTGGAGTGAATTATAAAAGATGAAATTACATCTCATTTGGATAGCCGTAACAGGATAGGTCAGAGTCAGCATGGATTTACAAAGGGGAAATTGTGCTTGACGAATCTTCTGGAATTTTTTGAGTATGTAACTATGAAGATAGACAAGGGAGAACCAGTGGATGTAGTGAACCTGGACTTTAAGAAAGCCTTTGATAAAGTCCCACCTCGGAGACTAGTGAGCAAAGTCAGGGCACATGTTATTGGGGGCAAAATACTGACTTGGATTATAAATTGTCTGGCTGACAGGAAACAAAGAGTCGTGATGAACGGGTCCCTTTCGGAATGGCAGGCAGTGGCCAGTGGGGTACCACAAGGTTCGGTGCTGGGACCACAGCTGTTTACAATATCCATTAATGATAGAGATGAAGGCATTAAAAGTAATCTTAGCAAATTTTCCAATGACACAAAGCTGGGTGGCAGTGTGAAATGTGAGGAGGATGTTATGAGAATACAGGATGACTTGGAATGGCTCGGTGAGTGGACGGATGGCTGACAGATGCAGTTTAATGTTAATAAATGTGTGGTTATCCACTTTTTTGGTAGCAAGAACAGGAAGGCAGATTACTATCTCAATGGAGTCAAGTTGGTAAAGGGGAAGTACAATGTGATCTTGGTGTTCTTGTACATTAGTCAATGAAAGCAAGCATGCAGGTACAGCAGACAGTGAAGAAAGCCATTGGCATGCTGGCCTTCATAACAAGAGGAATTGAGTATAGGAGCAAAGACGTCCTTCTGCAGCTGTACAGGGACCTAGCTTAGAAGGATGAGAGGGGGTCTGATTGAGATGCAGAAGATTATTAAAGGATTGGACACTCTGGAGGCAGGAAGCATGTTTCTGCTGATGGGTCAGTCCAGAACCAGAGGTTCTGTTCAAAAATAAGGGGTAGGCCATTTAGAACAGAGTTGAGGAAAACCTTCTTCACTCAGAGAGTGGTGGATATATGGAATGCTCTGCCCCAGAAGGCTGTGGAGGCCAAGTCTCTGGATAGTTTCAAGAAACAGATGGATCGATCTCTTCAAGATAGTGGAATCAAGGGTTATGGGGATAAGGCAGGGACAGGATACGGATTGTGGATGATCAGTCATGATTATAATGAATGGTGGTGCTGGCTTGAAGGGCCGAATGGCCTACTCCTGCACCTGTTGTCTGTTATAAAAGTTAATTGTAGAAGAATGATTAAGATGGTCCCATATATATGGTGTTGGCAGCTGGTTCACATTGGGAAAACAACATGGTTGATCTTGATTCTACTCCTACTTGTTACACAGAAGCCTCTTCGAGCAACAATTCTTGAATGCCACAATGATGCCACCCGAAGGTTGCAGGAACAGCAACTCATATTCAGCTTGGGAACCCTGCAGCCCAATGGTATCAATGTGGACTTCACCAGCTTCAAAATCTCCCCTTCCCCCACCGCATCCTAAAACCAGCCCAGTTCGTCCCCTCCCCCCACTGCACCACACAACCAGCCCAGCTCTTCCCCTCCACCCACTGCATCCCAAAACTAGTCCAACCTGTCTCTGCCTCCCTAACCTGATCTTCCTCTCACCCATCCCTTCCTCCCACCCCAAGCCGCACCTCCATCTCCTACCTACTAACCTCATGCCACCTCCTTGACCTGTCCGTCTTCCCTGGACTGACCTATCCCCTCCCTACCTCCCCACCTATACTCTCCTCTCCACAAACTATCTTCTTTACTCTCCATCTTCGGTCCGCCTCCCCCTCTCTCCCTATTTATTCCAGAACCCTCACCCCATCCCCCTCTCTGATGAAGGGTCTAGGCCCGAAACGTCAGCTTTTGTGCTCCTGAGATGCTGCTGGGCCTGCTGTGTTCATCCAGCCTCACATTTTATTATTCTTGAATGTTGATGGGACGTTGAAATGCAGGTAGATTATCGTGATCACTTGTTGAAAATGGATAGCAGCTAGTAGTTCTCTTTCGTCTCAACTAGTGACCAGTAGGCAACGGTCAAACAGTACCTAACCCAGAGGACACAAGCTCCTCTGAGACATGATGTTAGTTGAGTCTCATGAATAACTACCTGCAGATGGACTATCTGCAGATAAAGCATGGTATTAAATCTCACATATACTGCTCTCAACCGTTTTAATCAAAGTATTTATCACTCGTTGTATAGAAACAGATCACAAAACTGAAATGGCATATGCACAAATGCCAGCATAGAAGTTCTATACAGTAGCATTTTGTTTAAAGTTGTATTTGTAAAATAAAAGGGTGAAGTATGAACTTTCACAAATCATATTAACATGCTGTAGAAATCTGTGGAAGTGAGAAATTTGTTTTTTGATTCAATAAATGTCTGACAAATGACAATTCAAAGAGATCTTTGTTTCAGCTGGAGTGGGTTGTGGAGTCGACCTCATTAGGGGCATTTAAGTGACTATTTGACAGGCATATGGGTGTTAATACAAGATAGGGGTGGAGGTTAGATAGACCTGAGGTTTAGGGTAAAAGTTCAGCACAACATCATGGGCTGAAGGGCCTGTACTGTTCGATGTTCTATGTATCTTATGCTGTATTCAAATAAGTAAAGTCAGTCAGTGACATTCTGTAACTTCCTTTTCCAGGGGTAGGAGTGTTTCTTTGAAAATTGGCTTGATGTGTCTGTCCAAGGGTCATCTGGAGGAAAAAATACAAGTGTAAGTACTAAATCTATCATTGCTGATACACATGTAAACTGTAGATTTAACTGTACGTAAACTTTGTTTAACAAACTAGCCCACTCAATAAACTGACAAAAATTACACACCAGATGTTTACTGTATTCTCATCATCTCTGTGATGTCTGGTGAGGGTGCAAGTGAGAAGGCTCCCTGCCAGTAAGTTTGAGTTAAGGCGAAGTTGCATCATTACTGAAGTTATTTATGCTGTAAATGAAGGAGAACAGTAATGTGTATATCCCATGCATTATGTTCCTGTTATTGAGTGTGTGTTTTTTGTGTGTGTGGAAATATCGATCAACTGGAATTTTTGATTATTCAGCCCATTCCTGGTACCACGGGTACTGTTTAACAAAAGGTTTGCTGTCTTAGTATATTTCTCTATTTAGTCACTGCCACTATTAATGTTAAGTTATAGCGTGGTCTTTGCAGAATCTGCACAAAAAATCAGTCAAGTGGAGAAATGCCTCAAAGAAAAGCTGTGTAATTATTGAGTCATGGATGTTTGTTGCCCAGGAGGAGGCCGTGTGGTCTGTCATTACTGCACTACTCAACAAAGATCTGTCTACATTGAACTCACAGTACATTGATTTCCTTTTTGATTGTTTGACCCATAGCCCTGTAGCCTACGGCAACAGAAGTGAATATCTAAATACTGCTTAAATATTCAGACACTTTCTGAATCAGCCACACTTTCCGTCAGTGAGTTCATGTCAACAAATGGAAAAAGCAGCTTCCAGTTATCCTTTCTATGCCCTTCAAAATCTTAAACACCTTTTACCAGGTCCCCTTGTCTGCTCCAATCTTGGCATCGGTCAGATGGGCAGGTCAGTGGCAGATTGATATAGCCTGAAGAAGGAATAAGATAAGAGAGTACTTAATGTGGCAAAGCCTGTCGTGCCCGATGGAGGTCAGCAACGGCAGTCAGCAGTGAAGTCCACTGGCAAGGATGGGCGGGTTTTAGCCCAGCGCAGGGAATACAAACCATCACGGGGGAAGCCTCGTTCAGAGTGTCTGCAAACTCGTGGCTTAGGAAAGGACTGTAATAGAACATAGAACATAGAACAGAACAGTACAGCACAGAACAGGCCCTTCAGCCCACAATGTTGTGCCGACCATTGATCCTCATGTATGCACCCTCAAATTTCTGTGACCATATGCATGTCCAGCAGTCTCTTAAATGACCCCAATGACCTTGCTTCCACAACTGCTGCTGGCAACGCATTCCATGCTCTCACAACTCTCTGTGTAAAGAACCCGCCTCTGACATCCCCTCTATACTTTCCACCAACCAGCTTAAAACTATGACCCCTCATGCTAGCCATTTCTGCCCTGGGAAATAGTCTCTGGCTATCAACTCTATCTATGCCTCTCATTATCTTGTATACCTCAATTAGGTCCCCTCTCCTTTTCTCCAATGAAAAGAGACCGAGCTCAGTCAACCTCTCTTCATAAGATAAGCCCTCCCGTCCAGGCAGCATCCTGGTAAATCTCTTCTGAACCCTCTCCAAAGCATCCACATCTTTCCTATAATAGGGCGACCATAACTGGACGCAGTATTCCAAGTGCGGTCTAACCAAAGTTTTATAGAGCTGCAACAAGATCTCATGACTCTTAAACTCAATCCCCCTGTTAATGAAAGCCAAAACACCATATGCTTTCTTAACAACCCTGTCCACTTGGGTGGCCATTTTAAGGGATCTCTGTATCTGCACATCAAGATCCCTCTGTTCCTCCACACTGCCAAGAATCCTATCCTTAATCCTCTACTCATCTTTCAAATTCGATCTTCCAAAATGCGTCACCTCGCATTTATCCAGGTTGAACTCCATCTGCCACCTCTCAGCCCATCTCTGCATCCTGTCAATGTCCCGCTGCAGCCTACAACAGCCCTCTACACTGTCAACGACACCTCCGACCTTTGTGTCGTCTGCAAACTTGCTGACCCATCCTTCAATCCCCTCATCCAAGTCATTAATAAAAATTACAAACAGTAGAGGCCCAAGGACAGAGCCCTGTGGAACCCCACTCACCACTGACTTCCAGGCAGAATATTTTCCTTCTACTACCACTCGCTGTCTTCTGTTGGCCAGCCAGTTCTGTATCCAAGCAGCTAAGTTCCCCTGTATCCCATTCCTCCTGACCTTCTGAATGAGCCTACCATGGGGAACCTTATCAAATGCCTTGCTGAAGTCCATATACATCACATCGACAGCTCGACCCTCATCAACTTTTCAAGTCACATCCTCAAAAAACTCGATAAGGTTTGTGAGGCATGACCTACCCCTCACAAAGCCGTGTTGACTGTATTTGATCAAGCCATGCTCTTCCAGATGGTCGTAAATCCTATCCTTCAGAATCCTTTCTAACACCTTGCAGACGACAGACGTGAGACTTACTGGTCTGTAATTGCCGGGGATTTCCCTATTTCCTTTCTTGAAGAGAGGAATTACATTTGCCTCTCTCCAGTCCTCAGGTACGACTCCAGTGGAGAGTAATGTTTGACTTTTTAAACTTTTGTTTTTATTCTTCTACTGTTATACTAAGAAGACTGTAGTGCTGAACATTTTAACTTATTCATTTATTTTTATCACATGGAGCATGGAACGGTACAGCACAGTACAGGCCCTTCAGCCCACGATGTTGTGCCGAACTTTTACCCTAATCCTGTGGTCAATCTAACCTCCGCCCCTACCTTATACTATCATCCATGTGCTTGTCTAATAGCCGATGAAATGCCCCTATTGAGGCTGACTCCACTACCCTCTCCGGCATTGCATTCCACTCCCCTACGACTCTGAGTAAAGAAGGATGGATAAATTTTGTACTTCTGCAACTAAAATTGCGTACCAAAGTACTTTGTACCTGAGATGGCACCGTCTAAGGCAACTTTGTACTCTTTTCTTTGTACTCTTGTACCCTGTATTGAATGCATGTGATAATAAAATCTCAATCTAATGCATAGCAGGACACTGGGAAGCTTAGAGGAGAAAAGGGATCCTGGAGTGCTTGTTCATGAATTCCTGAAGGGGTCAGGTCAGGCTAGTAAGGGTTGTTACAAAGACATATGGGACACCTCCCTTTATCAGTTGTGGCATAAATTGTAAGAGTGGGAAGGTCACTTTGGAGTTGTTTAAAAGTTTGGTTAGGCCACAGCTGGAGTCGTGTGTGGCATTTTGGTCACCACCCATTAGGAAGGATGTAATTGCACTGGAGGGAATGAAAAGGATGTTGCATGTGTTGGAGCATTTTAGCTGTGAAGAAAGACTGGAAAAAATCATATTATTTTCTGTGAAGCAGAGAAGGTTTGGTGGGTGAATGGAGGTCCTGACAGAGGCATATAAGATTATGAGAGGTAAAGATGGGTTGAATAGAAAGCATTGTTCCCCTTAGTTAAAGCATCAATAACAATAGGGCATAATTTTCAAGAGAAAGACGGGAATATTTTAGAGGTTTGAGGAAAATCGTTTTCATCCAGAGTGTGGTGAAGGTCTGGAGCGCATTGCCTGGGCGGGAAGTTGAAACAGGAAACCTCACAACCTTTGAAAAGTACTTGGATGAGCAGTTGACATGTCGTAATATTTAAGAGAATGGTCTAGTGTGTAAAAATGGGACTAGTATATGTTGCAGTGTATTTTTAGAGGTACAGCCTTAGTGGGCCATAGGAGCTCTTCTGTACGATATGATTCCATGACAACCCCCAGCCCAGGCAGCTGTTTTTTTCAGTCATCTCCAGGATTACACCCTTCGTAGTGTGATCCCTTGCGTTGTTCGCCCTCCCAAGTTCATTAGCTCACACTTTTCCTGGTTGAGTTCAATTGCTGTGCTCAGCTGACCAGTCTGTTGATCTCCTCCTGAAGTTTATTCTTCCTGTCTGTCAACCAATTTTGGATTCAGTGTGCCACTTTGCCTTTGATCCCATGGCTGTTATTTACATGGCCATTCCATCGATATCCTCCTCACTAAATTAGCCATTCGCTAGCGATACAGTCATACATCCTGTGTTTAAGCCCAAATGATGAATTAACTTGACAAATTTCAAGGGTCCTTGTGGAAAGCCCTGCACAACCCCACTCAAAGCAAACATCCTGCCAAATAGATATCCCTCTACCATCAATCACCCTGTGCTCTCTGCCTCAGCCAGTTTTGGCTCCAGTGTGCCTCTTTGCCTTTGATCCCATGGCTGTTGTTTTCTTGCTCAATCTGCCAAGGGGGACTTTACTAAGCCCACATCAAATGCATAATGTGACCTCATCTTAACAAATCCATAGTGTTTATCCCTGATTATTTCTTGCAAGTACATTCTACCCCTAAGAATGCCTCTTTATAGCTTCACCAGTGCTGAGATTATTCTGACTTGCCTTTAATTTCCTGGTCTGTTCCTCTCTCCGTTTGTTAATAGTGGGACAATGTTAATAGTGTTTCATTACTTCACGTGTGATTGACAAGGCTTTGAAAATTGCTGCCAGTGGCCCAGATATCTCCTCCCTCACTTCCCCCGCTAGCTGGTATATATTTCAGTTCGCCCTGTAGATGTATCCACTTTTAAAGTTGCTCAACCAGCTGCATCTCCCTGTCTCTTAACCTCTGAAGCTCCGAGGTCCTTTGCCCTGATATCTTACTTGCAGTGTCCTTTTCCATTGTAAAGATTGACACAAAATATTCATTGAGGACGGTGCCGATGTTTTCCAGGTCCACACAAAGATTACCTCTGTGAAATGAACGAGGAGATATTAGAGAGGTTTGAGATTTACAATCAAGAAAGAAATTGACAAAATGACTTCCTTGGAGAATCATACAACATCCATTGTCCATTGTTGTAAACAAACAGAAGTTTTTGTTTCCACAGTTGTTTGCAAATAGCCAATCAAGATCATAAAATAATGTTTTAAGATAATTTACAAAGCAAGGCAATTGAGGAAGATGTATTGGATGTATTGAACTCTGAACTACTTCCCTTAAGTTTAGGAATGTCAGTATTTTTCTTCTGGATAACTTTTGCAGATATCTTCAAACAAGTAGCTGAACCCACAGATTTATGTGACCAACGAAGCCTGAGCCTTTTGCTTCACGATGCAGTCCAGATCCCTCGGCAGCTGGGTGAGGTAGCTTCATTTGGAGGCAGCACCATTGAACCAAGTGTCCGCAGTTGCTTCCAACATCTAAGTGTGCTCTGCACCAATTCATAATGTCAAGCGGGTCTACTTAGCAGTATGAATTTTGAGCTCATTTTCGTTTTGTTCACCTGCACATCTGCCAATGTGGTATATCGTATCCATTGCACCCGGTGTGGCCTCCGCTACATTGGGGAAACCAAGCAGAGGCTTGGGAACCACTTTGCAGAACACCTCCGCTTGGTTCGCAACAAACAACTGCACCTCCCAGTCGCAAACCATTTCCACTCCCCATCTCATTCCTCAGACGACATGTCCATCATGGGCCTCCTGCAGTGCCACAATGATGCCACCCGAAGGTTGCTGGAACAGCAACTCATATTCCGCTTGGAAACCCTGCAGCCCAATGGTATCAATGTGGACTTCACAAGCTTCAAAATCTCCCCTTCCCCCACTGCATCCCAAAACCAGCCCAGTTCTTCCCCTCCCCCCACTGCATCTCAAAACCAGCCCAGCCTGTTTCTGCTTCCCTAACTTGTTCTTCCTCCCACCCATCCCGTCCTCCCATCTCAAGCTGCACCTCCTTTTCCTACCTACTAACCTCATCCCACCTCCTTGACCAGTCTGTCTTCCCTGGACTGACCTATCCCCTCCCTACCTCCCCACCTGTACACTCCTGTCTACCTATCTTCTTTTTTATCCATCTTCGGTCCGCCTCCCCCTCTCTCCTTATTTATTCCAGTTCCCTCTCCCCATGCCCCTCTCTGATGAAGGGTCTAGGCCCGAAATGTCAGCTTTTGTGCTCCTGAGATGCTGCTTGGCCTGCTGTGTTCATCCAGCTCCACACTTTGTTATCTTGCACTATTGATATGGACTGGTTTGTCACTAGAATTTATTACCCAGGCAAAGTGTGTCACGACTTCAGTTGATCTGAGCTCTTATCAGCAGATGGAGCCTCTAGTTAATGCCTCTTCTGAATGCTGGCATCTCCGACAATCCAAATTCCTCAGTACTTCATTGAAGTATTACCCTAAAAATTATGCTTAAATATAAATTACAGCTTGAAGCCATAGCCTTCTAATTTATTGTTGAGAGCTCTACTAGTTTATGACAGAACTAGAACAGACCTGGAATGGATACGGGATGGTTTTCTTGAGCAATATGTTGAGGAACCAACTGAAAAGCAGTGCATCTAAGACTGGGTGCTGTGTAATGAGAAGGGAATCATTGCCAATCTAGCTGTGCAAGATTTCTTCGAGATGAGTGGCCGCAACATGATAGAATTTTTTCAATCAAGATGGAGAGTGTGAGAGTTGATTTGGAGACCAGGGTGCTGCATCTTAATAATGAAAGCTGAAGATATGAGGCATGAAATTAGCCTTGATAGATCACAAAGAGTTGCTTAAAGAGATGACAGTGGATAGGCAATGGCAAACATTTAAGGAGCACGTGGGCGGACTGCAACAACTGTTTATTCCTGTCTGGCATGAAAGCAAAATGGGTAAGAGGACCAATCCATGACTTAACAAAGGCAATTAGCGATAGTATCTGATCCATGGAAACAACATTTGAGGATTGGCAGCATAGTAGAATTTAGCAAAGAAGGACCAAGGGATTGATTAAGAAGGGGTAAATGCAGTAAAGTAAGCATACAGGGAACATAAAGACTGACACAGCGTTTCTATAGATACGTGAAGAGAAAGAGACTGGTAAAGACAAATGTTAGGAAGGGGGTTGACCAGTCAAGGGAAGACAGACAGGTCAAGGAGGCAGGGCTGACGCTGGTAGGTAGGAGGTGGGGTGGGGTTAGGGTGTAACCCTAACCCGAACTCTCACCCTAATCTCCACCCCACCTCCTACCTACCAGCATCATCCCCTCCTCCTTGACCTGTCTGTCTTCCCTTGACTGACGAACCTCCATCATAACTCCCCAACAACACTCACCTTTACTGGCTCCAGCGCCGCCTCTTTGATCTGTCTCCACCTATCTTCTCCTCTATCCATCTTCTATCCACCTCCCCTTCTCTCTTTATTTATTTCAGAATCCCCTTCCCCTCCCCCATTTCTGAAAAAGGGCCCAAACCCGAAACGTCATCTTTCCTGCTCCTCTGATACCGCTTGGCCAGCTGTGTTCATCCGGCTTCACACCTTGTTATCTCAGATTCTCGAGCATTGGCAGTTCCTCCCATCTCTGAAATGGTCTGTTGGCCTTCGTTCCGAGAGGTTTCGAGTACAGAAGCCGGAATGTGGTGTTGCAGTTACGCAGCACCTTGGTGAAGCCGCACCTAAAATAGTGTGTGCAGTTTTGTGCTCCTTTTCTGCGGAAGGATGCTGTTGCTGTCATAGTTGATCAGTGCAGCGCATGTTTATCAGCCTGTTTCCGGGAATGGCAGGTCTGATGTATGATCAGAGATTGACTCGGTTAAGATTGTTTTCGCTGGAATTCAAATGAATGAGGTGACTTATAAAATTCGAACAGGACTGGACAGGATAGATGCAGTTCCCAGTGGTGGGTGTGTCCAGAACCAGGGGTCACAGTATGAGGATTCAGGATAGACGATTTCGGAGGTATTTCTTCACCCAAAGAATGGTGAGTCCGTGGAAATCATTACCAAAGCAAGCAGTTCATGTCAAAACATTGAACGTATTCAAGATATGGCTAGATATAACACTTGGGGTGAATGGGATCAAGAGTTATGGAGAGAAAGCAGGATTAGGCTGTTGAGTTGGATGATCAGTCATGATCATGAAGAATGGTGGAGCAGGCTGAAAGAGCCATTTGGCCTCCTCCCTGCTCTTAGCTTCCATGTTTACAATAGTCACTCTCTGAAATGCAAATCTTGAGCAATTGTGCAACTTTGAACTGGGTGCTGGTAGTTTGGTCAGTAACGAAGTTAGGTAAGGCTCAGCAGGACAGTGCTCATTGTTGTTTCTAACATTTTCACCGTGTAGGACTTAGTCCTTGCTCTGCTTCAAGCGAAGAAGTGAGCTAATTGGAGATATCTACAACTTGTTAAGGTTCCAAAGGTTTAAAGTGATGTGGGGATGTGTGGTATTGTTCATAAAGTACATCATGAAGATAAATAAGATAAAAGATAAAAGAATGACGAGAGTAAGATGAGGGCCAATCAAGGACAGTAGTGGGAAGTTGTGTGTGGAGTCAGAGGAGATAGGGGAAGCACTAATTGAATATTTTTTGACAGTATTCACTCTGGAAAACGACAATGTTGTCGAGGAGAATACTGAGATACAGGCTACTCAACTAGCGTTTTGTACAGTCACGGGATTTATAGGGATTGACTTCCGGAGCCATGATGTCATGCTCCAACTGTACAAAATGCTAGTGCGGCCTCATTTGGAATATTGCGTGCAGTTCTGGTCGCCCCATGACAGGAAAGATGTTGAAGCATTGGAAAAGGTGCAGAGGAGATTTACCAGGATGCCGCCTGGTCTGGAGCACAGGCCCTATGAAGAAAGGCTGAGAGACTTGGGTTTGTTCTCATTGGAGAAAAGGGGGGATTTAATAGAGACATATAAGATGATCAGAAAATTAGATATTGTGGACAGTGAGAGTCTTTTTCAGAGGATGATGATTTCAGCTTGTACAAGGGGGCATAGCTACAAATTGAGGGGTGATAGATTTAAGACAGATGTCAGAGGCAGGTTCTTTACTCAGAGAGTGCTATGGGTGCGGAATGCCCCGCATGCCAAAGTAGTTAACTCAGCCACATTAGGGGCATTTCAACAGTCCTTGGATAAGCATATGGATAATGATGGGATCGTGTCAGGGGAGGGGCTTAGATTAGTTCACAGGTCGGCGCAACGTCGAGGGCCGAAGGGCCTGTTCTGTGCTGTATTGTTCTATGTTCTATGTTCTATAATGGATATCACAAGTAGATGACTGATGTGTATAGTGTGCATTGTCAAATGGTTCAAATTTTAGAACTGAAAAGTGCCTGGTCTACCTCAAATTGCCATGGAAAACCAAAGCTTCTCAAAAGTTTGAGCTTAAGCAAGTAAATCATGCTGCTGCTGTATAGTGGTTATGTGAATGGTATTTTCCCCTAGCAGGATGCTGTTGTCAGTCCAAAAATAATTCTCATTGCATTGACCAACATTGTCTATGAAATTTGCAGCCAGTATTATGCCAGACATATAGGTCATATGTGATCATGATTGGCCGACTGAAAACTGCTTGTTTGTAATGAGCAGAGCACACCGCACCGGCACGTGTGAGATACTTTCTCTTTTCCACAACCAAGGACCCCAACATGGTTCGCAGAACTTTCACTTTGATCCATTTCACAAAATTCGGCCCTCATCCATTCCACCTATCCCAGAATCATAAATTCTCCTTATTCTCAGCTTGTCCCTCCATCAACCTCTGCGTTCAGCAGATTATCTTCCAGCATCTTCACCAGTATCCCCTTTCAGCATTCCAAAGTGACCATTCCCTCTGTAGTCCACTCCTCAGTCACCAAGCAAGGTCCCAAATACACTTGTAAAGTGAAACAGCGATTTACCCGTACTTCATCTGTTCAAACATACAGGTATATTCAATTTTTCCAGTGTTTTCTCTGCAAAGGGGAAATGATACATTGATTAGGTGATTATCCTGCGGTACACCCTCATTCAGTCCACAAGCATGACCTGAGTTCCTGTTCCTTGCTGTTTTCATTTTCTATTTTGCTCCCACTTGGACCTTGGCTGTTCATCCTTCCCCTGAAGAATTTCATGCAATTTCATGAATATTCACTACATTCTCCAAATTCCCAAAGCTACCTCAACCACACTTCCACACATATTGTTTCTTGTAAGGTCTCCCTTCCATCTTCCCTGATTCTTGGCCTCTATCACATCTGTCCTGACAAACAAACAAGCCTTCACTTGCAGAAGTCCAAAGTGAAACACCTGCTGTTAGCAGGGGCTGTTCAGTCATGACCAGTTTAAGATAAACAGTTGAACTTTTAACGGGGCTCATTTGCACCTGCTAGAAGTGACATACATTGACACTCAATGACCTGTTCTCTGTAAACAGAAATGTTTTAAAACTTCCACCTTCTTTGAATTAGCCAGAAGATTGTACAGCCTGTATTCCCTGTTCCTTTCTCCTTATTGGCACAGAGGCTCAATGGTTAGCACTGCTGCCTGTCAGGGACCCAGGTTCAATTCCATTCTCGGGGAACTGTCTGTCTGGAGGTTGCACATTCTCTCTGTGCCTGTGTGGGTTTCCACGAGGTTCTGCGTGAGTTTACAACAGGTCTCTGATTCCGTCCCACAGCCTAAAGATGTGTGTATTCGGTGGATTAGCCATGAGAAATGTAGGGTTACAGGGCTAAAGCAAGGGGGTGAGTCTGGGTGACGTGCCCTTTGGAGGGTCGGTGTGGACGTCTTGGGCCAAATGGCCAGTTTCCACACCGTCAGGGATTCTATTGACAGGTCGACCATTCAGAGTGGACTTGTCAACCACACGACATGTTTTTCTTCTCGAATTATTATTCCAATTGTTTGAAATATCATGTTCTTGCGTTTGTTCCATTGGGTGTAAGACAAAAATGCTTTGGTAATAAAAGTCTCTCTGAAATGAAAGACACAAATGTAAGGTATTTCCGGCTGGTAGACAGGAGGTCGGAAAACTCCCAAAAATTCTGAAGGGAATGCTTGTGATGAGGTGGAGGGTAGAAGAAATTATGTTACGAAACATTATTTTTTGCAAAAGCTTGGTAACACAATGGTAATTTTTAAAAAAAATCAAAGGTTGTGTCCAGAAGAGGTGTGAATAGCTACATAGGCATCTGAATGCAAAAAGGGATACAGGAGCAAGATGGAAGCGTAGGTTCTGATCTAAATTGGTTGAACTTAATATTGGACCAGAAGGCTAGAAAGTGACAAGACAGATGATGAAGTCTTGTTCCTCAAACTTGTATTAAGGTTGTTGACTAATTGATTGATTTATTGTGTCGTGTACCAAAGTAGAGTGAAAATCTTTATTTATGAGTGGTACAGGCAGATCATAGTAAGCGAAGGATATACAGATGAAAATGACAGAGGCATGCAGGTTACATTGAACAGAGCATGCGCTCAGTGAGATCAATGTTAGCAAGATCAGCGTTATTTCAGGCTAGAGTGTCTATTTATCAGTCTGATAACAACTGGGAAGAAGCTGTTCCTAAAACTGTTGGTGTGTGTGTGTTCAGGCTTCTGTACCTGGTGCCTGATGGAAGAGGATGTAGGAGATCATTACGTAGGTGCGATGGGTCTTTGGTGATGCTGGCTACCTTTCCGCAGCAGTGAGCCATGTAAATGGAGTCCTTGGATGAGAGGTTGGCTTCCGTGATGATCTGGGCTGTGCACACCCGCTTCTGTAGTTTCTAACAGTCCTGGGCAGAATAGTTGCCACACCAGGCCATTATACACTTGGACAATGTGCTTTTAATGGTGCATCTGTAGAAATTGGCCAGGCCAAATTTCCTGAGCCGCCTGAGGAAGGAGAGGCATTGTTGTGCCGCCTTGACCAACGTATTTTCGTGGAAAGTCCAGGACGCGTTGTTGATTATCGTCATACCGGGGAACCTGACACGCTCCACCCTCTCAACCTCAGTTCCATTGATATACATCAGGGCGTGTTCTCCTCCTGTCTTTTGAAATCAGTGATCAGTTCTTTAGTTTTGCCGACATCGAGAGAGAGGTTGTTCTCTGCACCACGTCACCAAACCCTTTGCCTCCCTTCTGTATTTTGATTCATTGTTAGATATCCATCCCACTGCAGTGGTGTCGTCAGTTAACTTGCAGGTGGCGTTAATTTGGAATTTGGCAACACAGTCATGGGTGCACAAGGAGTGCAGTAGGGGGCTGAGAAAACATCCTTAGAGGGCACTAGTGTTATTGTGGAGGAGGGGCAGTTACCTATCTTCACTCTGGTTTTGGGTCAGAAAGTTGAGGATCCAGTAGCAGAGGGCAGAGCAGAGACCTAGGTCATAGAGTTTTGAGATCAGTCTGGAGGGGATAATAGTGTTGAAGGTGGAGCTGCAGTCAATGAGCAGGATTCCTACATAGCTCATTGTGCACATTGCTGCCAACAACATCGGTAGAAAGAGGGTTCACTGAATCCCTACAGTGTAGAAACATTCAGCCCAACAGGACCACACCTACCCCTGCAAGGCTAACAAACCTGGTAGCTATGGACAATTTAGTGTGGTCAATCCACCTAATTTGCACATCTTTGGACTGTGGTAGGAAACTGGAGCACCTAGCGAAAACCCTCACAGACATGGGGAGAATGTGTAAACGAAGAGTCACCCAAGGGTGGAATTGAGCCCAGGTCCCTGGTACTGTGAGGCAGTAGTGCCAACCACTGCACCACCTTGTTGCCCTTGAGACTTTCTCCAAGGCTACCCTTGTGTCTTAAGGGACTCTTTTCCCCCCATTCTCACTAACACATTTATTATGTCGTACAATCCCGTAGCAGCAATATCTTTTAGAGTGTGGGAAGAAATGGGAGTAACTGGAGGAAATTCAAACAGTCATGGGGAGAATGTGCAAACTCCACACAGACAGTTGTCCACAACTGGAATCGATCCTGGGGCCCTGTCACTGTAAGGCAGTGGTGCTAACCACTCAGCCACTGTGCTGTGGCATTTAGGTCCTGCAAAATGAGTACAAGAACTAGAATGATGAATATTCAACCTTTCGCACAAAAAGTTGGTCAGAGCTAGGACCCATACTAATCACTGTAACACTGTTTCTGAGACAACAAGGTGGAGAGCTGGATGGACACAGCAGGACAAGCAGCATCAGAGGAGTAGGAAAGCTGATGTTTCTGAAGAAGGGTCTAGGCCCGAAACGTCAGCTTTCCTACTCCTCTGATGCTGCTTGGCCTGCTGTGTTCATCCAGTTGTACACCTCGTTAACTCCGATTCTCCAGCATGTGCAGTTCCTGCTATCTCTCCAGAACACTGTTTTTGTTTTGTTCACAGCAGTGACAGAACACAGTTTGAGAGAAAATAATGCAGCCATATACACAACATTGATGAAAGATACTTTCTTATTTCCAAATGTTAAGGAAAGCGTTGTATGAAAATTATATTCTGTCACAGAATTTGGACACACTCTGGTTTCTTCCTGTGTTACCTAAAACGTATGCCATGTTTTTCGACCTTTGATTTCTCAGCATTTCTTCTTCTTTTGTAATGTAGTGCTGGAGGGAAACCATAATCCCAGATTGTAAGTGCTTTGAGCTTCAACATTGTCTGAGAACCCCCTCACTGTCTCTGAATACCCAAACTGATCAATAATAATCATCCTAATTGTCTGTCTTGACCTTACTGCAGCATTGCTTATTGTGTCACTGGCGGGTGACAGATCACATTGACATTTCACATCATGAAAGTAGCTGCATGAATATTTGTATTCTTGGTTCTACATTAGTGAGTTTTTGTTGCAACGTTTTGGTCTGGAAGTAAGAGGCATCTCAAAGAATGTGCTATCTGTGCTTTTGTGGAATCTGCTTTTGTGCTTTGACTTTGGGTTAAGCAATGTAACATGTCCTTGCTGATTTTCCATATTTAATTCAATTAGAATTTCATTGACTCTAGGTTTTACTCTTGAAATATGATCAATGAGCAGAAGGCTATTCAGTCCATTGAGTCTGCCACTCAATGAGATCATAAAATACTGATATTCCTCGATACCACTTTCCTGCCGTTTCCCTATAGCGTTTGATTCTCATACTGTTAAAAATACTCCAGTCTGAGCGTCTTAACTTTTGTACATCCCTCTGCAGGCAGTCTGGCAGTCTCATCACTTGTCTTCCATACCTATTTTTGTGTTTTCTGTAAGCTCGGTAATAGTACATTCACTTTCATCACTATGTCATTAATATTTATTCGCAACAAGAATGGCCGTGGCATTGATCCGTATGGCAGTTCACTGTTTACAGCTTGCCGACCTGGAAATGACTCCCCCTGTACCAAATGTCTGTTCTCTATTATTTGGTCAATCCCCTATCCATGTTAATATATTTCCCCAAAACTATGTGGTCTTATTAAAAGTCTTATCTGCTTGAAGTGTGATTATTTTTACAAATACCTTTTTGAATGTTACACCCTTTTATTTGTACTACTTGTAATCTCCTCATGGAATTCTTATAAATCTGTCATGCACAATTTCCTGTTTATCAAGCCGTAGTGACTGTGATTGTATTATGTATTTTAAGTGCTCTGCAATTACATCTTTTCTGATAGGCTGTTGCATTTTCCAATAACAGACATTAAGCTAACTGGCCAGTAGTTATCTTTTTTGTCTCCTTTCCTTTCTAAAATAAAGGTACTAGTCATAGAATCCCTGCAGCATGAGAGCAGGCCACTTGGCCCATTGTGTCCAAACTGACTCTCGGAAGAGCATGGCACCCAGATTCAACCAGCTGCCCAGCCCCTGCAACCTTGCATTTCCCATGGCTAATCCACCTAATCTGTGCATGTTTGGATTGTGGGAAGAGACCAGAGCAGCTGGAAGAAACCCACACAGACACGGGGATAAGGTGCAGATTCCTCACAGAAAGTCACCTGTGGATGGGATTGAATCCAGGTCCCTGCCACTGTGAAACAGCATGCTACCCACTGAGCCACCATACTGCCCTGTGGGGCACTGGGACTTTTTGAAAAGCCAAGGATACTGGAGAGATTGTGATCAGTGCATCAACTATCACTATAGCTATTACTTTTAATATCCTAGGATGCAGCACTTCGGGCCCAGGGGACCTAATGGTCTTTAACCCAGTTAGTTTCCCTCATATCTTTTCTTTAGGGATAGTTGTTGTTTTATATCCTGTCCTATCATTTGCCCTTTGATTATGCAGGAATTTTGGAACACTGTCAGTGTCTTTTACTGTGACTGTATTCATTTGTGGGACATGTGTGTCACTGCCTGGCCAGTATTTCTTGCCCATCCTGAGTTGCCTCTTGAGAAGGTGATGGTGAGCTGCCTTCTTGAACCACTGCATTCTTCCTGCTGTGGGTTGACCCGCAGCGCTATTAGGGAGGGAATTCTGGGATTTTGAGGGGAAGGAATGGCAATGTATTTCCAAGTCAAGATGGTGAGGGACTTGGAGGCGGTGGTGTTCCCATATGTCTGCTGCCCTTGTCCTTCTGGATGGAAGTGGTCTTGGGTTTAGAAGGTGCTGTCTGAGGAGCGTTGGTGAATTTCTGCAGTGCATCTTGTAGTTAGTACCCACCGCTGCTACTGAGCATTGCAGATGGAGGGAATGGATACTTGTAGATGTTGTACTGGCTGCTTTGTCCTGGATGGTGTCAAGCTTCTTGAGTGTTGTTGGAGCTGCACTCATCCAGGCAAGTGGGGAGTGTTCCATCGCACTCCTGACTTGTGCCTTTTAGATGGCGGACAGGCTTTGAGGAGTCAGGGGGTGAGTTATTTGATGTGATATTCCCAGCATCTGGCCTCCTCATGTGGCCACTATCTTAATGTGATGACCAGTTGAGTTTCTGGTCAATGGTAACGCCCAGCTGAGAGTGAGGGATTCATTGATGGTAACACTATTGAATGTCAAGAGATGGTCAGAGCCTGGCATTTGTGTGGCGCAAATGTCACTTGGTACTTGTCAACCCAAGCCTGGATATTGTCCAGATCTTGTTGCACGTGAACTTGGACTGCTTCAGTGTCTGAGAAGTCAAATGGTGCTGAACATTGTGCAAACATCAGCGAACATCCCCACTTCTGACCTTATGATGGCGGGAAGGTCATTGATGAAGTAGCCGAAGATGGTTGGGCCGAGGACACTACCCTGAGGAACTCCTGCAGGGATCTTCTGGAGCTGAAATGATTGACTGCCAGCAACCACAACCACCTTCCCATGTGTCAGGTATAACTCCAACCACCGGTGAGTTTGCCTGTGAAACTCATTGATTCCCATTTTGCTAGGGCACCTTGATGCCACACTCGGTCAGATGCAGCCTTGATGTGAAGGGTTGTCACTCTCACTTCAGCTCTGGAATTCAGCTCTTTTGTCCACGTTTGAACCAAGGCTGTGATGGGGTCAGGAGCTGAGTGGCCACGGCAGAACCCAAACTGGGCGTAACTGAGGAGGTTATTTCTGAGCAGGTGCTGCCTGATAGCACTGTTGATGACACCTTCCATCACTTTACTGATGATTGAGAGTCGACAAATGGAGCAGTAATTGGCTGGCCTGGTTTTGTCCTGCTTTTTCTGTACAGGACATACTTGGGCAATTTTCTACATTGTCGGGTAGATACCAGTGTTGAAACAAACTAGAACAGCTTGGCTCGGGCAGCAGCAAGTTCTGGAGCACAAATCTTCAGTACAGTTGCTGGAATGTTGCCAGGGCCCATAGCCTTTGCGGTATCCAGTGTCCCTAACCGTTTCTTGATATCACATGGAGTGAATTGAATTGACAGAAGACTGGTATCTGCAATAGTGGGGATCACTGGAGGAGGCCGAGTTTGATCACCCATTCAGCGCTTGTGGCTAAAGATTTCTGCAAATGCTTCAGCCTTATGTTTTGCACTGGTCCCTAGCCTACTTTGACCTAGCATTTTAAATGCTCATCCCAGATGCTTTTTAAATGTTGAGAATACCTGCCTCAACTACCCTCTCAGGCAGCGTGCTCCATATGTCCACTTTGTTGATGAAAAAGCTTTTCCTCAGACTTCCTCCAAAGCATTTAATCCTCACCTTAAACTTGTGCCATCTGGTCTTAGACACATGTGCCATGGGGAAAGGATTCTCACAATGTATTCTGCCAGGGCCTGTCATAATTTTTTCTGCCTCAATCAGATCCCAACCCCCACCTCAGCTTCCTCTGCTACAAGAAACACAAATCCAGCATACCAGTCTATCTCGTAACTGTGACTTTTTAACCTAGCCAGTATCTTGAAGAGCATTAACTGTGCCATTGTGGTATTTTCCAGACTAATTGTCGTTCAGCTTATCTCAGTCAGATTGTTTAGTAAGCTCCATTTAGGAATAATGTTATGCACTTCACTTGGAAATGTATTAAGACTGTGACAGTATATTGGGGAATCCTTGCAGGTGGAGAGATTTTTATTTTCTTTCAGTCCAAGCTGGATATAATTCTAGGATTTGGAGATGAACGTCCAGGGTTAAACCTCCGGTGTCCTTCTATCCACCCCAAATCTCCTCCAATTTTCCATTTATATAAAATTGAGCTTTGTTTGCATGAGGTGTGTTCCAATATTAAATCGTTATTGCGACTGTAAATTTTGACATTCTTCATTAGGTACGTACCCTTCATATTGATAGCGGCTCAAGGTGCTTCAGGGTGTCAAAACCAAAATGTTGCATTTTCCAGTGAAATTGTAGACATTGAGCTGAAATTCTCGCGAGGGAGCACTGAACGGCATGCATTATTTCTGAGTACCGCCCTCATTAATACTTATTCCATTTTTGTACCTGCCAGACAGAAACTAGACGCTCAGAATTAGCGAAATGAAATTCTGAGTGGGTGTATGATGCTTGCACATTGCTCAATGCTCCTCTGGACCTCCAACTTGGGCAGTAGTCACCCGCGTCTGCAGCCACACCCATCAGTAGCACCCCATGTCCACAGTTTTGACATGTGGCATGTTCCAGCCTCAGCACATCATGGCACATGTCAGATCTGCTTTCAGTACTCTTCTGTACTTCATTGCTGCATTTTGGATTGCAGCAGCCCCCCTCATTGCAGTGCTACTGCCAGGGCACTTTTATATGCAGGGACAGGCACCCATTCGTGTATTGGGCCACGTTACACATCAGGACACCTTGCTTGAGCTCTCCACTCTCATTTTGTCCCTGCATGAATGCTAACAGCTCCTCTGCCTTGTCTTCATTTGCTTTGTCTTTTTATGGGTTGCCCCCTCCGCCACATCTCTCAGACTCATAACACTAGTATGTTGATTAACCTTTTGGCATCGAGACAAAGCCAGACAGCTTGTCATGTTTGTCAGCAGTCATCAATCAAAGGAGTGGGTGTGTTGCCGTTCAGCACCGTGATATGTTGATCTCACACCTGCAGCATGTGCCAGCTGCAGAAGCACAGAAGGCATTGCATTGTCTCCAACCACATGGTCGTTCTTCATGTTCTGAGGGGAATGGTCTGTAGTCAAGGGAGGCAGTTCCAGGCCGCAGATCGAGGTAACTCCAGGGCATTGTCTGATATCACTCGAGGGGCTTGGATGCAATCAGTTGGCTGCTCAGGATGATCATGGTCAGGACACTGTCCTCATAGGTTGTGAGAAGTCAAACGTTAGACACCTCACTACCTGTGTTGGCTCTTTCTGCCCTACGGTGGGCTGTTTTTCCTGGAATGAAACAAAGGGAGTGATTGAGTGAGATGAAATGAGCTGGTGCATTTGTTAGTGCTCATGTATGTTTGGGAAGGGAGGTGAGGTCTCCTGGGTGAGAGCAAGAGGCACAGAGAACATAGAGGATTAATAGCCTTGGGCCCTCAAGTAGGCGAGAGCAAGTGAAGACAGACATTGAATGCTTTGGTGAGAATGGTATTACATGAGCTGTGCTGAAGGGTGGTGCAGAATTAGAGAGAGTGTGAATGTGAGGTAGCACAGACCAATGATACCAGTCACGGTTGGACGTAGAGCAGTTTTTCTGCCGTCTTCGCCTCCATGCCTACTTCTTCAACCGGGAACCTAACCCTCCTTCCACTGACCCCTTCACCCGCTTCCAACACAAGTCCTCCTCCTGGATACCACCCCTAGGCCTCCTACCCTCCCTCGACCTCTTCATCTCCAACTGCCGTCGAGACGTTAACCACCTCAACCTCTCCACCCCTCTCACCCACTCCAACCTCTCCCCCGCAGAACGGGCAGCCCTCCGCTCCCTCCGCTCCAACCCCAACCTCACCATCAAACCCGCAGACAAGGGTGGCGCAGTGGTAGTATGGCGCACTGACCTCTACATCGCTGAGGCCAGACGCCAACTCTCCGACACCACCTCCTACTGCCCCCTCGATCATGACCCCACACGCACATGACCAAACCATCATCTCCAACACCATTCACGACCTCATCACCTCAGGGGACCTCCCACCCACATCCTCCAACCTCATTGTTCCCCAACCCCGCACGGCCGTTTCTATCTCCTTCGCAAAATCCACAAACCTGCCTGCCCTGGTCGACCCATCGTCTCAGCCTGCTCCTGCCCCACCGAACTCATCTCCAACTATCTGGACTCCATTTTCTCCCCTTTGGTCCAGGAACTCCCCACCTACGTCCGTGACACCACCCACGCCCTCCACCTCCTCCAGGACTTCCAATTCCCTGGCCCACAACACCTCATATTCACCATGGATATCCAGTCCCTATACACCTGCATTCCGCATGCAGATGGCCTCAAAGCCCTCTGCTTCTTCCTGTCCCGCAGGCCCGACCAGTCCCCCTCCACCGACGCTCTCATCCGCCGAGCTGAACTCGTCCTCACCCTCAACAACTTCTCTTTTGACTCCTCCCACTTCCTACAGACTAAGGGGGTGGCCATGGGTACCCGCATGGGCCCCAGCTATGCCTGCCTCTTTGTAGGTTACGTGGAACAGTCCCTCTTCCGTACCTACACAGGCCCCAAACCGCACCTCTTCCTCCGGTACATTGATGACTGTGTCGGCGCCGCCTCTTGCTCCCCAGAGGCGCTCGAACAGTTCATCCACTTCACCAACACCTTCCACCGCAACCTTCAGTTCACTGGGCCATCTCCAGCACATCCCTCACCTTCCTGGACCTCTCAGTCTCCATCTCAGGCAACCAGCTTGTAACTGATGTCCATTTCAAGCCCACCGATTCCCACAGCTACCTAGAATACACCTCCTCCCACCCACCCTCCTGCAAAAATTCCATTCCCTATTCTCAATTCCTCCGCCTCCGCCGCATCTGCTCCCACGATAAGACATTCCACTCCCGCACATCCCAGATGTCCAAGTTCTTCTAGGACAGCAACTTTCCCCCCACAGTGATCGAAAACGCCCTTGACCGCGTCTCCCGTATTTCCCGCAATACATCCCTCACACCCCGCCCCCGCCACAACCGCCCTAAGAGGATCCCCCTCGTTCTCACACTCCACCCTACCAACCTCCGGATACAACGCATCATCCTCCGACACTTGCGCCATTTACAATCCGACCCCACCACCCAAGACATTTTTCCATCCCCACCCCTGTCTGCTTTCCGGAGAGACCACTCTCTCCGTGACTCCCTTGTTCGCTCCACACTGCCCTGCAACCCCACCACACCCGGCACCTTCCCCTGCAACCGCAGGAAATGCTACACTTGCCCCCTCACCTCCTCCCTCACCCCTATCCCAGGCCCCAAGATGACATTCCACATCAAGCAGAGATTCACCTGCACATCTGCCAATGTGGTATACTGCATCCACTGTACCCGGTGCGGCTTCCTCTACATTGGGGAAACCAAGCGGAGGCTTGGAGACCGCTTTGCAGAACACCTCCGCTCAGTTCCGAACAAACAACTGCACCTCCCAGTCGCAAACCATTTCCACTCCCCCTCCCATTCTCTAGATGACATGTCCATCATGGGCCTCCTGCACTGCCACAATGATGCCACCCGAAGGTTGCAGGAACAGCAACTCATATTCCGCCTGGGAACCCTGCAGCCATATGGTATCAATGTGGACTTCACCAGTTTCAAAATCTCCCCTTCCCCTACTGCATCCCTAAACCAGCCCAGTTCGTCCCCTCCCCCCGCTGCACCACAAAACCAGCCCAGCTCTTGCGCCCCCCCCACCCACTGCATCCCAAAACCAGTCCAACCTGTCTCTGCCTCCCTAACCAGTTCTTCCTCTCACCCATCCCTTCCTCCCACCCCAAACCGCACCCCCATCTACCTACGAACCTCATCCCACCTCCTTGACCTGTCCGTCTTCCCTGGACTGACCTACCCCTCCCTACCTCCCCACCTATACTCTCTCCACCTATCTTCTTTACTCTCCATCTTCGGTCCGCCTCCCCCTCTCTCCCTATTTATTCCAGTTCCCTCTCCCCATCCCCCTCTCCGATGAAGGGTCTAGGCCCAAAACGTCAGCTTTTGTGCTCCTGAGATGCTGCTTGGCCTGCTGTGTTCATCCAGCCTCACATTTTATTATCTTGGAATTCTCCAGCATCTGCAGTTCCCATTATCTCCAATGAGGCTCGTCTTCTGTTGGAGCAGAGGTCACTGATCTTGCAGCACTGCTGTATGGCTCTTTTGGTGGTTGAGACTGCATTGACACTGGACAGACTCAGATGAGTCTGGCCGAGTCTTGTGTCGTGGCCTCCTGTGCTTGTCTTTGGGAAAGAGGACAGTCCTCCACTGCACCAATCCATCCACCAGGATTTCCAGGTCTCCAACTGTAAAGTAAGGTGCTAATTTCCCCTTTCCTGCCCTGTCTGGGACAAATGCTATGAACTGTACAAGGCAGTTCTGGATTCTGGGCATTTTACTGGTTCACAATAGCCTTTAAACATGGCACTAGTGCCAGTAATACCGGGATGTTTCAGTGGTGGCAAACACTTGCAGTTACGATGAGTGGAAAACTAACGAGCGTCGGCTGAGAGAGGCACTACAGGAGCATTGTTGCTAGTTATTGAAAAGGTTTGCAACAACAGAGTGAGAAAATTTGTTAGGTGTTTTGGAGAGATACTGTCCTTGCAGTGCAATAAAAATAACACTGAACTGATTCACTCCAGTGTTTTGGACCTTCAGATTTCAGAACAGAATTAGACCATTCAGCCCATTGAGTGGGATCTATCATTCTCAACCTCCTGTGTCCTTACTAAGCAAGAACATGTCTATCTATGCCTGAAATCAACTCTGACTTGGCTTCCACAGCTTTCTGCATCAATGAGTTCCACAGATTCACAACTTTCTGACTGAAGAAATTCTTCCTCAACTCCATCCTGAAGGGTGGTCCCTTTGACTCTGAGGCTGTGCCCTCAGGTCCTGGTCTCTCCTAATTGTGGAAACATCATCTCCATGTCCACTCTATCCAGGCCTGAATTACCTTCAGTGTGACCCCCTTCATCCTTCTCAACTCCTTCAAGTACAGGCCCAGAGTTCTCAGCCACTCCTCACTTCATCCCCAGGATTATGTTTGAGAACCTCATCTAGACACTGACAAAGGCCAGCACATCCTTCCTTAGATAGATGGCCAAAAACTGCTCTTAATATTCCAAATGCAATATGACCAGAGCCTTACACAGCCTCAGCAATACATCTCTGCTCTTGTATTTTTGCCGTCTTGAAATGAATGCTGACATTGCATTTGCCTTCCCAACTGCCAACTGAAACTGCATGTTAAAAGAATCCTGAATTGGGTCATCTTTGTGCTTCAGATTTCTGAAGCCTTTCCCAATTTAGAAAATAGTCTATGCCTGTACTTCCACTTCTCCACAGACTCTCTGTGACCTCCCCACTTCCTCAACACTACTTGCCTCTCCACCTATCATAGAACATAGAACACAGAAAATAGAACAGTACAGCACAGAACAGGCCCTTCAGCCCACGATGTTGTGCCGACCATTGATCCTCATGTATGCACCCGCAAATTTCTGTGACCATATGCATGTCCAGCAGTCTCTTAAATGACCCCAATGACCTTGCTTCCACAACTGCTGCTGGCAACGCATTCCATGTCCTCACAACTCTGTGTAAAGAACCCGCCTCTGACATCCCCTCTCTACTTTCCTCCAACCAGCTTAAAACTATGACCCCTCGTGTTAACCTTTTCTGCCCTGGAAAATAGTCTCTGGCTATCAACGCTATCTATGCCTCTCATTATCTTGTATACCTCAATTAGGTCCCCTCTCCTCCTCCTTTTCTCCAATGAGAAGAGTCCGAGCTCAGTCAACCTCTCTTCATAAGATAAGCCCTCCAGTCCAGGCAGCATCCTGGTAAACCTCCTCCTGAACCCTCTCCAAAGCATCCATATCTTTCCTATAATAGGGTGACCATAACTGGACGCAGTATTCCAAGTGCGGCCTAACCAAAGTTTTATAGAGCTGCAACAAGATCTCACGACGCTTAAACTCAATCCCCCTGTTAATGAAAGCCAAAACACCATATGCTTTCTTAACAACCCTGTCCACTTGGGTGGCCAGTTTAAGGGATCTATGTATCTGCACACCAAGATCCCTCTGTTCCTCCACACTGCCAAGAATCCTATCCTTAATCCTGTACTCAGCTTTCAAGTTCGACCTTCCAAAATGCATCACCTCACATTTATCCAGGTTGAACTCCATCTGCCACCTCTCAGCCCATCTCTACATCGTGTCAATGTCCCGCTGCAGCCTACAACAGCCCTCTATACTGTCAACGACACCTCCAACCTTTGTGTCGTCTGCAAACTTGCTGACCCATCCTTCAATCCCCTCATCCAAGTCATTAATAAAAATTACCAACAGTAGAGGCCCAAGGACAGAGCCCTGTGGAACCCCACTCACCGCTGACTTCCAGGCAGAGTATTTTCCTTCTACTACCACTCGCTGTCTTCTGTTGGCCAGCCAATTCTGTATCCAGACAGCTAAGTTCCCCTGTATCCCATTCCTCCTGACCTTCTGAATGAGCCTACCATGGGGAACATTATCAAATGCCTTGCTGAAGTCCATATACACCACATCCACAGCTCAACCCTCATCAACTTTTCTAGTCACATCCTCAAAGATCTTGATAAGGTTTGTGAGGCATGACCTGCCCCTCACAAAGCTGTGTTGACTGCATTTAATCAAGCCATGCTCTTCCAGATGGTCTTAAATCCTATCCCTCAGAATCCTTTCTAACACCTTGCACACGACAGACGTGAGACTTGTTCTATTGAAATGTCATCTGCAAACTTAGCAGCAACCCCCTTTGGACGACAATACCATTAGTTCCTTTGTCCGGATTGCTAATGTATAACGTGAATGGCTGTCGTCTGAACTCTGATGACTGCGGAACTCCTGTAGTTGCTGGCTGCCATCCTGAAAAAGACCCTTTTATTCCCACTTTCTGCATTCTGCCAGTTAGCCAATCCGCTATCCATGCCAGTACCTATTCTCGAACACCATAAGCTCATTTTTTATTTTGAAGCCTCCTGTGTGTCACCTTGCCAAAGGCTTTCTGGAATTCCAAATAGGTAAAGTTCAATGGCTCTCTTTGGTTTTAACTCACTGGTTACATTCCCAAAGGATCTAACAGAGATCTTCCCTTGACAAAGTTGTGTTTTCTCAGCCCAGTTTACCATGTACTTCCACGTATTCTCCGGTCTCATCCTTAATAATAGACTCTAAAATCTGACCCACTGACCAGTGCCAGGCTAACAGGTCTATAATTTCTCACCTTTTGCCACCCTCCATTTTAAACAGGGGTGTTATGTTTGCCATTTTGCACTCCTTGGGACCCACCCTGACTCCAGTAGTTCCTGAAAGATCACCAATGCCTGCATGGTCTTCTCACTTATCTCCTTCAGAACTCTTGGAGGCAGTCCATCCGGTCCATGTAATTTGCCATCTTCTCGGAATTATACAATTCCTACAGTGCGGAAAGAAACCATTGGGTCTGCACCACCTCCGCAAAGAACATCCCACCAAGACCCAGCCCTGTACTGTTTCCCCGCAAGCTCACATTTGCCATGGCTGATCCATCTTGCCTGCACATCTTTGGACTGTGGATGGAAATCAGAGCACCTGTCCGAGACCCGTGCAGACATGGAAAGAATGTACAAATTCCACACAGACCCTTCAGCTTCCCCTGTACCTTCTCCTTAGTGATGGCCACCACACTCACTTCTGCTTCAGACTCCCTTAAAGGTCTAATACTGGTGCCTTCCAACCTGAAGACTGATGCAAAATATTTGTTCAGTTCCTCTGCCATTTCTTTGTTTCCCAACACTACTTATTTGGCCCCTCTTGAAATTTCCTTTGGATTTTCAGGGGTGTTTTACAATAACAATATCTACTTTATTGTGTTGACAAATGGTTGAAATGGTTAGTGTTGAAACAATAAGAAAAATTCATCAGTCCTCTCATTTAACAATTATATATATATATTAATATCACAATCAATGCATTTCCATCAGGTAAGTACATAGCTGGAACTTTCTAACCTGGCGTTTTCATTTTTCATTTCTCAGATTTCACTCTCAGACAGAACAGTTGATGTTGACACACTGTTCATTAAAAATAACATCCACTGTATTTTTCCCCATGTTGTAGCTCGTGGACTTGTGTAACCTTAACGTATAGAGTCCATGTTCATTTTCAAGGAAGTTATTACTTTCGTGATTTCAGGTGTTACATTCAGAAGGGTACCATGCTGCAATTCTAGCCTGCTGTTTGCAGAGTAATCCCAATGTGGAAGATTTTGAAAAGTATGTAAATTTCCCTAATTTACCTGTCTTTGCAATCCAAACTGATAGACACCACGGTCCAGATTTCTGTTGTTCACAAGAATGCCTGTTTCTGACAACTGCGTAGATTCTAGCATCAGACAGATATTTACAAAGATTGGACACATATCTGTACGAATTAAAGCTGTCAAACCCCCTGTAAACTCATCTTGCTGCAGACAAACATCGAGGGGAGAGGGATAAAACATGGATATTATAGGTGTAAAAAAAAGGCAAAGTAGGCTGTTCACTGGTCCCTGTTCACAGGATTTGCGAAGATGATCTTGAGGATATAAAACAAATGAATAAATATCGCACAGTGACTTATTATCTTTTGCAACAAGTGTTGATGATATGGCATTTCTGTGATCATAAAATAGAACATTGTCCAATTTCCTAAGAGCATTACCGCAGTTTTCATTTGTATTCTCCATTTCGGGAACATACTTAATTGGTACTTTACTGACTAAGTGACCTTCGCTCATCTACAGTGTTCGGTTGCAAACAGCCAATATTTTATTATTCTAATTTAGTAACTTAGGTTTGGAATTTTGTCATGGAAATGTATTTCACTTATGCTACTCTGCGTAAACACACAACTACCGCAGTTAATAAAAGAAAGAACTGCATTTATGTAGCACATTTTATGGTCTAAGGCATAAAAAGTACTCTATAGGCAGCTAAACTACTTTTGAAATGCCGTCACTGATGCAGCATAAGAAAATGTGTAGTGTTTAAAATAGTCAGAAGTAAAGAAATATGAAATGAAGAAATCATAAATAGTTAAAAAAATGAAATTATGAATATGAAGAAATATAAAATCTTCAGTCCCTTGCGAGTGGAGACATAGAATCAGGAGATGTAGAGTCAGTATGGAGCCTATCAGGGAGGAGGCAATTCTGGATCTGGTGTTGTGCAATAAACCGGATTTGATCAGGGACCTCAAAGTAAAGGAGCCATTAGGAGGTAGTGACCGTAATATGATCATTTTTAATCAGCAATTTGAGAGGGAGAAGGGAGAATCGGAAGTGTCAGTATTGTAGGAACTATGGAGCAATGAGGGAGGAGCTGGCCAAAGTTCAATGGCTCAATACCGTAGCAGGGATGGCAGTGGAACAACAATGGCAGGTATTTCTGGATATAATGCAAAAGGTGCAGGATCAGTTCATTCCAAAGAAGAAAAAAGAACCGAAGGGGAGGCAGGGGTGGCTGTGGTTGACGAGGGAAGTTAAGGACTCTATAAAGATAAAAGAGAAGAAGTATAACAGAGCAAAGATGAGTGGGGAAGCCGGAGGACTGGGAAGCTTTTAAAGAGCAACAGAAGATAACTAAAAAGGCAATACGCAGAGAATAAAATGAGGTACCAAGGAAAACTGGCGAAAAATATAAAGGAGGATAGTAAAAGCTTTTTTTAGGTATGTGGAAAAAAAATGGTTAAGACGAGAATTGGCCCTTGAAGACAGAAACGAGTGAATTTATTTAATGGGAACAAGGAAATGGCAGAAGAGTTGAATAGGTACCTTGGATCTGTCTTCACTCGAGAAGACAGAAGCAATCTCCCAGATGTAATAGTGGCTGAAGGACGTAGGGTAATGGATGAACTGAAGGGTATTTACATGAGGCAGGAAATGGTGTTGGATAGACGGTTGGGTCTGAAGGCTGATAAGTCCCCGGGACCTGATGGTCTGCAATCCAGGGTACTTAAGGAGGTGGCTCTAGAAATCGTGAACACATTGGTAATCATTTTCCAATGTTCTCTAGATTCAGCATCAGTTCCTGCGAATTGGAGGGTGGCTAATGTTGTCCCACTTTTCAAGAAAGGAGGGAGAGCGAAAACAAGAAATTATAGACCGGTTAGCGGGACGTCAGTAGTGGGAAAGATGCTGGAGTCAATTATAAAAGATGAAATTACTACCATTTGGATAGCAGTAACGGATAGGTCAGAGTCAGCATGGATTTACAAAGGGGCAATCATGCTTGACTAATCTTCTGGAATTTTTTGAGGACATAACTATGAAGATGGACAAGGGAGAACCAATGGATGTCGTGTACCTGGACTTTCAGAAAGCCGTTGATAAAGTCCCACACAGGAGATTATTGAGCAAAATTAGGGCACATGTTATTGGGAGCCAAATACTGAGTTGGATTGAAAATTGGCTGGCTGACAGGAAGCAAAGAGTAGTGATAAATGGGTCCCTTTCGGAATGGCAGGCGGTGATCAGTGGGGGACCGCCAGGTTCGGCGCTGGGACCGCAGCTATTTACAATATACATTAATGATACAGATGAAGGCACTAAAAGTAATATTCGAAAATTTGCTCCTGACACACAGCTGGGTGGCAGTGTGAAATGTGAGGAGGATGTTATGTGAATGCAGGGTGACTTGGACAGGCTCGGTGAGTGGATGGATGCATGGCAGATGCAGTTTCATGTGGACAAATGTGTGGTGATCCACTTTGCTGGCAAGAATAGGAAGGCAGATTACTATCTAAATAGAGTCAAGTTGGTAAAGGGGAAGTAAAACGCAATCTAGGTATTCTTGTACATGAGTCAATGAAAGCGAGCATGCAGGTACAGCAGGCAGTGAAGAAAGCTAATGGCTTAGAAAGATGAGAGGAAGTCTGATTGAGACGTATAAGATTATTAAAGGATTGGACACTCTGGAGGCAGGAAGCATGTTTCTGCTGATGGGTGAGTCCAGAACCAGAGGACACAGTTTAAAAATAAGGGGTAGGCCATTTAGAACAGAGTTGAGGAAAATCTTCTTCACCCAGAGAGTGGTGGATATTGGAATGCTCTGCCGCAGAAGGCAGTGGAGGCCAGGTCTCTGGATAGTTTCAAGAAAGAGATGGATAGAGCTCTTAACCGTTGATTCCACTGTCTTTATGGGGATAAGGCAGGGACAGGATACTGATTGTGGATGATCAGCCATGATTATAATGAATGGTGGTGTTGGCTCAAAGGGCCGAATGGCCTACTCCTGCACCTGTTGTCCATTGTAAAAGTTAATTGTATAAGAATGATGAAGACTGTCCCTTTATATATGATGTTGGCAGCTTGTTCAGATAGGGAAAACAACATGGTTGATCTTGATTCTGCTCCTATTTGTTACACCGAAGCCTCTTCGAACAACAATTCTTGAATGTTGATGGGACGTTGAAACGCAGGTAGATTATCGTGATCACTTGTTGAAAATGGATAGCAGCTGGTAGTTCTCTTTCCTCTCAACCACTGACCAGTAGGCAATGGTCAAACGGTACCTAACCCAGAGGCCACAAGCTCCCCTGAGACATGATGTCAGTTGAGTCTCATGAATAACTACCTGCAGATGGACTATCTCTAGATAGTTTCTCATGGGTTTCTCATGGGCTGGAATGGTTGCTGGATATTCCAGGGTTTAGAACATTTAAAAAGAATAGGGAGGGGGGAAAAAGAGGAGGGGGTGTAGCACTACTAATCAGAGAGGGTATCACAGCTACAGAAGCTTCCATTGTCGAGGAAGATCTGCCTACTGAGTCAGTATGGGTGGAAATTAGGAACAGCAAGGGAGTAGTCACCTCGTTAGGGGTTTACTACAGGCCCCCCAATAGCAGCAGGGAGATTGTAGAAAGCATAGGTCGACAGATTTTGGAAAAGTGTGGACGCAGTAGGGTTGTTGTAATGGGTGACTTTAACTTTCCTAATATTGATTGGAACCTCCTTCGAGCAGAAGATTTGAATGGAGCTGTTTTTGTAAGGTGTGTTCAGGAGGGTTTCCGAACGCAGTACGTTGACAGGCCGACGAGGGGAGAGGCCATTCTAGGCTTGGTGCTCGGAAACGAGCCGGGGCAGGTATCAGATCTTGTGGTGGGAGAGCATTTTGGTGATAGTGACCATAACACTCTCTCATTCTACATAGCTATGGAGAAGGAGAGGATTAGGCAGAATGGGAGGATATTTAATTGGGGAAGAGGAAACTATGATGCGATTAGACACGAGTTAGGAAGCATGGACTGGGAGCAGTTGTTCCATGGTAAGGGAACTATAGACATGTGGAGTTGGTTTAAGGAACAGTTGTTGGGAGTGATGAGTAAATATGTCCCTCTGAGACAGGCAAGACGGTGTAAGATAAAGGAACCTTGGATGACGAGAGCGGTGGAGCTTCTAGTGAAAAGGAAGAAGGTAGCTTACATAAGGTGGAGGAAGCTAGGGTCAAGTTCAGCTAGAGAGGATTACATGCAGGCAAGGAAGGAGCTCAAAAATGGTCTGAGGAGAGCCAGGAGGGGGCACGAGAAAGGCTTGGCAGAAGGAATCCGGGAAAACACAAAGGCATTTTACACTTACGTGAGGAATAAGAGAATGGTCAAAGAAAGAGTAGGGCCGATCAGGGATAGCATAGGGAACTTGTGTGTGGAGCCTGAGGAGGTAGGGGAAGCCCTAAATGAGTTTTTTGCTTCTGTCTTTACGAAAGAAACGACCTGTGTAGTGAATGAAACCTTTGAAGAGCAGGTGTGCATGCTGGAATGGATAGAGATAGAGGAAGCTGATGTACTGAAAATTTTGTCAAACATTAAGATTGACAAGTCGCCAGGCCCGGATCAGATTTGTCCTCGGCTGCTTTGGGAAGCGAGAAATGCAATTGCTTCGCCACTTGCGAAGATCTTTGCATCCTCGCTCTCCACTGGAGTCGTACCTGAGGACTGGAGAGAGGCAAATGTAATTCCTCTCTTCAAGAAAGGAAATAGGGAAATCCCCGGCAATTATAGACCGGTAAGTCTCACGTCTGTCGTCTGCAAGGTGTTAGAAAGGATTCTGAGGGATAAGATTTATGACCATCTGGAAGAGCATGGCTTGATCAAATACAGTCAACACGGCTTTGTGAGGGGTAGGTCATGCCTTCCAAACCTTATCGAGTTTTTTGAGGATGTGACTAGAAAAGTTGATGAGGGTCGAGCTGTGGATGTGGTGTATATGGACTTCAGTAAGGCATTTGATAAGGTTCCCCATGGAAGGCTCATTCAGAAGGTCAGGAGGAATGGGATACAGGGGAACTTAGCTGCTTGGATACAGAATTGGCTGGCCAACAGAAGACAGCGAGTGGTAGTAGAAGGAAAATATTCTGCCTGGAAGTCAGTGGTGAGTGGGGTTCCACAGGGCTCTGTCCTTGGGCCTCTACTGTTGGTAATTTTTATTAATGACTTGGACGAGGGAATTGAAGGATGGGTCAGCAAGTTTGCAGACGACACAAAGGTCGGAGGTGTCGTTGACAGTGTAGAGGGCTGTTGTAGGCTGCAGCGGGACATTGACAGGATGCAGAGATGGGCTGAGAGGTGGCAGATGGAGTTCAACCTGGATAAATGCGAGGTGATGCATTTTGGAAGGTCGAATTTGAAAGCTGAGTACAGGATTAAGGATAGGATTCTTGGCAGCGTGGAGGAACAGAGGGATCTTGGTGTGCAGATACATAGATCCCTTAAAATGGCCACCCAAGTGGACAGGGTTGTTAAGAAAGCATATGGTGTTTTGGCTTTCATTAACAGGGGGATTGAGTTTAAGAGTCGTGAGATCTTGTTGCAGCCCTATAAAACTTTGGTTAGACCGCACTTGGAATACTGCGTCCAGTTCTGGGCGCCCTATTATAGGAAAGATGTGGATGCTTTGGAGAGGGTTCAGAGGAGGTTTACCAGGATGCTGCCTGGACTGGAGGGCTTATCTTATGAAGAGAGGTTGACTGAGCTCGGTCTCTTTTCATTGGAGAAAAGGAGGAGGAGAGGGGACCGAATTGAGGTATACAAGATAATGAGAGGCATAGATAGAGTTGATAGCCAGAGACTATTTCCCAGGGCAGAAATGGCTAGCACGAGGGGTCATAGTTTTAAGCTGGTTGGTGGAAAGTATAGAGGGGATGTCAGAGGCAGGTTCTTTACGCAGAGAGTTGTGAGAGCATGGAATGCGTTGCCAGCAGCAGTTGTGGAAGCAAGGTCATTGGGGTCATTTAAGAGACTGCTGGACATGCATATGGTCACAGAAATTTGAGGGTGCATCCATGAGGATCAATGGTCGGCACAACATTGTGGGCTGAAGGGCCTGTTCTGTGCTGTACTGTTCTATGTTCTATAAAGCATGGTATTAAATCCCACATATACTGCTCTCAACCATTTTAATCGAAGTGTTTTTCACTCGTTGTATAGAAACAGATCACACAAACTGAAATGGCATATGCGCAAATACCAACATAGAAGTTCCATATTCCATTTTGTTTAAAGTTGTATTTATAAAATGATAGGGTGAAGCATTAATCTTCACAAATCATATTAAGATGCTGTAGAAATCTGTGGAAGTGGGAAATTTGTTTTTTGATTCAATACATGTCTGACAAATGACAGTTCAAAGAGATCTTTGTTTCAGCTGGAGTGGGTAGTGGAGTCGGCCTCATTAGGGACATTTCAGTGACGATTAGACAGGCATATGGATGGTAATATAAGATAGGGGTGGAGGTTAGATGGACCTGAGGTTTAGGGTAAACATTTCGGCACAACACTGTGGGCTGAAGGGCCTGTACTGTTCTATGTTCTATGTATGTTATGCTGTATTCAAATAAGTAAAGTCAGTCAGTGACATTCTGCAACTTCCTTTTCCAGGGGTAGGAGTGGAAGAATCAGAGTGCTTTCTTTGAAAATTGGCTTCATGTGTCTCTCCGAGGGTTGTCTGGAGGAAAAATACAAGTGTCAGTACTAAATCTATCATTGCTGATACACATGTAAACTGTAGATTTAACTGTACATAAACTTTGTTGAACAAACTAGCACACTCAATAAACTGACAAAAATTATACACCGGATGTTTACTGTATTCTCGTAATCCATGTGATGTCTGGTGAGGGTGCAAGTGAGAAGGCTCTCTGCCATTAAGTTTTAGTTAAGGCAAAGTTGCATCATTGCTGAAGTTATTTATGCTGTATATGAAGGAGAACAGTGATGCGTATATCCCATGCATTATGTTCCTATTATTGAGTGTGTGTTTTTTTTGTGCGTGTGGACCTATTGATCGACTGGAATTTTTGATTACTCAGCACATTCCTGGTACCACGGGTGCTGTTTCACAAAAGGTTTGCTGTCTTAGTATATTTCTCTATTTAGTCACTGCCACTATTAATGTTTAGTTATAGCGTGGTCTTTACAGAATCTGCACAGTGCATTCCTGCTGGATAAATGATGCACTACATCTGTATGATGCCATTGCTTCTCAACGACACCAACTTAGCAGCTGTTTTTGTTACCAATAATGTTTTCATCATTAGAATACTTGGAAAATATTCAGAAGTGCTGTATGACTCGACTGCTCACTTGCAGCAGTGATAACACTTAATGTGAGGTCATGTTTTTCCCCATTTGATGTTGTGTTGTCAACAATGTATCTCACAACTAATGGGCATATTTCATTGAAACCTGGTCTGTACAGGTATGGTCCAAGGAAGAACTGATTAGTTTTTGACAGATCTAGATTTATTTCTCTATTTTTTAAAAACATCAGTTAAAATTCGTTGGATAGGCAAATGATCATCTTTCTAGAATATTGTTGATTGATTTCGAATGTTGTGGATTGTGACAGCCCTGATAGTAGAATTTTTCATAACTATCAAAATATGAGCAGAATTTTCAGAGCAGATTATCAAATTGGCCTGAAGCTTTCTCAGTGAGGTGGAAGCTTTTAATAAAAGGATTTATTTTGTCGGCCTTGCTTTTACAAAGAATCAGTCAAGTGGAGAAATGCCTCAAAGAAAAGCTGTGTAATTATTGAGTCATGGATGTTTGTTGCACAGGAGGAGGCCGTGTGGCCTGTCGTTAGTGCACTGCTCAACAAAGATCTGTCTACATTGAACTCTCAGTACATTGATTTCCTTTTTGATTGTTTGACCCATAGCCCTGGAGCCTACGGCAACAGAAGTGAATATCTAAATACTGCTTAAATATTCAGACACTTTCTGAATCAGCCACACTTTCCGTCAGTGAGTTCATGTCAACTAATGGAAAAAGCAGCTTCCAGTTATCCTTTCTATGCCCTTCAAAATCTTAAAACACCTTTTACCAGGTCCCAAGATAATAAAATGTGAGGCTGGATGAACACAGCAGGCCAAGCAGCATCTCAGGAGCACAAAAGCTGACGTTTCGGGCCTAGACCCTTCATCAGAGAGGGGGATGGGGGGAGCGAACTGGAATAAATAGGGAGAGAGGGGGAGGCGGACCGAAGATGGAGAGTAAAGAAGATAGGTGGAGAGGGTGTAGGTGGGGAGGTAGGGAGGGGATAGGTCAGTCCAGGGAAGACGGACAGGTCAAGGAGGTGGGATGAGGTTAGTAGGTAGCTGGGGGTGCGGCTTGGGGTGGGAGGAAGGGATGGGTGAGAGGAAGAATCGGTTAGGGAGGCAGAGACAGGTTGGACTGGTTTTGGGATGCAGTGGGTGGGGGGGAAGAGCTGGGCTGGTTGTGTGGTGCAGTGGGGGGAGGGGATGAACTGGGCTGGTTTAGGGATGCAGTGGGGGAAGGGGAGATTTTGAAACTGGTGAAGTCCACATTGATACCATATGGCTGCAGGGTTCCCAGGCGGAATATGAGTTGCTGTTCCTGCAACCTTCGGGTGGCATCATTGTGGCAGTGCAGGAGGCCCATGATGGACATGTCATCAAGAGAATGGGAGGGGGAGTGGAAATGGTTTGCGACTGGGAGGTGCAGTTCTTTAAGGACCGCAACTTTCCCCCCACGGTGATTGAGAACGCCCTTGACCGCGTCTCCCGCATCTCCCGCGACACATCCCTCACACCCCGCCCCCGCCACAACCGCCCCAAGAGGATCCCCCTCGTTCTCACACACCACCCTACCAACCTCCGGATACAACGCATTATCCTCCGACACTTCCGCCATTTACAATCCGACCCCACCACCCAAGACATTTTTCCATCCCCTCCCCTATCTGCTTTCCGGAGAGACCACTCTCTCCGTGACTCCCTTGTTCACTCCACACTGCCCTCCAACCCCACCATACCCGGCACCTTCCCCTGCAACCGCAGGAAATGCGACACTTGTCCCCACACCTCCTCCCTCACCCCCATCCCAGGCCCCAAGATGACATTCCACATTAAGCAGAGGTTCACCTGCACATCTGCCAATGTGGTATACTGCATCCACTGTACCCGGTGCGGCTTCCTCTACATTGGGGAAACCAAGCGGAGGCTTGGGGACCGCTTTGCAGAACACCTCCGCTCAGTTCGTAACAAACAACTGAACCTCCCAGTCGCAAACCATTTCCACTCCCCCTCCCATTCTCTTGATGACATGTCCATCATGGGCCTCCTGCACTGCCACAATGATGCCACCCGAAGGTTGCAGGAACAGCAACTCATATTCCGCCTGGGAACCCTGCAGCCATATGGTATCAATGTGGACTTCACCAGTTTCAAAATCTCCCCTTCCCCCACTGCATCCCTAAACCAGCCCAGTTCATCCCCTCCCCCCACTGCACCACACAACCAGCCCAGCTCTTCCCCCCCACCCACTGCATCCCAAAACCAGTCCAACCTGTCTCTGCCTCCCTAACCGGTTCTTCCTCTCACCCATCCCTTCCTCCCACCCCAAGCCGCACCCCCAGCTACCTACTAACCTCATCCCACCTCCTTGTCCTGTCCGTCTTCCCTGGACTGACCTATCCCCTCCCTACCTCCCCACCTACACCCTCTCCACCTATCTTCTTTACTCTCCATCTTCGGTCCGCCTCCCCCTCTCTCCCTATTTATTCCAGTTCCCTCCCACCATCCCCCTCTCTGATGAAGGGTCTAGGCCCGAAACGTCAGCTTTTGTGCTCCTGAGATGCTGCTTGGCCTGCTGTGTTCATCCAGCCTCACAATTATTATCTTGGAATCTCCAGCATCTGCAGTTCCCATTATCTCTTTTACCAGGTCCCCTTGTCTGCTCCAATCTTGTCATCGGTCAGATGGGCAGGTCAGTGGCAGATTGATATAGCCTGAAGAAGGAATAAGATAAGAGAGTACTTAATGTGGCAAAGCCTGTCGTGCCTGATGGAGGTCAGCAACGGCAGTCAGCAGTGAAGTCCACTGGCAAGG
Organism: Stegostoma tigrinum; assembly: GCF_030684315.1. Classification (NCBI taxonomy): domain Eukaryota; kingdom Metazoa; phylum Chordata; class Chondrichthyes; order Orectolobiformes; family Stegostomatidae; genus Stegostoma; species Stegostoma tigrinum. The sequence goes on from NW_026728768.1 coordinate 452,537, forward strand.
ATGGGTGGGTTTCAGCCCAGCGCAGGGAATACAAACCATCACGGGGGAAGCCTCGTTCAGAGTGTCTGCAAACTCGTGGCTGAGGAATGGACTGTAATAGAACATAGAACATAGAACAGAACAGTACAGCACAGAACAGGCCCTTCAGCCCACAATGTTGTGCCGACCATTGATCCTCATGTATGCACCCTCAAATTTCTGTGACCATATGCATGTCCAGCAGTCTCTTAAATGACCCCAATGACCTTGCTTCCACAAGTGCTGCTGGCAACGCATTCCATGCTCTCACAACTCTCTGCGTAAAGAACCCGCCTCTGACATCCCCTCTATACTTTCCTCCAACCAGCTTAAAACTATGACCCCTCATGCTAGCCATTTCTGCCCTGGGAAATAGTCTCTGGCTATCAACTCTATCTATGCCTCTCATTATCTTGTATACCTCAATTAGGTCCCCTCTCCTCCTCCTTTTCTCCAATGAAAAGAGACCGAGCTCAGTCAACCTCTCTTCATAAGATAAGCCCTCCCGTCCAGGCAGCATCCTGGTAAACCTCCTCCTGAACCCTCTCCAAAGCATCCACATCTTTCCTATAATAGGGCGACCATAACTGGACGCAGTATTCCAAGTGCGGTCTAACCAAAGTTTTATAGAGCTGCAACAAGATCTCATGACTCTTAAACTCAATCCCCCTGTTAATGAAAGCCAAAACACCATATGCTTTCTTAACAACCCTGTCCACTTGGGTGGCCATTTTAAGGGATCTCTGTATCTGCACATCAAGATCCCTCTGTTCCTCCACACTGCCAAGAATCCTATCCTTAATCCTGTACTCAGCTTTCAAATTCAACCTTCCAAAATGCATCACCTTGCATTTATCCAGGTTGAACTCCATCTGCCACCTCTCAGCCCATCTCTGCATCCTGTCAATGTCCCGCTGCAGCCTACAACAGCCCTCTACACTGTCAACGACACCTCCGAACTTTGTGTCGTCTGCAAACTTGCTGACCCATCCTTCAATCCCCTCATCCAAGTCATTAATAAAAATTACAAACAGTAGAGGCCCAAGGACAGAGCCCTGTGGAACCCCACTTACCACTGACTTCCAGGCAGAATATTTTCCTTCTACTTGTCTTTCTGTTATGCCCCAAGGGAAAAAGCAATGAAAGTGCCGCTAATTTTTTGCACGGCGAGCTGCTGAATATTAACCAGTCTCTCACCATTGCCATCACCTTGCTCTTGTGAAGACAGACATGGATAAAGTTCTCAAAGCTGATAGAAAATTGAAAGCCCTCACATCCTGTGACGATGGTAAGTTTCCTTTCTTTAAAAAAAAATGCTTGCAGTTTAATTGGCATAATAAAGACCACAGTGGCTCTGGGTAACACTGCTGCCTCACGGCACCAGCAACTTGGGTTCACTTCCACCCTTTGGTGTGTGTGGAGTTTGCACGTTCTCCATGTGTCTGCATGGGTTTTCTCCGGGTGCTCCAGTTTCCTCCCACAGTCAAAAGATGTGCAACGTAGGTGGATTGGTCATGCTAAATTTCCCAAGGTGTTCAGTGATGTGTATGTTAGATGAGTTATCGGTGGATGGGTCTGGGTGGGATGCTGTGAGGGGCAGTGTGGACATGTTGGGCTGACGGACGTGTTTCCACGCTGTAAGGATTCTCTGATTCATGATTCTATGATCTTACTGAGCGCAAAGGTACAATATTGGCTGGTCATATTTGTCTCACCTCTTCACACATGGACAGTAAAGCTTTAATTTCAGTTTCTATGTTTTTGCAATGTGTCTGCTGTCCATAACAAGGCTGGCTAGATCTCCTTCTCTAATGCGCATCTCCTGTCCCCTAACACCAGGAGGTGACACTTGCTTTTCACTTAGTACAATCAGTAAAACAATAGCCTCCATATTACATCCAGCGGCTTCTCTTAACGCTCACATACTGTTCTTTTTTAGCTCCAGGTATTGACTGCTCGTCATTTCTTATTCCTCATCTCATCTCTCTCTCACACACTGTCTCTCTCGCTCTCTGTCTGTATCTCTCCTCTCCCTATTCTCCCCCAACACTTCACTCAGGCACAAACAGAAGTTCACGGTCACACTATGTTGCACATGCATATCCTATCCCTCATGCACAAACGTACTATCCACACACAGACACAGACACACACACAGAGGCACACACGCACGCACAGGCACACAGTCACATTCTCACTCATTCATAGTCCATACTGTCACATAGTCATGCATGGTCTTGCACACATTCCGTGGCACACTTGCATGCTCTGTCGTAGGATCTTTTGCCAATGTTCATACTCTCAACACACAGACACACGCACACTCCCACAAAACTCTCCCTCACACACTTAGGCTTACAAATTCACTTCCTCTCAAGCTCACTCGCTCTCACAGACACACTCACTCCCTCATGCATGCTGTAACACTCCCTTTTGTGCTGATTCTCGTTTACACACTCTCGAGCACAGTCACTGGCGCACACATTCTGTCGTGCGCACACTCACACTTTCATGCACTGTCTTTGCACTCTTGAACACAATCATATGCTCACCTCTCCCTTGCACACAGTCAATTTGATTTGAGTCATCATTATCACATGTGCCTAGGTACAGAGAAAAGTTTTGCTATGCACGCAGTATAGACAGATCATACCATACAAGGTGCATTAGTGAAATGGAACATAGTGACAGCTACAGAGAGCGAGATCAAAATTAGATTTAAAATTTTAAGTGTTCTATTCAGATGTGCAGGAACAGCGGTGAAGAAGCTGTTCTGGGATCTGTTCACACGTGAATACTAACTTTTTGACATCTTCCCTTCAGAAAAGGGTAGAAGCCAGTGGAATTAGGGGGTGAGAAAGGCCTTTGATTATGTCAGTTGCTTTCCTGAGGCAGCGGTAAGTATAGGTGGATTCAATGAATGGAAGGCTGATTTGCATGGTGGACTATGTTATTTTCATGACTCTGGAGTTTGTTGTTTTCTTCGGAAGAGCAGCTGCCATACCATGCTGTGATATGCATCCAGATAGGATGCTTTCTCTGGGACATCAATGAAAGTTGCCCTTTATATTTGAATTGCCTTAGCCTCCTGGGAAGTAGACACATTGGTGTGCTTTTTTGCCCATTGCGACAATCTGGGTGGACGAGATTTTTCACAGTCATTGATGTGACTCCATTATGGCGTGTTAACCAGGTCAACCATGTCATTCAGGGTATCCTGAAGGAGGAGGACCGTATGACACAGCTCAATGTACACATTGGTAAGATGAGTGATGAGGTCTTGCATCAAGCGTTCCGAGAGCTAGGCAGTGGGTTAAATAGCAGGACCTGTAAAGTTGTAATCTCTGGATTATTCCTGGTGCCACATGCTGAGAAGGCAAGAAAAAGGGGAAGAAAGCAGATGAATGCTTGGCTCAAGTGTTTGTGTTTGGGGGGGGATTTAGACACTTGGATCTGAAGGACAATTTGTGGGGATGGTATATCCTCTACAAGTGGGCTAGTCTGCAGCTGAACCAGAAAAGAACCAAAATCCTTGCACGAGGGTTTGCTAATGTGGTGAGGAATTTAAGCGAGAGGCCTGCAAGCAGTGGGCAATGGAAGAGCAGGTAATTCACTGAGGGGTGAGAAACTAATAAAATAAAGATTATATTAGGGGATTTGAACTTCACAACATTAATTGAGATAACATAAAAGTTTGACTTGGGAAATAATTCTTTAAATACATTTGAGAGATGATTTAACATCAACATGTAGACGAGCTTGTAAGGGACAGTGCAATGCTGGACCTATTTCTGGGACACAAAGCCAGTGTTCAGGGTGACAGTGGCTAAGTGCATAAGTCCCTGTGACCATGACAACAGACTTTTCAACTTGGGAGAGGAGATCTGTTTAAAACAAATGTTTTTGGCTTAGGGTAAGGCATATTTTATTGAAACAAGGCAGGATCTGGGTAAAATATTTTGGGAAGTGACTTGCGGGCGAATCTACAGCTGTATAGTTGGATACGTCCAGAAAAGGAACTGGGAGAGTAAAGGCCAGTTATATTCCGTTTTGGGTGAAATTTATGATCAACAAGCCTGGAGAACCCTGGATCTTGAGGAATGTTCAGGACATGTTTATGACAAGTGCAAAGGGAGCAAATGAATGGATGACTAGTGACGTATAAAAATGAAGCGTGAAGAAACGGTGGTGGCCAAGATTGGAAAGAATATCGAGATATTCTACAGGCATATCAAGCAGGAGAATAACCAGGGAAAGAGTAGGGCCAATTAGAAACCGTGGTGTACGAGGGGTGATGGGGCAATCTGTGTTTGGAAGTGAAGGGCATTGATACAGTAGACAAGTGCCTCCCATCTGTCCTCCCTTCAAGGAGGAGCATTGAATTCTATAAAGCAGGAAGATGCAGTGTGAAATTGAAATTATTGGCTGGTTTAAAAGTGAACAAATCCCCAGTTGTTTCCAAGACTGCTGTGGGAGAAGAGAAAGAAAATCTCTTCAGAGATAGTAGGAACTGCAGAGGTAGCACAGAACAATGAGGCTCTTCCTCTGTTGGAGCAGAGGTCATTGATCTTGCAGCACTGCTGGATGGTTCTTTCGGTGGTTGAGACTGCATTGACACTGGACAGCCTCAGATCAGTCTGGCCGAGTCTTGTGTCGTGGTCTCCTGTGCTTGTCCTTGGGAAAGAGGACAGTCCTCCACTGCACCAATCCATCCACCAGGACCTCCAGGTCCCTAACTGTAAAATAAGTTGCTAATTTCCCCTTTCCTGCCCTGTCTCGGACAAATGCTATGAACTGTATGAGGCAGTTCTGGATTCTGAGCATTTTACTGGTTCACAATATCCATTAAACGTGGCACAAGTGACAGTAATACCGGGATGGTCCAGTTACGATGAGTGGGAGAACTAACTAGCGTCGGCTGAGAGAGGCACAACAGGAGCATTGTTGCTAGTTATTGAATAGGTTTGCCACAACAGAGTGAGAAAATTTGTTAGGTGTTTTGGAGAGATACTGTCCTTGCAGTGCAATAAAAATAAAACTGAACTGATTCACTCCAGTGTTTTGGACCTGAAGATTGAAGAACAGAATTAGACCATTCAGCCCATTGAGTGGGATCTATCATTCTCAATCCCATTCTCCTGTGTCCAGACTAAGCAAGAACGTATCTATCTATGCCTGAAATCAACTCTGACTTGGCCACCACAGGTTTCTGCATCAACGAGTTCCACAGATTCACAACTTTCTGACTGAATAAATTCCTCCTCATCTCCATCCTGAAGGGTGGTCCCTTTGACTGTGCCCTCAGGTCCTGGCCTCTCCTACTCGTGGAAACATCATCTCCATGTCCACTCTATCCAGGCCTAAATTACCTTCAGTGTGATCCCCTTCGTCCTTCTAAACTCCATCGAGTACAGACCCAGAGTTCTCAGCCACTCCTCACATGACAGTGCCTTCATCCCCAGGATTATGTTTGAGAACCTCCTCTAGACCCTGACAAAGGCCAGCACATCTTCCTTCGATAGATGGCCAAAAACTGCTCTTAATATTAAAAATGCAATGGGACCAGAGCCTTACACAGCCTCAGCAATACATCTCTGCTCTTGTATTTTTGCCGTCTTGAAATGAATGCTGACATTGCATTTGCCTTCCCAACTGCCAAATGAACCTGCATGTTAAAAGAATCCTGAACTGGGTCATCTTTGTGCTTCAGATTTCTGAAGCCTTTCCCCATTTAGAAAATAGCCTATGCCTGTACTGCCACTTCTCTACAGACTCTCTGTGACCTCCCCACTTCCTCAACACTACTTGCTTCTCCACCTATCGAAATGTCATCTGCAAACTTAGCAACAACGCCCTGTGGACAACAATACCATTAGTTCCTTTGTCCAGATTGCTGATGTATAACGTGAATGGCTGTTGTCTGAACTCTGATGAGTGCGGAACTCCTGTAGTTGCTGGCTGCCATCCTGAAAAAGACCCTTTTATTGCCACTCTCTGCATTCTGCCAGTTAGCCGATCCTCTATCCATGCCAGTACCTACTCCCTAACACCATAAGCTCATTTTTTTTTAAATTTTGAAGCCTCCTGTGTGGCACCTTGTCAAAGGCTTTCTGGAAATCCATCAGATAAAGTTCAATGGCTCTCTTTTGTTTTTCACTCACTGGTTACCTTCTCAAAGAATCTAACAGAGACCTTCCCTTGACAAAGTTGTGTTTTCTCAGCCCAATTTAGCATGTATTTCCAAGTATTAGCATGTCCTTCCAAGTACTTTCCAGTCTCATCCTGAATAATGGATTCTAAAATCTGACCTAATGACCAGTGCTAGGCTAACAAGTCTATAATTTCTCACCTTTTGCCTCCCTCCATTTTAAACAGGGTGTTATATTTGCCATTTTGTACTCCTTTGGGACCCACCCTGACTCCAGAAGTTCCTGAAAGATCATCAATACCTGCGTGGTCTTCTCACTGAACTCCTTCAGAACTCTGGGGGGCAGTCCATCTGGTCCATGTAATTTACCGTCTTCTCGGAATTATACAATTCCTACAGTGCGGAAAGAGGCCATTGGGTCTGTACCATCTCTGCAAAGAACATCCCACCAAGACCCAGCCCTGTACTGTTTCCCCGCAAGCTCGCATTTGCCATGGCTGATCCACCTTGCCTGCACATATTTGGACTGTGGAAGGAAATCAGAACACCTGTCCGAGACCCGTGCAGACATGGGGAGAATGTACAAATTTCACACAGACCCTTTAGCTTCCCCTGTACCTTCTGCTTTGTGATGGCCACCACACTCACTTCTGCTTCAGACTCCCTTAAAGTTCTACTACTGGTGCCTTCCAACCTGAAGACTGATGCAAAATATTTGTTCAGTTCCTCTGGCATTTCTTTGTTTCCCAACGCTACTTATTTGGCCCCTCTTGAAATTTTCTTTGGATTTTCAGGGGTGTTTTACAATAAGAATATCTACTTTATTGTGTTGACAAATGGATTGTTCAGATCATCACAGAAACAATGAGCAAAATTCATCAGTATTCTCATTTAACAATCATATATATATTAATATCACAATCAATGCATTTCCATCAGGTAAGCACGTAGCTGGAACTTTCTAACCCGGCAGTTTTCACTTTTCATTTCTCAGATTTCACTCTGGGACAGAATAGTTGATGTTGACACACTGTTCATTAAAAATAGCATCCATTGTATTTTTCCCCATGTTGTAGCTCGTGGATTTGTGTAACCTTAACACATAGAGTCCATGTTCATTTTTTATTACTTTAGTGATTTCAGGTGTTACGTTCAGAAGGGTACCATGCTGTAATTCTAGCCTGCTGTTTGCAGAGTAATCCCAATGTGGAAGATTTTGAAAAGGATGTAAATTTCCCTAATTTACCTGTCTTTTAGATCCAAACTGATGGAGACCACAGTCCAGATTTCTGTTCTTAACAAGAATGCCTATTTATGACAACTGCATAGATTTTAGCTACAGACAGATATTTATAAACATTGGACACATAGCTGTACAAATTAAAGCTGTAAAGCCCCCTGTCAACTCATCTTGCTGCAAACGAACATCGATGGTAGAGGGATAAAATATTATAGGTGTAAAAAAAGCTTAAGTAAGCTGTTCAGTGGTCCCTGTTCACAGGATTTGCGAAGATGATCTTGAGAATATCAAGCAAATGAATAAATATCCCAGAGTGCCTTATTATCTATTAAAACATGTGTTGATGATATGGCATTGCTATGATCATAAAATAGAACATTGTCCAATTTCCTATGAACATTACCATAGTTTTCATTTGTATTCTCCATGTCGGGAACATACTTAATTGGTACTTTACTGACTAAGTGACCTTTGGTCATCTACAGTGTTCAGTTGCAAACAGCCAATATTTTATTATTCTCATTTTGTAACTTTGGTTTGGAATTTTGTCATAGGAAATGTATTTCACTTATGTTACTCTGCGAAATTGTAGCCAATCCTCCATTGGCAAAGAAACACACAACTACAGAAGTTAATAAAAGAAAGAACTGCATTTATGTAGCACATTTTATGGACTCAGGCACAAAATGTAGTTTATACGCAGCTAAACTGCTTTTGAAATGTCGTCACTGATGTAGCATAAGAAAACATGTCGTATTTAAAATAGTCAGAAGTAAAGAAATATGACATAATAAAGAAATAAAAAATAGTAAAATATGAAATTATGAATGTAAAGAAATATAAAATCTTCAGCCCCTTGTGAGTGGAGACATAGAATCAGGAGATGCAGAGTCAGTATGGAGCCCACCAGGGAGGAGGCAATTCTGGATCTGGTGTTGTGCAAAGAACCGGATTTGATCAGAGACCTTGAAGTAAAGAAGCCATTAGGAGGTAGTGACGATAATATAATAATTTTTAATCAGCAATTTGAGACGGAGAAGGGAGAATCGGAAGTGTCAGTATTGTATGAACTATGGAGCTATGAGGGTGGAGCTGGCCAAAGTTCAATGGTTCAATACCGTAGCAGGGATGGCAGTGGAACAACAATGGCAGGTATTTCTGGATATAATGCAAAAGGTGCAGGATCAGTCCATTCCAAAGAGTAAGAAAGATCCTAAGGGGAGGCAGGGATGGCCGTGGCTGACGAGAGAAGTTAAGCACTCTATCGAGATAAAAGAGAAGTAGTATAACCGAGCAAAGATGAGTGGGAAGCCGGAGGACTGGGAAGCTTTTAAAGAGCAACAGAAGATAACTAAAAAGGCAATACGCAGAGAATAAAATGAGGTACGAAGGAAAACTGGCGAAAAATATAAAGGAGGATAGTAAAAGTTTTTTTTAGGTGTGTGGAAAAAAAAGGTTAAGACTAAAATTGAGCCCTTGAAGACAGAAACGAGTGCATTTATTTAATGGGAACAAGGAAATGGCAGAAGAGTTGAATAGGTACTTTGGATCTGTCTTCACTAGGCAAGACACAAGCAATTTCCCAGATGTAATCGTGGCTGAAGGACCTAGGGTAATGGATGAACTGAAGGATATTTATATTAGGCAAGAAATGGTGTTGGATAGACTGTTGGGTCTGAAGGCTGATACGTCCTGATGGTCTGCATCCCAGGGTACTTAAGGAGGTGGCTCTAGAAATCGTGAACACATTGGTAATCATTTTCCAATGTTCTCTAGATTCAGGATCAGTTCCTGCGGATTGGAGGGTGGCTAATGTTGTCCCACTTTTCAAGAAAGGAGGGAGAGAGAAAATGGAAATTATCGACCGGTTAGCCAGACGTCAGTGGTGGGAAAGAATTATAAAATTAAATTGCGACTCATTTGGACATCAGCAACAGGATAGGTCAGAGTCAGCATGGATTTACGAAGGTGAAATTGTGCTTGACTTATCTTCTGGAATTTTTTGAGAACGTAACTATGAAAATGGATGAGGGAAAACTCGTGGATGTAGTCTACCTGGACTTTCAGAAAGCCTTTGATAAAGTCCCACTTAGGAGATTAGTGAGCAAAATTCGGGCACATGGTATTGTGGGCAAAATACTGACTTTGGTTGTAAACTGGCTGTCTGACAGGAAGCAAAGACTAGTGATAAACGGGTCCCTTTCAGAATGGCAGGTGGTGACCAGTGGGGTACCACAAGGTTCGGTGCTGGGACAGCAGCTGTTTACAATGTACGTTAATGATATAGATGAAGGCATGAAAAGTAATGTTAGCAAATTTGCCAATGACACAAAGCTGGGTGGCAGTGTGAAATATGAGGAGGATGTTATGAGAATACAGGGTGACTTCGACAGGCTAGGTGAGTGGACGGATGCATGACAGATGCTGTTTAATGTGGATAAATGTGTGGTTATCCACTTTGGTGACAAGAACAAGAAGGCAGATTACTATCGAAATGGAGTCAAGTTAGGTCAAGGGGAAGTACAACGAGATGCAGGTGTTCTTGTACATCAGTCAATGAAAGCAAGGATGCAGGTACAGCAGGCAGTGAAGAAAGCCAATGGCATGCTGGCCTTCAAGAGGAATTGAGTATCGGAGCAAAGAGGTCCATCTGCAGCTGTACCGGGACATGGCTTAGAAGGATGAGAAGGGGTCTGATTGAGACGTATAAGATGATGAAAGGATTAGACACTCTGGAGGCAGGAAGCATGTTTCTGCTGATGATTGAGTCCAGAACCAGGGGACACAGTTTAAAAATAAGGGATAGGGCATTTAGAACAGAGTTGAGGAAAAACTTCTTCACCCAGAGAGTGGTGGATATATGGAATGCTCTGCCCCAGAAGGCAGTGGAGGGCAAGTCTCTGGACACTTTCAAGAAGAGATAGATACAGCTTTTAATGATAGTGGAATCAAGGGTTATGGAGATAAGGCAGGGACAGGATACTGATTGTGGATGATCAGCCATAATTATAATGAATGGTGGTGCTGGCTCGAAGGGCTGAATGGCCTTATCCTGCCCCTGTTGTCTATTGTAAAAGTTAATTGTATAAGAATGATTAAGACGGTCCCTTTATCTATGGTGGTGGCAGCTTGTTCAGATAGGGAAAACAACATGGCTGATCTTGATTCTGCTCCTATTTGTTACACAGAAGCCTCTTCGAGCAATAATTCTTGAATGTTGATGGGACGTTGAAACGCAGGTAGATTATCGTGATCACTTGTTGAAAATGGATAGCAGCTAGTAGTTCTCTTTCCACTCAACTAGTGACCAGTCGGCAATGGTCAAACAGTACATAACCCAGAGGTCACAAGCTCCCCTGAGACATGATGTCAGTTGAGTCTCATGAATAACTACCTGCAGATGGACTATCTGTAGATTAAACATGGTATTAAATCTCACATATACTGCTCTCAACCATTTCAATCAAAGTGTTTATCACTCGTTGCATCGAAACAGATCACACAAACTGAAATGGCATATGCACAAATACCAACATACAAGTTCTATATCGTGGCATTTTGTTTAAAGTTGTATTTATTAAATGAAAGGGTGGAGTATAATCTTCACAAATCATATTAAGATGCTGTAGAAATCTATGGAAGTGAGAAATTTGTTTTTTGATTCAATACATGTGTGACAAATGACAATTGGCTGGCCAACAGAAGACAGCGTGTGGTAGTAGAAGGAAAATATTCTGCCTGGAAGTCAGTGGTGAGTGGGGTTCCACAGGGCTCTGTCCTTGGGCCTCTACTGTTTGTAATTTTTATTAATGACTTGGACGAGGGAATTGAAGGATGGGTCAGCAAGTTTGCAGACGACACAAAGGTCGGAGGTGTCGTTGACAGTGTAGAGGGCTGTTGTAGGCTGCAGCGGGACATTGACAGGATGCAGAGATGGGCTGAGAGGTGGCAGATGGAGTTCAACCTGGATAAATGCGAGGTGATGCATTTTGGAAGGTCGAATTTGAAAGCTGAGTACAGGATTAAGGATAGGATTCTTGGCAGCGTGGAGGAACAGAGGGATCTTGGTGTGCAGATACATAGATCCCTTAAAATGGCCACCCAAGTGGACAGGGTTGTTAAGAAAGCATATGGTGTTTTGGCTTTCATTAACAGGGGGATTGAGTTTAAGAGTCGTGAGATCTTGTTGCAGCTCTATAAAACTTTGGTTAGACCGCACTTGGAATACTGCGTCCACTTCTGGGCGCCCTGTTATAGGAAAGATGTGGATGCTTTGGAGAGGGTTCAGAGGAGGTTTACCAGGATGCTGCCTGGACTGGAGGGCTTATCTTATGAAGAGAGGTTGACTGAGCTCGGTCTCTTTTCATTGGAGAAAAGGAGGAGGAGAGGGGATCTAATTGAGGTATACAAGATAATGAGAGGCATAGATAGAGTCGATAGCCAGAGACTATTTCCCAGGGCAGAAATGGCTAGCACGAGGGGTCATAGTTTTAAGCTGGTTGGTGGAAAGTATAGAGGGGATGTCAGAGGCGGGTTCTTTACACAGAGAGTTGTGAGAGCATGGAATGCGTTGCCAGCAGCAGTTGTGGAAGCAAGGTCATTGGGGTCATTTAAGAGACTGCTGGACATGCATATGGTCACAGAAATTTGAGGGTGCATCCATGAGGATCAATGGTCGGCACAACATTGTGGGCTGAAGGGCCTGTTCTGTGCTGTACTGTTCTATGTTCTATGTTCTATGTTCTAATTCAAAGAGATCTTTGTTTCAGCTCGAGTGGGTCGCGGAGTCGTCCTCATTAGGGGCATTTAAGTGACTATTAGACAGGCATATGGGTGGTAGTTTAAGATAGGGGTGGAGGTTAGATAGACCTGAGGTTTAGGGTAAAAGTTCGGCAGAACATTGTGGGCTGAAGGGCCTGTACTGTTCGATGTTCTATGTATGTTATGCTGTATTCAAATAAGTAAAGTCAGTCATGACATTCTGCAACTTCCTTTTCCAGGGGTATGAGTGGAAGAATCAGAGTGCTTTCTTTGAAAATTGGCTTGACGTGACTCTTCAAGGATCATCTGGAGGAAAAATACAAGTGTCAGTACTAAATCTATCATTGCTGATACACATGTAAACTGTAGATTTAACTGTATGTAAACTTTGTTTAACAAACTAGCACACTCAATAAACTGACAAAAATTATACACCAGATGTTTACTGTATTCTCATAATCTCTGTGATGTCTGGTGAGGGTGCAAGTGAGAAGGCTCCCTGCCAGTAAGTTTTAGTTCAGGCAAAGTTGCTTCATTACTGAAGTTATTTATACTGTAAATGAAGGAGAACAGTGATGCATATATCCTGTGCATTATGTTCCTATTATTGAGTGTGTGTTTTTTTTGTGCGTGTGGACCTATTGATCAACTGGAATTTTTGATTACTCAGCACATTCCTGGTACCACGGGTGCTGTTTAACGAAAGGTTTGCTGTATTAGTATATTTCTGTAATTAGTCATTACCACTATGAATGTTAAGTCATAGTCTGTTGGTCTGTGCAGAATCTGCACAGTGCATTCCTGCAAGATAAATGATGCGCTACATATGTATGATGCTATTGTTTCTCAAAGACACTAACCTTAGCAGCTGTTTTTGTTGCCAATCATGTTTTCATCATTAGAATACTGGGAAAAATATTCAGAAGTGTGGTATGACTCAAGTGCTCAGTTGCAGCAGTGGTAACACTTAGTGTGAGGTTATGTTTTTGCCCATTTGTTGTACTGTTTGTCAACAATGTATCTCACAAACTAATGGGCATATTTCATTGAAAGCTGGTACGTATGGGTATGGTCAAAGGAAGAACTGATTAGTTTTTGACAGATCCAGATTTATTTCTCTTTTTTTAAAGCATCAGTTAAAATTGGTCGGATAGGCAAATGATCATCTTTCTGGAATATTGTTGATTGATTTCGAATGTTGTGGATTGTGTCAGCCATGACAGTAGAATTTGTCCCAACTATCAAAATATGAGCAGATTTTTGAGAGCAGATTATCAAATTGGCCTGAAGCTTTCTCAGTGAGATGGAAGCTTTTAATAAAAAGGATTTATTTTGTTAGCCTTGCTTTTACAAAGAATCAGTCAAGTGGAGAAATACCTCCAAGAAAAGCTGTGTAATTATAGACTCATGGATATTTGTTGCACAGGAGGAGGCCATGTGGTCTGTAGTTCCTGCACTACTCAACAAAGATCTGTCTACATTGAACTCACATGGCATTGATTTCCTTTTTGACTGTTTGGCCCATAGCCTTGGAGTCTACGGCAACACAAGTGAACATCGAAATACTGCTTAAATATTCAGACACTTTCTGAATCAGTCACAGTTTCAGTCAGTGAGCTCGGGATTCCCAGCACACTGGGGTAAATAGGTTCTCCTCAACTCCCCTCCCCTGTCTACGAATGGAAAAAGCAACTTCCAGTTATCCTTTCTAAGCCCTTCAAAATCTTAAACACCTTTACCAGGTCCCCTTGTCTGCTCCAATCTTGGCATCGGTCAGTTGGGCAGGTCAGTGGCAAATTGATATAGCCTGAAGAAGGAATAAGATAAGAGAGTACTTAATGTGGCAAAGCCTGTCATGCCCGATGGAGGACAGCAAATGCTGTCAGCAGTGAAGTCCACTGGCAAGGATGGGCGGGCCTGAGCCCAGCACAGGGGAATACGAGCCGTCACTGTGGAGCCCTCGTTCAGAGTGTCTGCAAACTCGTGGCTTCAGAAAGGACTGTAATGTTTGACTTTTTAAACTTTTGTTTTTATTTTTCTACTGTTATATTAAGAAGACTGTCGTGCTGAACTTGTTAACTTATTCATTTATTTTTCTAACATAGAACATGGAACGGTACAGCACAGTACAGGCCCTTCAGCCCACGATGTTGTACCGAACTTTTGCCCTCATCCTAAGGTCTATCTAACCTCCACTTCTACCTTATACTGTCATTCATGTGCTTGACTAATAGCCGATTAAATGCCCCTCATGAGGCTGACTCCACTACCCTCTCCAGCATTGCATTCCACTCCCCTACGACTCTGAGTAAAGAAGGATGGATAAATTTTCTACATCTGCATCTAAAATTTCGTACCGAGGTACTTTGTACCTGAGATGGCACCGTCTGAGGTGACATTGTGCTCTTGTACCCTGTATTGAATACATGTGATAATAAAACCTAAATCTAAATCTAATGCATAGCAGGACACTGGGAAGCTTAGAGGAGAAAAGGGATCCTGGGGTACTTGTTCATAAATTCCTGAAGGGGTCAGGTCAGGCTAGTAAGGGTTGTTACAAAGACATATAGGACATCTCCCTTTATCAGTCGTGGCATAGATTGTAAGAGCTCCCTTCATGAGGAATATCAATATTTTTCTTCTGGATAACTTTGGCAGATCTCTTCAAACAAGTCGCTGAACCCACAGATTTATGTGACCAACGAAGCCTGAGTCTTTTGCTTTACGATGCAGTCCAGATCCCTTGGCAGCTGGGTGAGGTAGCTTCATTTGGAGGCTGCAACATTGAACCAAGTATCCGCAGTTGCTTCCAACATGTAAGTGTGCTCTGCACCAATTCATAAGGTCAAGCGGGTCCACTTGCCAGTATGATTTTTGTGCTCATTTTCGGTTTGAATTAGTTCCAGAGGCTAACATGTACCACCACGAATCCAAGGCTATCTTGTTGATAAGTAGTCAATGTTTTTATTAGATTAATGACAAAAAACAATGTCAGAAACCCCAGTGATAGTGTATGAGATACCATATCACTGAGGATAGCGGACGTAAGCTTGACATAATTAATCATGCAGCTGATCTTTTATTTCCCTCCAGGGCCAGAACAAACCAGAGATTGACGTTGAACGCTTTGTCGAGTGGATGAGATTGGAGCCTCAGTCCATGGTGTGGCTGCCTGTTCGACACCGTGTGGCAGCTGCTGAAACTGCAAAACATCAGGCAAAGTGTAACATCTGCAAAGACTACCCAATCGTAGGTTTCAGGTGAGATGTGCAAACCAGCAGAAAGTTCGTGGGAATTAGTTTTTAAAGAAAGCTTTAACTTTAGATGTTCTATTAGAAACTCTGTCAGTAAATGATACAACTGAAATCGTCAAAAATCCCAACAAATTTATGGACCAGAGAAGTAATTAGGATAAATTAAGTATCAACTTCTTTACCTTAATTTTTGTGAGAGGTGAATGCTGCATGTTTTTGGTATTTTGTTCACAGTTGCATTGATCACAGACACTGTGGCTCAGAACGGATTGTAACTCGACTTGCGGTTGCTTCTGTAATTTGCAATTATTGGGAATTTACAGAAAGGCCTTTGTATTAGTCCTGTAATCAATGTGTGTGCATCCTATGAAAGTGATTGCTGTGGTGTTGCTAAATGATCGATAAAACTTCTTGTCCATAATTAGTAAATTAAAATGCATATTTGGACAGGATTTCTACGGGGTAATTGAACCTTTTTGGTTAACTATTCTCCTACATTTCTAAGATTGATCATCTTAGAAAAGGTGCGTGTTACTGCCATTGATCTGACCAAACAAAACCCTGTCTAAGAAGTGAGACCCCAACTGTGGATGAAACTATGACTGCCATAACTAAGTAAAGAGCAACAGCGACCCGGAGTCAATTGAATTCCATCTGAAGCTTGAGGAATGGTGGCCTAACTCTGAAGGCCAAGATCTGTTAGCTTTTCATGGACTATGAGGAACAGGGCAGGATTTCACAGAATCTTTAAGATGCCATATCTTGTACAAAACTGAAGGAGAAATGTCAGATTGCTCAAAGAACCATGGGATCACCAGCCTTTCCATTGCTGGGAAGATTCTGGCAAGGTTACTTCTGAATAGGTTTATGCCACCATGGCAGATGAAAACCTTCCATGCGAAGGGAACTTTGTGAAAATGTTGGAGACAGAGCAGGACCAAATTACAGGAATGATTCCAGGGATGAGATATTGCATTATGAAAATTGACTGGGGGAGTTGGGACAGTTTTCCCCGACTTTCCTAGCATTTGTTTCTCCCCAAACAATTTACCGTTTCTTCAAAATAAAAAGAAATATGTAATTTAACTACTTTACTTGCATTCCTTCAAAGGTTGAAAATATCTAAACAAAAATGAACATTTCTCTTACTTCTTTATAGGTACCGCAGTCTCAAGCACTTCAATTCTGACATCTGCCAAAGCTGTTTCTTTTCGGGGCGCACATCAAAGGGACACAAGTTACATTGCCCCATGGTGGAGTACTGCACTCCGGTGAGTAATATAGTATTCCACTTGATAGAATTGTTCCAATCAGTGGAAACTTAGGGATTTAACCATTTAAATACAATCTTCCCTCAAAGTTGAAGTAGTTTGCTAAAATGATAAAAGGCCAACAGCTTAAATCAGGCTTCAATACCAGAAATGCAATATTGTGCAGAAGCCCTTTGAGGTCAAGTTGAGGCTCAAGGAAGAATGTGCCATCACGCCCACCCTTTTCTCCAGCTTTGCCACCGCCATTCTTAATCTCGTGAAGAACAAGCTTCCCAGTGGCCTGGACAGGATTGATGGAAAACCTTTTAACCTCAACCAGTTGAAATCGAAGAAGAAAATGACACTGACCTCGCATATGGAACTTCAGTATGTGGTTCACAATGTCATTTCCGCTCTCAGAAGTCTTCAAATCTCCCTTAAGGCCTTTGCAGAAGTATACTGAAGAATTAGCCTCAACCTTAAATTTGCCACCCAGGTTGATCGGGTTGTTAAGAAGGCATACGGTGTGTTAGGTTTTATTCATAGAGGGATTGAGGTTCAGAGCCATGAGGGCATGTTGCAGCTGTACAAAACTCTGGTGCAGCTGCACTTGGCGTATTACGTACAGTTCTGGTCAGCGCATCACAGGAAGGATGTGGAAGCATTGGAAAAGGTGCAGAGGAGATTTATCATGATGTTGCCTGGTATGGAGGGAAGGCGTTTTGAGGAAAGGCTGAGGGACTTGAGGCTGTTTTCGTTAGAGAGAAGAAAATTAAGAGGCGACTTAATGGAACCGTACAAGATGATCAGAGCATTAGATAGGGTGGACAGTGAGAATCTTTTGGCTCGGATGGCCATGTTTGACACGGGCCGGACATAGCTTCAAATTGAGGGGTGATAGATATAGGACAGAGGTCAGAGGTAGGTTCTTTACTCAGAGAGTAGTAAGGGCGTGGAATGCCCTGCCTGCAACAGTAGTAGACTTGCCAACTTTAAGGGCATTTAAATGGTTGTTGGATAAACATATGGATGATAATGGAATAGTGTAGGTTTGTTGGGCTTCAGGTTGGTTTCATAACATCAAGGCCGAAAGGGCCTGTACTGCGCTGTTATGTTCTGTGTTCGAACCTCAAGATGACTCAAATCCTTTACCAATCTGTCATGTTGTGGTCCATCTTTTCATCAAAATTAATAGAGAAATCCTCCCAAATGTAGAACATTTCCCTTAGATGGGACGCTCTCTCTCTTTTAAGGCTGACATCGATACAGAGATTCTAACATTACGTCCAATCTGCGAGTGGCACCTTTGGACTCCTAAGGATGAGAATGCTCAATTGTGACATCTGTGCTGATCGCAAGATCCTTGAGTTCAAGGCATGCATCGTTCAGCCTCTTCTATATGACTGTGAAACCTGGATAACATAGAGCTGCCACTTCAAGACCCGTTCAGCACAGTTTTGTCATGGATTCTCCACATCAGCGAGGAGGAAAAACCTCCCAGCATCAGCATTGACGCCATGATGATTTGAAACAAACCTCATTGGGATTGCCATGTACTTGGGATGCCGAAGTTATGACTACCAAAGTAAATTTTTGCCAACTCAAGGAAGGCATCTGAACAAGAAGTCGTCAAAGGAAGCATTTCAAAGACCTTGAAATGTTCCTTCAAGAAGTAGTACTTGGAGGTCAAAGTATGGATATCCCCATTCAGAAGAAACCAACTTGGGGGAATCTCCTGTATGAAGGCACATAATTCTTCATGAACACCAGACAAGAAGTTCAAGTGTGGGAAAGGAACTGGAGAAAGGAATGCCAATGTTCTCAAGGCCGAGACCACTTCCACCACTCCGAAAGACGACCTAAACGTGTGGTCAGATATGTGGCTCCAGTTCAGGCTAATCAACCCGCACAGAGCTCAGGGCCTGTGATATGGAATTTCCTAGCTGGGCAATCATACTCATCAGCCAGTGATGGTTCTTAATATTGTGCAGACTATGATTTGATCACAACTGAGTACTGTGTGTAGCTTTGAGCATTGCTATAGAAAGACCACGTTTTATAGATTAATCAGAATGGTGCTGCATGAGAAACTGGAATTAAGAAGAGATAGGTGATACTTAATTGTTATTTGTTTCTGGGCCACTGGCATCACTAACTGGGCCAGCATTTACTTCCCATCCTTAGTTACCCTTGTCATTGTTGAATCATTGTAGTCCATGTGCTGTAGGTAGACTCAGTCAGTCAGGGGTGAATTTCCAGGACTTTGACCCAGTGATAGTGAAAGAACAGCAATATATTTCCAAGTTGAGATGGTGAGTGGCTTAGACAGGGTGTTGTAGGTGGTGCTGTTCTCATATATCTGTTACCCTTGCCCTTGTGGCTGAAATTTGTCATAGGTTTGGAAAGTCCTATCTCAGGATCTTTTGCAGATTTCTCAGTGCATCTCATAGATGGTACACACTGCTGCTTTTGAGCACTGGAGGGAGTAGGTTGCTTTTTCCTGGGTGGTGTTGAACTTGTTGAGTGCTTTTGCATCTGCACCCATCTAGGCAAGTGGGGAGTATTCCACCATTCTTCTGACTTGTTCCATGTAGCTGGTAGACAGGCCTGGGGAATCAGGAGGTGAGTTACTTGATGCAGTAATCCAAACTTTGGGCCTGCTCTTGTAGCCACTGCATTTAAATAGGAAGTCCAGTTGAATTTCTGTTCACTGGTAAAACCTGGGATTTTGATAGCGGACAATTCAGTGATGGTTACACCATTGAATGTCGAGGGACAATTTATGGATTTTCTCTTACTGGAGATGGTCATTACCTAGTATTTGTAAAGTATAAATGCGACTTGCCACTTAGCAGCCCAAGCCTAGACATCGTTCTGGCCTTGTTGCATTTGGACATGGACAGGTTCACTATCTGAGGAGTGGTGAATGATGCTGAATATTCTGCTATCTCTGGTGAACATCCCCACTTCTGAGCTTATGATGGAGAGAAGGTCATTGATAAGGCAGCTGAAGATGGTTAGGCTTAGGACTGTACTCTCAGGACCTCCTGCAGGTGACCTCCAACAACCAAAATGCCTCCTATTAGGAGAGGCGATGACCTAATGGTATTATGACTAGACTATTAATCCAAACACTCAGGTAATGTGCTGAGGACCTGGTTCAAATTCCACGATGGCACATAATGGAATTTGAATTCAATGAAAATCTGGAATTAAGAGTCTAATGATGATCGTAAATCCATTGCCAATTGTTGGAAAAACCCATCTGATTCACTTATGTTCTTTAGGGAAGGAAACTGGGCTAGGCCTGGTGTGGCCTACATGGAACTCCAGATATCAGTTATGCAATTTGGGATGGGCAATAAAAGCTGGTCTAACCCGCAATGCCCTCTTTCCCATGAAAGAATGGAAAAAATATCGTCCTCTGTGCAGATATTATTCGAACCAGTGGTGAGTTTCTGCTGGATTCCCATCAGCTGCAGTTTTGGTAGCGCTCCTTGATGCCACACTCGGTCAAATGTAGCCATCCTTAGCTCACCTCCGGAATTCAAGTCTTTTGACCATGTTTGAACAAAAGCTGTAATGAAGTCAGGAACTGATGAGGTGGCACAATTGAGGACATTGTACAGGGATCCGAGGGATGTGGCATATTGAGATTTCCAGCAAGAATTTGACCAGTTACTGCATAAAAATGTGAACCAGAACGTTAGATCCAAGGGGATGAAGGGTAGAATATTGGTTTGAATAAAGGCCTGGCTAACTGACAGAAAGCTGAGTGTCAGGATAAATGAGTCTTTGCCTGGATGGTGAATTGTCACTAGTGGGGTGCTGTGGGTTCAGTTCTCTGACCTCAACTATTTGTAACCTATACAAATGATATGTAAGCAGAGACAAAATGTAACATAACAGAATGCATGGATGATTCTGAAATAGGTGGGACAACAGCCTGTGATGTGAAATAGAACATACACAGCGGAACATTGACAGGCGAGGAGAATGGACCAGAATCTGGCAGGTGGTTAATGTGGATAAGCACAAGGCTTGCCTATTTTGCCCAGGGGAAAAAAGGGCGAATTATTATTTAAATGGAAGGAAGATTCAAAGTGTGTTATCTGGCTGCCTTTGTGCATGAATAGCCGAAAGTGGGTATGCAGGTATAGCGTAGCATAAGAAAGGCAGATGGAACTCTGGCATTTGTCACAAAAGGACTGGATCATTAAAGTAACAAAGTGTTTTTCCTCATACATTGGGTGTTGGTGAGACCAGAGTGTTGTGTCCAGTTTAGATCCCCTCACTGAGGATGGATACGTTTGTACTGGAGGCAGTTCGGAGGAGGTTTAACTGATTGATTCCAGGGATGAAAGGGCTGTCATATGAGAAGTGGCTAAGTAGCTTGCGCTTGTACTTGCTGGTGTTCGAAAGAGTGAGGGGGTGGTTCTGATTGAGGTATATAAAATAGTAAAGGGGATTGAAAAGATGGGCATTGAGCACATGTTCTGCATTGTGGAACAGTCTCAAACAAGAAGCTGTGGCTGTTGAGTGAGAGATGGAATGTTCAAGATGGAGATGAGGAGAGGGTTGTGAATCTGTGGAATTCATTGCCCCTGAATGCAATGGAGGCAGCACCAATCAACCGATCCAGGAAAGAAATAAATATGTTTCTGATGAAAAATAGGGATCAAGGGCCATGGGGAGCTGGCAGGAGAGTGGAGTTGAGATCAGGAAAAGATCAGCAACCATGGCTAACAAGATAAGTCAGGGACAGGATGAAAGCAAAAGAAAAAGGATAAAATGTGGTGTAGGTGAGTGGGAAGCCAGAGGATTGGGAAGCCTTTCAAAAACTAGCAGAGGACAACTAAAAAGGCAATAAGGGGGAAGATGATGAAATATGAGGGCAATATTAATGAGGGTAATATTAAAAAAAAATTGCAGGAGTTTTTTTCAGCTATAAAGGTAAGAGAGAGGCAAGAGTACAAATAAAGAGAAGAAAGAAAATTACAGCACAGGAACAGGCCCTTCGGCCCTCCAAGCCTGCGCCAATCGAGATCCTCTGTCTAACCTGTCACCTATTTTCTAAGGGTCTGTGTCCATTTGCTCCCTGCCCATCCATGTACCTGTCCATAAGACCTGAAGACAGAGGAGTGGAAGTAAGGCCATTCGGCCCATCAAGTCCACTCCACCATTTAAATCATGCCTGATGGGCATTTCAACACCACTTCGCTGCACTCTCCCCATAGCCCTTGATTCCTTTTGAGATCAAGAATTTGTTGATCTCTGCCTTGAAGGCATCTCACGTCCCGGCCTCCACTGCACTCTGCGGCAATGAATTCCACAAGCCCACCACTCTCTGGCTGAAGAAATGTCATCTCATTTCAGTTTTAAATTTACCCCCTCTAATTTTAAGGCTGTGCCCACGTGTCCTAGTCTCCCTGCCTAACGGAAACAACTTCCGAGTGTCCACCCCTTCTAAACAATACATTATCTTGTAAGTTTCTATTAGATCGCCCCTCAACCTTCTAAACTCTAACGAGGACAATCCCAGGATCCTTAGCCGTTCATCATACATTAAACCTAGCATTCCAGGGATCATCCGTGTGAACCTCCACTGGACACGCTCCAGGGCTAGTATGTCCTTCCTGAAGTGTTGGGCTCAAAATTGGACACAGTTTTCTAAATAGGGCCTAACTAGAGCCTTATAAAGCCTCAGAAGCACATGGCTGCTTTTATATTCCAACTCTCTTGAGATAAACGCCAACATTACATTCGCATTCTTAATTACGGACTCGACCTTCAAGTTAACTTGTAGAGAATCCTGGACCAACACTCCCAGATCCCTTTGCACTTCTGATTTGCAAATTTTCTCACCATTTAGAAAATAGTCCATGCCTGTATTCTTTTTACCAAAGTGCAAAACCTCACATTTACTCACATTGAATTTCATCAGCCATTTCGTGGACCACTCTCCTAAACTGTCTACATCTTTCTGCAGCTTCCCCACCTCCTCAGTAGGACCTGTCTGTCCACCTATCTTCGCATCTTCGGCAAACTTCGCCAGAATGCCCCCAGTCCCTTCATCCAGATCAGTAATATATAAGGCGAACAGCTGCGGCCCCAAAACTGAACCCTGCGGGACAGCACTCGTCACCGGTTGCCATTCCGAAAAAGAGCCTTTTATCCCAACTCTCTGCCTTCTGTCAGACAGCCAATCCTCAATCCAAGCCAGTATCTCACCTCGAACACCATGGGCCCTCACCTTGCTCAGCAGCCTCCCGTGAGGCACTGTATCAAAGGCCTTTTGGAAGTCTAGATGGACAACATTTACTGAGTTTCCCTGGTATAACATACTTGTCACCTTTTCAAAGAATTCAAATAGGCATGACCTCCCCTGACTAAGCCCATGCTGACTTGTTTTAATCTGACCCTGCACTTCCAGGAATTTAGAAATCTCATTCTTGACAATGGATTCTAGAATTTTACCAACAACCGAGATTAGGCTAATCGGCCTGTAATTTTCCATCTTTTGCCTTGATCCTTTCTTAAACAAGGGAGTTACAACAGAAATTTTCCAATCATCTGGGACTTTCCCTGACTCCAGTGACTTTTGAAAGATCACGACCAAAGCCTCTGCGATTTCCTCAGCCACCTCCCACCGAACTCTAGGATGTAGCCCATCGGGGCCAGGAGATTTATCAGTTTTTAGACCCTTGAGCTTTTCTAGCACTTGCTCTTTTGTAATGCCTACCGTACTCAACTCTGCCCCCGGCTCTCCCTAATTGTTGGCATACTACTCATATCTTCCATTGTGAAGATTGACGCAAAGTACTTATTAAGTTCTTCAGCTATTTCCTTTTCTCCCATCAATAGCCTTCCAGAATCAATCTGGAGCGGCCCAATATCTTCTTTTGCCTCTCGTTTGCTTCTTACGTATTGAAAAAAGCTTTGACTGTCATTTCTGATATTACTAGCTTGCCTACCTTCATATATGATCTTCTGCTTCCTGATTGCTCTCTTTGTTATCCTCTGTCTGTTTTTGTGGCCTTCCCAATCTTCTGATTTCCCAGTGCTCTTGGCCATTTTATAGGCTGTCTCTTTTTCTTTGATATGTTTCCTGACTTCCTTTGTCAGATGTCCAATAGCAGCGGTGAAGAAGCTGCTGTTGGGGAAATAGAGACATTGGTGTGCTGTTTTCACTCATTGCAACGATCTGGGTGGACCAGGAGAGATCGTTGGTGATCGACACTCTCAACTATCTCCACCTCAGCAACATCTCTCACACTGTCTGATGCAGGCACTCACACGCTCACATTCTGTCGCCCATTCTGTCTGTCTGACTGTCTCTCTCTCTCTCTCCCTCATCGCCCATCTCTCTCTCTCTCTCTCTCTCTCTCTCTCTCTGTCCCTGTCTCCCTCCACCTCCCCCGCCCCCGACCAACCTCTCTGTCTTTGTCTCTCTCTCTCTCTCTCTCACACCAACTCATTGCTCAGTATTCCATGGTATCTCAATTGTTGGAAGAATTAACTTGGACTGAGTGTGGATTTTCTCCCAATGTAGTTATGACAAAGCAGAACCAATTCTGCCTTGAAGAAGAAAGGCAGGAGCCATAATAACTTGTGATTGTTTAGCTGAAGGAACCGTGCTGTGATATGCATCCAGATAGGATGCTTTCTGTGGTACATCAGTGAAAGTTGTCCTTGTGGACGCACAGAATGACCTTAGCCTCCTGGGAAGTAGAGACAATGGTGTGCTTTTTTGCCCATTGCAACAATCTAGGCGGACCGGTGAACTAATCTAAGCCCATCCCCCTACATGATCCCATTATCATCCATACCCAAGGACTGTTTAAGTGCCCCTAATGTGGCTGAGCCAACTACATTGGCAGGCAGGGGGTTCCACGTCCTTACCACTCTGAGTAAAGAACCTGCCTCTGACATCTATCTCAAATCTATCACCCCTCAATGTTTAGCTGTGCCCCCTCAAACAAGCTGACATCATCATCCTCGGATAAAGACCCTCACTGTCCACCCTATCTAATCCACTGATCATCTTGTATGTCTCTATTCAATCCCCTCTGAACCATCTTCTCTCCAACGAGAACAGACCCAAGTCCCTCAGCCTTTCTTCAGAAGTCCTTCACTCCAGACCAGGCAACATCCTGGTAAATCTCCTCTGCACCTTTCCAATGTTTCCACATCCTTCCTGGAATGGGGTGACCAGAACTGTACACAGTATTCCAAGTGAGACCGCACTGGCTTTTTGGACAGATGCAGCATGACATCACGGCTCTGGAACTCAATCTCTCTACCAATAAAACCTAATACACCGTAAGCCGCCTTAACAGCACTATCAAACTGGGTGGCGATTTTCAGGGATCTACGTACATGAACACCAAGATCCCTCTGCACAGCAACACTACCAAGAATCTTTCCATTGACCCAATATTCTGCCTTCCTATTATTCCTCCCAAAGTGAATCACCTCACATTTATCCACATTGAACTCCATTTGCCACCTTTCAGCCCAATTCTGCAGTTCATCCAAGTTTCCATGCAAGCTGCAACATTCTTCCACATTGCCCACCACTCCACCGACTTTAGTGTCATCTGCAAACTTAGTAACCCATCTACCAATGCCTCCGTCCAAGTCATTTGTGAAAATGACAAACAGCAGTGGTCCCAAAACAGATCCTTGAGACACACCACGAGTAATCAGACTCCAGGCTGAATATTTTCCATCAACCACGACTGGTTGCCTTCTTACTGCAAGCCAGTTTCTAATCCAACCTGCTAAATCTCCCTCAATCCCATGTCTCCATGTTTTCTCCAGTAGCCTACCATGTGGAACCTTATCGAAGGCTTTACTGAAGTCCATGTACACCACGTCAACTGCCCGACCCTCATCCACATGCTTCGTCAGCTTCTGAAATGACTCAGTGAGGTTTGTGAGACATGACTTGCCCTTGACAAATCCATGTTGACTATCTCCAATCAAATTGGTGCTTGCTCGATGATTATAATACCTATCTCTTATAACCCTTTCCAAAACATTTCCGACAACAGATGTAATGCTCAATGGTTTATAATTACCTGGGTCATCTCTACTGCCCTTCTTGAACAAAGGCACAACATTTGCAACCCTCCATTCCTCTGGTACTAAACCTGTAGACAATGAGGACTCAAAGATGAAGGCCAAAGGCTCCACCACCTCCTCTGTAGCCTCCCAGAGAATATCAAAGTTTCGAAGGAACTGATGCGTTGTATCCGGAGGTTGGTGGGGTGGTACGTGAGCACGAGGGAGACTTTGTTTTGGTTGTTGTTGTGGGGTGGGGTGAGACGGATTTGTTGCAGGAAATGCTGGAGACACGGTCGAGGGCGTTATCAACCACTGAGCGGGGGAAGTTGTGGTCCTTGAAAAATGAGGACATCTGAGATATACGAGAGCAGAATACCTCATCCTGGGAGCAGATGCAGAGTCAAAGGAATGGGGAAAGTGGATGAATTGTTGCGGGAATTTGGTGGGAGTTGGTGGACTTGAAATGGATATTTGTTTCTTGGTGGTTGGAAATAGAGAGGTCCAGGAAGGAGAGAGGTATCAGAGATTGTCCAGGTGAACTTAAAGTTCGGGAGGAAGGTGTTGCTGAAGTGGATGTTAGAGCCCCTTGTGGGAGCACGAGGCAGTGCCGATACAGTCACCAATGTAACGGAGGAAGACGTGGGGTTTAGGGCCAGTGTAGGTACGGAAGAGGGAGCGTTCCATGTAACCTACAAAGCGGCAGGCGGAGCTTGGGCCCAGGTGGGTACACTGGCCACCCGCTTTGTCTGTAGGAAGTGGGAGGAATTGAAAGAGAAATTGTTGAGGGTTGTTCAAGGACCACAACATCCCCCTCCTCAATAGTCAAAAACGCCCTCAACCGTGTCACCCGCATTTCCCACAACTCATCCCTCATACCCGCTCCCCATAATAACTACCAAAACAGTGTCCTCCTCACCCTCACCTACCACCACACCAACCTCCGGATTCCAAGCATCGTCCGCCGACACTTCTGCCATCTGCGATCCGACCCCACACCAAAGACATTTTTCCCTCCACACTTAGGTGACTCCCTTATCCGCTCCACACTCGCCTCCAGCACCCCCTACACCCAGCACTTTTCCCTATATATCCACAAATATTGTCAGCATAATGTTTAAAATTCACTTGTCCCAATACCTCCCCCCTCACCCCCATCCCAGACCCCAGGAAGAATTTCCACATCAAACAGATGTTTACCTGCACATCTGCTAATGTGGTATACTGTATCCGCTGATCCCTTTGTGGCCCCCTCTACATCGGGGCAACCAAATGGAGGTTTGGGGACTGCTTTGCAAATCACCTATGCTCAATGCACTAAAGAACTGCACCTCCCAGTCGTGAACTGTTTTGACTCTCCCAATCCTCAGATAGGATGTCCACCCTGGGCCTCCTGCAGTGCCACAACGATGCCACCTGAAGGTTGCAGGAGCAGCACCTCGTATTGCGCTTGGGAACCCTGCGTCTCCGTGGTATCAATGCCGACTTCACAAGCTTCAAAATCTCCCCTCCCCCTCCCGCATCCCAAAACCAGCCCACCTAGCCCATCCTGCCACCTCAAGCCCCACCCCCATCTCCTACTTCCTAACCGCTTCCCACCCCCGAGACCTGTTCGTCCTCCCCGGACTAACCTATCCCCTCCCTACCTCCCCACCGACACTCACCTCTACTGGCTCCATCTCCACCTCTTTAACTTGTCTGTCTCCTCTCCACCTATCTTCTCCTCTATCTATCTTCGATCCGCCTCCCCCCTCTCCCTATTTATTTCAGAACCCTCTCCCCTCCCCGTTTTCTGATGAAAGGTCTCGGTCCAACATGTCAGCTTTTGTGCTCCTAAGATGCTGCTTGGCCTGCTGTGTTCATCCAGCTGCACACTTTGTTGTGTCTATATCTCTTAAGAACCTCATTAAGTGAGCTCTAGAGAGAACTATGCAGGGTAGACTTTGGGTTTATCATTCTAACTTGCCAGCCCTGAAAGATGAAAGTTGGTTTATGTTGGATGTTTGTTTCATAGCTACGAAAGAGATCCTGAAAGGATTGTTCGTATCTTTTGTTGAGAATTTTACCCATTTAGTCACTCTAATCTTTTTCCTTTTTTAAAGTTTCCTTGGGAGTCATAAATTTCAAATATCTGCAGAATTTTATTCGGCTTGGCATTGGCTCTCCGTGATTCCCTGTTAATGGCTCCGCGACCTGCTAGCTAATTAGAGAATTTGTCATTGATGTGCCTGTCATAAAATCTTTAGTCTTATACTATATATTCCCAATTTCAGGAGAAAGTCCAGAGAGACCTTTTAGAGGAAAGGGGTTTAGAAAGAAAACTTAAGTTCTATAGATCCAAGTCATGAATAGTTGATAAATTATTTGCACTTCATATTTCCAGAACCTACCCCAGAAGAGAGAGCCCAGAGAATTGCCAAAGCTGTCCGCAAACAGTCAATAGAAGTGAAGGAAGCTTGGGAGCAATTGAAAACCCATGCGAGCAACTGGCAGGAACAGGTGGAAAAGGTGTTGGAGAAACTTCAAGAACTGCAGAAAGCTCTGGATGATCATGAGGCTCATGTGATAACAGCTGAAGGGGTCCGCACTGATTGACAACCTGTGGGTGAACTGCTTCTTGACTCATTGCAGGATCACATTGATAAAACCACAGTAAGTGCAATTACATTACACTTCACTTATGAACAGATGTAACCACAATGTTGTATCGAGACGATCAGTAATATGAGTAGTGAAGTAATATTGATTGAATGGTTGTTAACTTAATTTGCAAATTAAAACTTCGTTGAGCATGCCTTCTGATGATATCACATCGGTAATATTAGTATAATTGAGGATTCTATTAGTCAGTGACATCAGCTGAGTTATCTGCTTGTTGCCATGTTATCAGGATTAAAGGTAAAGCCTTACCACGCCATTTGGCCACTCCTTAGAGAGAGACAACTGGTTATGATTTAACCTGAAGATCACCATGCCTCAGGCAAGGAGAGCGGTTGAGGCGAAGACCCTTTGTGGTAAGGCCACTGGTGTGGCAATTGAGCCCTCTCTGCAGGGCATCACTCTGCATCACAAACCAACCGTTCAGCCAACTGAATTTGAATAGAGTTTAGGATTGGAGAGCAATCCATGCAATTCTATTTTTTTGAATGAATGTTTCTCACTGGGACTATCTCACTGGCAAACTTTTTAAAAGCCAGCTCAGCCATACAGGCGAGATCAGTTCCTGATCTCAGCTGAATTTTTTGACCTGGGGTGGGTCAGCGTTAGTTCAGTGATTGGAATGAATTCTCATGAAGTTAACGAGAGGGATGCTACACGTGAATAAATCGATGTTTTGAAAAGCGGATGAGATATGAGCAATAGTTTAATTGATGTGGAAGACCAGCCACAATCATCATCAACGGTGGAGCAGGCTTGAGCGGCCATGCAACATTGTGCTGCTGCTATTTGACTTGTTGTGTGGAAAGGAAGGAAAATGGTCAAAGTGTCAAAAATGCTGAAGACCGCATCATTCTACAATCTCAAAATTTGATTGTGTTCAGCATATTATCACTACTGGTACCCCTAAATCCTGGTCTATCATCTCAGCAGCTCGACTCTGCCCAAAAGCTGGTTACTTGTGACATTTTTGAAGGATCTTCCCAAGTCTGAAAATCATTTTTGCTTTTGTAGAATCAGAGTTGGCGTGTGGAAGGCGGTCTCCTGGCATATCATAGCTCTTTGAAATCACTCCCCAATTCGCCCCCCTCTGCTTGGCAATGACTTCAACCACTTATGTAATCTCTTTATTGGAGAGAAGCTTTGAAGACATCTGAAAGGAGTATTAACGATCCCAGAATACAACTGAGCCTTATTAAGTAGTTAGTTCTGATGATCAAGAGCTTGATCAAAGAGGATTCTTTTAAAAAGTGCCTTAAAAGAGGAAATGTACAGAGGCTAAGAGGTGTCGAAAGTTAGTGAGTTTTGCGAAGATTTGTTGCTCAGGTTGAGGTTCTGGATGTGAGTTTGCTCGCTGAAGGTGTAGGAAGTCTCTTCTTGGGTTTGAAGCCTACACAATTAAATGTTTGGCAACCAGTAGTGGGCCATTTGAAATCAAGAGTGGGCAAGAGGGCATAATTAGACGAGTGCAGATATCCTGAATTATGGTTGGATTGGTGGAGATTACGAAAATAGCGATTGGCAGAGCAAGGAACGATTTGTAAACAAAAATGAGAATTTAATAAAATTACTGTTAATACTATCAGTCAGGTAGAAAGTACAGAGAATAGCATTTGGTTCAAGATGAGACTCGGGCAGTGGAGTTTTAGACGACATCAAGCTTTCAATGGGCAAATGTGGGACTCAAACAGGGAATGCATTGGAGTTGTCAGGTCCAGAAGTGAAGTAGTTCCAGATGAAGGTTTCACTGCTAATGAGCCAAGACAAGAGACAGGTAGGCAGTATTAAAAAGATGTAAAGAGACAGCTTTAGGGATTGCATGAATGTGTGGTCGGACGTTCATCGTGGGATAAACAAGATGCCAAGGTTGTGCTGAGACAAGCGTAACATAACATTGTTGCCAAGGAGGAGTAATGCAGTCCGTAGGTAGTGAATAGAGATTGGTGTGGGGACCACAAACAGTGGTCTTCCCACTTTTAAATTGTTATCTCTATGTAGTTGCGCAACTTTATGTTCTGTTCAAAAGGCTTTACTGACAAGAAAGCAGAAGTTAGCCATTTGTTTACTTGTCAATATATCTTGATTTTTCCACCATCTTCTCCAATTATGAACACAACATGTGCAGTGTACTAAGTGAACCATTCAAACCTTCACAGGAAATGTTGAAATTGTGGAATATAAAGTTAAATTTATTTCATTGAAAATTAAAATAAATTACATGAAGGTTTGACCAAGACTGAAAGGAATTAGATGGAACACCAGATGAATAAAACAAGCAGTAGTAAGGTGGTATTAGCTGGATGTTCCTGAAGAAAGAGAACACAGCCAACCTTTCTTCCATCAGGGGGATTAATTGTGAGGTGTCAAACACAGTCGATTAAATCATTCGTTCTGTCTTTACTGCCAGACTGTACTATGAACATAGAACATAGAACATAGAACAGTACAGCACAGCACAGCACAGGCCCTTCAGCCCACAATGTTGTGCCGACCATTGATCCTCATGTATGCACCCGCAAATTTCTGTGACCGTATGCATGTCCAGCAGTCTCTTAAATGACCCCAATGACCTTGCTTCCACAGCTGCTGCTGGCAACGCATTCTATGCTCTCACAACTCTCTGTGTAAAGAACCTGCCTCTGACATCCCCTCTATACTTTCCACCAACCAGCTTAAAACTATGACCCCTCGTGCTAGCCATTTCTGCCCTGGGAAATAGTCTCTGGCTATCAACTCTATCTATGCCTCTCATTATCTTGTATACCTCAATTAGGTCCCCTCTCCTCCTCCTTTTCTCCAATGAAAAGAGACCGAGCTCAGTCAACCTCTCTTCATAAGATAAGCCCTCCAGTCCAGGCAGCACCCTGGTAAACCTCCTTGGAACCCTCTTCAAAGCATCCACATCTTTCCTATAATACGGCGACCAGAACTGGATGCAGTATTCCAAGTGCGGTCTAACCAAAGTTTTATAGAGCTGCAACAAGATCTCACGACTCTTAAACTCAATCCCCCTGTTAATGAAAGCCAAAACACCATATGCTTTCTTAACAACCCTGTCCACTTGGGTGGCCATTTTAAGGGATCTATGTATCTGCACACCAAGATCCCTCTGTTCCTCCACACTGCCAAGAATCCTATCCTTAATCCTGTACTCAGCTTTCAAATTCGACCTTCCAAAATGCATCACCTCGCATTTATCCAGGTTGAACTCCATCTGCCACCTCTCAGCCCATCTCTGCATCCTGTCAATGTCCCGCTGCAGCCGACAAACAGCCCTCTATACTGTCAACGACACCTCCGACCTTTGTGTCATCTGCAAACTTGCTGACCCATCCTTCGATCCCCTCATCCAAGTCATTAATAAAAATTACAAACAGTAGAGGCCCAAGGACAGAGCCCTGTGGAACCCCACTCACCACTGACTTCCAGGCAGAATATTTTCCTTCTACTACCACTCGCTTCTTCTGTTGGCCAGCCAATTCTGTATCCCAGCAGCTAAGTTCCCCTGTATCCCATTCCTCCTGACCTTCTGAATGAAACTACCATGGGGAATACTATGGTTGTAATATTTCCTTTTTTAAAGGCTCAAGGTTAGACATACTTCTCATTTTATAAATTTTAAGAAGTTGGCTTATTGTCAAGTCATGGTAGGATTGAAAACATATGCTACAGCTGTGTGAAGTCAGAAGTCACATGACACCAGCTTATAGTCCAACAGGTTCATTTCAATTCACACAAGCTTTTGGAGTGCAGCCCCTTCATCAGGTGCAGTTCGTGAGGTGACCACACAGACACACAGCTTATAAGCAGAGAGATCAAAAGATCATAGAATTGGCCTGAGTGGAGTGTCAGATAATAACTCTTTCCAGGCGACCAAGAGTGTTAAAGGCAAGTGAAGTGTTTATAAAGTCAATGTCAGTGCTGTGTTGTCATGATAATCAGGCAGCGCAACAGGAATGTACAAGGTGACATCTCAGGTCAGACTCTGACTTGTAGTTTAGAGGCTTGTGTTCAGAATCTGTCTCAGAGTTTTAAACTTTATTTCAAAAGCAAGAATTTATAAGATACCACACTGACTGTAACTACAAGTTGTGTGCTTCTTCAACAAAATATCTGCAAATAAACAAACGTCCTGGATGAAGACTTATTATCTGACACTCCACTCACACCAGTTGTATGATCTTTTGATCTCTCTGCGTATAAATTGTGTGTCTGTGTGTTTTCCTCTCTGACCGCACGTGATGAAGGGACTGCACTTCAAATCTTGTGTGATTGCAAATAAGCCTGTCAGATTATAACCTGATGCCATGTGGCTTCTGACTTTGTCCATCCTAGTCCAACACCAGCACCTCCACATTATAAATGTTTGGAACCAAGTCAGTGCAACAGGTACATGTCAAACATTTGACTTCGGAAGGATGCCTAGTGCCGACAAATTCATTAATAACAAAGGATTTCTCCATTATGCCATCTATCGTAACATGCTGCGCCTCACAGTCATAATGAAAGGATGCCCACTTTAATTTAGCAGCGCCAAGAATAGTTACGGATATTTTTAGCATGGGAGGAGGCCATTCAACCTATTTTATCTGTACCAGCTCTCTCCCAGAGCCACAAAATTAATCCTTTTCTCGAACTCATTCCACATATTTCACAGAATTGAAATATATAGGTACATAGTTAAGAGATTTTAACATCAAGTGAGCAGTTCTCGCACTTCACCTTGTCACTAAAAATTGAACACGTGACTTACAAAGAGTGAGTCTTTATTTTGTTCTGTTGTGATGATGAAGAAGATGCAAGTCAAAGTGCTGGAACTGGC
Organism: Stegostoma tigrinum; assembly: GCF_030684315.1. Lineage (NCBI taxonomy): Eukaryota > Metazoa > Chordata > Chondrichthyes > Orectolobiformes > Stegostomatidae > Stegostoma > Stegostoma tigrinum. The sequence continues at coordinate 485,754 of NW_026728768.1, forward strand.
CTCTTGAACTTTTCAACGTGTATAAAATGAATTCTGTGCGCATCTACTAAAAACAGTTTTATGGAAGGAAAAGGTACCAAAGAAGATTTAGTGTATTGTACTTGATGTGATTATACTCCAACCTGTGAAAACAGAACTCTACGACTGTGAGTGTTGAGATCTGAGAGGTTGCTATCTTGTTTGAATTTACATTGCTAAGTCTAGGCCTATTTTCCCAACAGCAAAATTGGTAATCCAGAAAGAAATGGATATTTCTCGCATTTGTTAGCTCTAAGTGTCTGGTCAAAGTTTGAGTACAGTTTCCTCATATACAGGTGCTTAACCTGCTTTTACAGTTTGAACATTTGTTGTGCCAATGAAAATTGTTTGAATGGTTTCACCTCCAGTTTTCTTCTTTATACATATTTAGTATTTTTCCATGGTAAGGACTGTCTGCAAAATCTGACATTGGGTTTTGAAAGACATCAGCCTTTATTTTGGAGAGATAATGGTAACTGCAGATGCTGGAGAATGCGAGATAACAATATGTCGAGCTGGATGAACACAGCAGGCCAAGCAGCATCTTAGGAGCACAAAATCTGACGTTTCGGGCCTCGACCCTTCATCAGAGAGGCTGAAGGGTCTAGACCCGAAACATCAGCTTTTGTGCTCCAGGGATGCTGCTTGGACTGCTGTGTTCATCCAGCTCCACACTTTGTTGTCTTAGAAGGACTGGGCTTGTTTTTGCTGAGGTTGAGAAGAGTAAGGAGGTGATTTCCTTGAAGTATATATGATTCCGAATGGTCTTCATGAGGAATATGTAGAAAGATTTTTCCTCTCCTTTGGCGAGCGCTGAACTCGGGACACTTATGCAAAATTTGGACTTGCCACTTCAGGACAGATGAGCACAGCATTTTTTCTCTGATAGTTGTATGACATTGGAACTAGCTGCCTCATAAGATGACAGAGTTGGGGTCATTGAATATTTTAAGGTGGACTTAGATTCTTGTAAGGCAGGGAAAAGGTCTTTGTTAATTGGAGTCATACCAAGCACAAAGGAAAACGTTTGTGATTGTTAGACATAGTCATTTCACCTCCAGAACATCTCTTTCAGCGTTCGTCAGGGCAGCATCCAAGGCCCAAACATCTGTGCTGCTTCAGCTTCTCTCTATAAAGTCAGAAGTGGGGATGTTCACTGATGACTCCACAATGTTCAGTACCATTTCCAACTCCTTAGATAATAAAGCAGTCCATGTTTAAATGCAGCAAGACCAGTATATTATCCAGGCTTAGGCTGATAAGTGCTCGGTAATATTTGCACCACACAAGTGCCAAGCAATGGCCATCTCCAACAAGGGAGAATTCAGCCATCATCTCTTGATATTTATTGCTGTTACCATCGCTGCATCCCCCACTGTCAACATCAGAGGTGTTACTATTAACCAGAAACTGAACAAGATCGGCTACATAAATACTATGGATTCAAGAACAGGCCACCCCGTTGTGTGCAGATGATTTTCGTCACTCCATTTTTACCAAGATTTAACTGGAAATTTGGGATTTGTCATATTTCTGAAGAGTCGAACAGCAGCATGCTTTTCTTTTCGTTAATTCTTTGTAATTTATTGCAATTAAAACTTCTGTTGCCAGAAAAAGAAATGATGTGGCTGAGCGACTTTTTTCGAATGTCTTGTGAGAAGTGCCATTCAGAGGTGGTCACATTGTTACCTTGTGATCAGTCTGGATCAGTCGGGCTGGATATGAGATGAGGCTGGGGGGTGGGAAGATTTTGAAGCAGGTACTTGAGAGAAAGCAGCCTCTCCCTGCAGTCAAACCCTTCAACCCTGGCAATGTTCTTGTAAATCTTTTCTGAACCCTTTCAAATTTCACGACAACTTTCCTATAGCAAGGAAACCTGAATTGAATGCAGTATTCCAAAAATGGCCGAACCAATGTCCTTTGTAGCTGCAACATGACTTCCCAACTTCTATATTTAGTGCTGTGACCAACAAAAGCAAGCATATTAAACGCCTTATTCTCTACCTGCAACTCCACTTTGAAGGAACTCTGAACCTGCTCCCCAAGTTTGTTTGGCGACACTGCTGAGGACCTCACCATTAAGTGTATAAGTTCTGCCCTGATTTTGCCAACCAAAACCTAAAACCGTTTCTGCATTAAACCTAATTGTCTGCTATTTGCTTGGTGGTATATATAAAAAGGGAAGAGTTTATGCTTGTTCAGGCAACCCATACCCGACATCCAGAGGTTGATTTCCTAATGGCTTGAATTGGAACTGGTTAACAGATTGAGTTTTGGGATGCCTCAGGATGTCTTTATGTGTGATGTGCATCAGGCAGGTGTCAAATTGTAATTTCAAATACAGTTCTGCGTACAGATAGCATAAAGTAAGGAAGAAGAACAGGACTTAGTAGTGTTATCCTTCAAAGCCTTTTTGAGTTGTTTTGTCCTGTTTTGTTACTTACTTCTACATTTATTAAATTCACTTTTTTTTAAAGCATTCTTTCACAGGATGAGAGCACTGCTGGCAAGGCTAACATTCATTTCCCATCCAGGAATGGCTTGGTGGGCCATTTTGGAAGTCAGTAGAGAGTCAGCCATATTCCAGTGAATTTGAAGTCATATACCAGAATTGCTTAGGAAAGCAGATTCCCTTCCCTGAAGAATAGTTTAGTGAATTCAGTTTTCTGTTACAACAATTTATGATAGTTTCATCATCACTGTTACTTTTAACTCGAGATCTATATCAGTGGATTTGGTGTACATGGACATCAGCAAAGCATTTGATAAGGTTCCCCACGGCAGGCACTTTCATAAAGTCAGGAGGTATGGAAATCAGGGTGACTTGGCTGTGTGGATTCAGAATTGGTTGGCTGACAGGATGTAGAGAGTGGTTGTAGATGGTAAATATTCTGCCTGGAGGTCAGTGCTGAGTGGTGACCCGCAGGGCTCTGTTCTTGGGCCTCTGCTGTTTGTAGTTTTTAGAAATGACTTGGATGTGGAGGTTGAGGGGTGGGTTAGTATGTTTGCTGCTGACACAAAGGTTGGAGGTGCCATTGATAGTATCGGGTTATTGCAGGCTTCAGCGAGACATTGACAGTATGCAGAGGTGGGCTGAGAAATGGCAGATGGAGTTCAACCTGGATAAATGCGAGGTGATGCATTTTGGAAGGTCGAACTTAAATGCTGAATATAAGATTAAAGGCAGATTCTTTGCAGTGTATAGGAATAGCAGGATCTTGGTGTTCAAGTGCAGAGCTCCCTCAAAGTGGCCACACAAGTGGATAAGGGTGTTAAGAAATCAGATGGTGTTTTGGCTTTCATTAACAGGGGGATCGAGTTTAAGAGCCGCGAGGTTATGCTGCAGCTCTACAAAACCCTGGTGAGACCACACTGGAATATTGTCTCCAGTTCCGGTTGCCCTATTATAGGAAAGATGTGGAGGCTTTGGAGAGGGTGCAAAGGAGGTTTACCAGGTTGAGGAGGTTGACTGAGCTCGGACTTTTCTCTCTGGAGAGAAGGAGGAAGAGAGGTGACCTGATCGAGGTGTACAAGGTAATGAGAGGAATGGATAGAGTCGATAGGCAGAGACCTTTCCCCAGGGCAGGATTGACTGCCACGAGGCATAGTTTTAAGGTGTTAGGAGGAAGGTATAGAGGAGATGTCAGAGGGAGGTTCTTCACCCAGAGAGTTGTGAGTGCATGGAATACTTTGCCAGTGGTAGTGGTGGAAGCAGAGCCATTAGTGACATTTAAGCAACTGCTGGACATGCACATGGACAGCAGTGAATTGAGGGGAATGTAAGTTAGGTTCGGTTATTTTTGGATTGGGATTATTCCACGGCACAACATCGTAGGCCGAAGGGCCTGCACTGTGCTATACTTTTCTATGTTCTATGTTGTGTGTAAGAGTCAGAAGCCCAGTTGTTAGTTGCTTGGCTCTTTAGCTCAGTAGCTACCCCTTAATTTTTTGATGGCCAAAAGTGGCTGGCAAAGCAGACTTGCAACTTGAAAGCATGATGACATTTGCCAGGATGTGAAGCATTGACCAACATGGTTTTTTGCAGATGTCTATTACTGCATCCATGTCTGTGAATGATTTGTGTAGCAGCCTTGAAGTTTTCACAGAGTCCTTCAGAACTTAGATGTGGACCTTGGCAACTTTAAAGAAGTCCAAAAAATATCAACACACATACATTTTGGCAATGACTGGTATGAATATCGATAGAGAGTGGATAGCCAGAGACTTTTTCCGAGGGTGAAGGTAGCTCTTATGAGGAGGCAGAGTTTAAAAGTAAGTGGAGGTAGATATAGGGAAGATGTGAGAAGTAAGTTCTTTACTCAGAGAGTGGCAGGAGCGTGGAATGCATTGCCAGAGAGGGGAGTGGAGTCAGCTTCATTAGGAGCATTTAAGCAGCTATTAGACAGGCATATGGATGATAGTATAAGGTAAGGGTGGAGGTTAGCTCGACGTTAGGTTGAGGGTAAAAGCTCAGCACAACACTGTGTGCTGAAGGGCCTGTCCTGTGCTGTACTGTTGTATGTTTGTATGCTCTATGAATCCGTAAGTAATTAATCTGCAAGTAGCTGACAGTGTCTTTAAATAACTCTGGCAGAGGGGTTATTCATGTTCCTGGTGATCATACTTTCAGCAATGTGTCATTGAAGGACTTTAAGCGTTGAGCTCTGATATCCCAGTATTGGCAATATCTGGCCTCCTCTACGTCATTTCATCAGGTATTTGCTGCATGCAACGTAGAATTGTCAGAGTAGCATCCATGGCAACTTGCATTTGATGTGTGCTCATGAGTCAAATATATAATTTCAGATCTCAAAACCCTTTGTGGCCCTGAAAAACCAGGCGGCAAGAATGCAGGCTTTACACCAAGCGTGATTATCTGAATCGTTTCCCTCCTACTATAAAGCTGACAGTGAGACTTCCGTGAGTTCCACCAGATGCTGTTTGCCAGTTATGACATGAATTTCATGTAGCTTTTGACCACCTACATGAGGAATGGGTAACAAATGCTGGTCCTGTCAGTGATGTTCCCATCCCTGAAAATATGTGGAAATAAATTGAACCTAGTAGTTATCATTTCCTTTTACTGCGCCTTGTATTCTTTGGCAGATATTTATCCCCCTGTATTCATTGCAGAGTAGTTGAGCATGTGTTCCAATTGAAATGGTTTGTACTAACAGTTAGGAAAAATGTATCCAAAGATTTTTTTGAATGCAGGTGATTTAAACACCGTGCGTTTTTCTGCATATCGGCCAGCAATGAAGATCCGCCGACTCCAGAAAGCGCTCTGTTGTAAGTACATCCACACATTCCAGAATTTGTAATCTCGTGCTGTGTTTTGTTGTGAGCTTCCTTGCTTGCCTGTTGTCAGATGTCATTGATTACAATTAGCTTGGTTTTGCAGTTGTTGAGACATCAGTTCGGCATGACCTTACAACCTTCCACTCAAAGGACGTTTGTGTATAAAGTTGCTGAAAATGCAATCTGATAAGGGCAGACAGGCATCTTAGACTAGAGTGAGTGAGGAAAGCAACAGGATGTCTTCTTAATGATTGGGAAATAACTACATGAAGGACTGAGGAGGACAGTGAACTAAAAGAGGAATGGTTTGTTTCAAATCAGGTACAGCAAAAGAAATTAAGAGAACGTAAGGAAGGTTGAAATTGAAAAGGCAAGTAATGGTTTATGTTCATTGGAAACCATCAACAACAAAAGTACAATGAAGAAAGTATTTGAGAAAATACAGGAGATTTCTTCAAATGAAAGGGAGACACTGTCTTCATGATGCCAATAGCACGGAGTGCAACTTTGGCGTTTAACCACATCATCCCTTGGCCTGAAGTCACTGTACTATTTACCCATTTTATAACAGAAAAATACTTTAATGATGAGTGTCATGGAGAATTTCAGCCCAGAATATAACCATATTCTGAGCAATTGCCACAACAGCTTCTATGACATGACTTTATAAAACATCCCAAGGCATGTCATAGGAGCTTTATAGAGTAAAAATTGATACTGAGTACTGAAAGAGATCCGAAGGTAGATGATTGAAACCTCACCAAAGAGGTAGATTTTAAGGACTGTTTTGAAGGAGGAAACAATGATACAGAAGTTCAGCAAGGTAATTCTAAAGTTTAGGCCCGAGGAAGTTGAATGTCAGGCTGTCGATGATGGAACAGCACAAATTGTGTTGAAAGGCTGGAATTAAAGGAGCTCATGTTCCTAGAGGGGCTATGAGTTGGACATTATCAGGGGATGTGCATGGGTGTTGCCAGGTCAGGGAGGGATTTGAAAGCCAGGACAGCAATGTGAAAACCAAGGCACTGCTTAACTGTGAGCCATTGTAGATCAGAGTGAGCAGAGAAAGATGGGTGAATGGAACTTGGTGCGTGTTAAGTCAGAGTCAACGGACTTTTAAATGATGCCATGTTAAAGAAAAGGAGAACTTGGGAGGCCAACTTGATATTCATCAGAATGGTCATGTTCAGAGTTAATCAATGCGGTAGGATTTCAGAACTAACGGACTCACCTGGGGCCAAATGTTGTGGATGTGAAAATAAGTAGACTTTGTGACATCAGGCCTATGTGGCCAGAATTTAAACTCTGGGTCAAAATAACAAAGGGTACAATGAAAACTGGTAGCTAGCAAGCAGACGTCCTTTCAAGGACCAAAGATAATGGCTTCGTTCTGCACGAGATTTAATAGATGGAAACTGTCAGGTTATGTAGAGACAGTGGAAGAAATGAATGAGGGGGTGGTGAGATAGACCTGGGCATTGCCACCATGTATGTGGAAAGTGCAGTGCATTCACATGATATTGCTCTGGGGCAGTGTTCAGATGAGAAAAGGAGTGGGATTTTACTGATTTGGCCAGACCTAGGTGATTCACACCCACGGCCATGCTGTCAAAGATTTGTGGAAGCCAGAAAAACTGAACTTGACTGTTTGCAGTAAATGTACAGCATTTCAGATGTCACTTGATCCTGCAGATTGACTCCCTAGAATCTGCTTGTCAAATGATTTATATGGCTAAAAGGTTCAAGTATGAGTTTGCGCTGTGGAACTCATCTCGCACCGAAACTGGCCAGTTGTTATATCAAGATTTGGAGAAAGTATTAGTTTTTTGAAGAATGTTCTGATACAGAGAGAGACTGATAGTTTCCTGAGAAATCGTGGGGCATTGGCCAGGAAGTTAAACAAACAGTGGGGGAAAAAACAAACTTGACCTGAATCCTATGTTAAGTACATAATGGATTTGTTCGACAGTGAGGATATCAGAAGATATTCTCATTTTTAAGATTAGACACGCGGGATAATTTGGCTAGGATGCACTTCTTGAAGGGACCAGAAAGGTACAGAATTATCCATTGGATGTGAAAAATTTGAAATGAAGACAAAACTTTTTGAGGCTGGGGTGGGGAAGAAATGAAGGTCCGATTTTGCTCATTCAACCTCTCCCACGACAAAATGCACTTGTAGTGTCTATAAGATTGGTGACGGCACTTAAATGAAGAAAAATCAACATGGACATTTCTTCTGCTGTACATAAACCATGAACATTGAATCTCTTGGCAAGGATAATGTGACAGGGCATTTGAAAAGCCAAGTTATTGAAATTTGAATTAAGAGATCAGGCTGTAGAACCTGAGATCAATCTCAGAATAAAGTGTAACAACAGCGATAGATGAGGAACCTCTTCACTCACAGAGAGGTGAACTTTGTAATTCTGTACTCCAGAAAATGTGGCGCCTCAGCCAAGAAGTATGCTCAGAACGGGGATTGACATGCTGGGGTAGTCAGTGAAGCACTATTAATGTAACAGGATTAGTAATCCGGAGGCCTGGGACAATGCTGTAGAGTATAGGCTTAAATTCCACTGTAACAGCTGATGGAATTTGAATTCAGTTCAATATAATTTTGGGGGTAGGTAGGAATGTGGAGCCGACATTGCAGTCAAGTCAGCCACGACCTTATTGAATGGTGAAGCAGGCTTGAGGGGGCCAGTTATCCAACACATGCTCAAATTGATATAATCATAAACAAAGCTGGTCTCAGTGATGGTTACACCGTCACTGTTACACTATTCACCGTTATAAAAACTTGACTCATTCACTGATGTTCTTTAAGAAAGGAGCTCTGCCATTCTTATTTGATCTCACCTCCATATGACTCCAGATCCACAATAATGTGGTTTACACTTAACTGCACTCTGAAATAGTCAAACAATTTGGAGGAACTATGGATGGGCAGCAAATACTGTCCTTGCTATTCCTGCTCCTTGTTGCTATGACCCTATATGCTCTAACATATTAACCAATTTCCTCTTTGAATCCGTTTGAGGAGCAGTGTATATTTTGTATCGCTTGGTGATTCTCCAAGTATCTGATGGATTTTGCATAGTTCCTTCTACCTTCTAAATGTGAGCTCCTTCCAGTGTTTAACCTTTAAGGTCGGCAATCGTTCTCGAACCTTTTTGATTGAATGCCTGCATATTAATAGCAATCACTAACCTATCTATTATTAATTGCATATTCATAATACAAAGGGCTACATGTAAAGAAGTGTTCTAATCATCTTTTTAAAAAGCTACTTCCTGACGGTTATCATGGAGATTAGATTAGATTCCCGACAGTGTGGAAACAGGCACTTCAGCCCATCCCCCTATAACCCACACACACCCCTGAACACTATGGGCAATTTAGCATGGCCAATCCACTGAGTCAGCACGTCTTTGGACTGTGGGAGGAAACCGGAGCACCCGGAGGAAACCCACGCAGACACGGGGAGAATGTGCAAACTCCACACAGTTACCTGAGGCTGGAATCGAACCCGGGTACTTGGTGCTGTGAGGCTGCAGTGCTAACCCGCTGAGCCACTGTGCTGCCCCGATGTGTGTATTTGCTTCTAACTGTGATATCTGTCAGTCCCTGGACTGGTGTTTGATACGGGTACTCATAATGTATATCCACTTGATCCAATTGCTCTTCTATTGTTAGCCTGATAAATCAAGAAAAGGTCTGGATCCTTTTGTATATTTTTCACATCACTATATAGTTGCGAGTTTCAAATTGCAATAAGTAAAAATTCATGACAAATAAAAGCATTCCAGAATTGTTTCGACTTGATGATAAATAGTGAATATCTGTTCTTGACTGCAGCTTTCCCGCCTATCAGTGCAGAGAGGCATTGCTTAGCAAGGTTGGAAGAGGAATATTACTGTTCCAATTAGTTACATTTAATTTATCACCATTGAAGCTCGCGTCAGTTAGTATGCTTTTTTCCAATATATTTAATCTCAAGTTATGACAGATGATTTGGTTTGTAGATCTCCAATTACCTCTCTACTGTAGAACCCAGTTTGGAAACAATTGATATAAGGCACTTATTGTACTGTCACTGATGCTGTCATTATACTACCAGAGTATGGCTGTAATGCTGAATTACTTTAGCCTGCCTTCATGAAGCAGTGCAATCTTTCCTAGATAAGGATGAGGGGAAGGTGCACATAAAAGACTGATTGATTTATAAAATTGAGATTCATGGAATATATAGGTCACTATCAAATTTGGTTAAAAAAGATGGCTGAAGGACAGAAGCAGCAAGTTATGATAAATAGATTAGAAGATCGCTATTAGCAGTTTCCCAAGTATTAGGACACTGATTTTTGGAGATAGATACATGATTTGAATTTGGGAATATGGCATACAAAAGGCCCTTCAGCCAATCAAGTCTATGCAAACCTAACTGCACTAATCCCACTTTGCAGCACTTGGAGAATAACCTTTAATTTCATGTGCTCATCCCAGCACTTTGTTAAAAGTTGTGAGCTCTCTTGTCTCAATGACCCTTCTGGGTAGTGCATTCCAGATTACCACCACCCTCTGGGTAAAAATATTTTCCTCAAATCCCCTCTACATCTCCTGCCCTTCACCTCATAATTGTGTCTCCTTGTTATTGACCCTTCAACTAAGGATACAGCTGCTTGCTAACCTTGCCCCTCCTAATCTTCTGCACCTCAGTCACGTCCCTCCTCAGCCTTCTCTGCTCTAAAGACGACAACCGGAGCTTATCCAGCCAGTCTTCATAGCTGAAGTGCTCCGCCCCAGGCAATATCCTAGTGAATAATCTCTGCGCCCCCTCCAATTCAATCACATCCTTCCAACAGCATGGTGATGAGAACTGCATACAGTATTCCAACTTTGGCGAAACCAAAGTTCTATACAATTCCAACGTAACCTTCCAGCTGAAACCATCTGTGCCATGACTGATAAAGGCAAGTTCTGAGTCTGCATTCTTAATCATCGTGTTAACGTGTCCTGCCACCTTCAAGGTTCTGTGGACAAGCACCCCATGATCCGTCTGTGTCCCCTAAGCATCCTAGTGTCTTGCCATTCATTGAGTACCTCCTTGTCTTGTGACTTCTTCCGATGTGCATCACCTGATATGTTTCAGGATTAAATTCTGTCTGCCACTGATCTGCTCATCTGACCAACCCATCTATATCTCATTATGCTATATATATCACGAACAGTGAGGGACCCAATATGGAACATTGCAGTACGCCATTTGACACAAGCTTCCAGTCGCACAAACAGCCTTCTACCTCTGTGCTCTGTCTCTTACCACTGTGCCATTTTAGAACTACCTTGTCGCAACAGCCAGTGGTGCCAGATGTGTTTACCTTTATTATCAGTCTCACATGTGGGACCTTGTCAAAGGTGTTTTTGAAATCCATACAAACGACATCAGCTGCAATATAAGCATAGAGCACAGAAGCAGAAATAGGCCATTCAGCCCTTTGAATCTGCCCTGCAATTCAAAGAGACCATGGCAGAACAGTTAATTCTCAAGTCTACTTTCCTGCCTTTTCCCAATATCCGCTGTCTATCTCAACCTTAAATTTACTTAATGACCAGCCTCAATAGTCTTTTGTGGCAAAGAATTCCACAGATTTTCAACCCTCAGAGGGAAGAAATTCCTCCCAATCTCTGTCTTAAATGTGTGACCCCTTATTCTGAGATTATGCCGTCTGGTCCTAGATTCTCCCACAAGGGAAAACAAACTCTCTGCATCTAACCTGTCAAGAATCTTCTAAGTTTCAATAAGGTGGCATCTCATTCTTCTGTATTACAACGAGAACAGACTCAATCTTCTTAACCTCCTGGAACTTATTTGAACTTCCTCCACATCCTTAGATATGTGTCCCAAAACTGTTCTCGGTGTTACAGCTGAGATCTGACAATTGCCTCGTACAATTTTAACAAAACCGCTATACTTTTATATTCCATTCCATTTGCCTTCCTCATTACCCAATGAACTTGGATACTTGCTTTTTGTGATTCGTAGATGAGAATATTTAAATCCCTCTGTTCTGTAGCTTTCTGCAGTCATTCTCCATTAAATAATAGCCAGCTCTTCTATTCTTCCTGCCAAAATACATTCGCTCAGATTTCCCTACATGATATTCCATCTGCTAAGTTTTTGCCCATTTGCTTAGCCTGTCAATATCTCTCTGCAGACTTTTTGATTAATCCTTACTAATTGCCTTCCCACATGGTTTTGTGTCATCAGCTACAGTATATTCTCTTTCCTCATTCAAGGCATTAATGTATTTCATAAATAATTGTGTCCCCAGCACTAATCTGTGCGGCGCTCCGCTAGCTGCAGGTTGCCAGTCTGCAAATGCCTCCCTTGTCCCAATTCTGTCTTCTATGAGTGAGCCAGTCCTCTGTTCATGATAATATACGACAGCAACATCATGGACTATTATCTTATTAAGTAGCCTAATGTGTTATAGCTTATCAAAACCCTTGTGAAAATCTGGGCACCTACTTACCTTGCAAAATTGTATCAAAATTGTGAAGTGTGACCTCACTTTGATGAAGCCATGCTGATCAGACCTTGCATTTCCAAGTGGAGATGAATTCTCTCCTCCAGAATTTCCCCAGTTGTTTCCCTCCCACTGATGTGAGATTCATTGGTCTGTAATTCCTGATATATCTCTCTCTCGCTCCTTGAAAAATGGTACCACATTAGTTGTCCTCTACCAATTCCCCTGTAGCCAGAGAAGAATTGAAAGTTTGGGTCAGAGCCCCTGTAATTTCCTCTCATCTCTCATTGCAGCATACGAAACAACCCCTTCAGACCTAGAGAATTATTTACTTTTAGGCCTGGCAAAGCCTCACTCCCTACGTCAGTCTGCTCAAGTACCTCAGTCCCTGTCCCCAAGTTCTCTACGTCCATCTTCCTCCTCTTGAATGTAGACTAAAGTGAAACACTCTACCAGTGTCCTTCTGTACGGTATAAAGTTTGCCCCTGGACCCTAATGGGCCCCATTCTTTCTCTGGTTATCTTCTTCCCCTAAATGTACTTGTGAAATATCTTGGGATCTGTCAAATTTTATCTTCATGTTTTTTCATGCGCCTGTTTCCTCCTAACTGCTTTAAGTTCCCTCTGAGCTTTCTATACTCCACTGGGGCTTCCATCATTTGCTCCCTTTGCACCTACTGAAAGCCTTTTTTTTGTTCTTAACCAATTCTGAATATTCCTACACATCCAGGGTTCTTTGTCTTGTTATGTCCAAATTTCATCCCAAAGAAAACATGTTGGGCCTGTGCTTTCCCCATTTTCTTCTCAATCACACCTTCACTTTCTACTGTAGAATTTGCCAGACGTAGCTGAACCTGTTCTACTTTGGTCAGATCCTGCTTTATTTTAATAGCATCTGCCTTCCTCCAATCCAAAATTATTTTTTTTGCAAACTACCATTTTCTTTTTCATAACAGTGGTTGTTATCAATAAATTCTGCCCACTACCACCTTAAACAACTTGGCAACTTTGTTCCCAAGAATTAGATCTGGGACTGGACTGTCCCTTGATGGACCTTCTATATGTTGACACAATAAACTCTGCTGAACGCGTATTTAGAAATCCAACTCCTCTTTACACTGTGCGCTTTACACTCGATAACAAGGTGGACATTATTTTAAAATGAAAGGCAGTAGGTTTAAAGGGGATTAGGGGAAAACCTTTTTCACCCAGAGGGGTCTAAAATGCACTCTCTGGGATTATAGTTGAGACGGGAAATCTCAGAATCTTTAAAAAGCACTTGACGTGTCATTACGTTCAAGGCTATGACCTAGTGTGTTGACAGTGGGTCTAGTGTATATAGTAGTATGTCCTTGATAGTGCAGACTCAGTGGGTTGAAGGGCCTCATATATTGTATGATTCACTGATTATGACTATCTCAAGCAATGTTGAGGAAGTTGAAATCCCCTGGTATAGTTACCATCTTATTATTGCACACCTCAACATGAGTAATAGAGTGTGAAGTTCCAAAATTTACCACGATTGCCAAGCTTGCAGGAGCCCAAACAATGAGGATGATTCTGATCAGCTGCAATAGGCCAACAGAATGGGAAATGACATGGCAGATAGAGTTCAATACAGCAAAATGTGAGGGGATCTGGGATACAGTGTGGTTTAGTCAGCAGTGGCCCTCCTCCTGAGTCAGAAATGTTGGTGTGATTCTCACTCCAAGACAGAAGGACCCAGTATTCAGTGCAGGAAAGCAAACTTGTGTGGTAATGAATCCTCAGCCTGGATCGACGGGTTAGGTTAGTGGCAGATATATCTACGAAATCAAAAGATGATAATTGCAAAGAGTGGTGATCTTTGCTCACTGTTCTGAGTTCGTGTTACTAGACCCGAAACGTTAACTCTATTTTTCCCTTCACGGATGCTGCCAGACCTACTGGGATTTTTCCAGCAACTTTGCTCTTGTTCTTGTTGTTGTTGATCGACTTGCATTGTGTTACCCCATATAAAATGTGAAATGTCAAAAGCAAAACAAAACGATGCATGAGGTGAAGCAGTTTAACTAAAGGGATAGTGGCAAACAATAAATACTCGAAAGACATTGTTCCAAAGAGTGTGTGAGGACTGAAAAACCCAGGAATGTAGGGGTCATAAAGCCATAAAATGAAGGAATGGAAGTAGGCTTTTTAGCCCATTGAATTTGCTTCACCATTCGATCAGATCATGGCTATCTCTGTTTTGAATATTCTTAGTAACCCAGCTTCAACAGGCCTCTGGAGTAGACAATTCCACAAAATCAAGCCCTCAGAGGAAATAAATTCATCTTCATCCCTGTCTTAAATATGTCACACCTTATTCTGAGATGATGCCCTTTGGTCGTAGATTCTCCTCCAAGAGGAACCAAACTTTCTGCATCGACACTAACAGGTCCCCTAAGAATCCTGTATGTTTTAATAAGGTAACCTTTTACTCTTCTAAATTCTAAAGAGTACAAGTCCAACCTATTTGACCTCCTTAGAAAGAAGATCCTTCTGTACCTAGAATCAACTTAGTTAACCTTCTCTGGACTGCCTCCAATGTTGAGATTTCTTTCCTTTGATGAAGGGCCAAAACTATTTGCTGTGTTTGAGATGTGGTCTGTCTCGTACTTTGTATTGTTTTAGCAATACTTCCCTCTTCTTTTATTCCATTCCTTTTAAAGGCCAACAGGACACCTCCTTCTTAGTTGCTGAGCATGGTTGCTAACTTCTTATGATTCATGCACGAGGAGCTTCAAATTCCTCCTGCACTCCAGCTTTCTGCAATCTTTTTTCCATTTTAATAACATATAGCTCTTTTATTCTTCTTGCCAAAGTGCACAACCTGACATTTTCCACATTATATTCTATCTGCCAAGTTTGTGGCCATTCACTTTCCACGGAAACATAAGAAGTAGAATGAGAAATGGGCCATTTGGCCCTTCAGGCTTGCTTTATCATTCATTATGAATATATCCAATCATCCAACACAGTAGCCTGTTCCTCCTTTAACCTTATATCCTGTGATCCACTTAGTTCCAAGTGCTAAACCCAAACTCCTTTTTGAAACTGTGCAATGTTTTAGCATTGATTGATTTCTGTGGTAGTGAATTCTGTGGGCTCATCAGTCTCTGGGTGAAGAAATATCTCCTCGTCTTAGTTTAAGGGTATGAAGAATGACTGTGACTCCTTTGTTCTGTACATCCCTGCCATCAAGAACATCTGCCCTCCATTTGACTTGTCTAGTCCTGTAAGAATTTTAAGCTTCGATGAGAAGCCCCTTCATTCTTCTGAATGCCAGTGGTATAATCTTATCTGACGCAACCTCTCCTAATATGCCAGTCTGTCTTCCAGGAATCAGTCTGCTAAACCTTTGCTGCACTGTCCCTAGAACAAGAGTGTGCTTCCTCAGATAAAGAGGCCGAAACTGCATGTAATATTCTTGGTATGTAATGGTAGCGAGACATCCCCACTCCTGAATGAAAATTCTCTCACTATGAAGGCCCTTCTGCTATTTGCCATCTTTACTGCTTGCTGCACCTGCATGCTTACCTTCAATGACTGAAGTACAGGTTTGCCCAGATCTTATTCTACATTCCTATGTCTTAATTTATATCCATTCAGGTAATGATCTGCCTTTCCGTTTTTGCTCCCAAAGTGAATAATCTCACATATATCCGTGTAATACTGTATCTGTCTCACATTTGCCCAGTCATTCAGCTTGTCCCAATGACACTGAAGCATCTCTGCATCCTCCTTACAGCTCACCCTCTCATCCAGCTTTGTGTCATCTGCAGATGTGGAGATAGTGCATTTGATTCCTTCGTTTGAATAGGTGGGTAGCCGGAGTCTGAGCACAGATCCTTGCGACACACCACCTGTCTCTGCCTTTGGAAAAAGACCATTTATTCCTATCCTTTGATACTTGCTGACCAGTTTTATTTCCATCTCAGTATATTACGACAATCCCACGGGCTTTAATTTAAAGCACTAATCTCTTATGTGGGATTTTGTTAAAAGCCTTCTGAAAGCCCAAAGAAGCCACATCTAGTGGTTCCCCCCTCATCAACTGAATGAGTTACATCCACAAAGAATCCCAAAAGATTGTCAAGTATGATTTCCCTCTATCCCTTTCATAAATCCATGCTGTCCCTGTTTGATCTTGCCACAGTTCAGCTGTTAAATATTTTATAGTAAAGAGACCTGAAATTCCTCCACCCAGAGAATCCATTGTTCCTGGTATTATGGCAGGGTGTGGGAATGTCCTTCGTCGCCTGAGGAGCCTGGTACCGCTAGAGAAACCGGGTTTCAAAACTTATGAAGAAATAGTAGGAATAGTGGCAGCTGAGAGATGAGCACCAACACAGACTCACAACTGCCATTGGTGTGAAAGAGCACTTCACTCAACAGCAAATTGCTGGTATAAATTAGTCGTATGCAGAAACTGCGGCAATAAAGGGCCCATTGAATGGGTGTGTTTGAGAAAGAAATATGAACAGTGTACAGCAAAAGTACTGAAAGTGAAGAGTAGGAAAAAAATCTACATGTAACAATGACAGCATGGATAATCTGCTAGTTTCACTGGGAGGACCATGGCTGGAAAAAAAATCAAACTCAGTTGGGTTGAACTAAGTTGCTTGTCAGATTCTGAAACTGATTCATTGGAAAATTCTAAAGAAGCGTGCAATTATTTTCATTGGGATCTGGGAGACATGGAGAAGACATCTGTCGAATTGAAAATCAAGTGTGAGAGTCCAGCAAAATGTTGCAAGGCAGGATCAGTGCCTCGTGCAATCAGACTAAAGCTTGAGGCAGAATTAAACCTACTTGACAGGGCTCAGAAAGGATTTCCAATGATGTTGCCAGGGTGGAGGATTTGAGCTATGGGGAGGCTGAATAGACTACTTTCCCTGCAGTTTTGGAGGCTGAGGGGTGAACTTGGAGGTTTATGAAATCATGAGGGGCATGGAGAGGATGAATAGCCAAGGTCTTTTCCTTCGAGTAGGGGAGTCAAAAACTAGAGGGCATAGCTTTAAGGTGAGGGGGAAAGATTTAAAATGAACATAAGGGGCAACGTTTTCCAAGCCGAGGATGGTGTGTGTAAGGAATGAGCTGCCGGAGGAACTGGCGGAGGCAGGTACAATTAGAATATTTAAAAAGCACTTGGATGGGTACATGAATAGGAAGGGTTTAGAGGATATGGGCCAAATACTGGTAAATGGGATTAGAAAAATAAGGATATTCTGTTCACGTAGATGAGTTGGACCAAAGTGTTCTGTTTCCATGCTGTACGTCACTATGACACTACGGCCATAATTGAGTGACACTGGTCAAGATGGGAATCCTTGAATCCAAAAATGATTGGCCCACACCTATCATTCCACTGATAGATGGAGTTATGCATCTGCACTGATTACAAGTTCGCTACTAATCCAGCATTATGCGCTGAGCAGTATGCTTTGCCTGTAATTGATGACATACTTGTTGGACCAGCTAGAGGTCTGCTTTTCAGTAAGATTGAACTTAGTCAAATCTATCTCCAGATGAATAGAGTTCCTGAGTCACGGAAATACTTGATTATTGTAACACGTAAAGTAGTATTCAATAACAAGAGATTTCCATTTGAAATCCATCTGTGCTTGGATTATTCTAACATGCCATGGATCAGATTTGAAGTGGATTGAAAGGAGTCTAGTGTTACCAAGACAATATTTTACTCACAGGGAGAACCTAAAAAAGAGCATCCTCACAAGTTAGATTTGAAGAAGTGAGGAAAAATGACTATGATTTTTAAAAATAATTTCCATACAATACTAAGGCCATATCATTGATGCCGTGGGATTATACAAGCCCCCTTCAAAAGTAAAAACTGAAGTTCACTGTGGGATGCTGTAAATCAGAAACTGAGAGATTGCTGAAGGATTTTAGATTACCTTTGCCAAATGAGTTGACAACGAACAGTCCCTATGTAGACATTTTCTACTTCGAGCAAGTAGGGAACACTCTGGCAACGGGAGGACAAATTAAGAGAGACAGTCAAAATGACCCACGACTACGTGAGTGGTGGGTGTGGTACTGCAAAGGGAGCAACCGGAACTGAAACCATTTGTCACGTGGAAGCTAGAACTATCTATACAAGGAGGAGGTCTCCTGTGGGGAATGAGGGTCATCACTCCATCACAGCTAAGGAAACGCATGTTAAAGGTCAGGATCGGGATTCCCGGAAGGTATGTTGCCTCCCTGGTGCCAGGGTCCGGGACGTCTCCGATCAGGTGTATAAAGTTCTAAAAGGGGAGGGCGAACAGCCAGAAATCGTGTTACGTATTGGCACTAATGATAAAGCCAGAAAAAGGATTGAGGATATAAAAAGTGATTTCAGGGAGTTAGGATGGAAGCTGCAAAGCAGGACGAACAGAGTAGTGTTCTCTCGTTTACTACCGGTGCCACGAGATAGCGAGGCGAGGAACAGGGAGCGGGCGCAGCTTAACACGTGGCTGCGCAGCTGGTGTAGGAGGGAGGGCTTCAGTTATGTAGACAATTGGGATGCCTTCTGGGGAAGGTGGGACGTGTACAAGATGGACGGGTTGCATCTGAACTGGAAGGGGACCAATGTCCTGGGTGGAAGGTTTGCTCGAGTAGTTTGAGAGGGTTTAAACTAGTATGGCAGGTGGGTGGGAACCTGAGCTGTATACCGGAGGTGAGAGTTGATGCAGGTGAGGCAATAGCAAGAGGTAGACCAGCTAGTGGGAAGGATTTTCCTGGGAAGGAACCAAGGGATCAGTTAAAGTGTTTTTGCTTTAATGCAAGGAGTATCAGGAATAAAAGTGATGAACTTAGAGCATGAATCAGTACCTGGTGCTATGTTGTTGTGGCCATAACAGAGACATGGGTTTCTCAGGGGCAGGAATGGTTGCTGGATGTTCCAGGGTTTAGAGCATTTAAAAAGAATAGGGAGGGGGGAGAAAGAGGAGGGAGTGTAGCACTACTAATCAGAGATATATCACAGCTACAGAAGCTTCCATTGTCGAAGAAGATCTGCCTACTGAGTCAGTGTGGGTGGAAATTGGGAACAGCAAGGGAGTAGTCACCTCGTTAGGGGTTTACTACAGGCCCCCCAATCGCAGCAGGGAGGTTGAAGAAAGCATAGGTCGGCAGATTTTGGAAAAGTGTGGACGTAATAGGGTTGTTGTAATGGCTGACTTTAACTTTCCCAATATTGATTGGAACTACCTTCGAGCAGAAGATTTGAATGGAGCTGTTTTTGTAAGGTGTGTTCAGGAGGGTTTCCTAACTCAGTACGTTGACAGGCCAACGAGGGGAGAGGCCATTCTAGACTTGGTGCTCGGAAACGAGCCGGGGCAGGTATCAGATCTTGTGGTGGGAGAGCATTTTGGTGATAGTGACCATAACTGCCTCACATTCTACAGAGCTATGGAGAAGGAGAGGATTAGGCAAAATGGGAGGATATTTAATTGGGGAAGAGGAAACTATGATGCGATTAGACATGAGTTAGGAAGCATGGACTGGGAGCAGTTGTTGCATGGTAAAGGCCCTATAGACATGTGGAGACTGTTTAAGGAACAGTTGTTGCGAGTGAAGAATAAATATTTCCCTCTGAGACAGGCAAGAAGGGGTAAGATAAAGGAACCTTGGATGACGAGAGCGGTGGAGCTTGTCGCCAAAAGGAAGAAGGTAGCTTACATAAGGTGGAGGAAGCTAGGGGCAAGCTGAGCTCTAGAGGATTACAGGCAGGCGAGGAAAGAGCTCAAAAATGGTCTGAGGAGAGCCAGGAGGGGGCACGAGAAAGGCTTGGCAGAACGGATTAGGGAGGACACAAAGGCATTTTACACTTAGGTGAGGAATAAGAGAATGATGAAAGAAAGAGTCGGGCCGATCAGGGATAGCATAGGGAACTTGTGTGTGTGGAGTCTGAGGAGGTAGGGGAAGCCCTAAATGAGTTTTTTGCTTCTGTCTTTACGAAAGAAACGAACTTTGTAGTGAATGAAACCTTTGAAGAGCAGGTGTGCTTGCTGGAATGGAGAGAAATAGAGGAAGCTGATGTGCTGAAAATTTTGTCAAACATGAAGATTGACAAGCCGCCAGGCCTGGACCAGATTTGTCCCCGGCTGCTTTGGGAAACGAGAAATGCAATTGCTTCGCCACTCGCGAAGATCTTTGCATCCTCGCTCTCCACTGGAGTCGTACCTGAGGACTGGAGAGAGGCAAATGTAATTCCTCTCTTCAAGAAAGGAAATAGGGAAATCCCCGGCAATTACAGACCAGTAAGTCTCACGCCTGTCGTCTGCAAGGTGTTAGAAAGGATTCTGAGGGATAGGATTTAAGAGCATCTGGAAGAGCATGTCTTGATTAAATGCAGTCAACACGGCTTTGTGAGGGGCAGGTCATGCTTCACAAACCTTATCGAGTTCTTTGAGGATGTGACTAGAAACGTTGATGAGGGTTGAGCTGTGGATGTGGTGTATATGGACTTCAGCAAGGCATTTGATAAGGTTCTCCATGGTAGGCTCATTCAGAAGGTCAGGAGGAATGGGGTACAGGGGAACGTACCTGTCTGGATACAGGACTTGGATGAGGGGGTTGAAGGATGGGTCAGCAAGTTTGCAGACGACACGAAGGTCGGAGGTGTCGTTGACAGTATAGAGGGCTGTTGTAGGCTGCAGCGGGACATTGACAGGATGCAGAGATGGGCTGAGAGGTGGCAGATGGAGTTCAACCTGGATAAATGCGAGGTGATGCGTTTTGGAAGGTCGAATTTGAAAGCTGAGTACAGGATTAAGGATAGGATTCTTGGCAGCGTGGAGGAACAGAGGGATCTTGGTGTGCAGATACATAGATCCCTGAAAATGGCCACCCAAGTGGACAGGGTTGTTAAGAAAGCATATGGTGTTTTGGCTTTGATTAGCAGGGGGATTGAGTTTAAGAGTTGTGAGATCTTGTTGCAGCTCTATAAAACTTTGGTTAGACCGCACTTGGAATACTGCATCCAGTTCTGGTCACCCTATTGTAGGAAAGATGTGGATGCTTTGGAGTAGGTTCAGGGGAGGTTTACCAGGATGCTGCTTGGACTGGAGGGCTTATCTGATGAAGAGAGTTTGACTGAGCTCGGACTTTGTTCATTGGAGAAAAGGAGGAGGAGAGGGGACCTAATTGAGGTATACAAGATAATGAGAGGCATAGATAGAGTTGATAGCCAGAGACTATTTCCCAGGGCAGAAATGGCTAACACGAGGGGTCATAGTTTTAAGTTGGTTGGAGGAAAGTAAAGAGGGGATGTCAGAGGAGGGTTCTTTACACAGAGAGTTGTGAGAGCATGGAATGCGTTGCCAGCAGCAGTTGTGGAAGCAAGGTCATTGGGGACATGTAAGAGACTGCTGGACATGCATCTGGTCACAGAAATTTGAGGGTGCATACATGAGGATCAATGGCCGGCACAACATCGTGGGCTGAAGGGCCTGTTCTGTGCTGTACTGTTGTCTGTTCTATGTTCTAACTTTGGATTGTTGGACTCAAAGCATTGGCTTTGTTTTCTCTTCACTGATGCTGCCAGACCTGTTGAGTTTTTTTGTTTCATAATCAAGCTTCTGCTTTTGAACATTTCAGCCTCCTGGTCGTTCTTGGAACTGAATAGCCTTCCCACTTATTTTTATGTCATCTGCAAACCTGGCAATAGTATGTTTGCTTCAAGTATATAAGTCAGTAATATTTTATTGACAATAAGTATGGATCCAGCACTGATCCCTGTGGTACTCCATTAGTTACACCTCCCTTCAGCCTAACTAACACTTCCGCCATCTACGATCCAACCCCAGCACCCAAGACATTTTCCCATCCCCACCCTTGTCTGCCTTCCGGAGTGACTCCCTTGTCCACTCCACACTCCCCTCCAATCCCACCACACCCAGCACGTTCCCGTGCAAACGCAGGAAGTGCCACACTTGCTCCCACACCTCCTCCCTCACCCCCATCCAAAGCCCCAAGATGACTTTCCATATTAAGCAGATGCTCACCTGCACATCTGCCAATGTAGTATACTGTATCCACTGTACCCGGTGTAGCTTCCTCTACATTGGGGAAACCAAGCGGAGGCTTGGGAAGCGCTTTGCAGAACACCTCCACTCGGTTCGCAATTTCGTTAGAGAGAAAAAGTTTGAGAGGTGACTTCATTGAAACATATAAAATAATCAGAGAGTTAGAGCCTTTATCCTAGGATGGTGACGGCGAGCACGAGGGGGCTTAGCTTTAAATTGAGGGGTGAAAGATACCGGACAGATGTCAGAGGTGGTTTCTTTACTCAGAGAGTAGTCAGGGAATGGAACGCTTTGCCTGCAACAGTCGTAGATTCACCAACTTTAGGTACATTTAAGTCGTCATTGGATAAGCATATGGACATACATGGAATAGTGTAGGTTAGATGGGCTTCAGATCAGTATGACAGGTCGGCACAGCATCAAGAGCTGAACGGCCTGTACTGTGCTGTAATGTTCTCTGTTCTATAAACACGTGCACCCCCCAGTTGCGAACCATTTTAACTCCCCCTCCCATTCCTTAGACGACATGTCCATCATGGGCATCCTGCAGTGCCATAATGATGCCACCCGAAGGTTGCAGGAACAGCCACTCATATTCCGCTTGGGAACCCTACAGCCCAATGGTATGAATGTGGGCTGCATGAGTTTTAAAATCTCCCCCTCCCCCACTGCACCCCAAAACCAGCCCAGCTCATCCCCTCCCACCACTGCATCCCAAAACCAGCCCAGCTCATCCCCGCCTACCTAACCTGTTCTTCCTCTCACCTAAACCCTCCTCCCACCTCAAGCCACACCTCCATTTACCACTTAGTAACCTCATCCAGCCTCCTTGATCTGTCTGTCCTCCCTGGACTGACCTATCCCCTCTCCACCTCCCCACCTACACTCTCCTCTCCACCTATCTTCTCCTCTATCCATCTTCGGTCCGCCTCCCGCTCTCTCCCTATTTATTTCAGAACCCTCTCCGCATCCCTGATGAACAGTGTCGGCCCAAAACTTCAGCTTTTGTGCTCCTAAGATGCTACTTGGCCTAGACAATAAAATGTGAGGCTGGATGAACACAGCAGGCCCAGCAGTGTCTCAGGAGCACAAAAGCTGACGTTTCGGGCCTAGACCCTTCATCAGAGTTTATTATCTTCGATTCTCCAGCATCTGCAGTTCCCATTGTCACTGCTACTTGGCCTGTTGTGTTCATCCAGCTTCACACTTTGTTATCTTGGATTCTCCAGCATCTGCAGTTCCCATTATCTCTCCCTTCAGCCCAACTGCCTATTTTCTATTCTTTGACCAATTCTGAAAACATGCTAATATACTATCCCAAAATTATGTGTTTTTTTTCTTATATTAGGTAAACTTAGGGCGATATTTTTTCAAGTGCCATTTTAAAATCCAAACACAATACTTCTACTGGTTCTGTTTTATCCATCCTGTCTGTTACTTACTCAAAGAATTTTTTAAAAATTGTCAGGCACAATTTCCCCACCATGAAGCCATGCTGACTTTGCTTGATTATATTATCTACTTCCACAGTTATGGACTAGACCAAGTCCCCAACAAATATGTATCAAGGAGATAACCTAGACTCCAACTTTTATTTAAAGACAAGTCTAGGGTGCTGTGTTCTAGATGTAAATCGATTCGGCACACCACTCAGATTTAAGCAAAACCACTTTCCCCCTAGTTAAAATGCAGACAAAAGAAAGAAGAATTGAGATTAGTTTAACTCTACTGGAAAACTTAATTGAATAATATATTACTTAACTACCAAACAACAACTGTTCCAATATAATAATATCCCATAAACACACCTTGGCAAAGGCAAAGACAGTAAAACAGATTGTCTCACATGATTCTGGTCACAGAAAGAGAACCCCTGCTTTTAGCTGTAACACAGAGAGAGATGGGGAGATATGGAGAGAGATAACAGCTTCCACGGCCAACTTCAAACCTCAACAACTGTCGAAATCTAAACTAAAACCTTGGTTCTGTGGGAGCCTGACATGACCCATTCATACTGAGATAGTAAGAACTGCCGATGCTGGAGAATCTGAGATAACAAGGTGTCGAGCTGCATGAACACAACAGGCCAAGCAGCATCAGAGGAGCAGGAAAGCTGATGTTTTGGGTCGAGCCCCTTCTTCGGAAGTTACCCATTCATGCTGCTTTTGTTGTTACAACTTCAAAAAATAAAACCCCAAGGCCTCTCGGGCCTTTAGAGAAGAACACAAACCAGGACAAAATACACCTCTTAAAGCCATAGTATTGCCAGACCACATGACCTGCTGTTGCATCTTTTATAACAGACTGCAATATTTTCCTAATGAGAGGTTGCCTATTTTTTGTCATCCTTCCTTTTCATATGAAGTTGTTACATTGGCAGTATTCCAATCTACTGCTTGAAATGTTCCAGATTCCCGGGATATTTGGAAGATTACTGCTAGTGCATCCAGTATCTCTGTAGCTACATCTTTTAATATCCTAGTGCAGGGTACATCAGGTCCAGGATACCTATTGACCTTTAGCCCCATTAGTTTCCCGAGCACCTTTTCTCTGGTGATATTTCCTGTCTGCTTTTTGTACCTTGTTAAGTAAGTAATTTTGAGATTGTATTTGTTTCTTTTGCTATGGAGACTCATATGAAGTATTTATTTGTCTCATTTGCCATTTCCTGATTCCCCATTATTATTTTTGCCGCCTCCATCCTTGAAGGGATCTGCGTTCACTTTGACTTCTTTCTTTCTTTTCATTTCTTTAAATACGCTTTTGTTGTCTGTTTCTTTTCTATTTCTCGGCTTTGAACTCTTTCCTTATTTCTGGTTTTCCACTAACCTTGGGCACTGACTGTTGAATTGGCAGAACATTGGAGAGAATGCTTAGGATATGGAATTTTTGGTCCGATAAATAGTACTCAACATGGTGCTGTTGCCCCAGCTCCTGCTCAGGTCTCTCCCAGTTGAAATGCCAAATGGGACCCTGCCCATGCTCTTCACAGCTGCCCTGCAACATTAAATGGCTGGAGGCAGGACATCGGGGTGCCGTCTTGGATAGAAGTTCTACCTTGTAGATATCCTGGCCACTTAGAGGCCAGAAGAGTCTGAAGTTGCTGTTGGCTGGATGGCGGGTCCCCGACGAGGGGTACGGAGTGTTTGAGGGTTGTTAGGGGTTGTTAAAAGGGTGGATGAGCATTTAAGAGCGTGAAGTGCCTAGGATCAGGCCAAGGGACCTGTGAATGATGTTCCCCTACCAACTCACTTTTTCTAGGCTGGATTGTGCATCTCAACCTGACTGCCTTTCTGATTGACATCTATCTCCTTACGCAATAGAGGGGATCCCTTAAATTGCCATCAATTAGTCTCAGGAGGTCAAAGGATAGGCAGGCTGCTTGACAGTTCCCCAGAACTTCCACACATGTACACACAGTGCCCTCCAGATTTTATGTGTTTCTTCCCACCTTCGTATCTGTGGGATGGGGCTTTATAATGTAGCTCATGCAGTGCTAAAACAAAGAAGTTATCCTGAACCTTGAAATAGGACTGGAATGATACACCCAAATCTGGTGACTAAACTTAAAGAGTAATAATTTTGGTAGTGTTGAGTAATAATGATGAAATTTACCCAACTTGTTTTAAGAATGTGACATTTTATCAACAAATTTAACTAATGCTATTTTCATTGGAGTACAGGGGATTAATAAGTAGTGAATGGAGACATAAAGGATTATGATTGGTTGGGGTAAGATAAACGTGGAAAGTCTGTGTTCCTATGGCTGATAGATGATGTTACAAGGAGAATGGAATGCATTGATGTTTTGGGGAAAAGATGTAGGGGGATGTTAGGAGGAATTTTTTTAAAGCAGTGAAGGTTCATGGGCCAGGATCTTGCTGCCTGTGGAAGGGTTAGAAGCCGAGAAAATAAATGATTTCAGTCACATGAATGCATATCTCTGGGAGCTTCATTCCTCATATTGCCATTAGATTTTATTTATGGAGGTTCTGTTATATTTAGAGTGGTTTGACTGGCATTCGATGTTTTGACAAAGTTTGCCAGATTTTGTTGGCATCATGTGAACTAACGTTGAATTGATACTTGCTTAACTACTAATTATTTTTGGTAGACGCTGTAGAACATACCATATGTATGACAAAATAGCAAAATTACAAGAGAAATCTCGTTCAAAACCGAGGTAACAGAGCATCTTTTTAAAATTAACAAGAACATATAATTAACACACTTAATAGCTGTGGCATAGTGTGATTTAAAAGAATGCTGATGACCAGAAGTGAAATAAAGGTTGTAAGATCCACTATTTGAAACGGAGAAAGAGCCAATTAGATTGTACTTTGGATTTGGATGTAGTGAGAATGAACATCGCTTGAAAAAGATGGATGTTTCAGGTTAAATTGTTTTGAGTCCTGCTTCATAAATATAAAGGAGGGCTTCATGACTTACAAAGCTACTGTTCCTCCACCATTGTTCTGCAGGAATTACTGAACCAAACAACAGAATATGACCAGCATCACTGACGGTTCCCTCGTTGGATTTGACATGTTGCATTTGAGAAGGAAATGGCCTGTTTCCATCATTCCAGAGTACTTTTGTGAATCCTTGTATTTATTTCTGGGCCAAATACAGGAATTAATTTTATTTAATAGCTCCAATAAGTTAAAACTATAATCGAAGTTAGTTTTCTTCCTCCTTTGTCGTGTATCTGTTGGAGTTGCACACAGCACAACGCGTCTTGGATCAACACAAATTGACACAAAATGAGCAACTTCTAAATGTGACTGAAGTAATCAACTGTTCAACGACCATTTATGATGGTTTGGAACAAAATCACAAGGATTTGGTCAACGTGCCACTCTGTGTCGAAATGTGTCTGAACTAGCTGCTGAACGTCTTTGATCCCTATGTATGATTTACACTTTAATGTAAGTTTAGATTGTCCTAAGGTGCACTAAACTGCATGCGACATATTGGATTTTGATATGTACAGGATCAGTTAAGTAAATGTGAAGATTGTGGACTGATTAAAATCAATCCGAGTATTGTTGACATAAGGTTTCAGTATGTTCTAGTTTCATTTCAGTTCAACAGATAAAGTAGTTGACAGTTTTAGCGACTTTTGTTTTAAATCATAAAATTTAAACTGATATACTTTTGATTCCATTTGGTCAGATCTGCCCAGGATCATGTAGACATCTTGACATTCTGATTGTAATGCTCTTCACGGTGACAAATGTTAGTGCTGGAGAATGACATGTATAAAATACACAATATGAACATCATCCAGTTAATGTCAAGGAATAAACGGCCAGACGTAGAATAAATTTTCATATGACCCTCAATCTCATAGAGTCATACAGCATAGAAACACCATATCTATGCCGACCAACAAACACCAAGCTGCACTAATCTCATTTGTCAACACTTGGTCCAGAGCCTACTTTGACCTAGCATTTTAAATGCTCATCCCAGATGCTTTTTAAATGTTGAGAATACCTGCATCAAAAACCCTCTCAAGCAGTGTGCTCCATATGTCTATCACTTTTTAGATGAAAAAGCTTTCAGACTTCCTCCAAAGCATTTAATCCTCACCTTAAACTTGTGCCATCTGGTCTTAGACACATGTGCCATGGGGAATGGATTCTCACCATGTATTCTGCCCGTGCCTGTCATAATTTTCTCTGCCTCAATCAGATCCCCACCCACACCACCGCCTCCTCTGCTCCAAGGAAAACAAACCCAGCATACCAGTCTATCTCATAACTGAGACTTTTTAACCTAGCCAGTATCTTGAAGAGCATTAACTGTGCCATTGTGGTATTTTCCAGGCTAATTGTCGTTCAGCTTATCTCAGTCAGATTGTTTAGTAAGCTCCATTTAGGAATAATGTTATGCACTTCACTTGGAAATGTATTAAGACTGTGACAGTATATTGGGGAATCCTTGCAAGCGGAGAGAATTTTATTTTCCTTCAGTCCAAGCTGGTTATAATTCTAGGACTTGGAGATGAAAGTCCGGGGTTAATCTTTCGGTGTCCTTCTCTGCACCCCACGTGACCTCCAATTTTTCATTTGTATAAAGTTGAGCTTTGTCTGCATGAGATGTGTTCCAATATTAAATCATTTTTGCGACTGTCAATTTTGACATTCTTCATTTGGTGCGTACCCGTCATATTGATTGCAGCTCAAGTTCCTTCTGAATGTCAAAACCAAAATGTTTCATTTTGCAGTAAAATTGCAGACATTGAGCTGAAATTCGTGCTAGGGAGCACTGAAAGGCATAGATTATTTCTCAGTACCACCCTCATTAATAATTATTCCCTTTTTCTACCTGCCAGACAGGAACTAGATGCTGAGAATTACCGAAATGAAATTCAGAGTGGGTGTGTGGTGCTTCCACATTGCTCAATGCTCCTCTGGACCCCCAACTTGGACACTAGTCACCAGCATCTCCAGCCACACCCATCAGTAGCACCCCATGTCCACAGTTTTGACATGTGGCATTTTCCAGCCTCAGCACATCATGGCACATCTCAGATCTGCTTTCAGTACTCTTCTGTACTTCATTGCTGCATTTTGGATTGCAGCAGCCCCCCTCATTGCAGTGCTGCTGCCAGGGCACTTTTATATGCAGGAACAGGCACCCATTCGTGTATTGGGCCACGTTACACATCAGGACACCTTGCTTGAGCTCTCCACTCTCATTTTGTCCCTGCATGAATGCTAACAGCTCCTCTGCCTTGTCTTCATTTGCCTTGTCTTTTTATGGGTTGCCCCCTCTGCCACATCTCACAGACTCATAATGCTAGTATATTGATTAACTTTTTGGCATCGAGACCAAGCCAGACAGCTTGTCATGTTTGTCAGCAGTCATCAATCAAAGGAGTGGATGTGTTGCCGTTCAGCACCGTGATATGTTGATCTCACACCTGCAGCATGTGCCAGCTGCAGAAGCACAGAACGCGTTGCATTGTCTCCAACCTCATGGTCATGCTTCATGTTCTGAGGGGAATGGTCTGTAGTCAAGGGAGGCAGTTCCAGGCAGCAGATCTAGGTAACTCCAGGGCATTGTCTGATATCACTCGAGGGGCTTGGAGGCAATCAGTTGGCTGCTCAGAATGATCATGGTCAGGACACTATCCTCATAGGTTGTGAGAAGTCAAACGTTAGACACCTCACTACCTGTGATGCTGCTTGGCCTGCTGTGTTCATCCAGCCTCACATTTTATTATCTCTACCTGTGTTGGCTCTTTCTGCCCTGCTGTGGGCTGTTTTACCTGGAATGAAACAAAGGGAGGGATTGAGTGAGATGAAATGAGCTGGTGCATTTGTTCGTGCTCATGTATGTTTGGGAAGGGAGGTGAGGTCTCCTGGGTGAGAGCAAGAGGCACAGAGAGCATACAGGAATAATAGCCTTGGGGCCTCAAGTAGACGAGAGCAAGCGAAGACAGACATTGAATGCTTTGGTGAGAATGGTATTACATGAGCTGTGCTGAAGGGTGGTGCAGAATTAGAGAGAGTGTGAATGTGAGGTAGCACAGAACAATGAGGCTCTTCTGTTGGAGCAGGGGTCACTGATCTTGCAGCACTGCTGGATGGTTCTTTTGGTGGTTGAGACTGCATTGACACTGGACAGCCTCAGATGAGTCTGGCCGAGTCTTGTGTCATGGCCTCCTGTGCTTGTCCTTGGGAAAGAGGACAGTTCTGCACTGCACCAATCCATCCACCAGGACTTCCAGGTCCCTAACTGTAAAATAAGGTGCTAATTTCCTCTTTCCTGCCCTGTCTGGGACAAATGCTATGAACTGTACAAGGCAGTTCTGAATTCTGAGCATTTTACTGGTTCACAATAGCCTTTAAACATGGCACTAGTGCCAGTAATACCAGGATGGTCCAGTTACGATGAGTAGGAGAACTAACTAGCATCGGCTGAGAGAGGCGCAATAGGAGCATTGTTGCCAGTTATTGAATAGGTTTGCCACAACAGCGTGAGAAAATCTGTTCGGTCTTTTGGAGAGCTACTGTCCTTGCAGTGCAATAAAAATGACACTGAACTGATTCATTCCAGTGTTTTAGACCTGAAGATTTAAGAACAGAATTAGACCATTCAGCCCATTGAGTGGGATCAATCATTCTCAATCCCATTCTCCTGTGTCCATACTAAGCAAGAACATATCTATCTATGCCTGAAATCAACTCTGACTTGGCCTCCACAGGTTTCTGCATCAACGAGTTCCACAGATTCACAACTTTCTGACTGAATAAATTCCTCCTCATCTCCATCCTGAAGGGTAGTCCCTTTGACTCTGAGGCTGTGCCCCCAGGTCCTGGTCTCTCCTACTCGTGGAAACATCATCTCCATGTCCACTCTATCCAGGCCTGAATTACCTTCAGTGTGCCCCCTTCATCCT
This sequence comes from Stegostoma tigrinum, assembly GCF_030684315.1. Taxonomy (NCBI): domain Eukaryota; kingdom Metazoa; phylum Chordata; class Chondrichthyes; order Orectolobiformes; family Stegostomatidae; genus Stegostoma; species Stegostoma tigrinum. The sequence continues at coordinate 516,070 of NW_026728768.1, forward strand.
TCTAAACTCCATCGAGTACAGACCCAGAGTTCTCAGCCATTCCTCACATGACAGTCCCTTCATCGCCAAGATTATGTTTGAGAACCTCCTCTAGACCCTGACAAAGGCCAGCACATCCTTCCTTAGACAGATGGCCAAAAACTGCTCTTAATATTCCAAATGCAATATGACCAGAGCCTTACACAGCCTCAGCAATACATCTCTGCTCTTGTATTTTTGCCGTCTTGAAATGAATGCTGACATTGCATTTGCCTTCCCAACTGCCAACCGAACCTGCATGTGAAAAGAATCCTGAACTGGGGCATCTTTGTGCTTCAGATTTCTGAAGCCTTTCCCCATTTAGAAAATAGCCTATGCCTGTACTGCCACTTCTCTACAGACTCTCTGTGACCTCCCCACTTCCTCAACACTACTTGCCTCTCCACCTATCGAAATGTCATCTGCAAACTTAGCAACAACGCCCTGTGGACAACAATACCATTAGTTCCTTTGTCCAGATTGCTGATGTATAACGTGAATGGCTGTTGTCTGAACTCTGATGACTGTGGAACTCCTGTAGTTGCTGGCTGCCATCCTGCAAAAGACCCTTTTATTGCCACTCTCTGCATTCTGCCAGTTAGCCGATCCTCTATCCATGCCAGTACCTACTCCCTAACACAATAAGCTCATTTTTTTTATTTTGAAGCGTCCTGTGTGGCACCTTGTCAAAGGCTTTCTGAAAATCCAAACAGATAAAGTTCAATGGCTCCCTTTTGTTTTTACCCACTGGTTACATTCTCAAAGAATCTAACAGAGACCTTCCCTTGACAAAGTTGTGTTTTCTCAGCCCAATTTAACATGTAGTTCCAAGTATTACCATGTCCTTCCAAGTACTCTCCGATCTCATCCTTAATAATGGATTCTAAAATCTGACCGAATGACCAGCATCAGGCTAACAGGTTTTTCTCGTCTTTTAATTTCTTGTCTTTTGCCTCCCTCCATTTTAAACAGGGGTGTTATATTTGCCATTTTGTACTCCTTTGGGACCCACCCTGACTCCAGTAATTCCTGAAAGATCATCAATACCTGCATGGTCTTCTTACTTATCTCCTTCAGAACTCTGGGGGGCAGTCCATCTGGTCCATGTAATTTACCATCTTCTCGGAATTATAGAATTCCGACAGAGCGGAAAGAGGCCATTGGGTCTGCACCATCTCCGTCAAGAACATCCCACCAAGACCCAGCCCTGTACTGTGTCCCGGCAAGCTCACATTTGCCATGGCTGATCCACCTTGCCTGCACATCTTTGGACTGTGGATGGAAATCAGAGCACCTGGCGGAGACCCGTGCGGACATGGGGAGAATGTACAAATTCCACACAGACCCTTCAGCTTCCCCTGTACCTTCTCCTTAGTGATGGCCACCGCACTCACTTCTGCTTCAGACTCCCTTAAAGTTCTACGACTGGTGCCTTCCAACCTGAAGACTGATGCAAAATACTTGTTCAGTTCCTCTGCCATTTCTTTGTTCCCCAACACTACTTATCTGGCCCCTCTTGAAATTTTCTTTGGATTTACAGGGGTGTTTTACAATAACAGTATCTACTTTATTGTGTTGACAAATGGATTGTTGAGATGATCACAGAAACAATAAGCAAAATTCATCAGTACTCTCAATTAACAATCATATAGCGCAGCTGAACACGTGGCTACGCAGCTGGTGTAGGAGGGAGGGCTTCAGATATGTAGATAATTGGGATGCCTTCTGGGGAAGGTGGGACCTGTACAAGAAGGACGGGTTGCATCTGAACTGGAAGGGGACCAATGTCCTGGGTGGAAGGTTTGCTCGAGTAGTTCGAGAGGGTTTCAACTAGTATGGCAGGGGGGTGGGAACCTGAGCTGTATACCAGAGGTGAGCGTTGATGCAGGTGAGGCAGTAGCAAGAGGTAGACCAGCTAGTGGGAAGGATTTTCCTGGGAAGGAACCAAGGGATCGGTTAAAGTGTGTTTGCTTTAATGCAAGGAGTATCAGGAATAAAAGTGATGAACTTAGAGCATGGATCAGTACCTGGTGCTATGATGTTGTGGCCATAACAGAGACATAGGTTTCTCATGGGCAGGAATGGTTGCTGGGTCTTCCAGGGTTTAGAACATTTAAAAAGAATAGGGAGGGGGGAGAAAGAGGAGGGGGTGTAGCACTACTAATCAGAGAGGGTATCACAGCTACAGAAACTTCCATTGTCGAGGAAGATCTGCCTACTGAGTCAGTATGGGTGGAAATTAGGAACAGCAAGGGAGTAGTCACCTCGTTAGGGGTTTACTACAGGCCCCCCAATAGCAGCAGGGAGATTGAAGAAAGCATAGGTCGACAGATTTTGGAAAAGTGTGGACGCAGTAGGGTTGTTGTAATGGGTGACTTTAACTTTCCGAATATTGATGGGAACCTCCTTCGAGCAGAAGATTTGAATGGAGCTGTTTTTGTAAGGTGTGCTCAGGAGGGTTTCCTAACGCAGTACGTTGAGAGGCCGACGAGGGGAGAGGCCATTCTGGACTTGGTGCTCGGAAACGAGCCGGGGCAGGCATCAGATCTTGTGGTGGGAGAGCATTTTGGTGATAGTGACCATAACTGCCTCACATTCTACATAGCTATGGAGAAGGAGAGGATGAGGCAAAATGGGAGGATATTTAATTGGGGAAGAGGAAACTATGATGCGATTAGACATGAGTTAGGAAGCATGGACTGGGAGCAGTTGTTCCATGGTAAGGGAACTATAGACATGTGGAGACTGTTTAAGGAACAGTTGTTGGGAGTGATGAGTTAATATGTCCCTCTGAGACAGGCAAGAAGGGGTAAGATAAAGGAACCTTGGATGACGAGAGCGGTGGAGCTTCTTGTGAAAAGGAAGAAGGTAGCTTACATGAGGTGGAGGAAGCTAGGGTCAAGTTCAGCTAGAGAGGATTACATGCAGGCAAGGAAGGAGCTCAAAAATGGTCTGAGGAGAGCCAGGAGGGGGCACGAGAAAGGCTTGGCAGAAGGAATCCGGGAAAACACAAAGGCATTTTACACTTAGGTGAGGAATAAGAGAATGATGAAAGAAAGAGTAGGGCCGATCAGGGATAGCATAGGGAACTTGTGTGTGGAGCCTGAGGAGGTAGGCGAAGACCTAAATGAGTTTTTTTGCTTCTGTCTTTACGAAAGAAACGAACTTTGTAGTGAATGAAACCTTTGAAGAGCAGGTGTGCATGCTGGAATGGATAGAGATAGAGGAAGCTAATGTGCTGAAAATTTTGTCAAACATTAAGATTGACAAGTCGCCAGGCCCGGACCAGATTTGTCCTCGGCTGCTTTGGGAAGCGAGAAATGCAATTGCTTCGCCACTTGCGAAGATCTTTGCATCCTCGCTCTCCACTGGAGTCGTACCTGAGGACTGGAGAGAGGCAAATGTAATTCCTCTCTTCAAGAAAGGAAATAGGGAAATCCCCGGCAATTATAGACCGGTAAGTCTCACGTCTGTCGTCTGCAAGGTGTTAGAAAGGATTCAGAGGGATAAGATTTATGACCATCTGGAAGAGCATGGCTTGATCAAATACAGTCAACACGGCTTTGTGAGGGGTAGGTCATGCCTTACAAACCTTATCGAGTTTTTTGAGGATGTGACTAGAAAAGTTGATGAGGGTCGAGCTGTGGATGTGGTGTATATGGACTTCAGTAAGGCATTTGATAAGGTTCCCCATGGTAGGCTCATTCAGAAGGTCAGGAAGAATGGGATACAGGGGAACTTAGCTGCTTGGATACAGAATTGGCTGGCCAACAGAAGACAGCGAGTGGTAGTAGAAGGAAAATATTCTGCCTGGAAGTCAGTGGTGAGTGGGGTTCCACAGGGCTCTGTCCTTGGGCCTCTACTGTTTGTAATTTTTATTAATGACTTGGATGAGGGGATTGAAGGATGGGTCAGCAAGTTTGCAGACGACACAAAGGTCGGAGGTGTCGTTGACAGTGTAGAGGGCTGTTGTAGGCTGCAGCGGGACATTGACAGGATGCAGAGATGGGCTGAGAGGTGGCAGATGGAGTTCAACCTAGATAAATGCGAGGTGATGCATTTTGGAAGGCCGAATTTGAAAGCTGAGTGCAGGATTAAGGATAGGATTCTTGGCAGCGTGGAGGAACAGAGGGATCTTGGTGTGCAGATACATAGATCCCTTAAAATGGCCACCCAAGTGGACAGGGTTGTTAAGAAAGCATATGGTGTTTTGGCTTTCATTAACAGGGGGATTGAGTTTAAGAGTCGTGAGATCTTGTTGCAGCTCTATAAAACTTTGGTTAGACCGCACTTGGAATACTGCGTCCAGTTCTGGTCGCCGTATTATAGGAAAGATGTGGATGCTTTGGAGAGGGTTCAGAGGAGGTTTACCAGGATGCTGCCTGGACTGGAGGGCTTATCTTATGAAGAGAGGTTGACTGAGCTCGGTCTCTTTTCATTGGAGAAAAGGAGGAGGAGAGGGGACCGAATTGAGGTATACAAGATAATGAGAGGCATAGATAGAGTTGATAGCCAGAGACTATTTCCCAGGGCAGAAATGGCTAGCACGAGGGGTCATAGTTTTAAGCTGGTTGGTGGAAAGTATAGAGAGGATGTCAGAGGCAGGTTCTTTACGCAGAGAGTTGTGAGAGCATGGAATGCGTTGCCAGCAGCAGTTGTGGAAGCAAGGTCATTGGGGTCATTTAAGAGACTGCTGGACATGCATATGGTCACAGAAATTTGAGGGTGCATACATGAGGATCAATGGTCGGCACAACATTGTGGGCTGAAGGGCCTGTTCTGTGCTGTCTCTGCGCCGCCCCTCCCCCCGCCTTTTCCTCCATCTCTCTTACTCTCAATCCGAGCCTCTCCACCCGCTCAGCAGGGTGAGTTTCTTTCGAACAAAGTTTAAAGATCTCTGTTTGAACCCAAGCCATCCGCAATCAGACTGCATTTTTACTCCCCCCCCACCTCCCTCCCTCCCTCCCTCCCTCCCTCCCTCCCTCCCTCCCTCACATACACACACAGTCTGTCTCTTTCTCCCTTTCAGTCAATCCCCTTCCTCTCTTGGTCCTACTCAAGCCTTTTCCCACCCCCGACTCTGCCTCGGCGATGAGTCCGCTGTCTGGATCCCTTTTCCCAGGCGTGGGCTGAGGACCCAGCGGTTCGGCAGCGGGGATCATCGCACGACGCTCCCGGACCCCTACAACCTCCTGTTCTCCAGCGGCCTCCAGCATGACCACCGGGCTGGGAGCAGGCATCCGGGCTGCCGGAGCGCTCGCTGCTCAGTGGCTCAGCCCTGCGCCGCCTTTGCCGGGAGCGGGGATCCGAGGTGGGAGAAGGCCTCTTCGCCCGGCTCCTGGGCACAGCTACCTGCCTGAACAGCTGCCTGGCACCGAGCCTGCGCTCCCCGAGCACCCGGCCGCGGGTCCGCGACGCCTTCCGGGGCTGAGTAGCCGAAAACTATCTCCTACTGCAAGGTGAGAGCGGGGTTTGGGGTGAAGGGAGGACTGGGGACATGAGCACGGTCCCTGTTTCACATCCTGCGCCGCTCCTATCACAAGCGAGGGGTTGGGAATGTATGTTTTGGGGGTGAGAATAGCCCTCCCCGGGTGAGAGAAGGCTGGGGACATTGGGAGGGTGTCCATTATACAGCCCTGCGCGGGTTTCCGTAGCCGAACAGCCTACTGCTCTCGTACTACAAGGTAAAGGGAAGGCGGGGGATGGAATGGGGTGGGGTTTCGAGGATAGCCGTCTTGGAAGTGAGAGGACATGGGGAGAGTCACTATCGTACAGCCCAGTGACTGAATGGCTTACAGCTACTGCAAAAGCGTCGTGGTGGGGGTTGGTTTAGGAGAGGGGTGTTGTAGGGAGGTTTGGGGTCACGGGCAGAGCTGCTTTCTTCAGCCGAACAGCCACTGCCACAAGATGAGATGGGAGGAGGTGTTTTCGGAGCGAGGGGATGCCCCCTCGCCCCGCCGCTGTGGGAAGTAGGATCTTTATCGCACAACCCTCCGTAGCCGAATAGCACTCCGACGACAAGGTGGGAAGGCAGGAGGGGCTCCCGGGGATGAGGGAAGGACAGAACCAGGGTCAGTATAAAGTTAGGGGCTGAACAGACCCCTTCCAGGGGCTGAGGGGAGCTCTTGATGCCCTGCGCCAAGCGACCAGCCGAGATCGACCCGCAGCTCTCCGACTACAAGGGGACCCTGTCTCAGAGCATTTCTGGCCGGAGCTCTGAGGGAAAGCGTCATCGCACCCAAAACGCTACCTCGGGACTTTTTCTTGACAGATGCTGAGCATTTTCAGCAACTTGTGTTTGCATTTCTACCCGGAGGTGGGTTTGTGGAGAGACACCATGGGAAGGGAATGGGTGTGGGGTTTGATGGGGCAGTCACAGAGACTGTCGAGAGAGAGAGAGAGAGGCAACCCCCGTGTCAGGGTTTGGAAAATCTCCGGCAGTGCTTCATATCTCTCTCAGCCGAAGGCGCTGCGTGCTTTGGTTTCCTTTGCTCTTGTACTCTCTCCCCCTGTGAATAAAGCCAGAGTGAGAAAGAGAGAGAGTTTGTGGTGGGAGAGAGAAAAGGGACAGAAAGATGGAAATAAAGGAGCATGACAAGGGAGTGAAATTAGGGCCAGCAGAGGTGAGAGAGGGGGAGAGAATCAGAGTGAGGGAGGAAGAGTGATAAAACACAAACAAAAGAGAATGGGAGGTAACGAGGTGTTCATGAGCATGAAACAGCAGGACATGCAGCATCAGAGGCCAGGGAAGCTGATGTCAGCCTGTCTGCTGTGTTCATCTCCCTTCCTCCGTTCCCCCCCTCCTCCTGCCCCTTTGCCCCCCCTCCTCCTGCCCCTTTGCCCCCCTCCTCCTGCTGCCCCTTTGCCCCCCCGCCCCCTCCTCCTCCTGCCCCTTTTCCCCCCTCCTCCTCCTGCCCCTTTTCCCCCCTCCTCCTCCTGCCCCTTTTCCCCCCTCCTCCTCCTGCCCCTTTTCCCCCTCCTCCTCCTGCCCCTTTGCCCCCTCCTCCTCCTGCCCCTTTGCCCCCCTCCTCCTCCTGCCCCTTTGCCCCCCCTTCCTCTTGCTCCCTCCAGTCATCCATTCCTTCTTCCAGTCAGTCCTCGCTCCCTCCCACCAGCCATCCATTCCTCCCTCCCTCGCTCCCTCTAGTCAGTCAAAACAACTAAGAAAATTACAGCACAGGAACAGGTCCTTCAGCCCTCCAAGCCTGCGCCGATCAAGATCCTCTGTCTCACCTGTCACCTATTTTCTCACGGTCTGTGTCCATTTGCTCTCTGCCCATCCACGTACCTGTCCAAATATATCTTAAAAGACGCTAACGTGTCTGCGTCTCCCACCTCCGCTGGCAACACGTTCCAGGTGCCCACCAACCTCTGTGTAAAGAACTTTCCATGCATATGTCCCTTAAACTTTGCTCCTCTCACTTTGAACTCATGACCCCTCGTAATTGAGTCCTCCACTCTGGGGGTAAAAAGCTTTTTGCTGTTCACCCTGTCTATACCCTCATGATTTTGTTGACCTCAATCAGGTCCCCCCCAATCTCCATCTTTCTCATGAAAATAATCCTAATCTACTCAACCTCTCTTCATGGCTAGCACCCTCCATACAAGGCAGCATCCTGGTGAACTTCCTCTGCACCCTCTCCAAAGCATCCACAACCTTTTGGTAATGTGGCGACTGGAACTGTGCACAGTAGTCCAAATGTGGCCAAACCAAAGTCCGATACAACTGCAACGTGACCTTGGCAAGTCTTGTACTCAATACCCCATCCAATGAAGGAAAGCATGCCATATGCCTTCGAGACCACCCTATTGACCTGCGTTGTCACCTTCAGGGAACAATGGACCTGAACACCCAGATCTCTCTGTTCATCAATTTTCCCCAAGACTTTTCCATTTACTGTATAGTTCGTCCTTGAATTTGATCTTCCAAAATGCATCACCTCGCATTTGCCCGGATTGAACTCCATCTGCCATTTATCTGCCCAACTCTCCAGTCTATCTATGTTCTGCTGTAACCTCTGATCGTCCCATTCACTATCGGCTTCTCCATTCCTCCCTTGTAGTGCGATTAGGCAAGACTAAGGAGGCATAGAATGGGTGTGCAAAATGCAGGGCAATGGGGACAATTGAATTGTGGAGCTGGTTTAAGGAACAGATATTGCGTGTCCTTGATAGGTACGTCCCTGTCAGGCAGGGAGGAAGCGATCAGCTAAGGGAACCGTGGTTTACTAAAAAACCTGCATCTCTTGTTAAGCAGAAGAGGGAGGCTGATGTGACGATGAGACCAGATGGTTCACATGAGGTGATGGAGAGCTACAGATTAGCTAGGAAGGATTTCAAGAGAGAGTTAAGAAGAGCAAGGAGGGTACACGAGCAGTCACTGGCAGGTAAATAAAGGAGAACCCGAAAGCTTTCGATAGGTATGTGAGGAATAAGAGGATGACTTGGGTAGGCATAGGGCCAGTCAAAGACAGAAGTGGGAAGTTGTGTGTGGACGCTGTGGAGATTGGAGAGGTGCTAAATGAATGTTTCTCATCTGTTTTCACTGAGGGACAGGAGAATATTGTAGAGGAGGTGACTGAGTTAGAGGCTACTAGAATTGAAAGGGTTAAGGTTAGTAAGGAGGAAGTGTCATCAATTCGACAACGTGTGAAGGTAGGTAAAGCCCCTGGGCCTGATAGGATTTTTCCGAGGATTGTCTGGGATGCTAGGGAGGAGGTGGTGGAGCCTTTGGCCTTGATCTTGGAGTCCTCATTGTCTACAGGTTTAGTACCAGAGGAGTGGAGGATTGCAAATGTTGTGCCCTTGTTCAAGAGGGGCAGTAGGAATGACCCAGGCAATTATAGACCTGTGAGCCTTAGGTGTGTTGCAGGAAAAATTTTGGAAAGGATTATAAGAGATAGGATTTATAATCATCCAACAATCAACAAGTTGATTGGAGATAGTCAGCATGGATTCGTCAAGGGCAGGTCGTGTCTCACAAACGTCATTGAGTTTTTTGAGAAGGTGACCAAGCATGTGGATGAGGGTCGGGCAGTTGGCGTGGTGTTCATGGACTTGAGTAAAGCCTTTGATAAGTTTCCCCATGGTAGGCTCTCGGAGAAAATACAGAGGCACGGGATTGAGGGAGATTTAGCCAGTTGGATTAGAAACTGGCTTTCGGTAAGAAGGCAACCAGTGGTGGTTGATGGAGAATATTCAGCCTGGAGTCCGGTAACGCGTGGTGTGCCTCAAGGATCTGTTTTGTGACCACTGCTGTTTGTCATTTGTATAAATGACTTGGACGCAGGAATTGGTGGATGGGTTTGTGAGTTTGCAGATGACACTAAAGTCGGTGGAGTGGTGGACAGTGTGGAAGAATGTTGCAGGTTGCAGGGAGACTTGGATAAACTGCAGAATTGTCCCGAAATTTGGCAAATGGAGATTAATATGGATAAATGTGAGGTGTTTCACTTTGGGAGGAATAATAGGAAGGCAGAACACCGGGTCAACGGAAAGATTCTTGGCAGTGGAGATGAGCAGAGGGATCGTGGTGTCCATGTACATAGATTCCTGAAAATTGCCACCCAGGTTGATAGTGCTGTTCAGAAGTCTGATGGTGTTTTAGGTTTCATTGGTAGAGGGATTGAGTTGCGGAGACGTGATGTCATGCTGCAACTCTACAAAACGCTAGTGCGGCCTCAGTTTGAATATTGCGTGGTCGCTCCATTACAGGAAGGATGTGGAATCATTGGAACAGGTGCAGAGGAGATTTACCAGAATGTTGCCTGGTCTGGAGCGAAGGTCTTATGAAGAAAGGCTGAGGAACTTGGGTCTGTTCTCATTGGAGAGAAGGAGGCTCAGAGGGGATTTAATAGAGACATACAAGATGGTCAGTGGATTAGATAGGGTGCACAGTGAGAGTTTTTTTCCGAGGATGATGACTTCAGCTTGTACAAGGGGGTGCAGCTACACTTTGAGGGGTGATGGATTTAAGACAGATGTCAGAGGCAGGTTCTTTACTCAGAGAGTGGTAAGGGTGTGGAATGCCCTGTCTGCCAATGAAGTTAACTCAGCCACATGAGGGGCATTTAAACAGCCCTTGGATCAGCATATGGTTGACAATAGGATAGTGCAGGGGAATGGGCTTCGATTAGTTCACAGGTCGGCGCAACATGGAGGGCCGAAGGGCCTGTTCTGCGTTGTGTTCTTCTATGTTCAGTTACAGTTCACAGATTACTCTACCACTCATTTTAGTGTTGTGTGAAGAGGATAATGAACATCTGCAGAAGGACGCAGAAAGTGTAAGTGAATGGACAATGGCAGATGGAGTGCAACGATGGTAAAAGTGAGACTATCCATTTTGGTAGCAATTAGGGCAAAATGGAGTATTAGTTAAATGGTGAAAAATTGTAGCATGCTGCTATTCCCCGGCTGCATGTTTTAAAGGCCAAGACAGACAGATCTTTGAACAGCAAAGGAATTGAGTTTAAAAATCGGGAGGGGATGCTCCAGTTGTATAGGGTGCTGGTGAGGCTTGATGTCGAATAGTTTGTACAGTTTTAGTCTCCTCACTTGAGAAAGGATGTGCTGGCAGTGGAGGGGGTGCAAAGGAGCTTCACAAGATTGATTCCACAATTGAAAATGTTGCTGTATGGGGAGAGATTGAGGAGACTTGGATTGCACTCTCTGAGACTTCGAAGAATGAGGGGTGTTCTAATAGCACCTTTTAAAATGATGAAAGAAATAGATAGGAAAGAAACACGGAAGTTGTTTCCACTGATGGGTGAAATTACAACTAGGCGGCACAGCCTCAAAATAAGGGTGAACAGATTTCAGACTGAGTTGAGGATGAGCTTCTTCATCCAAAGGGTTGTGAATCTGTGGAATTCTCTGCTCAGTGAAACAGTCAAGGTTCCCTGGTTGAATGTTTTAAAGGCCAAGACAGATAGATCTTTGAACAGGAAAGGAATTGAGTGTTATGGTGAATGGGAGGGTAAGTGGAACTGAGTCCGCCAAAAGATCAGCGATGACCTTATTGAATGGCGGAGCGAGCTGGAAGAGACAGATGACCTACTCCTTTATTTCTTCTGTCCATATGTCCTTAGATTGCCATCCTTGTCATTCCTCCTTCCCTGGAATAGGCCAGTTCTGAACGCTGATCAGTAGGTCTTTAAATATCTCCCGCGTATCAAATGCCGACTTGTTCAATCAAAGCTCCTCCCAATTAATACTGCTCAGCTCCTACCTAATACTGATGTAATTTTCCTTCCCCCAATTTCGTAGCTTCCCCCAAGGTCCTGATTATTCATAGCTATCTTAAAATGTAAGGAGAGGCGATCACCCTGTTGAAGAAGCTCCTGGTTCAGTGTTTTCCCCCATGTGGGAGTCAACTACAGGTTTTCTTGTTCCAAGGTTGGGGAGGAAATAGCCGAGTGGTATTATTGCTGGATTGTTAATTCAGAGACTTAGATAACATTCTGGGGACCGGTGTTCAAATCCCAGCACAGCAGGTGGTGGAATTTGAATTGAATCCAAAAGAAAATCATGAATGAAGAATCTAATGATGACCATGAATCCATTGTCAAATGTCAGAAAAACCCACCTGCTTCACTGATGTCCTTTCGGAAAGGAAACTGCCATCCTTACATGGTCTGGCCTACATGTGACTGCAGACCCACAGCTAGATGATTGACTCTGAACTGTCCCCTGGGCAACGAGGGATGGACAATAAACACTGCCGAGCTAGTGATGTCCTCCTCCCATTAGCAAATAAATAAAATTGGATTCTATGTCTTCCGATTGAAGATTGTTTCTTGTTCTCACAGTAATTTCATCGCTTACAGTCAGTTTCCCTCTTGCCTGTCTTTTTGGAATGTCACGTAGCCCTGCACATTTACCTCCAGTGTTGATCGCCTTATAACCATGTCTTTGTAATAGCTCTCAAATCATGCCCGTCAACCTGTATGTGTGCTATGAATTTGTTGATTTTGTTCTGAATACAATGAGCACGCAAGCAAAGAGTCATTAATTTTGATTTATAACTTTATTTCACCTCTTGACACTATTTACAGCTGTTTTCTGTTTCTACATGCTGTCTTTTCCAGTCCCATGCTGAGTATTGTTATCCCAATAGTTCTTTAATGTCAGTGTGTGTGTATTCCTGGGCGACTATGCTCGTGTGGTCTACGGAGTTGTGGAGGTCACAGTTCTAGGACAGCCATTTCATAGGCCTCTGCTGCAGCTAAGAAGAAAAGACAATCTCTTGCTCTGAGCTCTGCAAACCAGGGCAATGTCAAAAAGGAAACAAGGTCAAAAGAATTTCAACAAGGATCTCAAAATTAACTGCTGAATTCACATAAGCATTCCGGGGATCGCCCAATGTAGTGGCCACAACATCCCACTTTCTATTCCTCACAAACAATCCAAAGGCTGAACTATCCGTATCCCTCTTAACTTTTACGTTTTTTGAGCTAATTTCTTGTTTCTAACTTGTGTGTATTTGTGGTGCCTTATGACTTCTTGCATTTAGCAATTGATAAACTCACTTTCTCACTAATTCAGTAAAACCTAGTTTTATAGAATCCCCAGTGTGGAAACAGGCCATTCAGTTCGAGAAGTCCACAGCAACCCTACAAAGAGCATCCCACCCAGACCCATCCCCATTCCCTACTCTATCCCTGTCAGCCTGCATTTCCCATGGCTGATATACCTAACCTACACGTGTGTGGGCACTGTGGGTAATTCAGCATTCCCAATCCACCGAACCTGCACATCTCTGGACTGGTCAAAACAATGATTCGATTTGAATTAGTTATAATGCAGCTGTTAACAGTAATCCTCCGTCCCTGTGTTGGAGCGAGATTTAACATTCAAGATCAAAAATGAAACACTTGAACAAGGTAGCTCAAATTGAGGTTGTTGACTTGCTCGCCGAGCTGGCTTGTTTTCATTGAGACGTTTCGTCACCATGATTGGTGACATCACCAGCAGAGCCTCCAACGAAACAATGTTACTTTACTCTGTCTGGAATTTATACTGTCCGGTCAGTTACCATGAGTACTGTCATTTCGGGTTTTGATCTGTATGGGTTTGTATGTGCGGTCCAATTGTATCTGTTTGTTGGTTGCATTATGGGTGGAGGATCACGCCACTCATACGAAACTGGGACAAGGTAACCATAGTAGCCCAAGCCAAGTGTAGACACGCAGAGGAATTCCTAGAGGCATGGTTCACCACCCATTCTGCAGGCTCACATTCTTGGTCTCTTCAGTTTGAATATGATCACTCAACCATATCCTTTATGACAAACAACAGAGTCTTACTTCCTAAAATCTTCAAACAGGACTGTCCAGACAGATTCACTTGTTCTCATGATATCGCCTTCTGCTGGAGGGATTCCGAAATGTCTGCATTCTTCCTCAACTGAGCATTCCTTGCGTTCGTGGTTGACAGAGCTCTCGGCCATGTCCAACCCATCTCGTACACTTTGGCCTCACCCCTGATGAGGTACCCTGGTCCTCAATGACCAACCCATCAATATCCACATCTAGAAGAACATCAGCCACGATTTCCAACAAGATCCCACCACCAGGCATATATTCCCCTCCCCTCCCTTGTCAGCCTTCTGCAGGGACCATTCCATCAGGACACCTCGGTCCACTCCTTATCCATTCGCAACACCTCCCCATAACCCGACAGCACTTTCCATGCCACCACAGAAGGCATAACATCTGTCCATTTACTTCCTCCGGCTTCACTATCCAAGGCTTCCAGGGGAAGCAGCGATTTACCCACACTTCACTCAATCTAGTCTACTGTATTCACTGCTCACAATATTGTCTCGCTCTGCATCGGGGAGACGAAACACAGACTGACCAACCACTTGGCTGAACACCTATATTCTGTACATAAAAATGGCCCCAGGTTTCCAATTGCCTATCACTTGAGCACCCCATCATGATCCCTGGCCAAAATCTCTGTCTCAGGCTTGCTGCAGTGTTCCAGTGAGTGCAAGGTAGAAGACAAAAATCTCATGTTTGCTTTGCAGAACACCTCCGCTCGGTTCGCAATCAACAACAGCACCTTCCAGTCACCCACCATTTTAACTCCTTTAACTCCCCCTCCCATTCCTTAGACGGCATGTGCATCATGGGCCTCCTGCAGTGCCACAATGATGCCACCCGAAGGGGGCAGGAACAGCAACTCATATTCCGCTTGGGAACCCTGCAGCCCAATGGTATCAATGTGAACTTCACAAGCTTCAAAGTCTCCCCTTCCCCCACTGCATCCCAAAACGAGCCCAACTGCATCCCAAAACCAGCCCAGCTTGTCCCACCTCCCTAACCTGTTCTTCCTCTCACCTATCCCCTCCTCCCACCTCAAGCCGCACCTCCATTTCGTACCGACTAACCTCGTCCCATCTCCTTGACTTGTTCGTCCTCCCCGGACTGACCTATCCCCTCCCTACCTCCTCACCTACACTCACCTCTACTGGCTCCATCCCCACCTCTTTAACTTGTCTGTCTCCTTTCCACCTATCTTCTCCTCTATCCATCTTCGATCCGCCTCCCCCCCTCTCCCTATTTATTTCAGAACCCTCTCCCCCTCCCCCTTTTCTGATGAAAGGTCTCAGCCCAACATCTAAGCTTTTGTGCTCCTGAGATGCTGCTTGGCCTGCTGTGTTCGTCCAGCTGCACACTTTGTTATCTCTATGTGTCTTAACAACCTCATTAAGTGAGTTCTGGAGAGAACTATGCAGGGGAGACTTAGGGTTTGTCATTCTAACTTGCCTGTCCTGAAAGATGAAAGTTGGTTTATTTTGGATGTTTGTTTCATAGCTATGAAAGATATCCTGAAAGGATTTTTCATATCTTTTGTTGAGAATTTTACCCGTTTAGTTACTCTAATCCTTTTCCTTTTTTAAAGTTTGCTTGGTAGTCATAAATTTCAAATATCGGCCGAATTTTATTCGGCTTTGTATTGGTTCTCCGTGATTCCCCGTTAATGGCTCCGCGACCTGCTAGCTAATTACAGAATTTATCATTGATGTGCCTGTCATAAAATCTTTAGTCTTATACTATGTATTCCCAATTTCAGGAGAAAGTCCAGAGACCTTTTAAAGGAAAGGGGTTTAGAAAGAACACTTAAGTTCTATAGATCCAAGTCATGAATAGTTGATAAATTATTTGCGCTTCATATTTCCAGAATCTACCCCGGAAGAGAGAGCCCAGAGAATTGCCCAAGCTGTCTGCAAACAGTCAATTGACGTGAAGGAAAATTGGGACCAATTGAAAACCCATGCGAGCAACTGGCAGAAACAGGTGGAAAAGGCGTTAGAGAAACTTCAAGAACCGCAGAAAGCTCTGGATGATCTTGAGTCTCATGTGATAACAGCTGAGGGGGTCCACACTGATTGGCAACCTGTGAATGACCTGTTTATTGACGCATTGCAGGATCACATGGATAAAACCACAGTAAGTGCAATTACTTTACACTTCACTTATGAACAGATGTAACCGCAATGTTGTATCGAGACAATCAGTAATATGAGTAGTGAAGTAATATTGATTGAATGGTTGTTAACTTAATTTGTAAATTAAAACTTAGTTGAGCATGCCTTCTGATGATATCACATTGGTAATATTAGTATAATTGAGGATTTTATTGGTCAGTGACATCAGGTGAGTTATCTGCTTGTTGCCATGTTATCAGGACTAAAGGTGAAGTCTTACCACACCATTTGGCCACTCCTTAGAGAGAGACAACTGGTTATGATTTCATCTGAAGATCACCATGCCTCGGGCAAGTAGAGGGGTTGAGGCGAAGATCCTTTGTGGTAAGCTCACTGGTGTGGCAATTGAGCCCTCTCTGCAGGGCATCACTCTGCATCACAAACCAACCGTTCAGCCCACGGAATTTGAATAGAGTTTAGGATTGGAGAGCAATCCATGCAATTATATTTTTTTTGAATGAATGTTTCTCAATGGGACTCTCTCACTGGCAAACTTTTTAAAAGCCAGCTCAGCCATACAGGCTCGATCAGTTCCTGATCTCAGCTGAATTTTTTGATCTGGGGTGGGTCAGCGTGAGGAGTTCAGTGATTGGAATGAATTCTCATGAAGTTAGCGAGAGGGATAGTACACGTGAATAGATCAATGTTTTGAAAAGCGGATGAGAACGAGGGGGATCCTCTTCGGGCGGTTGTGGCGGGGGCGGGGTGTGAGGGATGCATCTGCTCCCACGATAAGACATTCCACTCCCGCACATCCCAGATGTCCAAGTTCTTTAAGGACCGCAACTTTCCCCCCACAGTGATCGAGAACGCCCTTGACCGCGTCTCCCGATTTCCCGCAACACATCCCTCACACCCCGCCCCCGCCACAACCGCCCTAAGAGGATCCCCCTCGTTCTCACACACCACCCTACCAACCTCCGGATACAACGCATCATCCTCCGACACTTCGGCCATTTACAATCCGACCCCACCACCCAAGACATTTTTCCATCCCCACCCCTGTCTGCTTTCCGGAGAGACCACTCTCTCCGTGACTCCCTTGTTCGCTCCACACTGCCCTCGAACCCCACCACACCCGGCACCTTCCCCTGCAACCGCAGGAAATGCTACACTTGCCCCCACACCTCCTCCCTCACCCCTATCCCAGGCCCCAAGATGACATTCCACATTAAGCAGAGGTTCACCTGCACATCTGCCAATGTGGTATACTGCATCCACTGTACCCGGTGCGGCTTCCTCTACATTGGGAAAACCAAGCGGAGGCTTGGGGACCGCTTTGCAGAACACCTCCGCTCAGTTCGCAACAAACAACTGCACCTCCCAGTCGCAAACCATTTCCACTCCCCCTCCCATTCTCTAGATGACATGTCCATCATGGGCCTCCTGCACTGCCACAATGATGCCACCCGAAGGTTGCAGGAACAGCAACTCATATTCCGCCTGGGAACCCTGCAGCCATATGGTATCAATGTGGACTTCACCAGTTTCAAAATCTCCCCTTCCCCTACTGCATCCCTAAACCAGCCCAGTTCGTCCCCTCCCCCCACTGCACCACACAACCAGCCCAGCCCTTCTCTCCCCCCCCCCCCACCCACTGCATCCCAAAACCAGTCCAACCTGTCTCTGCCTCCCTAACCAGTTCTTCCTCTCACCCATCCCTTCCTCCCACCCCAAGCCGCACCCCCATCTACCTACTAACCTCATCCCACCTCCTTGACCTGTCCGTCTTCCCTGGACTGACCTATCCCCTCCCTACCTCCCCACCTATACTCTCTCCACCTATCTTCTTTACTCTCCATCTTCGGTCCGCCTCCCCCTCTCTCCCTATTTATTCCAGTTCCCTCTCCCCATCCCCCTCTCTGATGAAGGGTCTAGGCCCGAAACGTCAGCTTTTGTGCTCCTGAGATGCTGCTTGGCCTGCTGTGTTCATCCAGCCTCACATTTTATTATCTTGGACTTCTCCAGCATCTGCAGTTCCCATTATCTCTGATACTATTTATAACACACCACACTGACTGTAACTCCAAGCTGTGTGTTTCTTCAACAAAATATCTGCAAATAAACAAACATCCTGGATGAAGACTTATTATCTGACACTCCACTCACACCAGTTGTATGATCTTTTGATCTGTCTGCTTATAAATTGTGTGCCTGTGTGTTTTCCTCTCTGACCACACGTGATGAAGGGACTGCACTTCAAAAGCTTGTATGATTTCAAACAAACCTGTCAGATTATAACCTGATGCCATGTGGCTTCTGACTTTGTCCATCCTAGTCCAACACCAGCACCTCCACATTATAAGTGTTTGAAACCAAGTCAGTGCAACAGGTATATGTCGAACATTTGACTTCAGAAGGATGCCTCGTGCTGAAAAGTTTATTAATAACAAAGGATTTCTCCATTATGCCATCTATCATAACATGCTGCGCCTCACAGTCATAATGAAAGGATGCCCACTTTAATTTAGCAGCGCCAAGAACAGTTATGGACATTTTTAGCATGGGAGAAGGCCATTCAACCTATTTTATCTGTACCAGCTCTCTCCCAGAGCAACAAAATTAATCCTTTTCTCGAATTCATTCCACATATTTCACAGGATTGAAATATATAGGTACATAGTTAAGAGATTTTAACATCGAGTGAGCAGTTCTCGCACTTCACCTTGTCACTAACAATTGAAAACGTGACTTAGAAAGAGTGGGTCTTTATTTTGTTCTGTTGTGATGATGAAGAAGATGCAAGTCCAAGTGCTGGAACTGGCCTCTTGAACTTAGAAACATTTAAATGTGTATAAAATGAATTCTGTGCGCATCTATTAAAAGCAGTTTTATGGAAGGAAAAGGTACCAAAAAAGATTTGGTGTATTGTACTTGATGCTATTATACTCCAACATGTGAAAACAGAACTCTACGACTGTGAGTGTTGAGATCTGAGAGGGTGCTATCTTGTTTGAATTTACATTGCTAAGTCTAGGCCTATTTTCCCAACAGCAAAATTGGTAATGCAGAAAGAAATGGATGTTTCTCGCATTTGTTGGCTGTAAGTGTCTGTTTAAAGTTTGAGTACAGTTTCCTCATATACAGGTGCTTAACCTGCTTTTACAGTTTGAACATTTGTTGTGCCAATGCAAATTGTTTGAATGGTTTCACCTCCAGTTTTCTTCTTTATACATATTTGGTATTTTTTCAGGGTAAGGACTGCCTGCAAAATCTGAGATTGGGTTTTGAAAGACATCAACCTTTGCTTGCGAGAGATAATGGTAACTGCAGATGCTAGAGAATGCGAGATAACAATGTGTGGAGCTGGATGAACACAGCAGGCCAAGCAGCATCTCAGGAGCACAAAAGCTGACATTTCGGGCCTCGACCCTTCATGCGAGAGAACGTAACGTAAGAAAGAAGAACAGGACTAAGTAGTATTATCCTTCAAAGCCTTGTTGAGTTGATTTGTCCTGTTTTGTTCCTTACTTTTACATTTATTAAATCCACTTTTTTAAAAGCATTCTTTCACAGGATGAGGGCACTGCTGGCAAGGCTAACATTCATTTCCCATCCAGGAATGGCTTGGTAGGCCATTTTGGAAGTCAGTAGAGAGTCAGCCATATTCCTGTGAATTTGAAGTCAGATACCAGAATTGTGAAGGGATGCAGATTCCTTTCCCTAAAGAATAGATTAGTGAATTCAGTTTTCTGTTACAATAATTTATGATAGTTTCATCGTCACTGTTACTTTTAACTCGAGATCTTTGTGAATTAAATGTCATTTCCAGCAGATGCTTTTGTATATTATATTTAATATTAGGATTTTAGTTTTAACTTAATTTCTTATTAACATTTAATCATTAATTTCAGGATGTTTCTCAGATTTTATACGCTTCCTCTCCATTAGGCTTTTAAAGAAGAAATTGCCCCAGTCAAACAAGAAGTCAAAATATTAAATGATCTGGCCAGTCAGTTATCTCCGCTTGATGTCTCTTTCTCTCCAAAGATTTCTCACCAGCTTGATGACCTAAATATGAGGTTGAAATTTATACAGGTAACAGTGAAAACATTTTCTAAACTAGCCAATCTGTTGAAGAAAGCATGTCCAGATAATTTGGCTTCAAATATATGAGCAAGATAAAGAACCGTTTCAATTGAAGCAAGCAATTAATATTTTATTATTATAGTTTATGAAGTTATCCAATTTTATAATATTACGTTTTCAAAAATACAATGTTCTTGTCTGTAGTCTGCACTTTAGAATGTAATCGCAAAACAAAATCCAAATAGTGAGACATGTGAGCATCCGAACTACAGTCTGAAATGGTTCAGGACTGGAACAATTTGAATATATTCAGGATGAAGCTGCAGGTGGCAGATATTTTTCCCGATCCATCCAAAAGAATTTGGAATTGGACCATTGTGCTCACTGCTGTACACTTCAGTATTATGTATTGTTTCATATTTTAAGTCCCTGAGAAAGACATACTTTAATGAATTGCAACAAAGATATACTTGATGCATTGAAGGGAAGAATGACATAAAGTTGTATGAACTGCATGTATTTCTTTCAATTGAGCAGATTTTGATTCATGTCAGCAAAGTAGTAGATGAAAGTTTTCTTTATCCCATAAAGCCGCATGAAATGTTTTATTGAGCAAATTATTTCAGTCTTGTTCTGTGTCAGCAGCTCGCTTGGCCATGTAGCGCAATAAAACTCCTTATCGGTTCTAGCAAGCAGACAAAAGCATAAATAGCACCAGGATCTGGATGTTCTACCTCTTGACCCTACCTCACCATCCGATAAGACATGGCTGACCTGCCCGGGACTCAACTCCTCTTCCATACCGGCTTCTCAGAGCGCTCAACTTCTCTATTTCAAAAATCTTATCTACCACCTTCTTTAAATACTTCCAGTGATCTACCTTTCACAATTCTCTTGTATTCTAAACAATCGCTACCTGCTGAAAGAAGAAATTCCTTTGCATCTCAGGTTTCAATAAATGTTCCCTTCTTCTGTAACTATGTTGCTGAGTTTGAGATTTCCACAATAATGGAAACATTGTCTTCACATCTAGCCTGTCAAAAAATTTTGTGTTTCAGTAAGATCACCCCTCATTCTTCTAAACTTGAATGAATAAAGACCTTCTGTGCAACCATTCTTGATAAATCATGATCCGATGAATCGGCCCAGTGAGTCTCTTTTGAACTGCTTCCTATGGCTGTGTATCCTTTCTTGTATTTCTCCAAGTGTGACCTCCTCAATAGCCTGATCAGTTGCAAAAAAACTTGCCCATTTTTAAACTGAAACCTCCTTACAATAAAGGCCAAAATTCCATTTGCCTTCTAAATTACTTGCATCACCATCGTCATGGCTCACATCAACTCCAACCTACCAAAGTGCTTTGATCCTTTGCAATTCACCTACCACTGCAACAGGTCTCCAGCTGATACCGTCTCCCTGGCCTGACAGTCATCCCTGGAATGTCTGGATAACAAGGATACCTACATCAGGCTGTTACTTATTGATCAGACCACCACCTTCCACACTGTAATTCCAAACAAACTCCTCTCTGAACTCTGAGACCTCGGCCTCAGCATCCCTCTCTGTAACAGGATTCTCGACTTCCTGACCCAGAGACCACAATCAAGGATAGGTGACAACACTTGCTCCACCGTAAACCTCAACACCGGTGCCCAGCAAAGCTGCCCCTACTCTATACTCCTTATGCAATCATGACTGCGTGGCCCCAACTCCATTTACAAGTTTGCTGATGACGCTTCCATTGTAGGTCGGACCTCAAACAACAATAAGTCAGATTACAGGAAAAGCAATTGAGTGCTTGCTGGCATGATGGAAAGATAACAATCTGTCCATCAGCATAAGCAAAATGGAGGAGCTGGTCATTGATTTCAGGAAGCTTCTGTCTGCAGCAATGGTGCTGAGGTGGAGATGGTTGATAGTGTGAAGTTCCTGGGAATGTTGCTCACCAACAATCTGTCCTGGTCAACCCATGTCGACATGATGGTCAAGGAGGCTAAGAAAATTCAGCATGTCCATGAGGACCCTACCTGTTTTTGGAGATGCATCCTATCTGGATGCATCACTGTGTGGTATGGCAGTTGCTGTTCCCAAGACTGCAAGAAGCGAAAGAGAATCATGAGCACAGCCCAATCCGTCACGCAAACTAGCCTTCCATCCATTGACTCCATCTACACTTCCCACTGCCTTGAGAAAGCAACCAACATAATCAAAATACCCCCTCACTCTGATTATACTCTCTTCCGTCCTCTTCTGTCGGGCAGAGGATATCAGATTGAAAAAGCGTACAAATAGATTTAAGAACAGCCTCTTTCCTGTTGTGACTTTTGAACGGACCTCTCAAGTGTTAATTCTGATCTCTCTCTCTCAGCCTCTTCTCTGTGGCTGTAACACTATTCTGCACTTTGTACGGTGTGATTTGCCTACACAGCATGCAAATCAACACTTTTCACAGTATCTCAGTACATGTGACAGCAACAAAGCAATCATTCACCTGCGTGCTAGTATGTGTTTCATGGACGAGAGCATCCAAGTCCCCTACCCTGCATTTTTTTTTTAGTGTCTCCCTCTATTTAAGTAAGAGTCTATCTTTTGATTCTTCCTACCTAAGTGTACTTTCCTACATTAAACTCTCTCTACCAACTTTTTTCCGACTTGCTCGACCTGTCTATCCCCTTGCAGATTCTTTCTGTCCTCATGACAACATTCCCTTACTCTATTTTTGTAGCATCAGCAAATTTGGATGAATTTATGCCTTGTCCCCTCCTCTAAGTTATGAATATAGAGAGTAAATAATTCTCGTCCTTGGACTGATCCCTGTGGCACTCCACTAGTTATGGCTTTCCGGCCTGATAAAGATGGTGGTTAGAAAATAACTGGCTGAACCACTGAAATGAAAAATGTGAAAAAATATGCGTTTTCATTGTTTGTGAAATAGTTAAATCAGATTGTAGATAATAAAATATAAATATTACAGTAGTTCTTCATAGTTTATCATTGAGCTTTATGAGAATTCTGAATATAGTTCCTGATTTATGATAGCATCAGTTTTCATGCATCTTTGTCTGAGAATTCAGATTTGTTTTGTCAAAAATTGTGCTGTGGCCACACATGATATTTGCTAAATCTGTCCTGTCCCAGCAGTTCAGCTCGTTCAGTTTTGAGATAACTTTTGTAAGGACCCCACAGTTGAGCTACCTTGCGTTGATAGCTCACTACACACTTCTTGCATTGAAACAAATGCACCTCAGACCACCTGTCCGTCAGCGTTCATCATCTGCTCTGTGTCTACTCTTCCTCTTGGTCACACTGACTTCATTATCTAGTTCCTTACAGGCTGTAGTTATTATCTTGTTACTGCCCACTAACCTGTGCATTTGGCTCCCATCCCCCTGCCACATTACGAGGTCTTACGAGGAAAGGCTGAGGGACTTGAGGCTGTTTTCATTCGAGAGAAGAAGGCTGAGAGGTGACTTAATTGAAACATATAAAATAATCAGAGGGTTAGATAGGGTGGATAGGGAGAGCCTTTTTTCTGGATGGTGACGGCGAGCGCGACGGGGCATAGCTTTAAATTGAGGGGTGAAAGATACAGGACAGATGTCAGAGGTAGTTTCTCGACTCGGAGAGTAGTAAGGGAATGGAACGCTTTGCCTGCAATGGTAGTAGATTTGCCAACTTTAGGTACATTCAAGTCGTCGTTGGATAAGCATATGGACGTACATGGAATAGTGTTGGTTAGATGGGCTTGAGATCGGTACGACAGGTCGACACAACATCGAGGGCCCAAGGGCCTGTACTGTGCTGTAATGTTCTGTGTTCTGTGTTTTATTTATTGTTGAATAGCAGCAGGAGGTGAGGAGGCAGAGACTGCAACCCTGAGGTCACGGAGGGAAGGAAAAGAGGCTCTTACTTGGAGTTTGAGAAGCAGGAGAGGGCACAACCCAGAGGTTTGGGAGTGGAGAGAGGCTGCAAGTTGGAGGTCAAGGTGAGGAGAGGCACCAGTTGATGATGTAGATTAAATGTAATACAGAAAATTGTGAAGTTTGGTTCGAAAAACAGTACATAAAACAGAAGGAACCATTCTAAATGGGTGCAGAAGCAGATCGGTTTTGCTGTTCTGTGCATAAACCATTCAGTTAAACCACAGCTAGTCTGAGCTTCAACTCTGTTTACCTGCTGAAAAGGCATGTCGACTGAAAACATCAGCTTGCTTTCTCTCCATGGCTGCTGCCTGACCTACTGTGGTCTCCGGCATTTTTTGTCGTCAGTCTGTTTACCTCCCTTTCTTCTATATCCTTTCATAGCCTTAGCTATCAAAAATAATTTCAGTCACACTCATTCTTATTGATCCAGCACCCACATTCTTTTATGAGAGAGTATTTGAGATCTTGACTGTTGTTTGTATTAAGATAAAAGTGCTTCCTGATTTCAGTTGTGAATGGCTTGCCATTGAATCTCATATATTAATAGATAATACTTCTGATAAGAAATGTTTTCAGAGTGTTATAGTGGAAGCTTCTATGTTCTGTGCATCCTCTATCTAGCCACCAGACTCAGAGTACCTGTTGGGACCATCCAAAAATGACTGAACATTTTCACTCATTAGGTAAGTAGATTGATAATAGGACTCTGGTTCTGTGCCACTGTCAGATCATTGCGACTCCAAAAGGTACCAAAGTAAATTCTGGATTCTAGGCAAATATACCTATGTGTTTAGATCTATTTAGATGCATTCATGTAGGCTAAAAATACTTGAAATAATGTATAATTAGGAGTGACAGACAACATCTGTGACATTAAATGAAAAACAAGAACAAAGAACTTTGGTTCATATTTCAGCTTCGACAGGCACTAAACAACTAAAAGCACTGTATAACCAATGAAGTAAGTTTTTGAAGTATGTTTGTAATGTCGGAAACACAGCAACAAATATATGCGCAGAAGGCTTTCACAAACAGAACTGTAAAAATGACCACTTACTTTGTGATATTGATTGAATGCTAAGTGTTGGCCAGAATGTAGATCCACTGAACTGAATACAGGTGGTTTGTGGGTAAGAAAGTCTTAACCCTTTGGACAAACCTAATTTTATTTGTAATTTATTAGCAATAACTGAATTGTGCAGTTTAAGTTCAGAAGTTCCCAATTTTAAGTGGAGTTTTAACAAATTCACCTTTGAAGAGCGTTTGGGCTTGATGAACCCAAGTCTCAACTGAGTTAACTCAGCCTTTTGTGTTAGGGATGTATAAATTATCCATCTTAGGGGAGGCGATGGCCTCACGGTATTGTCACTGGACTGTTCATCCAGAGAGACAAATCATGTTCTGGGGACCTGGATTCAAAGCCCGCTGTGGCAGATGGTGGAATTTGAATTCAATAAATATCCGGAATTCACAATCTGATGATGACCATGAATCTGTTGTTGCTTGTTGGAAAAGCTCATCAGGTTCACGAATGCCTTTTAGGGAAGGAAACTGTCATCCTTACCTGGCCTGGTCTGCATGTGACTCCAGACCCACAGCAATGTGGTTGACTTTTAACTGCCCTCTGGGTAATCAGGGCTGGGCAATAAATGCTACCTCGCCAGTGACGCCCTCGACGAGATTGAATCAAGAAAAAAAATTACGATTGCCTTTTCTAACTTCTCAGCCTTCAGTAATTGATTCTCCCAGTGCTAGAGAAGAAGTGGTGACTGTGGCTTATTCTATTCCCAAGGTTTAACATGATGCAACTGATGGTAAAGTTAATAAGCTTTATGAAAACATAAGTAAATATATATAATTAAATTAAAATAGCAAAGTCATTAATTAGAACTCGGCTACAACATGTAAGAGCTCCTGTGTTCCAGTATGGTCTGGTGCAAGCATGTTTGCTGTAAGCACTTAATGTTTGAGTAGCTTGTGTTTATGAGCTGGAGGCTGATCTAGGGATGCTGGGACACATCAGGAGGGGAGCAAGTTACCTGGATTCTTTGCACCAAGAGGCAGTCACAGCCCTTAAGTTTGTGTTTGTCTGATTTGGTCAGTCTTCAGGCGCAGGAGAGGTCGATGGTGGAGGTTCATTACGCTAATACTGGGGAAAGTAGGACTGTCCTGTGGTGAGTTATGGATTCAACTGGGCCTGTGTTCATGAGAGTTTAAAAAGATGAGGGGGGGATCTGATTGAAATATAGAAAGTTGGAACTGAGCCAGATGAACTCAATGCAGGGAAGCTATTTTCCCTGTTTGTGGTGCTGGGACCAGGGGTCACAGTCTCAGAATTTGGGGTAGATCAGTTAGGACTAGGATGAGGACAACATCTCGTCATTCAAGCAGAGTGAATCTGTGAAATTTTCAACCACAGAAGACCATGGGGGCCATCACTGAATGTATTCAAGAACAAGACAAGGTGGCTCGGTGGCTCACCACTGCTGCCTCACAGTGCCAGTGACCTGTTTTGATTCCACCCTTGGGTAACTATCCATGTGGAGTTTGTACATTCTCCCTGTGTCAGTGTGGGCTTCCACCAGGTGCTCCGGTTTCTTCCCACAGTCCAAAAATATGCAGGCCAAGTGGATAAGGCATGGTAAATGCATAGTTATGGAGCAAGGATGGAGGGGCCAGTCTTGGACACGATGCACTTCGAAGGGTCAGTGTCGACTTAATCAGCTGAAAACATTTTGCATTGTAGGGATTCTTTGATTTTGTGATAGATTTTTAGATGTTAAAAGATTCAATAAGTATACAGGAAAGTGGGAATATGATATCGAGATGTAAGATCGGCCATGATCTTATTGAATGGTGGACTTGGCTTGAAGGGCTGATTGGCTTATTCCTGCTTCTAGTTTCCATGTTCTTCTGTGACTGAATGAGGCTGATAGCGGAACTAGAATGCATGAGCTTTAGGGTGGATGTGCAAATTGACTATCGCACTGTGGTAAAAAACACACTTTCAAAGGGGCTTGATAAACGCAACGTAGTATAATCAGTGGGATTGACACTATTCTGTGCAGCAAAGAGTGAGAGTCTGTAACTGTGGAAGCCATTGCCACAGAAGACTGCGAAGGCTAAGTCATTGAGTGTATTTAAGACAGAGATAAATAGGTTTGTGGACTAGTAAGTGCATCAAGGGTTACGGGGAGAAGGCAGGAGAATGGGGTTCAGAAGTATGTCAGCCGTGCTTGAATGACAGAGCAGACTCAGTGTGCAGACTGGCCTAATTCTGCTCATATATCTTAGGGTCTTATTTGCTCAGACGGGAAAAGACCTTGCGGTGGGAGGTGGAGAATCCAGACATTGTAGGCAGGACAAAAAAGGAGTTTGTGAATAGTTGTAATGAGGAATTTGGCACCATGAAGCAGAGCCTTCAATGTCACAATCTCTGGATGCATAATGTGTTGGGCAGAAAGGCTTATTTCCATGCAGTGTGCCACCAAGATTCTAACTCCAGACAAACATATCCATCTTCTTTGCGCTCAATCTGACTCCTACGAGCAGGGAGCTTTCCCCCCATTCCCGTTAAAACCAGTTTTGCTCAGTTCCCTGGATGCCACATTTGGTCAAATGTGGCCTTGATGTCAAGAACAATCACTGTCGCCCTCACTCCCTCACCTCTTTTTTGTCCATTTTTGAACCAGGGCATCAATGAGGCCAGGAGCTGGGTGGCCCTGGTAGAAACCCAACTGAGTGTTAGTGAGTAGGTGATGCCTTTATTTTCACCTACTGTAGTCCCAATCATGCAACTCTGTCAATTGCTGCCCCTGCCAAGCGCTGGAAGCCTCCCCAGCGTTATCCAGACAGCAGAAAATTTGTTTCAGGAAGACGAGGACATGCCCTGTCAAATTTCATGTGGATGTGCTGTTGCACATGCACAGAGCGTGATTAAAGGGAGTCAGCACGGCTTTGTGATGGGCGGGACATGCCTTACAAATCTGATTGAGTTCTTTGAGGAGGTCATGAGACAGGTTGACGAGGGGCGAGCAGTGGATGTGGTGTACATGGACATCAGCAAAGCATTTGATAAGGTTCCCCACGGCAGGCATTTTCATAAAGTCAGGAGGTATGGAAATCAGGGTGACTTGGCTGTCTGGATTCAGAATTGGTTGGCTGACAGGAGGCAGAGAGTGGTTGTAGATGGTAAATATTCTGCCTGGAGGTCAGTGCTCAGTGGTGACCCGCTGGGCTCTGTTCTTGGGCCTCTGCTGTTTGTAGTTTTTAGAAATGACTTGGATGTGGAGGTTGAGGGGTGGGTTAGTATGTTTGCTGCTGACACAAAGGTTGGAGGTGCCGTTGATAGTATTGAGGGCTATTGCAGGCTTCAGCGAGACATTGACAGTATGCAGAGGTGGGCTGAGAAATGGCAGATGGAGTTCAACCTGGATAAATGCGAGGTGATGCATTTTGGAAGGTCGAATTTAGATGCTGAATCTAGGATTAAAGGCAGATGCTCGGCAGTGTATAGGAACAGCGGAATCTTGGTGTTCAAGTGCATAGCTCCCTCAAAGTTGCCACACAAGTGGATAAGGTTGTTAAGAAAGCATATGGTGTTTTGGCTTTCATTAACAGGGGGATCGAGTTTAAGTGCCGCGAGGTTATGCTGCAGCTCTACAAAACCCTGGTGAGACCACACTGGAATATTGTGTCCAGTTCCGGTTGCCCTATTATAGGAAAGATGTGGAGGCTTTGGAGAGGGTGCAAAGGAGGTTTACCAGGTTGAGAAGGTTGACTGAGCTTGGACTTGGCTCTCTGGAGAGAAGGAGGAAGAGAGGTGACCTGCTCAAGGTATACAAGGTAATGAGAGGAATGGATAGAGTCGATAGCCAGAGACTTTTCCCCAGGGCAGGATTGACTGCCGCGAGGCATAGTTTTAAGGTGTTAGGAGGAAGGTATAGAGGAGATGTCAGAGGGAGGTTCTTCACCCAGAGAGTTGTGAGTGCATGGAATACTTTGCCAGTGGTAATGGTGGAAGCAGAGCCATTAGTGACATTTAAGCAACTGCTGGACATGCACATGAACAGCAGTGAATTGAGGTGAATGTAAATTAGGTTAGGTTATTTTTGGATTGGGATTATTCCACGGCACAACATGGTGGGCCGAAGGGCCTGTACTGTGCTATACTTTTCTATGTTCTATGTTGTGTGTAAGAGTCAGAAGCCCAGTTGTTAGTGGCTTGGCTCTTTAGCTCAGTAGCTACCCCTTAATTTTTTGATGGCCAAAAGTGGCTGGCAAAGCAGACTTGCAACTTGAAAGCATTATGACATTGGCCAGGATGTGAAGCATTGACCTACATGGTTTTTTGCAGATGTCTATTACTGCATCCATGTCTGTGAATGATTTGCGTAGCAGCCTTGAAGTTTTCACAGAGTCCTTCAGAACTTAGATGTGGACCTTGGCAACTTTAAAGAAGTCTAAAAAATATCAACACACATACATTTTGGCAATGACTGGTATGAACATCGATAGAGAGTGGATAGCCAGAGACTTTTTCCGAGGGTGAATGTAGCTCTTATGAGGAGGCATAGTTTAAAAGTAAGTGGAGGTAGATATCGGGTAAACGTGAGAAGTAGGTTCTTTACTCAGAGAGTGGCAGAAGCGTGGAATGCATTGCCAGAGAGGGGAGTGGAGTCAGCTTCATTAGGAGCATTTAAGCAGCTATTAGACAGGCATATGGATGATAGTATAAGGTAAGGGTGGAGGTTAGCTCGACGTTAGGTTGAGGGTAAAAGCTCAGCACAACACTGTGTGCTGAAGGGCCAGTCCTGTGCTGTACTGTTGTATGTTTGTATGCTCTATGAATCCATCAGTAATTGATCTGCAAGTAGCTGACAGTGTCTTTAAATAACTCTGGCAGAGGGGTTATTCATGTTCCTGGTGATCATACGTTCAGCAATGTGTCATTGAGGGACTTGAAGCATTGAGCTCTGATATCACAGTATTGGCAATATCTTGCCTCCTCGACATCCTTTCATCAGGTATTTGCTGCATGCAACATAGAATTGTCAGAATAGCATCCATGGCAACTTGCATTTGATGTGTGCTCATGAGTCATAGATACCATTTCAGATCTCAAAACCCTTTGTGGCCCTGAAAAACCAGGCGGCGAGATTGCAGACTTTACACCAAGCATGATTATCCGAATCTTTTCTCTCCTACTATAAAGCTGACAGTGAGACTTCCGTGAGTTCCACTGTATTCACCAGATGCTGTTTCCCAGTTATGACATGAATTTCATGTAGCTTTTGACCACCTACATGAGGAATGGGTAACAAATGCTGGTCCTGTCAGTGATGTTCCCATCCTTGAAAATATGTGGAAATAAATTGAACCTAGTAGTTATCATTTCCTTTTACTGTGCCTTGTATTCTTCAGCAGATATTTATCCCCCTGTATTCATTGCAGAGTAGTTGAGAATGTGTTCCAATTGAAATGGTTTGTACTAACAGTTAGGAAAAATGTATCTAAAGATTTTTTTGAATGCAGGTGATTTAAACACCGTGCGTTTTTCTGCCTATCGGCCAGCAATGAAGATCCGCCGACTCCAGAAAGCGCTCTGTTGTGAGTACATTCACACATTGCAGAATTTGTAATCTCGTGCTGTGTTTTGTTGTGAGCTTCCTTGCTTGCCTGTTGTCAGATGTCATTGGTTACAATTAGCTTGGTTTTGCAGTTGTTGAGACATCAGTTCGGCATGACCTTACAACCTTCCACTCAAAGGACGTTTGTCTATAAAGTTGCTGAAAATGCAATCTGATAAGGGCAGCCAGGCATCTTAGACTAGAGTGAATGAGGAAAGCAACAGGATGTCTTCTTAACGATTGGGAAACAACCACATGAAGGACTGAGGAGGACAGTGAATTAAAAGAGGAATGGTTTGTTTCAAATCAGGTATAGCAAAAGAAATTAAGAGAACGTGAGGAAGGTTGAAATTGAAAAGGCAAGTAATGGTTTATGTTCATTGGAAACCATCAACAACAAAAGTACAATGAAGAAAGTATTTGAGAAAATACAGAAGATTTCTTCAAATGAAAGGGAGACACTGTCTTCATGATGCCAATAGCACGGAGTGCAACTTTGGCGTTTAACCACATCATCCCTTGGCCTGAAGTCACTGTACTATTTACCCATTTTATAACAGAAAAATACTTTAATGATGAGTGTCATGGAGAATTTCAGCCCAGAATATAACCATATTCTGAGCAATTGCCACAACAGCTTCTATGACATGACTTTATAAAACATCCCAAAGCATGTCATAGGAGCTTTATAGAGTAAAATTTGATACTGAGTACTGAAAGAGATCCGAAGGTAGATGATTAAAACCACATCAGAGGTAGATTTTAAGGACTGTTTTGAAGGAGGAAAGAACGATGCAGAGGTTCAGCAAGGTAATTCTATAAAGCTTAGGCTCCAAGAAGTTGAATGTAAAGCTGTCGATGATGGAACAGCACAAATTGTGTTGAGAGGCTGGAATTAAAGGCGTAAATGTGCCTAGAGGGGCTATGAGTTGGACATTGTCAGGGGATGTGCATGGGTGTTGCCAGGTCAGGGAGGGATTTGAAAGCCAGGACAGCAATGTGAAAACCAAGGCACTGCTTAACTGTGAGCCATTGTAGATCAGAGTGCGCAGAGAAAGATGGGTGAATGGAACTTGGTGCGTGTTAAGACAGAGTCAATGGACTTTTAAATGATGCCATGTTAAAGAAAAGGAGAACTTGGGAGGCCAACTTGATATTCATCAGAATGGTCATGTTCAGAGTTAATCAATGCGGTCGGGTTTCAAAACTAACGGACTTAACCTGGGGCCAAATGTTGTGGATGTGAAAATAAGTAGACTTTGTGACATCAGGCCTATGTGGCCGGAATTTAAACTCTGGGTCAAAATAACAAAGGGGACAACGAAAACCAGTAGCTAGCAAGCAGACGTCCTTTCAAGGACCAAAGATAATGGCTTCGTTCTGTACCAGATTTAATAGATGGAAACTGTCCGGTTCTGTAGAGACAGTGGAAGAAATGAATGAGGGGGTGGTGAGATAGACCTGGGCATTGCCACCATGTATGTGGAAAGTGCAGTGCATTCACATGATATTGCTCTAGGGCAGTGTTCAGATGAGAAAAGGAGAGGGATTTTACTGATTTTGGCCAGACCTCGGTGATTCACACCCACGGCCATGCTGTCAAAGATTTGTGGAAGCCAGAAAAACTGAACTTGACTGTTTGCAGTAAATGTACAGCATTTCAGATGTCACTTGATCCTGCAGATTGACTCCCTAGAATCTGCTTGTCAAATGATTTATATGGCTAAAAGGTTCAAGTATGAGTTTGCGCTGTGGAACTCATCTCGCACCGAAACTGGCCAGTTGTTATATCAAGATTTGGAGAAAGTATTAGTTTTTTGAAGAATGTTCTGATACAGAGAGAGACTAATAGTTTCTTGAGAAATCGTGGGACATTGGCCAGGAAGTTAAACAGCAGTGGGGGGGAAAACAAACTTGACCTGAATCCTATGTTAAGTATATAATGGATTGGTTCGAGAGTGAGGATATCAAAAAATATTCCGATTTTTAAGATGAGACACTCGGGACAATTTGGGTAGGATGCACTTCTTGAAGGGACCAGAAAGGTACAGAATTATCCATTGGATGTGAAAAATTTGAAATGAAGACAAAACTTTTTGAGGCTGGGGTGGGGAAGAAATGAAGGTCCGATTTTGCTCATTCAACCTCTCCCATGACAAAATGCACTTGTATAAGATTGGTGACTATAAGATTGTTGACGGCACTTTAATGAAGAAAAATCAACATGGACATTTGTTCTGCTGTATATATAACATTAACATTCAATCTCTTGGCAAGGATAATGTGACAGGGCATTTGAAAAGCCAAGTTATTGTAATTTGAATTAAGAGATCAGGCTGTAGAACCTGAGATCAATCTCAGAATAAAATGTAACAACAGCGATAGATGAGGAACCTCTTCACTCACAGAGAGGTGAACTTTGTAATTCTGTACTCCAGAAAATGTGGCGCCTCAGCCAAGAAGTATGCTCAGAACGGGGATTGACATGCTGGGGTAGTCAGTGAAGCACTATTAATGTCACAGGATTAGTAATCCGGAGGCCTGGGACAATGCTGTAGAGTATAGGCTTAAATTCCACTGTAACAGCTGATGGAATTTGAATTCAGTTCAATATAATTTTGGGGGTAGGTGGGAATGTGGAGCTGACATTGCAGTCAAGTCAGCCACGACCTTCTTGAATGGTGAAGCAGGCTTGAGGGGGCCAGTTATCCAACACATGCTGAAATTGATATAATCATAAACAAAGCTGGTCTCAGTGATGGTTACACTGTCAATGTTAAACTATTCACCGTTATAAAAACTTGACTCATTCACTGATGTTCTTTAAGAAAGCAGCTCTGCCATTCTTATTTGATCTCACCTCCATATAACTCCAGATCCACAATAATGTGGTTGACACTTAACTGCACTCTGAAATATCAAACAATTTGGAGGAACTATGGATGGGCAGCAAATACTGTCCTTGCTATTCCTGCTCCTTGTTGCTATGACCGTACATGCTCTAACATATTAACCAATTTCCTCTTTGAATCCGTTTGAGGAGCAGTGTATATTTTGTATTGCTTGGTGATTCTCCAAGTATCTGATGGGTTTTGCAGAGTTCCTTCTACCTTCTAAATGTGAGCTCCTTCCAGTGTTTAACCTTTTAAGGTAGGCAATCGTTCTCAAACCTTTTTGATTGAATGCCTACCTATTAATAGCAATCACTAACCTATCTATTATTAATTGCATATTCATAATACAAAGGGCTACGTGTAAAGAAGTGTTCCAATCATCTTTTTAAAAAGCTCCTTCCTGACGCTTATCATGGAGATGAGATTAGATTCCCTACAGTGTGGAAACAGGCGCTTCAGCCTAAGAAGTCCACACCGGCCCTTGCAGCATCCCACCCAGACCCATCCCCCTATCACCGACACACCACCCTGAACACCATGGGAAATTTAGCATGCCCAATCCACCGAGTCAGCGCATCTTTGGACTGTGGAAGGAAACCGGAGCACCCGGAGGAAACCCACGCAGACACGGGGAGAATGTGCAAACTCCACACAGACAGTTACTTGAGGCTGGAATCGAACCCGGGTACTTGGTGCTGTGAGGCTGCAGTGCTAACCCGCTGAGCCACTGTGCTGCCCCGATGTGTGTATTTGCTTCTAACTGTGATATCTGTCAGTCGCTGGACTGGTGTTTGATACGGGCACTCATAATGTATATCCACTTGATCCAAATGCTCTTCTATTGTTAGCCTGATAAATCAAGAAAAGGGCTGGATCCTTTTGTATATTTTTCACATCACATATTCATGATTTACATATAGTTGAGAGTTTCAAACTGCAGTAATTAAACATTCATGACAGATAAAAGCATTCCAGAATTGTTTCGACTTGATGATAAATAGTGAATATCTGTTCTTGACTGCAGCTTTCCAGCCTATCAGTGCAGAAAGGCATTGCTTAGCAAGGTTGGATGAGGAATATTACTGTTCCAATTAGTTACATTTAATTTATCACCATTGAAGCTCGCGTTAGTTAGTATGCTTTTTTCCAATATATTTAATCTAAAGTTATGACAGATGATTTGGTTTGTAGATCTCCAATTACCTGTCTACTGTAGAACCCAGTTTTGAAACAATTGATATAAGGCACTTATTGTACTGTCACTGATGCTGTCATTATACTACCAGAGTATGGCTGTAATGCTGAATTACTTTAGCCTGCCTTCATGAAGCAGTGCAATCTTTCCTAGATAAGGATGAGGGGAAGGTGCACATAAAAGACTGATTGATTTATAAAATTGAGATTCATGGAATATATAGGTCACTATCAAATTTGGTTAAAAAAGATGGCTGAAGGACAGAAGCAGCAAGTTATGATAAATAGATTAGAAGATCGCTATTAGCAGTTTCCCAAGTATTAGGACACTGATTTTTGGAGATAGATACATGATTTGAATTTGGGAATATGGCATACAGAAGGCCCTTCAGCCAATCAAGTCTATGCAAACTTAACTGCACTAATCCCACTTTGCAGCACTTGGAGAATAACCTTTAATTTCATGTGCTCATCCCAGTACTTTTTTACAAGTTGTGAGCTCTCTTGTCTCAATGACCCTTCTGGGTAGTGCATTCCAGATTACCACCACCCTCTGGGTAAAAATATTTTTCCTCAAATCCCCTCTACATCTCCTGCCCTTCACCTCATAATTGTGTCTCCTTGTTATTGACCCTTCAACTAAGGATACAGCTGCTTGCTAACCTTGCCCCTCCTAATCTTCTGCACCTCAGTCACGTCCCTCCTCAGCCTTCTCTGCTCTAAAGACAACAAACTGAGCTTATCCAGCCAGTCTTCATAGCTGAAGTGCTCCGCCCCAGGCAATATCGGAGTGAATAATCTCTGCACCGTCTCCAATTCAATCACATCCTTCCAACAGTGTGGTGATGAGAACTGCATACAGTATTCCAACTTTGGCTTAACCAAAGTTCTATACAATTCCAACGTAACCTTCCAGCTGAAACCATCTGTGCCATGACTGATAAAGGCAAGTTCTGAGTCTGCATTCTTAATCATCGTGTTAACCTGTCCTGCCATCTTCAAGGATAATGGGAACTGCAGATGCTGGAGAATCCAAGATAATAAAATGTCAGGCTGGATGAGCACAGCAGGCCAAGCAGCATCTCAGGAGCACAAAAGCTGACGTTTCGGGCCTTGACCCTTCATCAGAGAGGGGGATGGGGTGAGGATTCTGGAATAAATAGGGAGAGAGGGGGAGGCGGACCGAAGATGGAGAGAAAAGAAGATAGGTGGAGAGGTAGTGAGGGGATAGGTCAGTCCAGGGAAGACGGACAGGCAAAGGAGGTGGGATGAGGTTAGTAGGTAGATGGGGGTGCGGCTTGGGGTGGGAGGAAGGGATGGGTGAGAGGAAGAACAGGTTAGGGAGGCAGAGATAGGTTGGACTGGTTTTGGGATGCAGTGGGTGGAGGGGAAGAGCTGGGCTGGTTGTGTGGTGCTGTGGGGGGAGGGGACGAACTGGGCTGGTTTAGGGATGCGGTGGGGGAAGGGGAGATTTTGAAACTGGTGAAGTCCACATTGATACCATTAGGCTGCAGGGTTCCCAGGTTCCCTCCTGCAGTGCCACAATGCACCTCCCAGTCGCAAACCATTTCCACTCCCCCTCCCATTCTTTAGATGACATGTCCATCATGGGCCTCCTGCAGTCGACAATGATGCCACCCGTAGGTTGCAGGAACAGCAACTCATATTCCGCCTGGACTCTTTAATTTTACATCCTCAAAGACATTTAGCAGGGATAGCGTGGATTATAGAGTGAGTTGAGTAGATTGTTTCATTATTAATTCTTTACTAAATTTGATTTATATTACATTTTTAGACCACATCAGGTGACGATGTGTGTGATTTCACCAAGGTGCTGAAAAATAACTTCAGATCAAAGAAGTACTTTGCCAAACATCCTCGCTTGGGTTATTTACCACTACAAACAGTCCTAGAAGGTGAGAACCTTGAGATGTAAGTTTATTGATGTGAGATTTACGAATGTATCAATGCCCATTTGGGGGTTGACAAATATTGCAGCATTATTCATTCTGCAGCTTAGCAGGAGAGTGAGGTTGTCCATTTGCGCATACATCAGAAGTACACAATACAAAAACAAGGGGGGCTTAACTGATATCATTGATCCTCTCGCCTTGAAAGCAGTGTAGTTACTCAGAGTGCATCTGCTGTGGACTTGTTGATACTGTCACTAACGTGCAACCTTCCTTGATATCTTTCTCTGTCCTCCAGTTCTGTCTTTAAAAACTACAATCAATTGCCCTCTCCTCAAAAGAAAAGAACCTTTGGCTGAACGTAGAACAAAGAACAGTACAGGCCCTTCAGCCCGCAATGTTGTGCCGACCTATTATCCCACTCAGATCAAACTACCCTGCATACCCTTCATTTTACTATCCTTCATGTGCCTATCCAAGAGTCGCTTAAGAGTCTCTAAATGTATCTGACTCCACTCCCACTGCCAGCAGTGCATTCCACACACCCACCACTCTCTGTGTAAAGAACTTAGGTCTGACATCTCCCTTATTCCTTCCTCCAGTCACCTTAAAATTTCTCCCCCTCGTAATAGTCATTTCTGCTCTGGGAAAAAATCTCTGACTATCCACTCCAGCTATGCCTCTCATCATCTTGCATACCTCTACCAAGTCACCTATCATTCTTCTTTGCTCCAATGGAAAAAGTCCTCGCCCCCTCAATGTTTCATCATAAGACGTGCCGTCCATTCCATGCAGCATCCTGCTAAATCTCCGCTACACCCCCTCTAAAGCTTCCACATCCTCCCTATAATGAAGCGACCAAAACTGAAGGCAATATTCCAAGCGCTGCTCCATCCCCACGAACTAATGCTCTATTCCA
This sequence comes from Stegostoma tigrinum, assembly GCF_030684315.1. Classification (NCBI taxonomy): domain Eukaryota; kingdom Metazoa; phylum Chordata; class Chondrichthyes; order Orectolobiformes; family Stegostomatidae; genus Stegostoma; species Stegostoma tigrinum. The sequence continues at coordinate 553,079 of NW_026728768.1, forward strand.
AATCCCTTTCCTCTTGATGCTTTAAATTCCTTGCAGTCTTTCGTATAATTTCATATTTGAATTCACCTGAACAAATTTCACCTGCAGCCCTGACCCACTAACAGCGACTTGCCCTGCAGCCATGACCCGCTCACAGCGACTTGCCCCCTCTGTCCTGACCCGCTTGCAGCGACTTGCCCCCTCTGTCCTGACCCGCTTACAGCGACTTGCCCCTGCAGTCCTGACCCGCTCCCAGCGACATGCCCCTGCAGTCCTGACCCGCTCCCAGCAACATGCCCCTGCAGTCCTGACCCGCTCCCAGCGACATGCCCTTGCAGTCCTGACCCGCTCCCAGCGACATGCCCCTGCAGTCCTGACCCGCTCACAGCGACCTGCCCCTCCAGCCCTGACCCGCTCACAGCAGCATGACTCTGCAGTCCTGACCTGCTCCCAAGTCAGCGACTTCGATGTTGTGGCCATTTCAGAGACATGGATGTTGCAGGTTCCAGGGTTTAGATCTTTCATTAAGGTAAGGGAAGGTGGTAAAAAGAGGGGGAGGTGTGGCTTTGTTGGTGAAAAACAGATCAGAGTAAACCGGTTGATGTCGTGTATATGGATTTCAGCAAGGCGTTTGATAAGGTTCCCCACAGTAGGCTATTTTACAAAATGCAGAGGAATGGGATTTTGGGAGATATAGCAGTTTGGACCGGAAATTGGCTCGCTGAAAGAAGACAGAGGGCTGCAGTTGGTGGGAAATGTTCATCCTGGAGACCAGTTACTCGTGGTGTACCGCAAGGGGCGGTGTTGGGTCCACCGCTGTTTGTCATTTTTTTAAATGACCTGGATGAGGGCACAGAAGGATGGGTTAGTAAATTTGCAGACGACACTAAGGTCGGTGGAGTTGTGGATAGTGACGAAGGATGCTGTAGGTTGCAGAGAGACATAGATAAGCTGCAGAGCTGGGCTGAGAGGTGGCAAATGGTGTTTGATGCAGACAAGTGTGAGGTGATGCACTTTGGTAGGAGTAACCGAAAGGCAAAGTTCTGGGCTAATGGTAAGATTCTTTGTATTGTAGATGAGCAGAGAGATCTTGGTGTCCATGTACACAGATCCTTGAAAGTTGCCACCCAGGTTGACAGGGCTGTTAAGAAGGAATACAGTGTTTTACCTTTTATTGACAGAGGGATCGAGTTCCGGAACCAAGAGCTTATGGTGAAGCTGTACAAAACTCTGGTGCGGCCGCACTTGGAGTATTGTGTACAGTTCTGGTCGCTGCATTATAAGAAGGATGTGGAAGCTTTGGAAAGGGTGCAGATGAGATTTACTAGGATGTTGCCTGGTATGGAGGAAAGGCTGAGGGACCTGAGGATGTTTTCGTTAGAGAGAAGAAGGTTGAGAGGTGACAATTGAAACATATAAAATAATCAGAGGGTTAGATAGGGTGGATATGAGAGTGTTTTTCCTAGGATGGTGACGGCGAGCACGAGGGGGCACAGCTTTAAATTGAGGGGTGAAAGATATAGGACAGATGTCAGAGGTAGTTTCTTTACTCAGAGAGTAGAACATAGAACATAGAACAGTACAGCACAGAACAGGCCCTTCAGCCCACAATGTTGTGCCGACCATTGATCCTCATGTATGCACCCTCAAATTTCTGTGACCATATACATGTCCAGCAGTCTCTTAAATGACCCCAATGACCTTGCTTCCACAACTGCTGCTGGCAACGCATTCCATGCTCTCACAACTCTCTGCGTAAAGAACCTGCCTCTGACATCCCCTCTATACTTTCCACCAACCAGCTTAAAACTATGACCCCTCGTGCTAGCCATTTCTGCTCTGGGAAATAGTCTCTGGCTATCAACTCTATCTATGCCTCTCATTATCTTGTATACCTCAATTAGGTCCCCTCTCCTCCTCCTTTTCTCCAATGAAAAGAGACCGAGCTCAGTCAACCTCTCTTCATAAGATAAGCCCTCCAGTCCAGGCAGCATCCTGGTAAACCTCCTCTGAACCCTCTCCAAAGCATCCACATCTTTCCTATAATAGGGCGCCTAATAGTATATACTATAATAGTAGTAAGGGAATGGAATGCTTTGCATGCAACAGTAATAGATTTGCCAACTTCAGGTACATTTAAGTCATCATTGGATAAGCATATGGACGTACATGGAATAGTGTAGGTTAGATGGGTTTCAGATCGGTATGACAGGTCGTCACAACATCGAGGGCCAAAGGACCTGTGCTGTGCTGTAATGATCTATGTTCTATGACAGTATAACGGTGGCTGAAAGAACTTTTGAGGAGGACTCGTCTATTGAGGTGGTATGGACTGAGGTTGCCGAGGAAGGGTTATCGACTGAGTCAGTATGGATGGAAGTTAGGAACAGCAAGGGAGCAGCCACCTCACTGGGGGTGTTCTACAGACCCCCAAATCACAGTAGGGAGATCGAAGACCTCACTGGCCGGCCTATTGTTGAAAAGTGCAAACGTAGCAGGGTTGTTGTTATGAGTGACTTCAACTTTCCCAATGTAGATTGGAACCTCCTTCGTGCAGATGGTTTGGATGGAGCCGTTTTTGTCAGGTGTGTTCAGGAGGGTTTCCTTACTCAGTATGTGGACAGGCCGACGATGGGGGAGGCCATTTTGGATTTGGTGCTCGGCAATGAGCCAGGACAGGTGTCAGATCTCGTGGTGGGAGAACACTTTGGCGACAGTGACCACAACAGCCTGACATTTACCATAGCCATGGGAAGGGAAAGGAGCAGTTACCAGGGGAAGATATTTAACGGGGGAAAAGGAAACTATGACGCTATCAGACAGGAGTTGGGAAGTAGAGATTGGGACCAATTGTTACACAGAAAGGGCACAGCAGACATGTGGAGGCGGTTTAAGGAGCAGTGGTTGCGAGTGATGTATACATTTGTTCCTCTGAGACAGGTAAGAAGGGGTAAGATTAAAGAACCTTGGATGAGGGGTACAGAGGTGCTTCTTGTCAAAAAGCAAAAGGCAGCGTTCGTAAGGTGGAGGAAGCAAGGGTCCAGCACAGCTTTAGAGGATTACAGGCTTGCTCGGAAGGAGCTCCAAAGTGGCTGAGGAGGGCCAGAAGGGGGCAGGAAAAAGGCTTGGCAGGAAGGATTAGGGAGAACCCGAAGGCATTTTACTCATAGGTGAGGAATAAGAGAATGATCAGGGAGAAGGTAGGGCCGATCAGGGATAGCGTAGGGAACTTGTGCGTGGAGTCTGAGCAGATAGTGGAAGCCCTAAATGAGTTTTTTGCCTTGGTTTTCACTAAGGAAAGGGACGTTGTTGTGAATGAGAACTTTGAGGAGCAGGAAAACAGGCTTGAACAGATCAAGATTGAGGAAGTTGATGTGCTGGAATTTTGGCCGACATTAAGATTGATAAGTCCCCAGGACCAGATCAGATTTATCCTAGGTTGCTCCGGGAAGCGAGAAAGGAGGTTGCTAAGCCGCTGGCGAAGATCTTTGCTTGCTCATTCTCCATGGGAGTCGTATCGGAAGATTGGAAGGAGGCAAATGTTGTTCCTTTTTGCAAGAAAGGGAATAGGGAAATCCCTGAAAATTACAGACCAGTCAGTCGTCAGTCTTAGGTCTGTGGTCAACAAGATTTTGGAGAGATTTCTGAGGGATAGGATTGATGACTATTTGGAAAAGCCTAGCATGATTAAAGGGAGTCAGCATGGCTTTGTGAGGGGCAGGTCATGCCTTACAAATCTTATTGCATTCTTTGAGGAAGTCACGAGACAGGTTGACGAGGGTCGAGCAGTGGATGTGGTGTACATGGACTTCAGCGAGGTATTTGATCAGGTTCCCCATGGCAGGCTCATTAATAAAGCCAGGAGGTATGGGATACAGGGTGATTTGGCTGTCTGGATTCAGAATTGGTTGGCTGACAGGAGGCAGAGAGTGGTTGTAGATGGTAAGTATTCTGCCTGGAGGTCAGTGCTGAGTGGTGTCCCGCAAGGCTCTGTTCTTGGGCCTCTGCTGATTGTAGTTTGTATGAATGACTTGGACGAGGAGGTTGAGGGGTGGGTTAGTATGTTTGCTGATGACACAAAGGTTGGAGGTGCCGTTGATAGTATTGAGGGCGATTGCAGGCTTCAGCGAGACATTGACAGTATGCAGAGGTGGGCTGACAAATGGCAGATGGAGTTCAACCTGGATAAATGCGAAGTGATGCATTTTGGAAGGTTGAACTTAAATGCTGAATATAGGATTAAAGGCAGGATTCTCGGCGCTGTGGAGAAACAGTGGGATCTTGGTGTTCAAGTGCATAGCTCCCTCAAAGTTGCCACACAAGTGGATCAGGTTGTTAAGAAGGCATATGTTGTTTTGGCTTTCATTAACAGGGGGATCGAGTTTAAGAGCCGCGAGGTTATGCTGCAGCTGTACAAAACCCTGGTGAGACCACACTTGGATTATTGTGTCCAGTTCTGGTCGTCCTGTTATAGGAAAGATGTGGAGGCTTTGGAGAGGATGCAAAGGAGGCTTTCCAGGAGCTGCCTGGACTGGAGGGCTTGTCTTACGAGGAGAGGTTGACTGAGCTTGGACTTTGCTCTCTGGAGAGAAGGAGGAAGAGAGGTGACCTGATCACAAGAAAATGAGAGGCATGGATAGAGTCGATAGGCAGAGACTTTTCCCCAGGCCAGGTTTGCCTGCCTCGAGGGGTCATAGTTTGAAGGTGGTCGGAGGAAGGTATAGAGGAGACGTCAGAGGGAGGTTCTTCACCCAGAGAGTTGTGAGCGCATGGAATAGTTTACCAGTGGTAGTCGTGGAAGCGGAGTCGGTAGTGACATTTAAGCAACTCCTGGACATGCACGTGGACAGCAGTGAATTGAGGGGAATGTAGGTTAGGTTATTTTATTTTTGGATTAGGAATATTCCACGGCACAACATCGTGGGCTGAAGGGCCTGCACTATGCTGTGCTTTTCTATGTTCTATGTAGTTATAATCAGAGGCAGTATAGTTAGGGGAATGAACACTGTTCGTTGTGACTAGGATCGAGAGTCTCGAAAGTAGTGTTGCCTGCCTGGTGCCCAGGTTCAGGGTATTCCATCTCAGCAACAAAGGAACTTGAAGTGGGAGGAGTAGAAATCCAGCTATCGTGGTACACACATGTACCATTCATATGGAAGAAAGAGGAAAGAGGTTCTGCTGAGGGATTATGAGCACTGAGGTGAGAAAGCAGAACCCGAAAGGTTATAATCTCTGGATTCTTATCTGAGCAATTTGGCTCGGTGTGAACAAAACTAAAGATGTAAATGCATTGTTCAAATGGTGGCATGGCAGAAATGTGTTTGAATTCATGGGACATTGGCATCGCTTTGGGCAAGGAGGAAGTTGTTCCGGTGGTACAGACTCGACCAGAATCATTTTGGGACAAGTGTCCTGGCAAAAGACATAGCTAGGTCTCGGGGTAGGGCATTAAAGTAAAAAGTGTGGAGTGGGTGAGTTCAGTTGCATGGAAAATTATGGAAAAAGTTAGAAGCTGGTAAGTGCTCAGCAAAGTTTCCAGAGCAAGTAATAGGACAAAAAGTATGGAAATGGTCAGGAGTCTCCTTTCAGGTGCAGCAAACAAGAAGAGTGTCCACCCTGGAAATGCCAGACTGAAGGTCTTGTATTTAATTGCAGGGAGTGTATGAAACAAAGTGAATGAGTTTGTGGTGCCGATTGAAATTGACAGATACATTGTTCTGGGTGTCACAGAGAGGTGGTTGTTAGGGGATACGTTTTGGCAACTAAATATCCAATGATACATGCCCTCTAGAAAGAACAGGCGAATGGACAGAGATGTCAGGGTTGGCTTGTCAGTAAGAAATGAGGTAGCGCTGAAGGAACCACAGCTCTTGAGCTTGTTTATTAATGACTTGGAGGAAAGAGGTGAATGTGCTGTGGCTAAATTAGTAGATGACTCAAAAATATTAGAAAGACAAGGCATGACACAGAAACAGAGATTTACCAGGATGTTACTTGGATTGGAATGTATGAGGTATAAGGAGGCTTTGGTGGAAATGTTGTATAATAATAAATGCAATGAGACCAACCATGATTTCACCGAATGGTGGAGGAAATTCAATGTGCCAAATGACATTTTTAGTGAGTCTTGTTGTTTGACAATGCATTGGTAAAGGTGTTTTTTTTTCTCTCTTGGATGAGATGTAAAAATGAAATGTGCACCCTTCCTTTTGATCTGGAAATAAATAATTGTTCTGAACGATTTCCATTGACTGGTAGCAATCTGACAAGCATGACGATGTAAAGAGATTCTTCGCTTCTTTTTAATTGTAAAGTTATACTTTGGAATTAATTAAGCATATATTAAATTCATCACTGCATCTCCAAAAGTGCTCTTGTATGATAACATTTGAAAGAACACTCTTCAATGGTGGTGATTTTCAGTTGCCATAACACACATGAAATTACATTGTTGGCCAATCTGTCCATGATTATTTCATTATCTTAGGTTTCAAACAGACAAGGAAATATTGGTGATGCAATGAAGAACTTGATGATAAAATATAATTGCTGTTAGAGTTTCCTCTTGCAAGAAATATTCGCAACAAATTGACTGGTCAAGGAAATGGGACACTGATTGAGTACTTTGAATGTTGAAGTGATTCCTAAAATGAAAATTATGACCTTGATGATTTCTCTTGCATGCAGATTTGAAGAGAATATTTTGAAATATCCTCTAGGTTAGTGGTTCAGGCATAAAAGTGTCACATGTATATTTATGTATATACATGTACATGTGTAATCTGAAAAGAAAATGAATATAAATCACTTGTTACAAGGTGAGAATGAGCTATTCAGATAGTCAGAACTGCCAATGTTTATGTCTGAGATAACACATTGTAGAGCTGGAGGAACACAACAGGGCAGGCAGCATCAGAAGCTCAAGAAAGTTGAGGGTTTGGGTTAGGACCCTTCCTCCAAAATGGAGGGTGGAAGGGAGCTCAGAAACAAATAGTGTGGAGAGGGAGGAGGTGCTGGGGAAGGTAGGTGGGATGGCGATAAGTGAGTACGATCCAGATTGGCACAGATTTCCCCCAGCAGGTATTGAATACAAATTCCAAATCACTGTCAAAATCTTGGTGACTGTGAACATTCATGTTTTTTGTCTGTGCGTTTCAGTAATTGCATGACAGTTTGAATGGTTCGGTGAGCGTGAGGAACCTATGGACTCTCACACACCAAGATGGAATTTAGTTCAAAGAGTGACTCCTCTTCAAAGTACTTACTTGCTTTTAAAATATTGACCATTTCTGCTGTCTAGTTGAACAAATTTAGCTTAATACTGCTTCAATAGGAATGAGTGTTCAATAGGAACATATTTGTGAAACTTACAGTTCCTCAAGTTTTAGCATAAACTGGTGGAGACTTTCCGTGCTTGCAAAAAGGCTCACCTCTCCAATAATACCGAAGGAAAATTGGAGTTTAAAAGTACACCCCCCCCACCCTCCTCCTCCTCCTCCCACCTCCCTCCTCCTCCTTTTCCCTCCACCCTCCTCCTCCTCCCCCCACCCTCCTCCTCCTCCCCCACCCTCCTCCTCCTTCCCCCCACCCCCCTCCTTCCCCCCCTCCTTCCCCCCCTCCTTCCCCCCCTCCTTCCCCCCCTCCTTCCCCCCCTCCTTCCCCCCTCCTTCCCCCCTCCTTCCCCCTCCTCCCCCCCCTCCTCCCCCCCCTCCTCCCCCCCCTCCTCCCCCCCCTGCTCCCCCCCCTGCTCCCCCCCCCCGCTCCCCCCCCCCGCTCCCCCCCCCCCGCTCCCCCCCCCCCGCTCCCCCCCCCTGCTCCCCCCCCTTCTCCCCCCCCTTCTCCCCCCCCTTCTCCCCCCCCTCAAACCCCCCCCTCAAACCCCCCCCTCAAACCCCCCCCTCAAACCCCCCCCTCTCCCCCCCTCTCCCCCCCCATCTCCCCCCCCATCTCCCCCCCCCCTCCCCCCCCTCTCCCCCCCATCTCCCCCCCCATCTCCCCCCCATCTCCCCCCCATCTCCCCCCCCCATCTCCCCCCCATCTCCCCCCCCATCTCCCCCCCATCTCCCCCCTCCTTCTCCCCCCCTCCTTCTCCCCCCCTCCTTGCCCCCCCCTCCTTGCCCCCCCTCCTTTCCCCCCCTCCTTCCCCCCCCCTTCCCCCCCCTTCCCCCCCTCCTTTCCCCCCCCCTCCTTTCCCCCCCCTCCTTTCCCCCCCCTCCTTTCCCCCCCCCCTCCTTTCCCCCCCCCTCCTCCCCCCCCTCCTCCCCCCCCCTCCTCCCCCCCTCCTCCCCCCCCCCTCCCCCCCCTCCTCCCCCCTCCTCCCCCCCTCCTCCCCCCCCCACCTCCCCCCCCTCCTCCCCCCCCACCTCCCCCCTCCTCCACCCCCCCTCCTCCTCCCCCCCTCCTCCTCCCCCCCTCCTCCTCCCCCTCCCCTCCCCCTCCTCCTTCCCCCTCCTCCTTCCCCCCTCCTCCTCCCCCCCTCCTTCCCCCCCCCACCCTCCTCCTCCCTCTTCCCCCCCCTCCTCCTCCTCCTCTTCCCCCCCACCCCTCCTTACCCCCCCACCCCCCTCCTTTACCCCCCCACCCCCCCACCTTTACCCCCCCACCCCCCTCCTTCCCCCCCACCCCCCTCCTTTCCCCCCACCCCCTCCTCAATTCCCCCAACCCCCTTTCCCCCCCACCCCTCCTCCTTTCCCCCCACCCCTCCTCCTTTTCCCCCCACCCCCTCCTCCATTCCCCCAACCCCCTTTTCCCCCACCCCCTCCTCCTTTCCCCCCAACCCCTTCTCCTTTTCCCCCCCACTCCCTCCTCCTTTTCCCCCCGCCCCCTCCTCCTTTTCCCCCAACCCCCTCCTCCTTTTCCCCCCACCCCCCTCCTCCTTTTCCCCCACCCCCCTCCTCCTTTTCCCCACCCCCCTCCTCCTCTTCCCCCCACCCCCCTCCTCCTTTTCCCCACCCCCCTCCTCCTTTTCCCCCCCACCCTCCTCCTCTCCCACCCTCCTCCTCTCCCACCCTCCTCCTCTCCACCCTCCTCCTCTCCCACCCTCCTCATCCTCTCCCCCCACCCCCTCCTCCTCCTCCTCTTTCCCCCATCTCCTCCTTCCCCCCCACACCCTCCTCCTTTCCCCCCCTCCTCCTTTTCCCCCCCACCCCCTCCTCCTTTCCCCCCCACCCCCTCCTCCTTTCCCCCCCACCCCCTCCTCCTTCCCCCCCACCCCCTCCTCCTTTCCCCCCCCACCCCCTCCTCCTTTCCCCCCCCACCCCCTCCTCCTTTTCTCCCCCCCCACCCCTCCTCATTCCCCCCCCCACCCCCTCCTCATTCCCCCCCCACCCCCTCCTCATTCCCCCCCCACCCCCTCCTCATTCCCCCCCCACCCCCTCCTCCTTTCCCCCCCACCCCCTCCTCCTTTCCCCCCCCACCCCCTCCTCCTTTTCCCCCCCACCCCCTCCTCCTTTCCCCCCCCACCCCCTCCTCCTTTTCCCCACCCACCCCCCTTTCCCCCCCACGCCGCCTCCTTTTACTCCCCACCCCTCCTCCTTTTACCCCCCACCCCTCCTCCTTTTCCCCACCCCCCTCCTTTCCCTCCCCACCCCTCCTCCGTCCCCCCACCCCCCGTCCACCGTCCCCCCCACCCCGTCCTCCTTCCCCCCCCACCCCCGTCCTCCTTCCCCCCCACCCCCGTCCTCCTTCCCCCCCACCCCCGTCCTCCTTTCCCCACCCCCTCCTCCTTTCTCCCCCCACCCCCTCCTCCTTCCCCCCCACCCCACTCCTCTGTTTGCCCCCACCCTCCTCCTTTCTCCCACCCACCCCCCTCCTTACTCCCACCCACCCCAGTCCTCCTTTCCCCCCCACCCCAGTCCTCCTTTCCCCCCCGACCCCCTCCTCCTTCACCCCCAACCCCCTCCTCCTTCACCCCCACCCCCTCCTCCTTCCCCCCCACCCCCTCCTCCTTCCCCCCCCCCACCCCCTCCTCCTTCCCCCCCCCACCCCCGTCCTCCTTCCCCCCCCCACCCCCGTCCTCCTTCCCCCCCACCCCCGTCCTCCTTCCCCCCCACCCCGTCCTCCTTCCCCCCCACCCCCGTCCTCCTTCCCCCCCCCACCCCCGTCCTCCTTCTCCCCCCACCCCCGTCCTCCTTCTCCCCCACCCCCGTCCTCCTTCTCCCCCACCCCCGTCCTCCTTCTCCCCCCACCCCCGTCCTCCTCCCCCCCCCCAGCTTCCTCCTCTTCCCCCCCCCCACCCCCGTCCTCCTTCCCCCCCCCCACCCCGTCCTCCTTCTCCCCCACGCCCGTCCTCCTTCTCCCCCACCCCCGTCCTCCTTCTCCCCCACCCCCGTCCTCCTCCCCCCCCAGCTTCCTCCTCCTTCCCCCCCCCCACCCCGTCCTCCTTCCCCCCCCCCACCCCGTCTCCTTCCCCCCCCCCCCACCCCCGTCCTCCTTCCCCCCCCACCCCGTCCTCCTTCCCCCCCCCACCCCCGTCCTCCTTCTCCCCCACCCCCGTCCTCCTTCTCCCCCCACCCCGTCCTCCTTCTCCCCCCACCCCCGTCCTCCTTCTCCCCCCACCCCCGTCCTCCTTCTCCCCCCAACCCCGTCCTCCTTCTCCCCCACCCCGTCCAACTTCTCCCCCCACCCCGTCCTCCTTCCCCCCCCACCCCGTCCTCCTTCCCCCCCACCGCCCTCCTCCTGCCCCCCCACCCCCGTCCTCCTTCCTCCCCCACCCCCGTCCTCCTCCCCCCCCACCCCCATCCTCCTCCCCCCCCACTCCCGTCCTCCTCCCCCCCCACTCCCGTCCTCCTCCCCCCCACCCCCGTCCTCCTCCCCCCCCCCACCCCGTCCTCCTTCCCCCCCCACCCCCGTCCTCCTTCCCCCCCCCACCCCCCTCCTTCCCCCCCCACCCCCTCCTCCCCCCCCCCACCCCCCTCCTTTCCCCCACCCCCCTCCTTTCCCCCACCCCCTCCTCATTTCCCCCCAACCCCCTTTCCCCCCACCCCCCCTCCTTACCCCCCCACCCCCCCTCCTCATTCCCCCCAACCCCCTTTTCCGCCCACCCCTCCTCCTTTTCCCCCCACCCCTCCTCATTTCCCCCCAACCCCCTTTTCCCCCACCCCCTCCTCCTTTTCCCCCCACTCCCTCCTCCTTTTCCCCCCAACCCCCTCCTCCTTTTCCCCCCAACCCCCTCCTCCTTTTCCCCCCACCCCCTCCTCCTTTTCCCCACCCCCCTCCTCCTTTTCCCCCACCCCCCTCCTCCTTTCCCCCCACCCTCCTCCTCTCCCACCCTCCTCCTCTCCACCCTCCTCCTCTCCCACCCTCCTCCTCTCCCACCCTCCTCATCCTCTCCCCCCCACCCCTTCCTCCTCCTCCTCTTTCCCCCCATCTCCTCCTTTCCCCCCCACACCCTCCTCCTTTCCCCCCCTCCTCCTTTTTCCCCCCCACCCCCTCTCCTTTCCCCCCACCCCCTCCTCCTTTCCCCCCCACCCCCTCCTCCTTTCCCCCCCACCCCCTCCTCCTTCCCCCCCCCACCCCCTCCTCCTTTTCCCCCCCACCACCTCCTCCTTTTCTCCCCCCCCACCCCCTCCTCCTTTCCCCCCCACCCCCTCCTCCTTTCCCCCCCCACCCCTCCTCCTTTCCCCCCCCACCCCCTCCTCCTTTTCCCCCCACCCCCTCCTCCTTTTCCCCCCACCCCCTCCTCCTTTTCTCCCCCACCCCCTCTCCTTTTCCCCCCCACCCCTCCTCCTTTCCCCCCCCACCTCCTCCTCCTTTTCCCGACCACCCCCCTTTCCCCCCCACGCCGCCTCCTTTTACTCCCCACCCCTCCTCCTTTTACCCCCCACCCTCTCCTTTTACCCCCACCCCTCCTCCTTTTCCCCCACCCCTCCTCCTTTTCCCCCACCCCTCCTCCTTTTCCCCCACCCCCCTCCTTTCCCTCCCCACCCCTCCTCCGTCCCCCCACCCCCGTCCACCGTCCCCCCACCCCCGTCCTCCTTCCCCCCCACCCCCGTCCTCCTTCCCCCCCCACCCCCGTCCTCCTTCCCCCCCCCCACCCCGTCCTCCTTTCCCCCCCCACCCCCGTCCTCCTTTCCCCCACCCCTCCTCCTTTCTCCCCCACCCCCTCCTCCTTCCCCCCCACCCTCCTCCTTTCTCCCACCCACCCCAGTCCTCCTTTCCCCCCCCACCCCAGTCCTCCTTTCCCCCCCCACCCAGTCCTCCTTTCCCCCCCCACCCCGTCCTCCGTTTCCCCCACCCCCTCCTCCTTCACCCCCCACCCCCTCCTCCTTCCCCCCCACCCCTCCTCCTTCTCCCCCCCACCCCCATCCTCCTCCCCCCCCCAGCTTCCTCCTCCTTCCCCCCCCCACCCCCGTCCTCCTTCCCCCCCCACCCCCGTCCTCCTTCCCCCCCCACCCCCGTCCTCCTTCCCCCCCCCACCCCCGTCCTCCTTCCCCCCCCCACCCCCGTCCTCCTTCCCCCCCCCACCCCCGTCCTCCTTCCCCCCCCACCCCCGTCCTCCTTCCCCCCCCACCCCCGTCCTCCTTCCCCCCCCACCCCGTCCTCCTTCTACCCCACCCCCGTCCTCCTTCTACCCCCACGCCCGTCCTCCTTCTACCCCCACGCCCGTCCTCCTTCTACCCCCACGCCCGTCCTCCTTCTCCCCCCACCCCCGTCCTCCTTCTCCCCCACCCCCGTCCTCCTTCCCCCCCACCCCCGTCCTCCTTCCCCCCCCACCCCCGTCCTCCTTCCCCCCTCACCCCCGTCCTCCTTCCCCCCCCACCGCCCTCCTCCTGCCCCCCCACCCCCGTCCTCATTCCTCCCCCCACCCCCGTCCTCCTTCCCCCCCCACCCCCGTCCTCCTTCCCCCCCACCCCCGTCCTCCTTCCCCCCCACCCCCGTCCTCCTTCCCCCCCACCCCCGTCCTCCTTCCCCCCCCACCCCCCTCCTCCTTCCCCCCCCCAGCTTCCTCCTCCTCCCCCCCCCAGCTTCCTCCTCCTTTTTCCCCCCCACCCCTGTCCTCCTTTTCACCCCCAAACCCTCCTCCTCCTTTCTCCCCCACGCCCTCCACCTCCTTTGCCCCCACACCCTCCACCTCCTTTGCCCCCACGCCCTCCACCTCCTTTGCCCCCACGCCCTCCACCTCCTTTGCCCCCACGCCCTCCACCTCCTTTGCCCCCACGCCCTCCTTTACCCCCACCCTCCTCCTCCACCTCCTTTCCCTGACACTCCTCCTCCTCTCCCCGCCTCCTCCTCTCCTCCCTCTCCCCCCCTCCCTCTCCCCCCCTCCCTCTCCCCCCTCCCTCTCCCCCCCTCCCTCTCCCCCCTCCCTCTCCCCCCCTCCCTCTCCCCCCTCCCTCTCCCCCCTCCTCTTCTCCCCCCTCCCTCTTCCCCCCCCTCCCTCTTCCCCCCCTCCCTCTTGCCCCCCTCCCTCTTGCCCCCCCTCCCTCTTGCCCCCCCTCCCTCTTGCCCCCCCTCCCTCTTGCCCCCCCTCCCTCTTGCCCCCCCTCCCTCTTGCCCCCCCTCCCTCTTGCCCCCCTCCCTCTTCCCCCCCCCTCTTCCCCCCCCCTCTTCCCCCCCCCTCTTCCCCCCCCTCCCTCTTCCCCCCTCCCTCTTCCCCCCCTCCCTCTTCCCCCCCTCCTCTTCCCCCCCTCCCTCTTCCCCCCTCCCTCTTCCCCCCCTCCTCTTCCCCCCCCTCCCTCTTCCCCCCCCTCCCTCTTCCCCCCCCTCCCTCTTCTCCCCCTCCCTCTTTTCCCCCTCCCTCTTTTCCCCCTCCCTCTTTCCCCCCTCCCTCTTTTCCCCCCTCCCTCTTTTCCCCCCTCCCTCTTTCCCCCCTCCCTCTTTTCCCCCCTCCCTCTTTTACCCCCTCCCTCTTTTACCCCCTCCCTCTTTTACCCCCTCCCTCTTCCACCCCCTCCCTCTTCCACCCCCCGTCCCTCTTCCCCTGCCACAGGCAGACAGAGACACAGAAGGAGGCAGGCAGGCAGACGGAGACAGTCAGTCAGGCAGACAGAGAGACAGACAGACAGGCAGAGACAGTCAGGCGCAGGCAGGCAGTCAGACGGAATACAGGCAGACACAGACAGGCAAGCAGGGAGACAGGCAGACGCAGTCAGGCACAGTCTGTCAGACAGATACAGGCAGACAGAGACAGACAGGCAGGCAGACAGACTGACAGAGGCAGGCAGGCAGACTGACAGAGGCAGGCAGACAGACCGACAGAGCAGGCAGACACAGTCAGGCAGACAGAGACAGGCAGGCACGCAGACGGAGACAGACAGGCAGGCGGGCAGAGACAGGCAGGCAGGCGGGCAGAGACAGGCAGGCAGGCGGGCAGAGACAGGCAGGCAGAGACAGTCAGGCACAGGCAGGCAGTTAGGCAGAGACAGAGAGACAGGCAGAGGCAAGCAGACAGAGACAGACAGAGGCTGGCAGAGACAGTCAGACACAAGCAGGCGGACAGACAGGCAGAGACAGTCAGGCACAGGCAGGCAGGCAGAGACAGACAGTCAGACAGGGACAGGCAGACGGAGACAGTCAAACAGACAGGCGCTGGCAGAGACAGTCAGACACAAGCAGGCGGACAGACAGGCAGAGACAGTCAGGCACAGGCAGGCAGGCAGAGGACAGACAGTCAGACAGGGACAGGCAGACGGAGACAGTCAAACAGACAGGCGGAGACAGTCAGGCAGAGAGACAGACAGGCTGAGACAGTCAGGCACAGGCAGGCAGTCAGGCAGGCAGGCAGTCAAACAGACAGGCGGAGACAGTCAGGCAGAGAGACAGTCAGGCAGACGGACAGGTGGAGACAGTCAGGCAGAGACAGGCAGGCAAACCGACAGGCAGTCAGACATAGACTGTCAGACAGATACAGGCAGACGGAGACAGGCAGGCACACAGGCGGAGACAGTCAGGCAGGCAGACAGGCAGAGACAGTCAGGCAGTCAGGCAGACACAGTCAAGCAGAGACAGTCAGACGGAGTCAGACAGAGACAGGCAGGCAGAGACAGGCATACAGACAGACAGTCAGACACAGAGAGACAGAGTCAGAGTCAGACAGAGACAGGCAGGCAGAGACCGACGGCAGGCAGGCAGACACAGACTGTCAAACAAACATAGGAAGACGGAGACAGGCAGTCAGACACAGACTGTCAGACAGATATAGGCAGACGGAGACAGGCAGTCAGACACAGACTGTCAGACAGATATAGGCAGACAGAGACAGTCAGGCAGGCAGGCAGAGACAGTCAGGCAGGCAGAGACAGTCAGGCAGGCAGACAGAGACAGGCAGGCAGGCGGAGACAGTCAGGCGGAGACAGACAGAGACAGGCAGGCAGACAGAGACGGGCATACAGACAGACAGACAGGTAGAGACAGGCAGACAGGCAGAGACAGTCAGGCGGACAGGCAGAGGCAGGCAGGCAGGCAGAGACAGGCCGAGACAGTCAGGCACAGGCAGGCAGACAGGCAGACAGAGACAGGCAGACACAGTCAGGTGGAGACAGGCAGCGACAGACAGGCAGGCAGACAGAGACAGGGCGAGGCAGGCAGGCAGACAGGCGGAGAGACAGACAGTCAGGCAGAGACAGGCGGAGATGGACAGTCAGGCAGAGACAGTCAGACGGAGCAGTCAGGCAGGCAGAGACAGACTGGCAGGCAGGCACAGACTGGCAGGCAGAGACAGTCAGGCAGACAGACAGACACAAGCAGACAGACAGACACAAGCAGACAGAGACAGGCTGTCAGACAGATACAGGCAGGCGGAGACAGGCTGTCAGACAGATACAGGCAGGCGGAGACAGACAGAGTCAGGCAGGCAGACAGAGGCAGTCAGACACAGACAGACAATGAAACCAACACGGGCAGACAGAGACAGGCAGATGCAGGCGGAGGCAGGCAGACAGACAGAGACAGGCAGTCAGACACAGGCAGACTGTCAGACGGAGACAGGCACGCGGAGGCAGGAAGGCGGAGACAGACAGAGAGAGACAGTCAGAGACAGGCATGCAGAGACAGGCAGGCAGACAGAGGCAGTCAGATACAGACAGACAGTCAAACCGATACAGGCAGAGACAGACAGGCAGACGGATGCAGGCAGATAGAGACAGTCAGACACAGGCAGAGGCGCAGACGGAGACAGGCAGAGACAAACAGACAGAGGCAGGCAGGCAGAGGCAGGCAGAGACGGTCAGACAGACAAAGACAGGCAGGCAGTGAGACAGTCTGACAGGCAGGCAGAGACAGTCAGGCAGGCGGAGGCAGACAGGCAGATGGAGGCAGGCAGACAGACAGTCAGACACAGATAGGCAGAGAGGCAGGCAGAGACAGGCAGGCAGGCAGGCACGCAGAGGCAGACAGAGACCGGCAGGCAGGCAGAGACAGTCAGACAGAGAGGCAGAGAGTCAGGCAGAGACGCAGGCAGTCAGATAAACAGAGGCAGAGAGTCAGGCAGGCAGGCAGACAGAGACAGTCAGGCCGAGGCAGACAGAGGCAGGCGGGCAGACAGAGACAGTCAGAAGGCAGTCAGTCAGGCAGAGACAGACAGACAGTCAGACAGAGACCGCCAGTCAGGCAGGCAGAGACAGTCAGACAGAGACAGACAGTTAGACAGGCAGAGGCAGACAGAGATAGAGAGGCAGGCAGAGAGTCAGGCACACACGCAGAGAGTCAGACAGACGCGCAGGCAGGCAGACACGCAGTCAGTCAGGCAGGCAGAGAGAGACAGTCAGACAGAGACAGGCCGCCAGGCAGATAGACAGACAGTCAGGCAGAGACAGTCAGAAGACAGACAGAGGCAGGCAGACACGGACAGTCAGATAGACAGACAGACAGAGACAGTCAGTCAGGCAGACAGTCAGGCAGGCAGAGACAGTCACACAGAGACAGGCAGGCAGACAGAGGCAGTCAGACCGAGATAGGTAGGCAGAGACAGTCAGATAGAAAGACTGTCAGATAGAAAGACAGTCAGATAGAAAGACAGTCAGATAGAAAGAGGCAGGCAGGCAGGCAGACAGGCCAAGGCAGAGAGAGACAGGCAGACAGAGACAGTCAGAAGGCAGGCAGAGACAGTCAGACACAGACACCCAGTCAGACAGAGACAGAGAGACAGACAGGCAGGCGGCACCAGGCAGGCAGGCAGAGACAGTCAGACACAGACAGGCAGGCAGGCAGGCAGACAGAGGGAGGCTGACACAGACAGACAGACAGTCAGACAGAGACAGGCAGGCAGGCAGAGACAGTCAGACAGAGACAGGCAGGCAAACAGTCAGACAGAGACAGGCCGACAGTCAGACAGAGACAGGCAGGCAGGCGGCGCCAGACAGGCAGGCAGAGACAGTCAGACACAGACAGGCAGGCAGACAGACACAGACAGGCAGGCAGACAGACAGAGGCAGGCAGGCAGACAGACAGACAGAGGCAGACAGGCGGAGGCAGGCAGTCGGAGACAGACAGACAGTCAGAGGCAGGCAGGCAGAGACAGACAGGCAGACAGAGACCTTTTTAAAATTAACAAGAACATGTGATTAACACACTTAATAGCTGCGACCGAGTGTGATTTAAAAGAATGCTGATTACCAGAAGTTAAATAGGGGTTGTAAGATCCACTATTTGAAACGAGTCAAGAGCCAATTCGATTGTACTTTGGATTTGGGTGTAATGAGAATGCACGTCGGTTGAAAGAGATTGATGTTTTAGTTTAAACTGTTCTGAGTCCTGCTTCATAAATATAAAGGAGGGCTTCATAACTTATAAAGCTGCTGTTCCTCCACCATTGTTCTGCAGAAATTACTGAATCAAACGACAGAATATGACCAGCATCATAAGATAGGAGTAGAAGTAAGGCCATTCGGCCAATCAAGTCCACTTTGCCATTTAAATCATGGCTGATGGGCATTTCAACGACACTTCCCTCAACTCTCCCTGTAGCCCTTGACTCCTTTTGAGATCAAGAATTTGTTGATCTCTGCCTGAATTCACAAGCCCACCACTCTCTGGCTGAAGACGTGTCGTCTCGTTTCAGTTTTAAATTTGCCCCCTCTAATTTTAAGGCTGTGCCCACGGGTCCTACTCTCCCCGCCTAACGGAAACAACTTCCTAGCGTCCACCCCTTCTAAACCATACATTATCACTGACGGTTCCCTCGTTAGATTTGACATATTGCATTTGAGAAGGAAATGGCCTGTTTCCATCATTCCAGAGTACTTTTCTTAATCATTGTATTTATTTGTCGGCCCAATAAAGGAATTAATTTTATTTGATAGCTCAATAAGTTAAAACTGTAATCGAAGTTAGTTTTCTTCCTCCTTTGTAGTGGATCTGTTGGAGTTGCACACAGCACAACACGTCTTTGATCGACACAAATTGACACAAAACGAGCAACTTCTAAATGTAACTGAAGTAATCAACTGTTTAACGTCCATTTATGATGGTTTGGAACAAAATCACAAAGACTAGGTCAATGTGTCACTCTGTGTCAACATGTGTCTGAACTGGCTGCTGAACGTCTTTGATACGTATGTATGATTTACACTTGAATGTAGTATGTTTAGATTGTCCTAAGGTGCATTAAACTGCATCCTACATTTTGGATTTTGATCAGTTAAGTAAATGTGAAGATTGTCAACTGATTAAAATCAATCCTAGTATTGTTGACATAAGGTTTCAGTATGTTCTAATTTCATTTCAGTGCAAGTGATAAAGTAGTTGAAAGTTTTAGCGACTTTTGTTTTAAATCACAAAATTGAAACTGATATAGAACATAGAACATAGTACAGCACAGAACAGGCCCTTCAGCCCACGATGTTGTGCCGACCATATACTTTTGATTCCATTTGGTCAAATCTGTACAGGATCATGGAGACATCTTGACACTCTGATTGTAATGCTCTTCACGGTGACAAATGTTAGTGCTGGAGAAAGACGTGTATAAAGTACACAATATGAACATCATCCAGTTAATGTCAAGGAATAAACAGCCAGATGCAGAATAAGTTTTTATGTGACCCTCAATCTCGTAGAGTCATACAGCATAGAAACACCATGTCTATGCCTCCCAACAAACACCAAACTACACTAATCTCATTTATCTACACTTGGTCCATAGCCTACTTTGACCGAGCATTTTAAATGCTCATCCCAGATGCTTTTTAAATGTTGAGAATACCTGCCTCAACTACCCTCTCAGGCAGCGTGCTCCATATGTCCACTTTGTTGATGAAAAAGCTTTTCCTCAGACTTCCTCCAAAGCATTTAATCCTCACCTTAAACTTGTGCCATCTGGTCTTAGACACATGTGCCATGGGGAAAGGATTCTCACAATGTATTCTGCCAGGGCCTGTCATAATTTTGTCTGCCTCAATCAGATCCCAACCCCCACCTCAGCTTCCTCTGCTACAAGAAACACAAATCCAGCATACCAGTCTATCTCGTAACTGAGACTTTTTAACCTAGCCAGTATCTTGAAGAGCATTAACTGTGCCATTGTGGTATTTTCCAGACTAATTGTCATTCAGCTTATCTCAGTCAGATTGTTTAGTAAGCTCCATTTAGGAATAATGTTATGCACTTCACTTGGAAATGTATTAAGACTGTGACAGTATATTGGGGAATCCTTGCAAGTGGAGAGATTTTTATTTTCTTTCAGTCCAAGCTGGGTATAATTCTAGGATTTGGAGATGAACGTCCAGGGTTAAACCTCCGGTGTCCTTCTATCCACCCCAAATCACCTCCAATTTTCCATTTATATAAAATTGAGCTTTGTTTGCATGAGGTGTGTTCCAATATTAAATCGTTATTGCGACTGTAAATTTTGACATTCTTCATTAGGTACGTACCCTTCATATTGATAGCGGCTCAAGGTGCTTCAGGGTGTCAAAACCAAAATGTTGCATTTTCCAGTGAAATTGTAGACATTAAGCTGAAATTCTCGCGAGGGAGCACTGAACGGCATGCATTATTTCTGAGTACCGCCCTCATTAATACTTATTCCATTTTTGTACCTGCCAGACAGAAACTAGACGCTCAGAATTAGCGAAATAAAATTCTGAGTGGGTGTGTGATGCTTGCACATTGCTCAATGCTCTTCTGGACCTCCAACTTGGGCAGTAGTCACCAGCATCTGCAGCCACACCCATCAGCAGCACCCCATGTCCACAGTTTTGACATGTGGCATGTTCCAGCCTCAGCACATCATGGCACATGTCAGATCTGCTTTCAGTACTCTTCTGTACTTCATTGCTGCATTTTGGATTGCAGCAGCCCCCCTCATTGCAGTGCTACTGCCAGGGCACTTTTATATGCAGGGACAGGCACCCATTCGTGTATTGGGCCACGTTACACATCAGGACACCTTGCTTGAGCTCTCCACTCTGATTTTGTCCCTGCATGAATGCTAACAGGTCCTCTGCCTTGTCTTCATTTGCTTTGTCTTTTTATGGGTTGCCCCCTCCGCCACATCTCTCAGACTCATAACACTAGTATGTTGATTAACCTTTTGGCATCGAGACAAAGCCAGACAGCTTGTCATGTTTGTCAGCAGTCATCAATCAAAGGAGTGGCTGTGTTGCCGTTTAGCACCGTGATATCTTGATCTCACACCTGCAGCATGTGCCAGCTGCAGAAGCACAGAACGCGTTGCATTGTCTCCAACCACATGGTCGTTCTTCAGGTTCTGAGGGGAATGGTCTGTAGTCAAGGGAGGCAGTTCCAGGCAGCAGATCGAGGTAACTCCAGGGCATTGTCTGATATCACTCGAGGGGCTTGGATGCAATCAGTTGGCTGCTCAGGATGATCATGGTCAGGACACTGTCCTCATAGGTTGTGAGAAGTCAAACGATAGACACCTCACTACCTGTGTTGGCTCTTTCTGCCCTACGGTGGGCTGTTTTTCCTGGAATGAAACAAAGGGAGTGATTGAGTGAGATGAAATGAGCTGGTGCATTTGTTAGTGCTCATGTATGTTTGGGAAGGGAGGTGAGGTCTCCTGGGTGAGAGCAAGAGGCACAGAGAACATAGAGGATTAATAGCCTTGGGCCCTCAAGTAGGCGAGAGCAAGTGAAGACAGACATTGAATGCTTTGGTGAGAATGGTATTACATGAGCTGTGCTGAAGGGTGGTGCAGAATTAGAGAGAGTGTGAATGTGAGGTAGCACAGACCAATGATACCAGTCACGGTTGGACATAGAGCAGTTTTTCCGCCATCTTCGTCTCCATGCCTACTTCTTCAACCGGGAACCTAACCCTCCTTCCACTGACCCCTTCACCCGCTTCCAACACAAGTCCTCCTCCTGGACACCACCCCTAGGCCTCCTACCCTCCCTCGACCTCTTCATCTCCAACTGCCGTCGAGACGTTAACCACCTCAACCTCTCCACCCCTCTCACCCACTCCAACCTCTCCCCCGCAGAACGGGCAGCCCTCCGCTCCCTCTGCTCCAACCCCAACCTCACCATCAAACCCGCAGACAAGGGTGGCGCAGTGGTAGTATGGCGCACTGACCTCTACATCGCTGAGGCCAGACGCCAACTCTCCGACACCACCTCCTACTGCCCCCTCGATCATGACCCCACACCCACGTGACCAAACCATCATCTCCAACACCATTCACGACCTCATCACCTCAGGGGACCTCCCACCCACATCCTCCAACCTCATTGTTCCCCAACCCCGCACGGCCGTTTCTATCTCCTTCGCAAAATCCACAAACCTGCCTGCCCTGGTCGACCCATCGTCTCAGCCTGCTCCTGCCCCACCGAACTCATCTCCACCTATCTGGACTCCATTTTCTCCCCTTTGGTCCAGGAACTCCCCACCTACGTCCGTGACACCACCCACGCCCTCGACCTCCTCCAGGACTTCCAATTCCCTGGCCCACAACACCTCATATTCACCATGGACGTCCAGTCCCTATACACCTGCATTCCGCATGCAGATGGCCTCAAAGCCCTCTGCTTCTTCCTGTCCCGCAGGCCCGACCAGTCCCCCTCCACCGACGCTCTCATCCGCCTAGCTGAACTCGTCCTCACCCTCAACAACTTCTCTTTTGACTCCTCCCACTTCCTACAGACGAAGGGGGTGGCCATGGGCACCCGCATGGGCCCCAGCTATGCCTGCCTCTTCGTAGGTTACGTGGAACAGTCCCTCTTCCGTACCTACACAGGCCCCAAACCGCACCTCTTCCTCCGGTACATTGATGACTGTATCGGCGCCGCCTCTTGCGCCCCAGAGGAGCTCGAACAGTTCATCCACTTCACCAACACCTTCCACCGCAACCTTCAGTTCACCTGGGCCATCTCCAGCACATCCCTCACCTTCCTGGACCTCTCAGTCTCCATCTCAGGCAACCAGCTTGTAACTGATGTCCATTTCAAGCCCACCGACTCCCACAGCTACCTAGAATACACCTCCTCCCACCCACCCTCCTGCAAAAATTCCATTCCCTATTCTCAATTCCTCCGCCTCCGCCGCATCTGCTCCCACGATAAGACATTCCACTCCCACACATCCCAGATGTCCAAGTTCTTCTAGGACAACAACTTTGCCACCACAGTGATCGAGAACGCCCTTGACCGCGTCTCCCGTATTTCCCGCAACACATCCCTCACACCCCGCCCCCGCCACAACCGCCCGAAGAGGATCCCCCTCGTTCTCACACTCCACCCTAGCAACCTCCGGATACAACGCATCATCCTCCGACACTTTCACCATTTACAATCCGACCCCACCACCCAAGACATTTTTCCATCCCCACCCCTGTCTGCTTTCCGGAGAGACCACTCTCTCCGTGACTCCCTTGTTCGCTCCACACTGCCCTGCAACCCCACCACACCCGGCACTTTCCCCTGCAACCGCAGGAAATGCTACACTTGCCCCCACACCTCCTCCCTCACCCCTATCCCAGGCCCCAAGATGACATTCCACATCAAGCAGAGATTCACCTGCACATCTGCCAATGTGGTATACTGCATCCACTGTACCCGGTGTGGCTACCTCTACATTGGGGAAACCAAGCGGAGGCTTGGAGACCGCTTTACAGAACACCTCCGCTCAGTTCGGAACAAACAACTGCACCTCCCAGTCGCAAACCATTTCCACTTCCCCTCCCATTCTCTAGATGACATGTCCATCATGGGCCTCCTGCACTGCCACAATGATGCCACCCGAAGGTTGCAGGAACAGCAACTCATATTCCGCCTGGGAACCCTGCAGCCATATGGTATCAATGTGGACTTCACCAGTTTCAAAATCTCCCCTTCCCCTATTGCATCCCTAAACCAGCCCAGTTCGTCCCCTCCCCCCACTGCACCACACAACCAGCCCAGCTCTTCCCCCCCTCCCCCCCCACCCACTGCATCCCAAAACCAGTCCAACCTGTCTCTGCCTCCCTAACCTGTTCTTCCTCTCACCCATCCCTTCCTCCCTCCGCAAGCCGCACCCCCATCTACCTACTAACCTCATCCCACCTCCTTGACCTGTCCGTCTTCCCTGGATTGACCTATCCCCTCCCTACCTCCCCACCTATACTCTCTCCACCTATCTTCTTTACTCTCCATCTTCGGTCCGCCTCCCCCTCTCTCCCTATTCATTCCAGTTCCCTCTCCCCATCCCCCTCTCCGATGAAGGGTCTAGGCCCAAAACGTCAGCTTTTGTGCTCCTGAGATGCTGCTTGGCCTGCTGTGTTCATCCAGCCTCACATTTTATTATCTTGGAATTCTCCAGCATCTGCAGTTCCCATTATCTCCAATGAGGCTCCTCTTCTGTTGGAGCAGAGGTCACTGATCTTGCAGCACTGCTGTATGGCTCTTTTGGTGGTTGAGACTGCCTTGACACTGGACAGACTCAGATGAGTCTGGCCGAGTCTTGTGTCGTGGCCTCCTGTGCTTGTCTTTGGGAAAGAGGACAGTCCTCCACTGCACCAATCCATCCACCAGGATTTCCAGGTCTCCAACTGTAAAGTAAGGTGCTAATTTCCCCTTTCCTGCCCTGTCTGGGACAAATGCTATGAACTGTATAAGGCAGTTCTGGATTCTGGGCATTTTACTGGTTCACAATAGCCTTTAAACATGGCACTAGTGCCAGTAATACCGGGATGTTTCAGTGGTGGCAAACACTTGCAGTTACGATGAGTGGAAAACTAACGAGCGTCGGCTGAGAGAGGCGCTACAGGAGCATTGTTGCTAGTTATTGAAAAGGTTTGCAACAACAGAGTGAGAAAATTTGTCAGGTGTTTTGGAGAGATACTGTCCTTGCAGTGCAATAAAAATAACACTGAACTGATTCACTCCAGTGTTTTGGACCTTCAGATTTCAGAACAGAATTAGACCATTCAGCCCATTGAGTGGGATCTATCATTCTCAACCTCCTGTGTCCTTACTAAGCAAGAACATGTCTATCTATGCCTGAAATCAACTCTGACTTGGCTTCCACAGCTTTCTGCATCAATGAGTTCCACAGATTCACAACTTTCTGACTGAAGAAATTCTTCCTCAACTCCATCCTGAAGGGTGGTCCCTTTGACTCTGAGGCTGTACCCTCAGGTCCTGGTCTCTCCTACTTGTGGAAACATCATCTCCATGTCCACTCTATCCAGGCCTGAATTACCTTCAGTGTGACCCCCTTCATCCTTCTAAACTCCATCAAGTACAGGCCCAGAGTTCTCAGCCACTCCTCACTTCATCCCCAGGATTATGTTTGAGAACCTCATCTAGACCCTGACAAAGGCCAGCACATCCTTCCTTAGATAGATGGCCAAAAACTGCTCTTAATATTCCAAATGCAATATGACCAGAGCCTTACACAGCCTCAGCAACACATCTCTGCTCTTGTATTTTTGCCGTCTTGAAATGAATGCTGACATTGCATTTGCCTTCCCAACTGCCAACTGAAACTGCATGTTAAAAGAATCCTGAATTGGGTCATCTTTGTGCTTCAGATTTCTGAAGCCTTTCCCAATTTAGAAAATAGTCTATGCCTGTACTTCCACTTCTCCACAGACTCTCTGTGACCTCCCCACTTCCTCAACACTACTTGCCTCTCCACCTATCATAGAACATAGAACACAGAAAATAGAACAGTACAGCACAGAACAGGCTCTTCAGCCCACGATGTTGTGCCGACCATTGATCCTCATGTATGCACCCGCAAATTTCTGTGACCATATGCATGTCCAGCAGTCTCTTAAATGACCCCAATGACCTTGCTTCCACAACTGCTGCTGGCAACGCATTCCATGTCCTCACAACTCTGTGTAAAGAACCCGCCTCTGACATCCCCTCTCTACTTTCCTCCAACCTGCTTAAAACTATGACCCCTCGTGTTAACCTTTTCTGCCCTGGAAAATAGTCTCTGGCTATCAACGCTATCTATGCCTCTCATTATCTTGTATACCTCAATTAGGTCCCCTCTCCTCCTCCTTTTCTCCAATGAGACGAGTCCGAGCTCAGTCAACCTCTCTTCATAAGATAAGCCCTCCAGTCCAGGCAGCATCCTGGTAAACCTCCTCCTGAACCCCCTCCAAAGCATCCGTATCTTTCCTATAATAGGGCGACCATAACTGGACGCAGTATTCCAAGTGCGGTCTAACCAAAGTTTTATAGAGCTGCAACAAGATCTCATGACTCTTAAACTCAATCCCCCTGTTAATAAAAGCCAAAACACCATATGCTTTCTTAACAACCCTGTCCACTTGGGTGGCCATTTTAAGGGATCTCCGTATCTGCACATCAAGATCCCTCTGTTCCTCCACACTGCCAAGAATCCTATCCTTAATCCTGTACTCAGCTTTCAAATTCGATCTTCCAAAATGCATCACCTCGCATTTATCCAGGTTGAACTCCATCTGCCACCTCTCAGCCCATCTCTGCATCCTGTCAATGTCCCGCTGCAGCCTGCAACAGCCCTCTACACTGTCAACGACACCTCCGACCTTTGTGTCGTCTGCAAACTTGCTGACCCATCCTTCAATCCCCTCATCCAAGTCATTACTAAAAATTACAAACAGTAGAGGCCCAAGGACAGAGCCCTGTGGAACCCCACTCACCACTGACTTCCAGGCAGAATATTTTCCTTCTCCTTGTCTCTCTGTTATGCCCCGAGCGAAAAAGCAATGAAAGTGCCGCTAATTTTTTGCACGGCGAGCTGCTGAATATTAACCAGTCTCTCACCATTGCCATCACCTTGCTCTTGTGAAGACAGACATGGATAAAGTTCTCAAAGCTGATAGAAAATTGAAAGCCCTCACATCCTGTGACGATGGTAAGTTTCCTTTCTTTAAAAAAAAATGCTTGCAGTTTAGTTGGCATAATAAAGACCACAGTGGCTCTGGGTAACACTGCTGCCTCACGGCACCAGCAACTTGGGTTTACTTCCACCCTTTGGTGTGTGTGGAGTTTGCACGTTCTCCATGTGTCTGCATGGGTTTTCTCCGGGTGCTCCAGTTTCCTCCCACAGTCAAAAGATGTGCAACGTAGGTGGATTGGTCATGCTAAATTTCCCAAGGTGCTCAGTGATGTGTATGTTAGATGAGTTATAGGTGGATGGGTCTGGGTGGGATGCTGTGAGGGGCAGTGTGGACATGTTGGGCTGACGGACGTGTTTCCACGCTGTAAGGATTCTCTGATTCATGATTCTATGATCTTACTGAGCGCAAAGGTACAGTATAGGCTGGTCATATTTGTCTCACCTCTTTACACATGGACAGTAAAGCTTTAATTTCAGTTTCTATGCTTTTGCAACGTGTCTGCTGTCTATAACAAGGCTGGCTAGATCTCCTTCTCTAATGCGCATCTCCTGTCCCCTAACACCAGGAGGTGACACTTGCTTTTCACTTAGTACAATCAGTAAAACAATAGCCTCCATATTACATCCAGCGGCTTCTCTTAACGCTCACATACTGTTCTTTTTTAGCTCCAGGTATTGACTGCTCGTCATTTCTTATTCCTCATCTCATCTCTCTCTCACACACTGTCTCTCTCGCTCTCTGTCTGTATCTCTCCTCTCCCTATTCTCCCCCAACACTTGACTCAGGCACAAACAGAAGTTCACGGTCACACTATGTTGCACATGCATATCCTATCCCTCATGCACAAACGTACTATCCACACACAGACACAGACACACACACAGAGGCACACACGCACACAGTCACATTCTCACTCATTCATAGTCCATACTGTCACACAATCATGCATGGCCTTGCACACATTCCGTGGCACACTTGCATGCCCTGTCGTAGGATCTTTTGCCAATGTTCATACTCTCAACACACAGACACACGCACACTCCCACAAAACTCTCCCTCACACACTTAGGCTGACAAATTCACTTCCTCTCAAGCTCACTCGCTCTCACAGACACACTCACTCCCTCATGCATGCTGTAACACTCCCTTTTGTGCTGACTCTCGTTTACACACTCTCGAGCACAGTCACTGGCGCACACATTCTGTCGTGCGCATGCTCACACTTTCATGCACTGTCTTTGCACTCTTGAACACAATCATATGCTCACCTCTCTCTTGCACGCAGTCAATTTGATTTGAGTCGTCATTATCACATGTGCCTAGGTACAGAGATCTGTCTATAGATCACGCAGTATAGACAGATCATACCATACAAGGTGCATTAGTGAAATGGAACATAATGACAGCTACAGAGAGCGAGATCAAAATTAGATTTAAAATTTTAAGTGTTCTATTCAGATGTGCAGGAACAGCGGTGAAGAAGCTGTTCTGGGATCTGTTCACACGTGAATACTAACTTTTTGACATCTTCCCTTCAGAAAAGGGTAGAAGAGAGTGTAATTGGGGGGTGAGAAAGGCCTTTGATTATGTCAGTTGCTTTCCTGAGGCAGCGGTAAGTATAGGTGGATTCAATGAATGGAAGGCTGATTTGCATGGTGGACTATGTTATTTTCATGACTCTGGAGTTTGTTGTTTTCTTCGGAAGAGCAGCTGCCATACCATGCTGTGATATGCATCCAGATAGGACGCTTTCTCTGGTACATCAATGAAAGTTGCCCTTTATATTTGAATTGCCTTAGCCTCCTTGGAAGTAGACACATTGGTGTGCTTTTTTGCCCATTGCGACAATCTGGGTGGACCAGATTTTTCACAGTCATTGATGTGACTCCATTATGGCGTGTTAACCAGGTCAACCATGTCATTCAGGGTATCCTGAAGGAGGAGGACCGTAAGACACAGCTCAATGTACACATTGGTAAGATGAGTGATGAGGTCTTGCATCAAGCGTTCCGAGAGCTAGGCAGTGGGTTAAATAGCAGGACCTGTAAAGTTGCAATCTCTGGATTATTCGTGGTGCCACATGCTGAGAAGGCAAGAAAAAGGGGAAGAAAACAGATGAATGCTTGGCTCAAGTGTTTGTGTTTGGGGGTGGATTTAGACACTTGGATCTGAAGGACAATTTGTGGGGATGGTATATCCTCTACAAGTGGGCTAGTCTGCAGCTGAACCAGAAAGGAACCAAAATCCTTGCACGAGGGTTTGCTAATGTGGTGAGGAATTTAAGCGAGAGGCCTGCAAGCAGTGGGCAATGGAAGAGCAGGTAATTCACTGAGGGGTGAGAAACTAATAAAATAAAGATTATATTAGGGGATTTGAACTTTACAACATTAATTGAGATAACATAAAAGTTTGACTTGGGAAATAATTCTTTAAATACATTTGAGAGATGATTTAACATCAACATGTCGACGAGCTTGTCAGGGACAGTGCAATGCTGGACCTATTTCTGGGACACAAAGCCAGTGTTCAGGGTGACAGTGGCTAAGTGCATAAGTCCCTGTGACCATGACAACAGACTTTTCAACATGGGAGAGGAGATCTGTTTAAAACAAATGTTTTTGGCTTAGGGTAAGGCATATTTTATTGAAACAAGGCAGGATCTGGGTAAAATATTTTGGGAAGTGACTTGCGGGCAAATCTACAGCTGTATAGTTGGATACGTCCAGAAAAGGAACTGGGAGAGTAAAGGCCAGTTATATTCCGTTTTGGGTGAAATTTATGATCAACAAGCCTGGAGAACCCTGGATCTTGAGGAATGTTCAGGACATGTTTATGACAAGTGCAAAGGGAGCAAATGAATGGATGACTAGTGACGTATAAAAATGAAGCGTGAAGAAACGGTGGTGGCCAAGATTGGAAAGAATATCGAGATATTCTACAGGCATATCAAGCAGGCGAATAACCAGGGAAAGAGTAGGGCCAATTAGAAACCGTGGTGTACGAGGGGTGATGGGGCAATCTGTGTTTGGAAGTGAAGGGCATTGATACAGTAGACAAGTGCCTCCCATCTGTCCTCCCTTCAAGGAGGAGCATTGAATTGTATAAAGCAGGAAGATGCAGTGTGAAATTGAAATTATTGGCTGGTTTAAAAGTGAACAAATCCCCAGTTGTTTCCAAGACTGCTGTGGGAGAAGAGAAAGAAAATCTCTTCAGAGATAGTAGGAACTGCAGAGGTAGCACAGAACAATGAGGCTCTTCCTCTGTTGGAGCAGAGGTCATTGATCTTGCAGCACTGCTGGATGGTTCTTTCGGTGGTTGAGACTGCATTGGCACTGGACAGCCTCAGATCAGTCTGGCCGAGTCTTGTGTCGTGGTCTCCTGTGCTTGTCCTTGGGAAAGAGGACAGTCCTCCACTGCACCAATCCATCCACCAGGACCTCCAGGTCCCTAACTGTAAAATAAGTTGCTAATTTCCCCTTTCCTGCCCTGTCTCGGACAAATGCTATGAACTGTATAAGGCAGTTCTGGATTCTGAGCATTTTACTGGTTCACAATATCCATTAAACGTGGCACCAGTGACAGTAATACCGGGATGGTCCAGTTACGATGAGTGGGAGAACTAACTAGCGTCGGCTGAGAGAGGCACAACAGGAGCATTGTTGCTAGTTATTGAATAGGTTTGCCACAACAGAGTGAGAAAATTTGTTAGGTGTTTTGGAGAGATACTGTCCTTGCAGTGCAATAAAAATGACACTGAACTGATTCATTCCAGTGTTTTAGACCTGAAGATTGAAGAACAGAATTAGACCATTCAGCCCATTGAGTGGGATCTATCATTCTCAATCCCATTCTCCTGTGTCCATACTAAGCAAGAATATATCTATCTATGCCTGAAATCAACTCTGACTTGGCCACCACAGGTTTCTGCATCAACGAGTTCCACAGATTCACAACTTTCTGACTGAATAAATTCCTCCTCATCTCCATCCTGAAGGGTGGTCCCTTTGACTCTGAGGCTGTGCCCTCAGGTCCTGGCCTCTCCTACTCGTGGAAACATCATCTCCATGTCCACTCTATCCAGGCCTAAATTACCTTCAGTGTGATCCCCTTCGTCCTTCTAAACTCCATCGAGTACATACCCAGAGTTCTCAGCCACTCCTCACATGACAGTGCCTTCATCCCCAGGATTATGTTTGAGAACCTCCTCTAGACCCTGACAAAGGCCAGCACATCTTCCTTCGATAGATGGCCAAAAACTGCTCTTAATATTAAAAATGCAATGGGACCAGAGCCTTACACAGCCTCAGCAATACATCTCTGCTCTTGTATTTTTGCCGTCTTGAAATGAATGCTGACATTGCATTTGCCTTCCCAACTGCCAACTGAACCTGCATGTTAAAAGAATCCTGAACTGGGTCATCTTTGTGCTTCAGATTTCTGAAGCCTTTCCCCATTTAGAAAATAGCCTATGCCTGTACTGCCACTTCTCTCCAGACTCTCTGTGACCTCCCCACTTCCTCAACACTACTTGCTTCTCCACCTATCGAAATGTCATCTGCAAACTTAGCAACAACGCCCTGTGGACAACAATACCATTAGTTCCTTTGTCCAGATTGCTGATGTATAACGTGAATGGCTGTTGTCTGAACTCTGATGAGTGCGGAACTCCTGTAGTTGCTGGCTGCCATCCTGAAAAAGACCCTTTTATTGCCACTCTCTGCATTCTGCCAGTTAGCCGATCCTCTATCCATGCCAGTACCTACTCCCTAACACCATAAGCTCATTTTTTTTTTATTTTGAAGCCTCCTGTGTGGCACCTTGTCAAAGGCTTTCTGGAAATCCAAACAGATAAAGTTCAATGGCTCTCTTTTGTTTTTCACTCACTGGTTACCTTCTCAAAGAATCTAACAGAGACCTTCCCTTGACAAAGTTGTGTTTTCTCAGCCCAATTTAGCATGTATTTCCAAGTATTACCATGTCCTTCCAAGTAATTTCCGGTCTCATCCTTAATAATGGATTCTAAAATCTGACCGAATGACCAGTGCTAGGCTAACAAGTCTATAATTTCTCACCTTTTGCCTCCCTCCATTTTAAACAGGGGTGTTATATTTGCCATTTTGTACTCCTTTGGGACCCACCCTGACTCCAGTAGTTCCTGAAAGATCATCAATACCTGCGTGGTCTTCTCACTGAACTCCTTCAGAACTCTGGGGGGCAGTCCATCTGGTCCATGTAATTTACCGTCTTCTCGGAATTATACAATTCCTACAGTGCGGAAAGAGGCCATTGGGTCTGTACCATCTCTGCAAAGAACATCCCACCAAGACCCAGCCCTGTACTGTTTCCCCGCAAGCTCGCATTTGCCATGGCTGATCCACCTTGCCTGCACATATTTGGACTGTGGAAGGAAATCAGAACACCTGTCCGAGACCCGTGCAGACATGGGGAGAATGTACAAATTTCACACAGACCCTTGAGCTTCCCCTGTACCTTCTGCTTTGTGATGGCCACCACACTCACTTCTGCTTCAGACTCCCTTAAAGTTCTACTACTGGTGCCTTCCAACCTGAAGACTGATGCAAAATATTTGTTCAGTTCCTCTGGCATTTCTTTGTTTCCCAACGCTACTTATTTGGCCCCTCTTGAAATTTTCTTTGGATTTTCAGGGGTGTTTTACAATAAGAATATCTACTTTATTGTGTTGACAAATTGATTGTTTAGATCATCACAGAAACAATAAGCAAAATTCATCAGTATTCTCATTTAACAATCATATATATATTAATATCACAATCAATGCATTTCCATCAGGTAAGCACGTAGCTGGAACTTTCTAACCCGGCAGTTTTCACTTTTCATTTCTCAGATTTCACTCTGGGACAGAATAGTTGATGTTGACACACTGTTCATTAAAAATAGCATCCATTGTATTTTTCCCCATGTTGTAGCTCGTGGATTTGTGTAACCTTAACACATAGAGTCCATGTTCATTTTTTATTACTTTAGTGATTTCAGGTGTTACGTTCAGAAGGGTACCATGCTGTAATTCTAGCCTGCTGTTTGCAGAGTAATCCCAATGTGGAAGATTTTGAAAAGGATGTAAATTTCCCTAATTTACCTGTCTTTTAGATCCAAACTGATGGAGACCACAGTCCAGATTTCCGTTCTTAACAAGAATGCCTATTTATGACAACTGCATAGATTCTAGCTACAGACAGATATTTATAAACATTGGACACATAGCTGTACAAATTAAAGCTGTAAAGCCCCCTGTCAACTCATCTTGCTGCAAACGAACATCGATGGTAGAGGGATAAAATATTATAGGTGTAAAAAAAGCTTAAGTAAGCTGTTCAGTGGTCCCTGTTCACAGGATTTGCGAAGATGATCTTGAGAATATCAAGCAAATGAATAAATATCCCAGAGTGCCTTATTATCTATTAAAACATGTGTGGATGATATGGCATTGCTATGATCATAAAATAGAACATTGTCGAATTTCCTATGAACATTACCATAGTTTTCATTTGTATTCTCCATGTCGGGAACATACTTAATTGGTACTTTACTGACTAAGTGACCTTTGGTCATCTACAGTGTTCAGTTGCAAACAGCCAATATTTTATTATTCTAATTTCGTAACTTTGGTTTGGAATTTTGTCAGAGGAAATGTATTTCACTTATGTTACTCTGCGAAATTGTAGCCAATCCTCCATTGGCAAAGAAACACACAACTACAGAAGTTAATAAAAGAAAGAACTGCATTTATGTAGCACATTTTATGGACTCAGGCATAAAATGTAGTTTATACGCAGCTAAACTGCTTTTGAAATGTCGTCACTGATGTAGCATAAGAAAACATGTCGTATTTAAAATAGTCAGAAGTAAAGAAATATGACATAATAAAGAAATAAAAAATAGTAAAATATGAAATTATGAATGTAAAGAAATATAAAATCTTCAGCCCCTTGTGAGTGGAGACATAGAATCAGGAGATGCAGAGTCAGTATGGAGCCCACCAGGGAGGAGGCAATTCTGGATCTGGTGTTGTGCAAAGAACCGGATTTGATCAGAGACCTTGAAGTAAAGAAGCCATTAGGAGGTAGTGAAGATAATATAATAATTTTTAATCAGCAATTTGAGACGGAGAAGGGAGAATCGGAAGTGTCAGTATTGTATGAACTATGGAGCTATGAGGGTGGAGCTGGCCAAAGTTCAATGGTTCAATACCGTAGCAGGGATGGCAGTGGAACAACAATGGCAGGTATTTCTGGATACAATGCAAAAGGTGCAGGATCAGTCCATTCCAAAGAGTAAGAAAGATCCTAAGGGGAGGCAGGGCGGCCGTGGCTGACGAGGGCAGTTAAGGACTCTATAAAGATAAAAGAGAAGAAGTATAACAGAGCAAAGATGAGTGGGAAGCCGGAGGGCTGGGAAGCTTTTAAAGAGCAACAGAAGATCACTAAATACGCAATACGCAGAGAAAAAAATGAGGTACGAACGAAAACTGACCAAAAATATTAAGGAGGATAGTAAGGATACCAAAGGGTCGTTTCGGGCCTGGGTGTAGGGTCTTGGCCCGAAATGTCAGCTTTTGTGCTCCTGAGATGCTGCCTGGCCTGCTGTGTTCATCCAGCTCCACGCTTTGTTATCTTGGATTCTCCAGCATCTGCAGTTCCCATTATCAAGGAGGATAGTAAAAGGTATGTGAAAAAAAAAGGTTAAGACTAGAATTGGGCCCTTGAAGACAAACGAGTGAATTTATTATGGGGAACAAGGAAATGGCAGAAGAGCTGAATAGGTACTTTGGATCTGTCTTCACTCGGGAAGACACAAGCAATCTCCCAGTTGTAATAATGGCTGATGGACGTAGGGTAATGAATGAACTGAAGGGTATTTATATTCGGCAGGTAATGGTGTTGGATAGACTGTTAGGTCTGAAGGCTGATAAGTCCTCGGGACCTGATGGTCTGCATCCCAGAGTACTTAAGGAGGTGGCTCTAGAAATCGTGAACACATTGGTAATCATTTTCCAATGTTCTCTAGATTCAGGATCAGTTCCTGCGGATTGGAGGGTGGCTAATGTTGTCCTACTTTTCAAGAAAGGAGGGAGAGAGAAAACAGGAAATTACAGACCGGTTAGCCTGACGTCAATCGTGGGAATGATGCTGGAGTGAATTATAAAAGATGAAATTACAACTCATTTGGATAGCCGTAACAGGATAGGTCAGAGTCAGCATGGGTTTACGAAGGGGATATTGTGCTTGACTTACCTTCTGGAATTTTTTGAGGATGTAACTATGAAGTTGGACAAGGGAGAACCAGTGGATGGAGTGGACCAGGACTTTCAGAAAGCCTTTGATAAAGTCCCACATATGAGATCAGTGAGCAAAATTAGGGCACATGGTATTGGGGGCAGAATACTGGCTTGGACTGAAAATTGGCTGGCTGACAGGAAGCAAAGAGTAGTGATAAACGGGTCCCTTTTGGAATGGCAGGCGGTGACCAATAGGGTACCACAAGGTTCAGTGCTGGGACTGCAGCTGTTTACAATATACATTAATGATATAGATGAAGGCTCTAAAAGTAATAATAGCAAATTTGCCAATGACACAAAGCTGGGCGGCAGTGTGAAATGTGAGGAGGATGTTATGAGAATATAGGGTGACTTGGACAGGCTAGGTGAGTGGACGGATGCATGGCAGATGCAGTTTAATGTGGATAAATGTGTGGTTATCCACTTTGGTGGAAAGAGCAGGAAGGCAGATTACTATCTAAATGGAGTCAGGTTTGGTAAAGGGGAAGTACAACGAGATCTAAGTGTTCTTGTACAGAAATCAATGAAAGCAAGCATGTCGGTACAGCAGGCAGTGAAGAAAGCTAATGGCATGCTGGCCTTCATAACAAGAGGAATTGAGTATAGGAGCAAAGAGGTCCTTCTGCCGCTGTACAGGGACCTGGCTCAGAAGGATGAGAGTGGGTCTGATTGAGATGTATAAGATGATTAAAGTTTTGGACACTCTGGAGGCAGGAAGCATGTTTCTGCTGATGGGTGAGTCCAGAACCAGAGGACACAGTTTAAAAATAAGGGGTAGGGCATTTCGAACAGAGTTGAGGAAAATCTTCTTCACCCAGACAGTGGTGGATGTATGGAATGCACAGCCCCAGAAGGCAATGGAGGCCCAAGTCTCTGGATACTTTCAAGAAAGAGATGAATAGAGTTCTTAAAGATAGTGGAATCAAGGGTTATGGGGATAAGGCAGGGACAGGATACTGATTGTGGAGATCAGCCATGATTATAATGAATGGTGGTGCTGGCTCCAAGGGCTGAATGGCCTTATCCTGCACCTGTTGTCTGTTGTAAAAGTTAATTGTATAAGAATGATTAAGACGGTCCCATATTTCTGGTGTTGGCAGCTTGTTCAGATAGGGAAAACATGGTTGATCTTGATTCCGCTCCTATTTGTTACACAGAAGCCTCTTCGAGCAACAATTCTTGAATGTTGATGGGACGTTGAAACACAGGTAGATAATCGTGATCACTTGTTGAAAATGGATAGCAGCTAGTAGTTCACTTTCCTCTCAACCAGTGACCAGTAGGCAATGGTCCAACAGTACCTAACCCAGAGGCCACAAGCTCCCCTAAGACATTATGTCAGTTGAGCCTCATGAATAACTACCTGCAGATGGACTATCTGTAGATTAGACATGGTATTAAATCTCACATATACTACTCTCAACCGTTTCAATCGAAGTGTTTATCACTCGTTGCATCGAAACAGATCACACAAACTGAAATGACATATGCACAAATACCAACATACAAGTTCTATATCGTGGCATTTTGTTCAATTTTGTATTTATAAAATGATAGGGTGAAGTCTAATCTTCACATCATATTAAGATGCTATAGAAATCTATGGAAGTGAGAAATTTGTTTTTTGATTCAATACATGTCTGACAAATGACAATTCAAAGAGATCTTTGTTTCAGCTGGAGTGGGTAGTGGAGTCGGCCTCATTGGGGGCATTTAAGTGACTATTAGACAGGCATATGGATGGTAATATAAGATAGGGGTGGAGGTTAGATGGACCTGAGGTTTCGGATAAAGGTTCGGCACACCATCGTGGGCTGAAGGGCCTGTACTGTTCGATGTTCTATGTATCTTATGCTGTATTCAAATGAGTAAAGTCAGTCAGTGACATTCTGCAACTTCCTTTTCCAGGGGTATGAGTGGAAGAATCAGAGTGCTTTCTTTGAAAATTTGTCTTGATGTGTCGATCCAAGGGTCATCTGGAGGAAAAATACAAGTGTCAGTACTAAATCTGTCATTGCTGATACACATGTAAACTGTAGGTTTAACTGGAGGTAAACTTTGTTTAACAAACTAGCACACTCAATAAACTGACAAAAATTATACACTAGATGTTTACTGTATTCTCCTAATCTCTGTGATGTCTGGTGAGGGTGCACGTGAGAAGGCTCTCTGCCAGTAAGTTTGAGTTAAGGCAAAGTTGCATCATTACTGAAGTTATTTATGCTGCAGATGAAGTATAACAATGATGTGTATATCCCATGCATCATGTTCCTATTATTGAGTGTGTGTTTTTTGTGTGTGTGGACCGATTGATCAAATGGAATTGTTGATTATTCAGCACATTCCTGGGACCACAGGTGCTGTTTAACAAAAGGTTTGCTGTATTAGTATATTTCTGTATTTAGTCACTGCCACGATGAATGTTAAGTCATAACTTGGTCTGTGCAGAATCTGCACAGTGCATTCCTGCTGGATAAATGATGCACTACATATGTATGATGCCATTGCTTCTCAACGACACCAACTTAGCAGCTGTTTTTGTGACCAATAATGTTTTCATCATTAGAATACTGGGAAAAGTATTTGGAAGTGTTGTATGACTCTACTGCTCACTTGCAGCAGTGATAACACTTAATGTGAGGTCATGTTTTTGCCCACTTGTTGTGCTGTTTGTCAACAATGCATCTCACAAACTAATGGGCATATTTTTTTGAAAGCTGGTACGAACAGGTATGGTCCAAGGAAGAACTGATTAGTTTTTGCCAGATCCAAATTTATTTCTCTATTTTTTAAAGCATCAGTTAAAATTGGTCGGATAGGCAAATGATCATCTTTCTGGAATATTGTTGATTGATTTCGAATGTTGTGGATTGTGTCAGCCCTGACAGTAGAATTTGTCATAACTATCAAAACATGAGCAGATTTTTGAGAGCAGATTATCAAATTGGCCTGAAGCTTTCTCAGTGAGGTAGAAGCTTCTAATAAAAGGATTTATTTTATCGGCCTTGCATTTACAAAGAATCAGTCAAGTGGAGAAATGCCTCCTAGAAAAGTTGTGTAATTCTAGACTCAAGGATATTTTTTGCACAGGAGGAGGCCGTGCGGTCTGTCGTTACTGCACTGCTCAACAAAGATCTGTCTACATTGAACTCAGAGTACATTGATTTCCTTTTTGATTGTTTGGCCCATAGCCCTGGAGCCTACGGCAACACAAGTGAACATCTAAATACTGCTTAAATATTCAGACACTTTCTGAATCAGTCACACTTGTTCAGTCAGTGAGCTCAGGACTCCCACCACACTGGGAAAATAGGTTCTCCTCAACTCCCCTCCTCGCCTTTTACCTGTGAACTTCAATCTGTGTCCCCTGTTTACTGACATGTCTACGAATGGAAAAAGCAGCTTCCAGTTATCCTTTCTATGCCCTTCAAAATCTTAAAAACCTTTACCAGGTCCCCTTGTCTGCTCCAATCTTGGCATCGGTCAAACGGGCAGGTCAGTGGCAGATTGATATAGCCTGAAGAAGGAATAATATAAGAGAGACTTAATGTGGCAAAACCTGTCGTGCCGGATGGAGGTCAGCAACGGCAGCCAGCAGTGAAGTCCACTGGCAAGGATGGGCGGGCCTCAGCCCAGCACAGGGGAACACAAACCGTCACGGGGGAAGCCTCGTTCAGAGTGTCTGCAAATTCGTGGCTTCAGAAAGGACTGTCATGTTTGACTTTTTAAATTTTTGTTTTTATTTTTCTACTGTTATACTAAGAAGACTGTCGTGCTGAACTTTTAAACTTATTCATTTATTTTTATAACATAGAGCATGGAACGGTACAGCACAGTACAGGCCCTTTGGCCCACGATGTTGTACCGAACTTTTACCCTCATCCTAACGTCTATCTAACCTCCACCCCTACCTTATAATGTCATCCATGTGCTTGTCTAATAGCCGATGAAATGCCCCTAATGAGGCTGACTCCACGACCCTCTCCGGCATTGCATTCCACTCCCCTAAGACTCTGATTAAAGAAAGATGGATAAATTTTCTACTTCTGCAACTAAAATTTCATACCTCGGGACTTTGTCCCTGAGGTGGCACCGTCTGAGGTGGCATTGTACTCATGTACGCTGTATTGAATACATGTGATAATAAAACCTAAATCTCAATCTAATGCATAGCAGGACACTGGGAAGCTTAGAGGAGAAAAGGGATCCTGGGGTGATTGTTCATGAATTCCTGAAGGGGTCAGGTCAGGCTAGTGAGGGTTGTTACAAAGACATACGGGACATCTCCCTTTATCATTCGTGGCATAGATTGTAAGAACGGGAGGCCACTTTGGAGCTGTTTCAAAGTTTGGTTAGGCCACAGCTGGAGTCGTGAGTGGCGTTTTGGTCACCACCCATTAGGTAGGATGTGATTGCACTGGAGGGAATGAAAAGTATGTTGCATGTGTTGGAGCATTTTAGCTGTGAAGAAAGGCTGGAAAAAGTCAGATTATTTTCTGTGAAGCAGAGAAGGTTTGCGGGTTGAGTGGAGGTCCTGATAGAGGCATGTAAGAATATGAGAGGTATAGATAGGTTGAGTAGAAAGCATTGTTCCCCTTAGTTAAAGCATCAATAACAACAGGGCATAATTTTAAAGAGAAAGACGGGAAATTTAGAGGAGGTTTGAGGAAAATCATTTTCATCCAGAGTGTGGTGAAGGTCTGGAATGCATTGCCTGGGAGGGAAGTTGAAACAGGAAACCTCACAACTTTTGAAAAGTACTTGGATGAGCACTTGAAATGTTGTAATATTTAAGAGAATGGTCCAGTGTGTAAAAATGGGACTAGTATATGTCGCAGTGTATTTTCAGAGGTACATCCTTAGTGGGCCGTGGGACCTCTTCTGTGCTGTATGATTCCATGAGAACCCCCAGCCCAGGCAGCATCTTGGTTTTTCAGTAATCTCCAGGATCACACCCTTCATAGTGTGATCCCCTGCCTTGTTAGCCCTCCCAAGTTGGTTAGATCACACTTTTCCTGGTTGAGTTCCAATTGCTGTGCCCAGCTGACCAGTCTGTTGATCTCCTCCTGAAGTTTATCCTTCCTGTCTGTCAACCAATTTTGGATCCAGTGTGCCACTTTGCCTTTGATCCCATGGCTGTTATTTACATGACCATTCCATCGATATCCTCCTCACTAAATTAGTCATTCG
Organism: Stegostoma tigrinum; assembly: GCF_030684315.1. Taxonomy (NCBI): domain Eukaryota; kingdom Metazoa; phylum Chordata; class Chondrichthyes; order Orectolobiformes; family Stegostomatidae; genus Stegostoma; species Stegostoma tigrinum. The sequence goes on from NW_026728768.1 coordinate 592,780, forward strand.
CTAGCGACACGGTCATACACACTGTGTTTAAGCCCAAACGATGAATCTAGTTGACAAATTTCAAGGGTCCTTGTGGCAAGCCCGGCACAAGCCCAATCAAAGCACACATCCTGTCACATAGATATCCCTTTACCATCAATCACCCTGTGCTCTCTGCCTCAGCCAGTTTTGGCTCCAGTGTGCCTCTTTGCCTTTGATTCGTTGACTGTTGTTTTCTTGATCAGTCTGCCAAGGGGTCTTTACTAAGTCCACATCGAATGCATAAGCTCATCAACTTTCCAACATCTCCTCAAAAAAGGATCAAATTTCTGAAATATGACCTCATCTTAACAAATCCATCCTGACTATCCCTGATTAATTCATGCAAGTACATTCTACCCCTAAGAATGCCTCTTTGTAGCTTCTCCAGTGCTGAGATTATTCTGACTGGCGTTTAATTTGCTGGTTTGTTCCTCTCTCTGTTTGTTAATAGTAGAACAATGTTCATAGACCTTCATTACTTCATTTCTGATTGGCAAGGGTTTGAAAATTGCTGCCAGGGGCCCAGATATCTCCTCCCTCACTTCCCTTGTGAGCTGGTATACATTTCAGTTAGGCCTGCGGATGTATCCACTTGTAAAGTTGCTAAACCAGCTGCGTCTCCCTGTGTCTTTACCTCTGATGTTCCTAGGTCCTCTGCCCTGATATCTATACTTGCAGTGTCCTTTTCCATTGTAAAGATTGACACAAAATATTCATTGAGGGCAGTGCCCATGTTTTCCAGGTCCACACAAACTGTACATCTCTGTGAAACGAATGAGGAGATATTCGAGAGGTTTGAGATTTACAATCAAGAAAGAAATTGACCAAATGACTTCCTTGGACAACATACATTGTCCATTGTTGTAAACAAACAGAAGTTTTTGTTTCCACAGTTGTTTGCAAATAGCCAATCAAGATCATAAAATAATGTTTTAAGATAATTTACAAAGCAAGGCAATTGAGGAAGATGTATTGGATGTATTGAACTCTCAACTACCTCTCTTAAGTTTAGGAATATCAATATTTTTCTTCTGAATAACTTTTGCAGATCTCTTCAAACAAGTAGCTGAACCCACAGATTTATGTGACCAACGAAGCCTGAGCCTTTTGCTTCACAATGCAGTCCAGATCCCTCGGCAGCTCGGTGAGGTACCTTCATTTGGAGGCAGAAACATTGAACCAAGTGTCTGCAGTTGCTTCCAACATGTAAGTGTGCTCTGCGCCAATTCAATAGGTCAAGCGTGTCTACTTGCCAGTGTGAATTTTGTGCTCATTTTCGGTTTGAATTAGTTCCAGAGGCCAACATGTACCACGACTAATCCAAGGCTATCATGTTTATAAATAGTCAATGTTTGTATTAAATTAATGATTAAAAACAATGTCAGAAACCCCAGTGATAGTGTATTAGATATCACTGAGGATAGCGGATGTAAACTTGACATAATTAGTCATGCAGCTGATCTTTTATTTCCCTCTCGGGCCAGAACAAAAACAGAGATTGATATTAAACACTTTGTAGAGTGGATGAGATTGGAGCCTCGATCCATGGTCTGGCTGCCTGTTCTACACCATGTGGCAGCTGCTGAAACTGCAAAACATCAGGCGAAGTGTAACATCTGCAAAGAGTACCCATTCGTAGGTTTCAGGTGAGATGTGCAAACCAGCAGAAAGTTAGTGGGAGTTAGTTTTTAAAGAAAGCTTTAACTTTAGATGTTCTATTAGAAACTCGATCAGTCAACAACACAACTGAAATCATCAAAAATCCCAACAAACTCATGGACCAGAGAAGTAATTAGGACAAATTAAGTATCAACTTCTTTAACTTAATTTTTTGTGAGAGGTGAGTGCTGCATGCTTTTGGTATTTTGTTCACCATTGCATTGATCACAGACACTGTGGCTCAGAATGGATTGTGACTTGACTTCCGGTTGGTTCTGTAATTTGCAATTATTGAGAATTTACAGAAAGGCCTTTTTATTAGTCCTGTAATCAGTGTGTGTGCATCCTATGAAAGTGATTGCTGTGTTGTTGCTAAATGATCGATAAAACTTCTTGTCCATAATTAGTAAATTAAATTGCATATTTGGACAGGATTTCTAAGGGGTAAATTGACCCTTTTCAGTTAACTATTCTCCTACATTTCTAAGATTGGCCATCTTGGAGAAGGTGCGTGTTACTGCCATTGATCTGATCAAACAACTCCCTGTCTAAGAAGAACTGGAGTGAGACCCCAACTGTGGATGAAACTATGACTGCCATAACTAAGTAAAGAGCAACAGCGACCCGGAGTCAATTGAATTCCATCTGAAGCTTGAGGAATGGTGGCCTAACTCTGAAGGCCAAGATCTGTTAGCTTTTCATGGACTATGAGGAACAGGGAAGGATTTCACAAAATCTTTAAGATGCCATATCTTATACAAAACTGAAGGAGAAATGTCAGATTGCTCAAAGAACCATGGGATCACCAGCCTTTCCATTGCTGGGAAGATTCTGGCAAGGTTACTTCTGAATAGGTTTATACCACCATGGCAAATGAAAACCTTCCATGCGAAGGGAACTTTGTGAAAATGTTGGAGACAGAGCAGGACCAATTTACAATAATGATTCCAGGGTTGAGATATCTCATTATAAGGCATAAGTTAAGGCATTTGATAAGGTTCCCCATGGAAGGCTCATTCAGAAGGTCAGGAGGAATGGGATACAGGGGAACTTAGCTGCTTGGATACAGAATTGGCTGGCCAACAGAAGACAGCGAGTGGTAGTAGAAGGAAAATATTCTGCCTGGAAGTCAGTGGTGAGTGGGGTTCCACAGGGCTCTGTCCTTGGGCCTCTACTGTTTGTAATTTTTATTAATGACTTGGACGAGGGAATTGAAGGATGGGTCAGCAAGTTTGCAGACGACACAAAGGTCGGAGGTGTCGTTGACAGTGTAGAGGGCTGTTGTAGGCTGCAGCGGGACATTGATAGGATGCAGAGATGGGCTGAGAGGTGGCAGATGGAGTTCAACCTGGATAAATGCGAGGTGATGCATTTTGGAAGGTCGAATTTGAAAACTGAGTACAGGATTAAGGATAGGATTCTTGGCAGCGTGGAGGAACAGAGGGATCTTGGTGTGCAGATACATAGATCCCTTAAAATGGCCACCCAAGTGGACAGGGTTGTTAAGAAAGCATATGGTGTTTTGGCTTTCATTAACAGGGGGATTGAGTTTAAGAGTCGTGAGATCTTGTTGCAGCTCTATAAAACTTTGGTTAGACCGCACTTGGAATACTGCGTCCAGTTCTGGGCGCCCTATTATAGGAAAGATGTGGATGCTTTGGAGAGGGTTCAGAGGAGGTTTACCAGGATGCTGCCTGGACTGGAGGGCTTATCTTATGAAGAGAGGTTGACTGAGCTCGGTCTCTTTTCATTGGAGAAAAGGAGGAGGAGAGGTGACCAAATTGAGGTATACAAGATAATGAGAGGCATAGATAGAGTCGATAGCCAGAGACTATTTCCCAGGGCAGAAATGGCTAGCACGAGGGGTCATAGTTTTAAGCTGGTTGGTGGAAAGTATAGAGGGGATGTCAGAGGCAGGTTCTTTACGCAGAGAGTTGTGAGAGCATGGAATGCGTTGCCAGCAGCAGTTGTGGAAGCAAGGTCATTGGGGTCATTTAAGAGACTGCTGGACATGCATATGGTCACAGAAATTTGAGGGTGCATCCATGAGGATCAATGGTCGGCACAACATTGTGGGCTGAAGGGCCTGTTCTGTGCTGTACTGTTCTATGTTCTATGTTCTATTATGAAAATTGATTAGAGGAATTGGGACAGCTTTCCTCGAAGATGCTGAGACTTAGAAGAGATTATTTTGAATCTTGCAAAATCATTTGAAGTCTGGTCAGAGTAGACAAGGGGAAGACTTTCCTACTTGTGACAGAATTGAGAATAAGATGCAGAGGTTTGAAGTGATTGACTACAGAAGTAACTGCAGTGTAAGAAATAGCTTTATCACAGTCTATAGAATGCATTACCTAGAGGAGGCAGTTTCAGTAAAAGATGCAAGAAAGCGTTAGTTGATTAATTAAAGAGAAATAATGTGCAGGTTAAGGAAAAGGCACTAATTTGTGACATGTATTTGGAGAGCTAGTTCAAACATGATGGACCAAATGGCTTCCTTTTACTGTGATTTGAACTTAAAATTCATTAAAAGTAAAGTGTGTTTGGCTCTGGGACACGGTGGAAAAGGATAAGGTAAACAGGACATGAGTGATCGGAGACTTGATAGTTGGAGGGGCAGATAGGAGATTTTGTAGCCGCAATCAGGAATCCAAACACAGAACTTGCATGAATGAACAAAGAAGAGGAATCGATTCAGTTGCCTCCAGTGAAGACTGTGACCACACCTTCACCCGCTGTGGGAGAATCTGCCTGATATGAATGAACCAACCACCAATAGGTCCGCAACCAATAAACACAAATTTCCTCGAGTGTTCATCCAGTGAGAAGCACCAAGAGGAAGGCAGCCTTTTTCCTACATTTTGTCCGCTTGACCATTTGGGAAGAGAGCCCCCCTTCTCTGACATTCTGTTCTATAAAGATCAAATGTATTGGTTCCTGATGTTGCGTGAGGCCAGTGAACTTCCACAATTCTACCACACTGTTACTTCCAAATCTATTTCTTTCCTTAACATCTCCTCAACGTTTCATCTTCTCAATCTACCGTCTGTCTGTATTTCTTCCGACTGTTGTTCAGAAAAGTAATTCCTTTCATCCCTTTCACTTCCAAATTATGTTTGTTCCTCACGGAAACTGGTATTCTGCTTCAGTTTATCTATTGCCTTGAAAATTCTGGACTAATCTGTAATTGACAGTGAGTTTCCTGTTAGCAGTGCTATTTATAAGAGGATTAACTGAACTTAACCACTTCAGTGCATAATTTAATATTGCCTTGCATAGCTCCAAAAATTTTAAGAGCCTGCTGTTTGTACTTTTATGTTGGTTTTCATGGCTATTTAGTTTCTGCTCATACATTTATGACTGCTTGCTGAGTCTCAGAGTTTGGCTTCATGACAGGAATCTGAAGGCAATATTCTCTGTTTTGCACCATCTCATCATATTGATGACCTGCATTCTGTATGCAGTTCCATCCATTCATCTGTTGATAATTTCACACGACATTGATCAAGTCCTTCCATTTCATTATGACATTTTCCATTCTTGCAAGGGATTTGGCTATCACCGGTGAAGTTATCATTTGTTGTCCTTCGCTAATTGCCGTTGAACTGAGTGGATGGCTGGGCGGGTGGTTCAGAGCTACCTACATTGCTGTGGCTCTGTAGCCACATGTAGATCAGATGGGGTAAAGATGATCGAATACTCCCCGAAAGGACATGAGTGGATCAGATGGATTTTTACCAACAATTGTTGATAGTTTCATGATAGCGTTACTGGAAATGACTCTTAGTTCTGGGTATTTTTTTAATGAAATGTAAATTTGACCAGCTACAGTGTTTGAACATGAACCTACATTCCCCAGAGCATCAGCCTGGGTCTCTGGATTTTTAGTTCAATGTATTTGCCACTTGCCCACTGTCTCTCAGCCATTATTACAGTTAATTTCTTGACTTTTTTTTCTCTTTGCTTGGAGAACTTCCCTTCTGCAGTCTGAGCTGAAAATGTGTATCCTCCTCGTTTATTGTGGCCTTTACAGCTTCACGTGTTACAATCGCTGCTCGTCAGATTTACCTTTTCCAGGAAGATTCTGGCAAGGTTACTTCTAAATAGGTTTATGCCACCGTGGCAGATGAAAACCTTCCATACAATGGGAATGTTGTGAATACGTTGGATGCAGAGCAGAAGCAATTTACAATAATTCCAGGGATGTGATATCCCATTATGAAAATCGACTGGGGGAGTTGGGACAGTTTTCCTCGACTTTGCTAGCATTTGTTTCTCCCCACATAATTTGCCGTTTCTTCAAAATAAAAAAAAATACATAATTTAACTACTTAACTTGCATTCCTTCGATGGTTAAAAATATCCAAACAAAAATGAACATTTCTCTTACTACTTGTTCTTCCTTTATAGGTACCGCAGCCTCAAACACTTGAATTATGACATCTGCCGAAGCTGTTTCTTTTCGGGGCGCACGTCAAAGGGGCACAAGTTACATTACCCAGTGGTGGAGAACTGCACTCCAGTGAGTAATATATTATTCCACTTGATAGAATTGTTCCAATCTGTCGAAACTTAGGGATTTTACCATTTAAATACAATCTTCCCTCAAAGTTGAAGTAGTTTGCTAAAATGATAAAAGGCCAACAGCTTAAATCAGGCTTCAATACCAGGAATACAATATTGTGCAGAAGCTCTTTGATGTCAAGTTGAGGCTCAAGGAGGGATATGTCATCATGCCCACCCTTTTCTCCAACTTTGTCACCACCATTCTTAATCTCATCAAGAACAAGCTTCCCAGTGACTTGGATAGGATGGATGGAAAACCTTTTCACCTCAACCAGTTAAAATCACGGAAGAAAATGACACTGACCTCGCTTATGGAGCTTCAGTATGTGGTTCACAATGTCATTTCCACTCTCAGAAGTCTTCAAATCTCCCTTCAGGCTTTTGCAAAAGTATACTGAAGAATTCGCCTCAACCTTAAATTTGCCACCCAGGTTGATGGGGTTGTTAAGAAGGCATACGGTGTGTTAGGCTTCATTGGTAGAGGGATTGAGTTTCGGAGCCATGAGGGCATGTTGCAGCTGTACAAAACTCTGGTGCAGCTGCACTTGGAGTATTACGTACAGTTCTGGTCGCAGCATCATAGGAAGGATGTGGAAGCATTGGAAAGGGTGCAGAGGAGATTTACCAGGATGTTACCTGGTATGGAGGGAAGGTGTTATGAGGAAAGGCTGAGGGACTTGAGGGTGTTTTCGTTCGAGAGAAGAAGATTAACAGGTGACTTAATAGAACCATACAAGATGATCAGAGGATTAGATAGGGTGGACAGTGAGAGTCTTTTGGCTCGGATGGCCATGTTTGACACGGTCAGGGGGCATAGCTTTAAATTGAGGGGTGATAGATATAGGACAGAAGTCAGAGGTAGGTTCTTTACTTGGAGAGTAGTAAGGGCATGGAATGCCCTGCCTGCAACAGTAGTAGACTTGCCAACTTTAAGGGCATTTAAATGGTCGTTGGATAAACATATGGATGATAATG